>NC_090266.1:351859285-352490823 GCF_040414725.1 Anabrus simplex | reverse complement strand
ATGGTTCGAATATACCCAGTCCATGTACGGTTTTTAAAATGAAAAAAAGACCTATCTGTGTCGGTGCGACGTAAAGCAACTAGCAAAAAAAAAAAAAAAAAAAAATGAAAAGCTCACGTCCCTGTTGTTCGGATTGACCGCATTAAAAGTAATGTAAAGCTACAAGATAACGAGTAGTAAACTTGCTCACACTGTGACAGCTAAAACGTCCGCCTCAAATAACGTGTGAACCGTTTAAGATATTGAAAATCTATTTCCCCTTTCAGTGCTATTACCGAGAGTTTCATAATGGATCTTTATCTACTTTTCTAGGGCGAACATAATGGTACTAACATTGTTTCTCTTCAGTGGAATTACACTGGTTTCTTCCCCTAGCATTAGATTTACGGATATTGCGTGTAATTACTTTCAGAACCCGACAGGTACTCCTCGAGAAAATGGAATTTCTTCAAAACTTCTTCATTCGGCAGACATGTGCCGTCCTAATGGAATCAATCACTAACCAGATGGTCAAGGCAAAAGCTGCGTTTGTATCCTGGGCTGCTAACATCTGACGGCTAGGTATTGGCTCTACTGTGCCCGTACATACTCCATCAAAACATTGCATTTTTTGCTAGTGGCATTACGTCGCACCGACACAGATAGGTTTTAAGGCGACGATGGGATAGTAAAGCCCTAAGAGTTGGAAGGAAGCGGCCGTGGCCTTAATTGAGGTACAGCCCCAGCATTTGCCTGCTGTGAAAATGGGAAATACCGGGCGAGTTGGCCATGCGGTTAGGGGCGCGCGACTGTGAGCTTGCATCCGGGAGATAGTGGGTTCGAATCCCACTATCGGCAGCCCTGAAGATGGTTTTCCGTGGTTTCCCATTTTAACACCAGGAAAATGCTCGGGTTGTACCTTAATTAAGTCCACGGCCGCTTCCTTCCCACTCCTAGGCTTTTCCTATCCCATCGTCGCCATAAGACCTATCTGTGTCGGTGCGACATAAAGCCACTAGCAAGAAAAACGGGAAACCACGGAAAATCATCTTCAGGGTTGCCGACAGTGGGATTCGAACCCACTATCTCCCGGATGAAAGCTCACAGCCGCAGCATTTTTTATTAACCTTCATTATCGTTCACAGGTAACATAAAAGAAAACCTTGTGGCTTATAAGTTACAAAATTATTAACCTGACGTGATATTAATACAATGTTTTATTTACTCTGTAAGCACTTAATATGAATGCAAAAGAGATGGAAGCACATCTTTAAGTCATTAAGAACTGAGTCTACCATTGTCACGTTGGTTTCCCTCTGCTTCTCTTACCCTACATAGCCGAGTTCAACTATTCTTCTATGAAACCTCCATTCGTCTGGCATGCCACTTTTGTATGCACAGCTTCATCCGTCTAGTTCATTCCTAACTTAACCATTATCTCCTCACTCTGAATATATATATTTGCTATTTGCTTTACAGATATGTCTTATGGCGACGATGGGATAGGAAATGCCTAGGAAGTGGAAGGACGCGGCCGTGGCCTTAACTAAGGTACAGCCCCGGCATTTGCCTGGTGTGAAAATGGGAAACCACGGAAAACCATTTTCAGCGCTGCCGACAGTGGGGCTCGAACCCACTATCTCCCGATTACTCCGAATATCCTCCTGTAGTTTTTCCCATCTGATTGTATCAGCAATCATTCTTGTTACTTTCATGTTTGTTACTTTCAACTCATGAATGAGAAATCGTGAGTTCTTTCAGATTTCACTTTCGTACAAAAAAGTCGGTCTGAAACTAGATCAGAATAAAGATAATTTCCTCTGGCAGTTCACTTTCTTCTTACAAAATAAGGTTAATAGCTATAATAATCCAGCATTTTTCTATTTGGAAAGATGTTGGTTCGACTCGCTTACAGGAAGTCGAAGAAATTAAAAACACCATTACCTCGCCCCGGTACATTCTAGAGGTTCTCTCAACCTACGACTGAAAGTAATACTAGGCCCTATATTCATTTTGGGGGAACGGTGGGGTTGAAGTGGCCTTGTATAATGCTAGCTCCAAGTTCATACATAGTCTCTTTGTAGACGGCTTTGCCTTATTCAACCAGGCGAGTTTCTATCACCCGTGTCACTATAGCCTGTGCTCTTATCGCCGTTCTACGTACAGTTACTCCCATAAATATTCGGTCAGTCTGATTTTTCACACACTTTTATTGGGTAGTTACTCTTACTCTATAATGATAACGTTTAATACAACGAAACATGTAGGAAAACATAGTAACACGTTCTACAAACATTGTGATGTAATTCAGAATCTTCTGACAGTCATTAGTAGCCCTCTGTCGTACATTGAATAAAAGCAATAATTCCAGTGCCACCTCAAAAATATTCGGCCACTATACAAAAAGCAACATAAACTCGCATAATTCACAACAATGTTACACATTCAGTACTTTGTAGGTCCACCTTGATGTTTTAGGACCTATTCCAGTCGATTAGGCATACTGGCGATAACTTTCTTGATATAATCAGGGCTTAATGACGCCCATTCTTGTAGCAGTCTCCTCTTCAAGTCTCTGAAGGAACTTGGCCGCCGCAATTGCAGAGCTGCCTTCATTCGACTCCATACCTTCTCGATGGGGTTCAGGTCGGGTGATTGTGGAGGAGTTTCAAGACCTTCGGGCAGTTGTACAACAGCCACTCCCTGACAAGTTACGACTTGTGCTTGAGTACGATATCTTGGTAGAACTCGAAAGTACACTGTATACCAAGTTGTTCCGCAAATTGTCGCAAATTGTTTTTGAGGACAGCCAAATACCCCCTTTTTTGTCAAAGTATCTTCAATGAAACTCAGTGCACCAACCCCGTTCGATGCTACACATCCCTAAACGATTGCTCTTCCTCCACAATTTTTTTTACCGTTGCTTGTAAATTGCTTGTTCTCAGTTTCTCGTGACGTTTCCGCCACACAAATTGCTTTCCATCGGACCCGAAGACGTTGAACTTTGACTCATCAACAAATAACGCATCCTCCCACCAAGCACTGGGTTTGCGTACGACGGTTTTTGCGAACTCTAGCCGCTTGTTTTTATTTACTGCACTAATGTATGGTTTCCTCCTAGCTCTTCTCCGAAAGAACTCATTCCTTCGCGGTGCTCTTCGCACGGTATCAGTACCCACTTTCTTTCCACACTCCTCTAAAACAGCTGCTGCCAGTTTCGGAGCACTAATTTTCGGATTTCGTTTTCCATTCTGAAGCACAACCGCTCCTCTCGTTGTGTCAGCCTTCTTGGTCTGCCTGTCTGGGGAACTGAATCAATTCTGTCTATTCATTTTTGCATCCTCTTATTATATCTCCAATTGTTGTTCTGGTTATGTTAAGCATCTGCGATATCTTTCTATGCGATTTACCTCGAGCACGATGGAATATCACGAGCTGGCGTTCTTCAAACGTGATACTGTGTTGTCTTTTGCACCCCATTTAATAACATTCCGCAACACTGCAGCAGATGATTTCTGCACGACGTGTTTCGTGGCACCGCACTCCTGAACTGAACGTTTTGCAACACTATCTGCCCTGTCTCTGTCAATGAACACAACGGCAATCCCGGCCTTTCCGGGTGATCGAATATATTTGAGGCGTCTTATTTCACCCATGTGCGCAATGTCCTTTCTTTTACAGCATACTGTACATCAATGTTCCGTGATTCCTCTTCGGCCTAAGCAACCAAATGCATTTTCATAACTTGGACACATTTGGTTTCACATTCGGCTCATGGGCGCGTTATTGTCATCACTTTTTCGTGGATTTTATCAGTGGCCGAATATTTATGGGAGTGACTGTACATAAAGACAGCGCGTAATTGGGTATTTATCTTCCCCCAATTCTGACAATTGAATTGTTGGGGGTATGATGACCTGAGAGATGCAATCAGTCATTATCATTCGATTCCCTAGTTTGTAATTTCGATCCCCACAGAGATCGGTAGCATTTGAAGATGCTTAAATGCCGCAACTCCGTGTCGTTGGCTTCTTGCACGTTAGAGAACTCCTGTGGGGAAAGAATTCTGGCATCGTGGTATCTGTGAAGGTCGTTAGCTGTTCAAAAGGACGCTAAACAATTACTATTAATGCAGTGAGCTCGCAGTTGCGATCAACAGTATTCTATAAGAAGGAAGTCAGGTCCCAGACGAAACTATCTTTACATCGGTCTGTTTTCAGACCAACTTTGCTTTACGGGAGCGAAAGCTGGGTGGACTCAGGATATCTCATTCATAAGTTAGAAGTAACAGACATGAAAGTAGCGAGAAAGATTGCTGGTACAAAGAGGTGGGAACAATGACAGGAGGGTACTCGAAATGAGGAGATAAAGGATAATTTAGGAATGAACTCGATGGATGAAACTGTACTCATATACCGGCTTCGGTGGTGGAGTCATGTGAGGCGAATGGAGGAGGATAGGTTACCTAGGAGAATAATGGACTCTGTTATGGGGGTAAGAGAATTAGAGGGAGACCAAGACGACGATGGTTAGACTCAGTTTCTAACGATTTAAAGATAAGAGGTATAGAACTAAATGAGGCCACAGCACTAGTTGCAAATAGAGGATTGTGGCGACATTTAGTAAATTCACAGAGGCTTGCAGACTGAACGCTGAAAGGCATAACGGTCTATAATGATAATGTATGTATGTTATTTTTATATTGGTTTTGCGTCGCATGAATTCAGAATGGTCTTCTGGCGCCGGCGGGATAGGACAGGGTTAAGGACTGGGAAGGAAGTGATCGTGGTCTTAATTTAAGGTACAGCTTGGTGTGAAAATGGAAAACCACGGTAATTCATCTTCAGGGCTACGGATATTAGGATTCAAATCCACTATCTCCGGAACGCAAGCTAACAACTACACAGTCCGAACCACTTAGCCAACTTGTTGTTATTTTATTATTATTATTATTATTATTATTATTATTATTATTATTATTATTATTATTAAGTCGAACCTCGATATCTCGAACCTCCATTACTCGAATTTTCAGTATCTCGAAGTAACTTCAATTCCCCGGCCGTTTCTGCTATTCTTCACATGTATTTATTTCTCTATTACTCGAAATTCGGTTCCACGAATTTCTCGATTTCTCGAAGCAAACATTTCCTCCCTTGAAGCAAAAAATACTCTGTAACTCGAATTTTGTGCGACATTAGCTATGCATATGTGGTTTGCGAGGAACTGTTAACTAGTAAGGAAAGGGTTACAGTGATATTCGGAGCTAATATGACGGGAACCGAAAAACTGAAACTTCTAGTGATCTAAAAATTGGCGAAGCCTCGCTGTTTCTCGGGTGTGAATTAATTACCGGTCACGCACGAAAGCAACCCCTCGAAGTCGTGGATGACAATCTCCATCTTCAAATCTCCGCTGCGTGGTACTGACAAGAATTTTAACGTGAAGGGATGAAGGGTTAACAGTAACAAACAGAAGAGACTAACGGATTTTTTCCAAAGGTGTTAAACGAGGTTTGTTTCTTGTTTCACTGCTGTATGTACGTTATCCTGTCTTCTAATAAGGGTTACAATTATAGTGATACCGTGAAATATTTTTATAATTTTAAATACTGTTAAAAATAATGTATTCAGTATAAGTCCGTAGATACATATGATTCAATTATTGCTATACATGCTCAAAAACTGTATTCTCTATATCTCGAAATTTCGATAAGTCGAAATAAAATTTAGCTCCCGAGGTGATTCGAGATATCGAGATTCCCCTGTATTATTATTATTATTATTATTATTATTATTATTATTATTATTATTATTATTATTATTATTATGCCTAAACGATGAATGTTTCCAAGAAATAATTCCATCGATGAAAATGAAGTGGTCCTTATAGGGCTACTGAACATGAAATGTGTGTCTCATACCTGTTTTTGCCTTTGCAATACTGACCTAAACGAAAAGACCGAAAGTTGGGTACGCGGAAATTATACAACCGTCATACCCAGTTTCATGTCTGAATATTTTGAATATTAGATACAAAGAAACTGAAGTAAAATAATTGTGTTAAGCACAATTTTAGGTAGTTGTTATTTGCATGCTGCACAAGTTAAAAATTTAAATTCACCAGTTTTAAGTAGGAAAGTGAGATACCTGGCAAATAATTACTCCATCAATTGTAATACGACCAGCGAGGTGAACGGACGTGTAGTGCAGAGTGTGTGACAAGGGTGCATATATATAAGAATGGGTGTGTCAATCGAGCAATATCGATGCGCTATATTGACGTGGCATTGCAGGATGAGAGTGAAATTCATTCAAAATGTCAACAGTCCCCGTAATACACTCATGCTCATAAATTAAGGATAATTGCAGATTGTGGTGCCACACAACGTGGCTCTACACCAAACTGGCGCTAATAGCATAGGCACATAGTGAACACAAACGAAACATATCTGTAAGTCCACGGTATTGGTGATAAGTTGAGAAAACCGTCCCATAACACATGTGCTACAAAACGCCACTGTTTCGTGCATATGTACTCCGACATCAATATGGGATATGATCACCATGCACACGTACACAGGCCGCACAACGGGTTGGCATACTCTGGATCAGGTGGTCGAGCAGCTGCTGGGGTATAGCCTCCCATTCTTGCACCAGTGCCCGTCGGAGGTCCTGAAGTGTCCTAGGGGTTTGAAGACGTGCAGCGATACGTCGACTGAGAGCATCCCAGACGTGCTCGATGGGGTTTAGGTCTGGAGAACAGGCAGGCCACTCCATTCGCCTGATATCTTCTGTTTCACGGTACTCCTCCACGATGGCAGCTCGGTGGGGCCGTGCGTTATCATCCATCAGGAGGAAGGTGGGACCCAATGCACCCCTGAAAAGGCGGACATACTGGTGCAATATGATGTCCCGATACACCTGACCTGTTACAGATCCTCTGTCAAAGACATGCAGGGGTGTACGTGCACCAATCATAATCCCACCCCACACTATCAAACAACTACCTCCATACAGGTCCCTTTCAAGGACATTACGGGGTTGGTATCTGGTTCCTGGTACACGCCAGATGAGCACCCGGCGAGAATCACTGTTCAGACTATACCTGGACTCGTCCGTGAACATAACCTGGGGCCACTGTTCCAATGACCATGTACTGTGTTCTTGACACCAGGCTTTACGTGCTCTCCTGTGAACAGGGGTCAGTGGAATGCACCTTGCAGGTCTCCGGGCGAATAAACCATGTCTGTTCAGTCGTCTGTAGACTGTGTGTCTGGAGACAAGTGTTCCAGTGGCTGTGGCATGGTCCCGAGCAATAATACCTGCAGTACTCCGTGGCCGTCTGCGGACACTGATGGTGAGATATCGGTCTTCTTGTGGTGTTGTACACTGCGGACGTCCCGTATTGTAGCGCCTGGACACGTTTCCTGTCTGCTGGAATCGTTGCCATAATCTTGAGATCACACTTTGTGGAACACGGAGGGCCCGTGCTACGACCTGCTGTGTTTGACCAGCCTCCAGTCGCCCTGTATTCTACCCCTCATAACGTCATCAATATGTGTTCGTTGAGCCATTTTCACCACACAGTCACCATTAGCACGTCTCAAAAACATCTGCACACTTACTCGCTGCACCGTACTCTGACATGCACCAACACACCTCTGCATATTTGGACTGCTGCCAGCGCCACCGTGCGACGACCGCAGGTCAAATGCACCACATGGTCATACCCTGAGGTGATTTAAAACCGCAAACCGCCCACCATAGCGATGTTTCACCATGTATCAGCATTATCCTTAATTTCTGAGCATGAGTGTATTATGATAGTGCTGTTGGTGATAGGTGGTGTTGAATTGAACCCAGGCCCTGGACTGTTTTGGGAGGATATTGAGAAGCGGAAGGAGGTTATAAAGGAAGTTTGTCAAGTCGATTAATCTAGGGAATTATTGATGGACCAAAATAAGGAATTCCAAGACCTGAAGACCTACTTAAAAACAGAACTAAGTGCTATCAAGAAGAGCTTGGTTTAAAATAACCGTGAGTTGGATGAAATAAAGAAAAATGTTCTGGATTTAGAATAAAAGGTAGCCAACGTGGATCTGAAAGAACTAACACGAGAGAGGGAAGATCCGAAGAGAGTTATTATTATATATGGACTGGCTGACTGGGAGAAGGAAAATTTTTACAATATGTTGGACAAAGTAATTTCCTTAATGGGGGAGAAAGTGAAAGTTGAGTGTAGTGAGAGTGACATTGATAGTGCTTTTAAAACAGGGAAAAATACGGGAAGACCAGCTAAACTATGTATGATGTCAGGACTAAAGAAACGAAAAATCTGTATAACTTGAAAGGATCGAAAATTTGGATTAGGAAAGAACTTGTTCCGGAAGAAATGAAAAATATGGAAGTATTACGCTTCCATATAAGCAAAGCACGGAATTCAAGACTGGAAGCTTATCACCGGAAATTGGCTTGCGGTGATAGACGATTCATAGTCTAGAAAGTGGTCTGCTAACCAGCTGCGGGAGATGGAGCAACGACCAGAGACATCAGCAGTGCGAAAGGTCAGGGTCATGGCGGGCGACCGCGAGAGCGCTGATTCAACAGCAGCAGCAGGTAACCAAGTCGATCATGTGGAGTCAGGCCCGGATGATATGATTTGGTTGAAGATAACGAAAATAAGGGACTGAGGAGAGAATTTTGCATAGGTTTCTGCTACAACAATCCAACGGGGTCTCCTGTTGAGAAAAAAAAAACATTTTTGACGACCTTATTGACATAGTAAACCAGATTAAATAAGAAATGAAGAAGCGGGAATAATTATAATGGGAGATTTTAATGCAAGAGTGGGCGATACATATTCAGTATACGATACAGAAATAGAAGAAATATTAATTGAAGGAGGGAGAAGTAAAGATGAAGAATGCAACAAGAATGGAGAGAAACTCTTAGAAATGTGTGCAGTAGAAGAATTATACATGCTGAATTGAGAGATTGGGAGATGAAACAGGGAATTTAACGTATAGTTGATTCAGGAGAGGGTACCATATATTTAGTTACGGCAAATTGAGAGACACTGAATTATATTAAATATATGACGATAAATAACTGAGCAGCTACTCACCATTTCCCAGTTGTTATTCGATTGCTAAAAAGTGAAGGAAATGCAAAAGAAATAAATCAGATTAATAATATACAGAAACGGTTGGTAAGGCATAGATGGAGTAAGGAACACAGAGATGAATTTCGATATTATTATTATTAGTGAGGGGGATTTGAAATTCTGAAAGAAGGTATTAAAATATGATTCAGAATAATAATATAAAGGAAACAATAAGAATGACTGAAGGATCGATAGCAATAGCTGGTAGAAAAATGGTTGTAAGGAAGAGAAGGGAAAATAAACAAAGCCTGTGGTATAATGATGAGTGTAGGAAAAGGAAAACTGAAGTGATAAGGACACCAAAAACGCACAGAAGTGACGGATGTCAGGAGCTAAGGATAGATATCTGTTGATTAAGAAAGGGATACGAAGATCTTTTAAGTGGGAATAGAAGGACTTGGCAGAAAAAAGAGGTACAATTATTAAAAAGGTATTGTAAAGAAAATGAAACCAAGAAAGTATGGGACATAATAAACCTGCCTAATCTGTAAAGGAAAAGGAAGAAACTAAGTAAATATAGGCGACGAGGAGTGGATAAGGTACTTCAAGGGGCTGCTAAGGCGTAAGGATGAATGGAAAATTGATAACATTGAGACGGGTCTACTGAGACATATGGGGAACACTATGCCCGTACTAGACGATCCGATAACTACGGACGAAGTATGTGAGACATTGAAAGAAAAGGACAGGGGGGTAAATCAGGTATTATTAGTGGAATTACATATGAACTATGGAAAGAGCTAGGCAACAACAGACATATACTGGAAATAATAACTAAAATATTTAGCAATTCCTTAACGGTTGAAAAATCCCAAAACGATGGCAAGAAGGAATAATATGTCCTATATACAAAAGGAAGGAGGCATTACACTTATTATGATATATACCGGGTTATTTACAAAAATATTTATAAAATGGGCAGAGGATTACTCTAAACTCTCAGTATACCAGTCGGGATTCAGGAAAGGAATGAGAACCACAGGAAATATATTTATAATTGAAACAGTAATTGATAAATACATAAAAAGCAAAGGTGGTAGATTATACGTTACAGATATAGACCTACAAAAAGTTTTTGATTCAGTCAGCAGATGGGCTGTCGCTGCGAGGCTGAAAATGATTAAGGCTATAGAAGATCTGTATGCGGAGTTATATGCACAATTAAAATAAAGGAAAACTTAGCGGCAGGAGAGATACATTCACATATTGGATTTAAGCAGGGATGAAAATGATCACCAATGTTGTTCATACACTTTACTAACTATATTTTGGATAATGAATAATAGAGAAATTCTTGGCCTGGTTTTCGCAGATGACATCCTTCTGCTCAGTTCAATCAATCACTATTGATCTGCATTTAGGGCAGTCGCCCAGGTGGTAGATTACCTATCTGTTGTTTTCCTAGCCTTGTACAGTCTCGATCTACGTGAGGAATATATGGTAAAAAACTAGAAAGAGAGAAGGAGTTCTACACAACTTTTAAATTGAGAGCAACGGTTACAGCAAAGCTTTGATCTCTACGGTTCTGAAATCGATGCATAATCGGACGTCTGTTAAGAAAAGAGATGTAAAAGGAAGTGCTTACCTACCTTACATACATAACACGACAGATCGTATTGCTAAAATCTTAACCGGGCGAGTTGGCCGTGCGGTTAGGAGCGCGCAGCTGTGAGCTCGCATCCGGGAGATAGTGGATTCGAACCCCACCGTCGGCAGCCCTGAAGATGGTTTTCCGTGGTTTCCCATTTTCACATCAGGCAAATGCTGGGCTGTACCTTAATTAAGGCCACGGCCGCTTCCTTCCCATTCCTAGGCCTTTCCTGTTCCATCGTCGCCATAAGACCTATCTGTGTCGGTGTGACGTAAAGCATGTAGCAAAAAATAAATAGCTAAACTCTTACACAGGTACCATGTACGGACTGTGTTTGGAACATCAATTAAGATTAGGCAACTCCTGCGACCAACTAAGGACAGTTTGCCTAAATGGCAACAACCTGGTATCTACAGAATTCCCTGTACTTGTGACAAGGTGTATATTGGGCAGAATTCGAGAACGGTATGTATTAGCATCAAAGAACATATCAGGTGTATCAGACTCAACCAACCTGATAAATCAGCTGTTGCTGATCATGCCGTAACACCTGGTCATGATGTCATGTTCCAAGGAGTGGATGTTCTTGCCCGTAGAAAACAATATCGCCCTAGAATCATCAGGGAGGCGGTTGGAATACGTAAACACCCAAATAATTTCAACCGCGATACAGGCTACAACCTCAGTGAATCATGGCTACCTATTATCAAAACCATTAGAAAATGATGCTTTACTGGTGCCATTCGTTATCTCTAGCATGGGGCTAAAATGGCGTCCCTTTTACATCTTAGGGCACCATTTTGATTTCCTTGTTGCCTTCTCCTAGCAACCTTTGATGCGTCAGTTCATTACACGGCACAAACCCAAAATATACATCATGAATAGTTAGACATGCTGTGAAAGTCTAAATGATAATTTTTAAATTATAAGTGATTGCACCTGGAAGAACTGCAAAATTTTTTGTATTTTAAAAAGTATCTGACAAAAGCAAATAAAAAATGAAAAGCATTAACAAAATAATGAAGGGTAAAGGACATGTTGTCCTAGAATATGTAACACTATTACACCTAGGACAAGCACAGAAGAAATAATTACTAGTAGGTTTAAATGAAAATGAAAACCTACAACCTGTTTTCCAGTCATTGACCAGGTCAGGGATGTAATGAATGAATCAGATATAGGCTGTTAGTACGATGGGGTCGCCACTCCCAAAGCGATTTTATTAATGACTGATAGATGCTATTAAATGAGAATGGAGAGTGTTGCTGGAATGAAAGATGCCAGGGAAAACCGGAGTACCCTGAGAAAAACCTGTCCCGCCTCCGCTTCGTCCAGCACAAATCTCACATGGAGTGACCGGGATTTGAACCACGGTATCCAGCGGTGAGAGGCCGACGCGCTGCCGTCTGAGCCACGGAGGCTCCTAGTAGGTTTAAATATAAATTAATATTAAATGTAGTAATAGACAAATTGTTGTAGTGTCGTGCCGTTATTTTTTGCCTTAATTTATTAAATTCCATGTGAATTGAATGAGAACATTCATTCATTCATTCATTCATTCTTTAAACCTGTCACCCCAGTTGGGGATTATCCGTTACTGAGAGAGAGGAATTTTCTTCTTCTTTTCATGCCTGCAGGGATTCATTCATTCATTCATTCATTCATTCATTTATTCATTAAATCACTCATTTATTCATTCGTTCAGTCATTCATCCACAATGGAATATTCTCTCCTTAGCTGCTGGGGTTCCGTAGTGGTAGGCTGAGAGCATTCATTCGATTCATTTCATTGATTGATTCTTTCATTCATCAATCACTTATACATTATTGAATGCTCTCTCCGTGACTATCCGTGGCTATCCGTGACTGGGAGAGAAGGGTGTTTATTTAGTCATGCAGGCCTAAGCATGAACACGATACAATCATTCATTCATTCATTCATTCATTCATTCATTCATTCATTCATTCATTCATTCATTATGTATGCTTAAGTTGTAGGATAAATCTCTAAAGACTTCTGATACGAAAGCAAGCACTAGTTCAACTTATGAAGGGTAAGATACATGTTGTCCTAGACTATCCGTGAACATCAAGGACAAAATAAATAAATAAATTAAAAACTACAATTTAGAAATTCGGTGCAAACAGCTAATAGGTTTTACTGTAATTTTTAATGGTGTAATAGATAAATGTATTGCAATAATAAAAAGCATGCAGAAATCAAAACAAAATTTGGATTACAATAAATGATTACTCTCTCCCAAGCTTAAGGCGATCCGAAACTGGGGAATGGGAGTACTCTATTCTATTCTATCCTACTTAATTACTTTGCAAAAACAAACATTACTGTGATACAATAATTTCTGGAGTACTGTATAACGAGGAAGGTTAAAAATAGCTTCATAATTTGCCCATTTAATGACACTCGCTCCTTTACAATGACCGACCACTTGGAGCAACGAAAAGGGTGATAAAATAGGTATCATTCATACAGTCAACAATATCAAACAGTACGAACGAGTTGTAATTTTATGATCATACAGGAATAAGTAGACAATATTGCTGATTTCAAGAAAGGCATTCATTATAAGGAAATCTTTCTACCGATCGAGCTGGCCGTGCGGTTAGGGGCGTGAAGCTTTACGCTTGCATTCGGGAGATAGTTGGCAGCCCTAAATATGGTTTTCCGTGGTTTCACATTTTCACACCAGGCAAATGCTGGGACTGTACCTTAATTACGCTCCTAACCTTTTTCTATCCCATCGTCGCCATGAGAGCTATCGGTGTCTGTGCGAGATAAAGCCAATTAAAAACCTTTCTATAGGTGAGATGCGTGATAGCCAAGTGTTATCGTAACGGACTTCACACTAGGGCAGCTGTAGCTAGAACCCCGACCAATGAATCTGGGATTTTGAAAAGAAAATTCGCATCCATAAAACTTTTGCTAGTTGCTTTACGTCGCACCGAGACAGATAGGTCTTACGGCGACGATGGGATAGGAAAGGCCTAGGAATTGGAAGGAAGCAGCCGTGGCCTTAATTAAGGTACAGCCCCAGCATTTGCCTGGCGTGAAAATGGGAAACCACGGAAAACCGTTTTCAGGGCTGCCGATAGTGGGATTCGAACCTACTATCTCCCGGATGCAAGCTCACAGCCGCGCGCCAGTACGCGCACGGCCAACTCGCCCGGTAGTCCGTAAAACTAGAGCTTCGGTGGCTATGATCACGATACTAATCGTCACGTGGCTTTTATTTTGGGTGATATTATTTGCTCGAGTTCCTAAGTGACTTATTCAATTGTAAATTCGAGTTCAAAGAGATCATAGTTAACAGTCAAAATCTGCATAACTGGGATAAATAATTTACATGTGCTTTCCTGTCTTATCCCGGGTTTGATTTCCGTCCAGACCAGGGAACTTTACCTGGATCTGAGGGCTGGTTCTAAGTCCACTCAGCCTACGTGATTACAATTGAGGAGTTATTGACGGTGAGATAGCTGCCCTGATCTATAAAGCCAAGAATAACGGCTGAGAGGATTCGTCGTGCTGGCCACACTACACCTTGTAATCTGTAGGCCTTCGGGCTGAGCAGCGGTCGTTCACCGGCCATGACCCTTCGGTGCTGTTGCGGCATGGAGTTTGATTTCTTCCTCTCTCTCTTGTATAAATACATAAGGGATAATGGATTTCAATTTGCGTTAGCAAGTTTCAATGATCCACAGATAAGTTATGTAAGAGTAAAACAAGATGGGGAGGTAACTTTAATTACACTGACTGACAGTGACAATGCAACACCAAGGAGGAGTGGTTCGAAAGGGATGAAAGTTGGGGAAAAACAGAGACGGCACGGACGAATAATTGATGTTTATTTCAAACCGATATGCAGGTTACACAATGCGCACGGCATCGACTCAGTAGGATGTAGGACCACCGCGAGCGGCGATACACGCAGAAACACGTCGAGGTACAGAGTCAATAAGAGTGCGGATGGTGTCCTGAGGGATGGTTCTCCATTCTCTGTGAACCATTTGCCACAGTTGGTCGTCCGTACGAGGCTGGGGCAGAGTTTGCAAACGGCGTCCAATGAGATCCCACACGTGTTCGATTGGTGAGACATCCGGAGAGTACGCTGGCCACGGAAGCATCTGTACAGCTCGTAGAGCCTGTTGGGAGATGCGAGCAGTGTGTGGGCGGGCATTATCCTGCTGAAACAGAGCATTGGGCAGCCCCTGAAGGTACGGGAGTGCCACCGGCCGCAGCACATGCTGCACGTAGCGGTGGGCATTTAACGTGCCTTGAATACGCACTAGAGGTGACGTGGAATCATACGCAATAGCGCCCCAAACCATGATGCCGCGTTGTCTAGCGGTAGGGCGCTCCACAGTTACTGCCGGATTTGACCTTTCTCCACGCCGACGCCACACTCGTCTGCGGTGACTATCACTGACAGAACAGAAGCGTGACTCATCGGAGAACACGACGTTCTGCCATTCCCTCATCCAAGTCGCTCTAGCCCGGCACCATGCCAGGCGTGCACGTCTATGCTGTGGAGTCAATGGTAGTCTTCTGAGCGGACGCCGGGAGTGCAGGCCTCCTTCAACCAATCGACGGGAAATTGTTCTGGTCGATATTGGAACAGCCAGGGTGTCTTGCACATGCTGAAGAATGGCGGTTGACGTGGCGTGCGGGGCTGCCACCGCTTGGCGGCGGATGCGCCGATGCTCGCGTGCTGACGTCACTCGGGCTGCGCCTGGACCCCTCGCACGTGCCACATGTCCCTGCGCCAACCATCTTCGCCACAGGCGCTGCACCGTGGACACATCCCTATGGGTATCGGCTGCGATTTGACGAAGCGACCAACCTGCCCTTCTCAGCCCGATCACCATACCCCTCGTAAAGTCGTCTGTCTGCTGGAAATGCCTCCGTTGACGGCGGCCTGGCATTCTTAGCTATACACGTGTCCTGTGGCACACGACAACACGTTCTACAATGACTGTCGGCTGAGAAATCACGGTACGAAGTGGGCCATTCGCCAACGCCGTGTCCCATTTATCGTTCGCTACGTGCGCAGCACAGCGGCACATTTCACATCATGAGCATACCTCAGTGACGTCAGTCTACCCTGCAATTGGCATAAAGTTCTGACCACTCCTTCTTGGTGTTGCATTTGCTCTGTCAGTCAGTGTATTTTTACAGAACCAAACATGCAGAAATGAGAGTTGGTTAAGCTTAATCTAAGGCATGGCAGTGGAGCTTAAGTTTGTATTATTATATTTAAGCCATGATTTTTCATTTCTTCCAGGTTGATCTAGACAAGAAACTCAAGATGAAGGCCCTACTAGCTTGCTTATTCTTTACAACAGTGGGGTGCATTCAGCAGAAAGCAGGGAGTTCCACAAGAAATGGTGCTACAGTCAATTCTTCGTTCTCGATGCCTGTACATTACTCCATGGCTGCACCACTGTCTCATTCACCAACGATCACTCCTTCAAAACAAACCGATGTAACTTTCACCTCTACAACAGTATCCTCCCAGAACAGAATATCAAGACCCTTCAACGTTTACCAGAAGAACAATCAAGTACCACCACCTTCTTATAACCAGTACCGTCGCAACCCCTTCCCACCTGAGCTGCCTGCTCAATCTACCAGACCATACAACAATAATTATAATACCAACCATTTCCATCAGCCAAATCAACCGGCAACGTATTCTTCGCACGTATCACGTCCACCAAATCATCAACCTCCAGTGTTCCAACATTATTCAACAACTCATCAAAACCACTACTATCCCTATAATTCACACCCTGTTCCCCACAGTTCTCCGAGCTATGCCCCTCCTCACTCAAACACACATCACCACCACCCACCTCCTCCTACCAGTGAACTACTCGAATTAATGTCCCCTCTCCGGAAGGAAGATGCCTTCTTTCCACCGTCAGGAATCCATCCTCATCCAAGTTCACTGTATGGTCTGCTTGTGCCACTGGTTCTACTCGGCATTAGTATTCCAGCCATAGGCTTCATGTACACGTACCTTAGTCGACGGAGCTTTGAATCAACAATTCAAGATTACATTCAACCACCTTCTGCTGAAGATTTGACTTATTATTACGAACTTTTCCAACGAGGAATGAAATGTTTTCAGTCTCCTAACGACTGTTCTTAACTATACGTGGAGAAATCAGTCAACGCAGGAAATACACGAGGGTCATTTCTCAACGTAAGCTACATAGCATTTGTAAGGTAGTCAAATCTGTACGTTGAAGAATAATTTAATTTCGTTGCAAGTGAAAATACTTCTATGTGACTCTGAGAGCGATAGCGGATCTTCGTATAAATATCGGTGTTTAATCTCTATCTGGAAAAAAGTACGGCTGCTTGTGTGCCTGGTAAATTTTACTACCTGAATTTTTGAAAGTATCTGTGTGTCGTGACTTCGGGTAAGGAAGGTAAAAGGGGTCGTATATAGCGACAACTAAACTTTCGTTCATGTCATAACCTCCATCCCATGAACCAGTAATAATTCGATAATTCATATTCCAGGTCACAATCTACGCGAGTATTATAGATATATAATACTAGATGTTCTGTATCCGCATCTTTGGGCAAGCGAATACAGTATTAGGCAACTGACCTGAGAGGCCTGGAGCTCAGTTTACGACCTTATCTACTTAAGTCATCTATTAGAGGACTTCAATGATCGTAGTCAGGCCCTCAATGATCAGTCATGTGTACAGAAATGACTTCGACAATTTGTTAACGTGCTTTATCAATGATTATTTAAACCTACTGTGTGATTCAAAATCAACATATATAATTTACATTAATTACATACAAAAACCTGAATTTATCAGGTATCATTTTCGAATATTCACTGTATGTTTATGCCATTCGTTTATTAAAAAGATATTCCATCTATAAAATTAATCTTGAGTCACATAGGAGACTTTTCACCGAAGACAAAGACATGTTCATGCAGATGATATTGCTTCACTATTATGTATATTTCTTTCATAATTTATTTATTGTTAATGTATTGATATAATGGCTTTTGTTAACGAATTAATTGATTGTATTTATTTATTATTTATTATTTATTTATTTATTTATTTATTTATTTATTTATTTATTATTCGTATACTCAGCCAATGTTTGTTCGTAATATTAACTCATATTTTCCATGACAATTCTGTGATATACCTAAATAAACATAGACTGAGAGAGATTATATCGTATATATTTGCTGGAATTAATTTATGACATACTGTAAGTACATGCCAATTTGAATATACCGCAATATCAATAAGAATGAAAACTGCGACACTCCGATGTAATTTAGTAGTAAGCATAGTGTAGCAGAAAGTGTAATAAGTGAACGCTGTCGTCGTTCCTAGGCGCAGAGGGACAGAAACAGATTTATACACATTTTAAGAAGGGATAAGTCAACATCCTGCAAATAAAACATTAATTACTAAATGCTTTTGGTAGATTTCTTGTAAAATATGAAATAATGGTGCAAATAGTACTTTAACCTGTTTGTCAGCGGTCCTCTTCGTGCATGTAGTGTATTGTTTAAGACTGTTTAAGAAAATTTCGCCATAAGTATCACCAGGTTAATTATATTAATACCCTTATGGTATTATGATAGAAAATAATGAATAAAAGCAAGTAAGCAAGCTTGTGACTGTTGATACTGCGATCATAGCTACGGGACCCCTAAGTTTACGTGAAATCGGAAGCACTGGAACGTGAATTGACATGGACTGGCCGGAATTCAGATAGCGACTGCCTAAATGGAAATCCGGTGACGATGTCAAAACATATAAGGACTTGCTCTGCAATATACAATATGGTGTCAATGTGAAGAGTTCGAAAAAAAGAGTAAATATTAGTAGTATCATGTTCAGGACGTAGAGTTCAGTTACGTTTCAAAAAACACAATTTTCTCCCAATATTTGGTATACTTTTGGCGGAAAGGCTTAAGACGCCAGAAAGTCTAACTTTCAACGTGAAAAATGCTTACATAACGTGATGTGGGTCTTTCATATTTTGAGATTCTTGTATACTAACGGATTGTACCGGGAGTCAATATCGCAACCTTGTGTATAGGAGGTGATTACCTATCTACACTAATCAGTTAGTCGATTTTTTATATTAACTACTATTTTAAGTTTTCAGCATGTATTGAAGTTACATATGTTACTCGAAATAAATACCCATTATGTCAAGCAACTTCTTATTAAATTAGCATCACCGACATTCCATAATGCACTTGGGAGAGTATAATGTATGACTTAGACGAGGGACGGCATTAGCATAGTTTATAACTAATTACTGTATTTGGGCATTGGAGTGGAATAAGTGCCCAAGGCTTTTAAATAAGCAATTTTTCTGCGGCGGGTGTAGAAATATCCGAGGAACACTCTCTCTGTGGGTAGGCGCTGTCAGAACCTGGACAAGCGACTTCTATGATGAGACACAGCTTAAAGGTGTCGGAAGATTTATATCGTTCGAGGTGTGAGAAGGCGTGTTAGCAGCACGCTAAGGTCAAGTTATGTACGAATGCCAGCACGTTCGAGGGCAACAAAGCATTGGGCTAGGGCGTGGAAAGCGCACCCTGGAACAAATTGTCATGACAGCGTACGCTACTTTACTGTTATGTGAAATACGAGACAGGTTGTATCATGTCCTCTAAGGCGAGTTAAACTGTAATTCGTGAGGTTACCATTTCATTAAATAAAGATAATCTTCTCTTTGCGTCAAAAATAATCAGCGTACATTAAGGAATCATTTCCTCGTGTATTTGGATATCACTCGTTCTCTTGGTGTTTGACGATGAACAGGATGTTTAAGTTCCCATTAACGTGGCACGTAATAACCATTTTTAGGAATATGTTTTCAAGAACATTCTGAAGACTCGATAGTGGCTGTACTCATCTGCATTATAGTGGTTGAATATTGTTGAGATTAAGTACACTTGTTACGATCGCACAAGGCAATGCATTGGAAATACGGATTCACTCTGCAACACTATTCATCCTCATTGCTGACTCGAGCGCTGCGGGGAATTAGGAAATAATAATACTGTTATTGATTTTACGTCCCAGTAACTACTTTGACGGTTTTCGGAGGCACCGGGGTGCTGGAATTTGGTTACGCAGGAGTTATTTTACGTACCAGTAAATCTACCGACACGAGGCTGACGTATTTGAGCACCTTCAAATACCATCGGACTGAGCCAGGAGCGAACCTGCCAATTTGGAGCCAGAAGGCCAGCGTCTCAACCGTCTGAGCCACTCAGTCCGGCGGAGAATTAGGAAGCAGACTTGCAAGAGAAATGTATAAGAATATTAGTCATGATAACCGTCTGTTTCATGTCATTTGATGCAGGATAAACAGCAGAGGAACTTGACGTTTCAGCTCAGCAGCCCAACGCAATGGACCATGTCCATCGTGAAGATACTGTTCTTCGTGAAATGTAAAGTTTTCCTGAAGGTTGCCTTTTATTACAGGGCATAAACCCATGTGTGTTATCGCAGACCGTGATGCATTAATCCAAACACTATAAAAGTGTACCATTCGGTTGAAGAAGGATCCTAGTATGTTATCCGTTCAGTGCTTGGGAATTGGTTGTATTCAGAATGACACTTCGGTTCGCCTTCAACAGCAACACTACTTCATTCGACGGTTTGATTGTGTTTACGTGGTTTGAATAAGGAAGCCAATGAGACACCACCCTTCAGAAACTGAACTAAGGAACGGTACACAAAGGAAATTACTTATTTCCTCCAGTTCATTTACTATAGTAGAACAGGTTATCAGACAATCTGTTCACATAGTATCAATCCAACATCAATGAAGAATTCCCCTAAACTGTAGCTTTGGAATGGTCACTTCAGATTGGATGACTGCCTTCGCAATTTGATAATTGCTTTATTTAAGTGTGTCGGAACAGGAGTGTTTAATAGCTAAGAGATATCGTTACTGACTGGATCTCCAGCCAATGCAAAGATTTCACGTAAAAAGTAATTTCGTAGCAAGTGATAATAAGATTGTATGTTACATAAAATCGCAGATTTCGCTGCTAGTGACCATAACATTATAAGTTACGTACAACTGCAAGCTTTATTTTGCAGACTTACGATATTTCTGATCATCATACACATGGATGGTTACATGGATGGGTGGGGGGGGGTGGGGGCGAGCGTCTGGGACAATGTCTGTAACAGTAAGCATTTGTAATGATAATAATAATAATAATAATAATAATAATAATAATAATAATAATAATAATAATAATAATAATAATAATAATAATAATAATAATAATAATAATAACGCTATTGGTTTTCACATGAAAGGGACGTTATGCGTATATTTTAGATGTACTCTGTGTTCTGCAACGAATATATAATTACTGTATTGATTGCATTCTGTTGATCTGAAGCACCTTCTCCTGCATTCCATATAGGCTCTAATAAAAGGAAATTGAACTATGGCCGATAGTTATCGGCGCTGATTGAATGCACGATTATTACCGTGTCGCACATTGGACACGTGAGGCCATGCCATCCAAGTGAGTTCTAACATGTCTTCATAGAATTAATATCGAATCCGCAACTAAAATTAGATATCAAGATTCGATTCTAATTTTCTAAGTCAATGGAATACTTTCATACACTAATAGTATCCTGGAGAATCAGAGTAAGTAATTTTAATTCATTATTACTTTTCAATTACTATTTTTCTCTAAACATTTTCGATAAGGCTTACTTGCATAGTATACAATAATATTACACAATACGTTATTTGCCAAATTCAGTATAATGTTGGGGAATCTGTGAGAGTATGTGCTAAAGTAGGATTTCATCACCGAATGTCATTTAGCATATACTACTAGGATGTCCGTTTCCATGGATAAATGGTTCGCGTGCTGGCCTTTGGTCACGGGAGTCCCGAGGTTCGATTTCCGGTTAATTGGTTAATTTCGCTGCCGCGGGGCCTGGGTGTAGGTGTCGTCTTCATCATCATTTCATCCTCATCATGGTGCGCAGGCTGCCTACGGGCGTCAAATTAAAAGACCTGCACCTGGCGAGCCGGACATGTCCTCTGACACTCCCGGCACTAAAAGCCAT
Source organism: Anabrus simplex (assembly GCF_040414725.1). NCBI lineage: Eukaryota > Metazoa > Arthropoda > Insecta > Orthoptera > Tettigoniidae > Anabrus > Anabrus simplex. The sequence goes on along the minus strand of NC_090266.1, from coordinate 352,468,949 downwards.
ACGCCATTTCATTTCATTTACTACTCAGATAAATCTCAGGAAATACGTTTCTATTATGGAGCCATGCCAAAGAGAGTTCTGAAGCAATTAAGAAAGAGCAATTCATATAAGAATATCTGTAGGTTGAAGAGAATTCGCCGCTGTTTGTTTCACAGGTAGTGTACGTCAAGGTAAAATTTGTAGAAATTGGTCCATTTTGAGGACAATTAGTTTGCAGAGATCCGCACCTACTACGCCTTAGAGAAAAGGAAATACTTTCTACGATAAATTTATTAAAGTGGGAAACATATGTACCAAATAGATTCCTTAAATATGAACCAATCTTATTTTTAGTCTAGAAGTTTACAGAAAATTACACAGTCTTTAAGATATTACTTAAATCTAAGGCAAATCGACCGTTATCTTTGTGGATTTAATAAAAGTTAAAAAAAAATCAGTTTTGTGAATTTAAAACATTCTTTGAAATAAAATTCAGCTTAGAGGAGATGAATATTCAGAGGTCACAAAGTGTACTTGAATGCTTTCGATATGAATGAATTGCAATATTTGGTTTCTTCTTTTCGATTTTATTATCGTTATTATTTATTAGATTTTTTTGAGAGAAATATTTTACATTGTGCAAAATATACTGCTTCTCTTTAGCTGTCATGTGACTACTAAACACATGAGAGAAGTCTTCCATAAATGTGACTTCTACAAAGTCCTTCACACGCGTTTAGTGATGGTTACCGTCAAACCCTAGTCCACTTTATTATTGAAGCAGTTCTCAACCAAAAAACCGAATGTTAATTTGTATTTCCAGCTATTACATTGTCAAATATACATAAATTAATGATTGTTGTTGCTTGAGCAACACTTTTCTCCAAGGATTATAACGTTATGTCATTATAAGAAAACATATGATTAGACAATGCTTACGGTACCAGCTGTTTTGATGCATAAAATAAAAAAAGTTCCATGAATTTCCTGAAGCACTTACTATAGTAAACCTACCAAATTACTTTCCCTATTCCTTTCTTAAGTGATGAAACATTGGTGCTGTAATTTTTGTAGCAAATAGAAAAATAAAATATTCGTTGTCAAGAAGCCACCGTCTTCACTGCAGGTATGCATTCTGTATGGTAATCTGTGTTAATGTTGTGTCTTTGAATGAAAATAATTCAGCTGATGGAGCGTTAAGAACGACTAGAAAAAGAAAATGAAAATGTCCCTGGATGCCCAATAAAATGGTGATGTTTAAAGGAAGATAAGTTTGCAAGGAGTGAAAATAAAAGACTTCCTAAGCCTAACAAACCTAAAGCCGATGGGGCCGAGGAACGAAGGAATTAGTCAATCCATTTTAAGTCCTTTGAAGTAACCACCTATAGATTATACAACGATTTCGAAAAACGTGAACTTAGAAGGGAGGTGTAAAGGACTCAGAAATAATGTCCCTAATCTCATTATTTTGTTAAAGATTAAGGCATATAAGTGAATAAGTCTAAATTAATGGCATCTGAAGTGTTTACAAGTTACGCTTCTTTAGATATCTAAACTAGATGCTAAGTTAAAATTGTGATTGAATTTTCATAATGTGAATGAACTTACTATTTTTTGTAAATTATTACCTAGACTGTCGGATAAGACTATTCCGTCTTTTGCAATTAGAGCTAGTTCCCGTCGTATATATTTAAATAAGTATATAAATAAATAAAAACTGTTCTCCGGTTGCCTCCAAAATTTACCGTGATTAGGTATGAATTTCATAAAACATGTTATTGCGCTTTTGGTAACTCCAGGGTGGGATTATACGAATATGAACGACCGACGTTAACTGATATAAATGTAGATACTTTTAGAAGTTATAATGTATCTACCTATGTTACTAGCTGATGATGTTATTTACAATACGTAATTATTTCTATTTGCTCTTCAGCGTATCGGGCTGACTTGTCAAGTCAAAAAGCGTTCCCATAATATCTCTCACCACCGTAAGACTAAAAAACAAAAGTCATCAATAAAATATAATGTCTGAACAATTTAAAGTTAAACAGGATGGAGAATGAAGATGCGTATCACGCCTCTGCGTGGAAATAGAAATACAATTAATTACAAAATTTCAACCCGCACTTTCTTTCCCTTTTACTCGCTAGGGCAATTGTGACCAAATTGCTGATAATAGTCCGTAAGAAAATACTGACCAGCAATACTTCTTCTTTTGAACTACGAACCATCTATTAAAAACCCAAGGATGACAACTAACTTCATTGTCGGTCTAACTGTTTGCCAAAGCAATCATAATTAATAGAACTAGTTTGGTCTCTGTCCACTCTTATTACTTGGTTTCCTCATCTTGCCTTTGAAGTTCCTTGATTTCCATTTCAAGTTCATCTTCTGAAGGGCTAGTTTCCGTTAAAGCGGCGGTCCTGCAAACAAAACAACGCTTTACTAAGCCAAATCTCAACCCGGGGGTTTCTCTTCAACTATCTAGGAGAGTGATGATCAAATTAGACATACTGATAAATGAAAGCACAATACAATACAATACAATACAATACAATACAATACAATACAATACAATACAATACAATACAATACAAGACAAGACAAGACAAGACAAGACAAGACAATGCAATACAATACAATACAATACAATACAATACAATACAATACAATACAATACAATACAATACAATACAATACAATACAATACAATACAATACAATACAATACAATACTCTTAACCTGAAAATCCACTTTACAGCGTCGCTGAAACTATATGGACACTTATGTTATAATATTGCATTCACATGGATCACAACATTTCATCTTTATTGATCTACAACAGCAACAACCTGTCGGACGTGCACAGACAGTATTATTTATCTTAGGATGAGTTCAATCTTCGATTATAGCTCTGGAAAAGTAGAAAAATACAAATCTAAAGAAAAAATTAATTTCACTCAATCTCCTTCAAAGGATTGTTCAGGTAAGACTTTCAGACCATGATAGCTATATCTGGTATCTCATCCAGTCACGTGAATACAATATACATTAAATTTAGTTTCTTCGCATTTTATTGTACGAGTGGAACAGCTGTCTGGGAACATGAGGTAAGTAAAATGCAAGGTAAGGAACAAAATGTCATACTCAGTATAGACTGGTGGCCAGAATTCTTCGCACAGTCTATCACATCGTATGTATCTATTAGCAGGTGAACAACATTGAAAGCAACTGAGAAGCTAATTTCGATCTCTAATAAAGATCAATTGTCGGTGGTATTTACAAATAATAGGAAAAGAGGAAATTAATTTTGGTGTATTTTATAAATCACTTTGCGGATATCACTACTGGTTAATTCATGTAATAAACACTTGCCTCATTTGTGAAATTGTTGACATTTGTATGGTGAGGATACAAATATTTGATACATTTCGTACTTCTGGAAGAAATGTCAGCAGTGTTGAGTATTTATTTTGAATTCTGATTTAAGTTTCCATGCAGGTGCCATTGTTATTGCTTCAAAAGTTAATTTCTGTTAAAAAAGTATCAATAGGAAGCAAGCTTGTAGTTTTATCCAACTGTTGATATAGTGATCATAGCCATAGGACGTCCGGTTTTGTATGGAACTGGGATCACAGAAATGTAATTTTAATTTCAGCAATCCTACATACACTGGCCGTGTTATGTATCTTAGCTACCTTGGTGAGCGGCCAGTGACAATGTATAATATTCTCGATCTGACTGTAAGAAAGAAAGGTCACCAAAAGTCACCCAACACCCTTCATGAATACGGCTACAGGTACAAAGAGGTTTTCAAAGGGACTGGTGAAGATGCCACAGTGCATGAAGTTCTAAAAGTATGCCAGAAATACAATTTCAACAAAATATAAAAAAACCTAAGAACTGGCATTACTGTATGAAGTGCACACAAAACTTAACATAAAATCTTGCAAAACATTACATAAATTTCCACAATTCCTTTTAAAAGGTAGTAGCCGTGAGGTTTAGTGCCGTAAAGATGGCAGCACGGTGCTCTGTTGATTAAAGATGGCCGCTGTCAGCTGCCAAAAAAGCGCGTGGCTCTGTTTACAAACAAGAGCACGTGGAATTTCAAATTGCCCGCCACCACATGCCAAAGGTGGTAGCCGTGAGGTTTAGTACCGTAAAGATGGCAGCACAATGCTCTGTTGATTAAAGATGGCCGCTGACAGCTGCCAAAAAAGCACGTGGGATTTCAAATTGCCCGCCACTACATGCCTAAGGTGGTAGCTATGAGGTTTAGTGTAGTAAAGTAGGCAGCACAGAGGTTAGTGATGCGTTTTTGTTTACTGTCAGAAAAGCACGTGGCTTTGTTTAGAAACAAAAGCATGTGGATTGGTTTAAAGATGGCTGCCGACAGCTGTCAAAAAAGCACGTGGAATTTCAAATTGCCCGCCACCACGTAGCTAAGGTGGCAACTATGAGGTTTAGTGCCGTAAAGATAGCAGCACTGAGGTTAGCGATGCTCTGTTGTTTAAAGATGGCAGCTTGGCAGCTATCAAAAAGCACGTGGAATTTCAAATTGCCCGCTACCACGTGCCTAAGGTGGCAACTATGAGGTTTAGTGCCGTCAAGATGGCAGCACTGAGGTTTGCGCTGCTCTGTTGTTTAAAGGTGGCGGCTGACAGCTATCAAAAACACGTGGCTGTCAAGAAAAGCACATCGCTTTCTTTACAAATTCAAATGTCGCCCAAAAATTCAAATTTCCCGCCAAAATTAAAATTTCCCGCGCTGCAGACGACAGCATCACGTGACCCGCTCCGCGGCCTCTGATTGGCCCGCTGTAGGAGCCCCACAGTCTCTCTACTGATATACATAAGTATCCCCATAAAAATCAGCACTTTGATCAGTCTTTCCACCACCCCCATCTAAGTGTATTTATCAAAATAAAGAAATGTCTCTTTATTTTTAAAGGAGATTCCAAATACCGATTTTCACGTCTGTAATATCTTCAGTTTTTAAGATGGTGTAAGTATCCTCATAAAAATAATTCAACTATTTTTCACTTCTTTTCACCCCCGCTAAGTGCCTTCTCCGAAAACAAAAAGGTACATGTTCCTATATTTTTAAAGGACTTTTCTCAAATATCAGGTTACTTGTCTCTAACATGTTAAGTTTTTGACATAGTAGATATACCGGTATTCATTAAAAGAATCATCCGCTTTTCCGATTCTTTTCGGCCGCTAAAGTTGTTTTTTCAAAAACAAAAAGTACGTGTTTAATTATTTTTCAAGGAGATTCCAAATACCAGTTTTCACGCCTGTACGTTTTTAACAACTTCCCTTCAGCTTTCGAGATAAATGTACGCTCATAAAATAATTCAACTTCTTCTTCTTCTTCACTTCTTTCCACCCCTCTCACGCCTTAAGTGGACTTTTCGAAAACAAAAAATACGCGTTTCTTTACTTTGAAAGAAGATTCCAAATACAAATGTTCATGCCTCTAACATCTTCAGTTTTGAGATATATACCGTGCTCTACGGATAGTGGAGGAAAGAAGCGTTCGGGCTGGGACCTGGGCATAGAGAGCACAACTTTGGGGGATCAAATCATCTTTATTTAAATTACTTTTTCACCTTCTTATTTACAAGAGATGTAATTAAGTACAATGCTGGGGAGGAAGATTTACAAATATTTGAGAAGGAGCCCTGGGCTGGTATAATTTACATACATCTGGAGGTTGGTGCAAAGGAATATAATCCCTTATAACTTCAGTAAAATGTGTTACAATTAAGTTTTAGAAGCTTAGTATCATTACATGAGACGCGTCTGAGACACATACACAACTCATTTAACACCGTCTAGCTCTGGAAAAATATCTACCATAATCTCACTTAAGGTAAGTTAAAGGAACGCTAAATTACAACCAATTAAACTTCTTAAAGCACTAGTAAGGCGATAAGCCTCGAACGAGAACTCATAGCCCCAGATCGGCAAATGAGTTACGGAAGAGCACTAGACATTCCAGAATGCACTGGGTCTTTACAGTAACGACTGGCCGCAGCCAAATACAACACCTTTCCTTGATTAGAACCAACAAGGGTGGTCACCGACTCGAAACGGCATTAGCATTAAACATTTCAAATACATTTTCGTGAGCTAACAACGATAACAGCCCGGCTACCACTACAGTGCGAATATCCAACAGGAATTGGGCAAATAAAACCTACTAGGCCAAAGGCCGATTAAACAGTGGATAAGCCATACTAAGAGTGACTGATAAAAGTAATTGCCTGAAGGGCGACATCCAATTTTGAAAACAGACACTACAAACCAGGACAAAGGGTTTTCCAAGGCTACTCGCGTACCTCATATACATTCTCCAGGCACTTTACATAACAATTCTATTTTTATCCTCCTTTCATCCCCTTAAGTAAGTATAAGGCTTTCAATTCAAGACCTTACCTCCATGCCCCCGGCAGTGAGGAGTTCAAACCTCGAAAGAGGCCAGCCCGCTGTTACTCAGAGCAGAGTAAGACCAGTTAGCACGACGATCAAAGACCTCGGCGAGGCGAGGAGCACACCATATGAAGCCGGAGCAGAAAGCCCCGATTGGTCAGCGAGGAAGGCGGGGCTTGTTGCCATGGAGGCAGGTAACAAGTGCGTCATGAAGGTTAAACTTAGCGCACCACCACACAGAGTAAGGAAACAGACATCGTACACAAAACCCTTGCATTGGGGATGAGGGGAGCGGGAACATATAGTTCAACTTGAGATTGTACAGCAAATTTACGAGAGTTTACCTCACTAAGTTAAATTAAGACGTAGCAAATATGATTTAACAGAATGCTGCATATCTGACAGCAACATAAGCAAGGGGAGAAAGTAAATTCATGGTACAAGATATATGTATATTCATACAAAGATTTTAACTACTTTTTCACCGCCTCCGCCCCCAAGTTGATTTCTCCCCCAAATGCGTGCTTCTTTACTTTTAAAGGAGATTCCAGATACCAATTTTCACGTCTGCAACATGTTCAGTTTTTGAGATATACTATAGATATGCTAATTTTCAAAGTTAACCCCCTTCTTTAGTTTCCCTTGAGTTTATTTTCCGAAAAATATATTTACGTTCCTTTTCTTTTACAGGAAATTCCAAATACCAGTTTGCAAATCTGTAATATGTAACGTGTCTGAGATAATTTGCAGATATAGTCTTTTAAAAATTCATCCCGTTTGTCACTCCTGTTCCCCCCCTACTCTTCCGGCTCCATGGCTAAATGGTTAACGTGCTGACCTTTGGTCCAGAGGGTCCCGGGTTCGATTTCCGGCCGGGTCGGTGATTTTAACCTTAAATGGTTAATTCCCTTTGCTCGAGGACTGGGTATTTGTGCTGTCCCCAATATCCCTGCAACTCACACAACACACATCTCACACAATACTATGCTCCACCACAATAACACGCAGTTACCTACACATTGAAGATGCCGCCCACCCTCACCGGGGGTCTGCCTTACAAGGGCTGCACCCGGCTATAAATGGCCACACGAAATTACTATATCCCCTATTCATCGGATTTTCCAGAAAACCAAAAATGCGTGTTCCTTTATTTTCAAATGAGATTCCCAGGTACCAATTTTTACGTCTGTAAATTTTTACGTTTTTGAGATGTAGATATCCTCATTTTAAAAATTCACCCCACTTTTCACCCCCTTAGCTACGGAATATCCAAAACTCCCTTAGTGAGCACCTACACCCAAATATAAATGTATCCCCAAAATTTCATTACTTTATGTCCAGTAGTTTTGGCTCGGCGATGATGAGTCAGTCAGTCAGTCAGTCAGTCAGGACATGTTATTTTATGTACATATATAGATTATAATGCTTAAAAGGATGGAACAGCTACGACTGAAGACGTCCTTGTAAGTTAATTAGTAATAAGCCTTTCGTTTCACCACGAGTGAACTATGGAACTAAAGCAAATCAATCATGTATACTTAGGAACATGGGATGTCAATTTAGGACTCCCAGTACAGCATTGTACTCAGGTTTCTTTTTAGACGGATGATTTTTTGTCCTTAACCCCTTCAGTCCTGAATTTTTCTTTTTAGAAAGAAAAATCATTTCTGACTGGATTTTGATTTTAGGTCATACTGGGGATGTACTTACAAAATTTGGTTGATGAGAGACCTCCCGTTACAAAAATGTATCATGTACAGTATACTGTACATTTGGTCTCAAGTGTTGCTGAATCCTAAACTTTTACCTTGGGATGGCAACCTTCTTAGGACAGGATTTGGAGGTATACAATGTTTCTACTGTACTAAATAGTAAGCCATACATTCCTATAGAACTGAAATTATCTATTTTTGAGATATTTTCATTGTTTACAGATAATTACTTACAAATATTCATATTTTGTTCACATGTTACTGACAAAGAAATGCTTCATAACAATTCACATTCATTTCATTGCTTATGAAATGCTGCAAAGCAGTTCCTGTTCCTATTTATACAAAGATGTACTCCACATTTTCTGCAGATAATGTGTGATCGCTGGGTGCAATTAATTTTCTTGCATCGAGTAGGTTCTTTATTGCCATCATGCTCTAGTAAGTGATCAACACTATCCTGCACTTCCCTCTGTGGTCTCCTCTCAGTTGTTTGTTTTTTATTAGTTGAAGGTGATGTTACAGGGCTTGTAGATAGCCTTCCTCTTTTGATACACTTGAATTGCTTATCAACCTTAAGAAAAGCTTCAGCTACCCTAAGCCTGAAATCTAACAAATCCATTATCTCCTTCTGTGCCAACCCAGCATTTCTAGCATTGTGACTGTACTCCATCACTCAGAGAAAACAAATATGTATGCACTTCAGAAAAACGTGACATACAAGCCAATCAAACCTGAGGAAAGTAATTAAAGTGTTGTTTGGTTTGCACATTGTCATGGGAGCAGAATATCAGGCCTCTGTGTCGGGAAAATATCTTCAACAGAAAGTTCAGCATCTCCAGAAGTACCAATAGTATATCCATTGCCACTTTCCTCGGTTGGGTTGCTTACAGATATTATCTCAACATCAGCTCCTGAAATATGTCGCAGAATAAAGCTGTATTTTAATAATTATTAGCTAAAAATTTGGGCAACTCAGTTTGCCATAAGAGTACTGGAGTTTCATTATGTGTAATAATACTGAATGTGATAACGTACCAATGCGCTGTATTTGTAGCTGGTTTGTGGTTCATCCTCATCATCACTGACTAGTTCCTCCACATCAGACACATCTCCATTCTCCAACAACTTCAAAATCATATCAACGTCGCTTGGGTTCATTTTCATTCTTGATGTGCCTGAATTTCAACAAAAATATATTTTTAGGGAACTCAGAGAACAAAAACAAAGTTTCTTTTTACATTTCTAAGAGACAATCTAGAGTATACAACACTTAATCTTCTTCTATATTACTAGAAACTACCAGGTATATAAATAAAACTTTGTGAAAGATAATGAACTCAGTCACACTATTTGCAACACTTGAGACCCCATGTACAGTATACTGTACATGCTAATATACATGGATGTTATGAGTCAAGGGATATGAAAGTCTAACTATAATTAGTATGCATATTCTATTCAAACCTTTATCTTTAACCCCCAAACAGAACTTTACCCTAAACAGAATAAAATGTTAAAAATAAAGAATAAAATTTTCCCACTTACCTCCACTAACAGCATGCTTATCTGTCATGTTTGTTGTTTATCTTCACAATTCACTAATGTGTTGGTAGATGTCACTTCAACCAATTGAGAAACAAAGACAAAGCATAGAAGTCTCAACCAAGATAGAGAACTCCCCTATTCACTAATAATTCTTGGTGCTATAAGCTAATGAATTTGATGTACAGTATACTGTACACCTGGACTGAAAGGGTTAAAGAAATGCTGGAACTCTGCAACGTGTTTTCTTTTAATACAACATTATGCGATTTATGTTGTGCAAAATTGGCAATAAAATTTACCTGAAAAGTGGCGTAGTGTTCCTCGTATGTCTTGAGCATCACGTATTTTGTAATGAACTACGACATACAGAAGTTTCTTATACACTGACTGACAGAGCAAATGCAACACCAAGGAGGAGTGGTTCGAAAGGGATGAAAGTTGGGGAAAAAACAGAGACGGCACGGACGAATAATTGATGTTTATTTCAAACCGATATGCAGGTTACACAATGCGCACGGCATCGACTCAGTAGGATGTAGGACCACCGCGAGCGGCGATGCACGCAGAAACACGTCGAGGTACAGAGTCAATAAGAGTGCGGATGGTGTCCTGAGGGATGGCTCTCCATTCTCTGTGAACCATTTGCCACAGTTGGTCGTCCGTACGAGGCTGGGGCAGAGTTTGCAAACGGCGTCCAATGAGATCCCACACGTGTTCGATTGGTGAGAGATCCGGAGAGTACGCTGGCCACGGAAGCATCTGTACACCTCGTAGAGCCTGTTGGGAGATGCGAGCAGTGTGTGGGCGGGCATTATCCTGCTGAAACAGAGCATTGGGCAGCCCCTGAAGGTACGGGAGTGCCACCGGCCGCAGCACATGCTGCACGTAGCGGTGGGCATTTAACGTGCCTTGAATACGCACTAGAGGTGACGTGGAATCATACGCAATAGCGCCCCAAACCATGATGCCGCGTTGTCTAGCGGTAGGGCGCTCCACAGTTACTGCCGGATTTGACCTTTCTCCACGCCGACGCTACACTCGTCTGCGGTGACTATCACTGACAGAACAGAAGCGTGACTCATCGGAGAACACGACGTTCCGCCATTCCCTCATCCAAGTCGCTCTAGCCCGGCACCATGCCAGGCGTGCACGTCTATGCTGTGGAGTCAATGGTAGTCTTCTGAGCGGACGCCGGGAGTGCAGGCCTCCTTCAACCAATCGACGGGAAATTGTTCTGGTCGATATTGGAACAGCCAGGGTGTCTTGCACATGCTGAAGAATGGCGGTTGACGTGGCGTGCGGGGCTGCCACCGCTTGGCGGCGGATGCGCCGATCCTCGCGTGCTGACGTCACTCGGGCTGCGCCTGGACCCCTCGCACGTGCCACATGTCCCTGCGCCAACCATCTTCGCCACAGGCGCTGCACCGTGGACACATCCCTATGGGTATCGGCTGCGATTTGACGAAGCGACCAACCTGCCCTTCTCAGCCCGATCACCATACCCCTCGTAAAGTCGTCTGTCTGCTGGAAATGCCTCCGTTGACGGCGGCCTGGCATTCTTAGCTATACACGTGTCCTGTGGCACACGACAACACGTTCTACAATGACTGTCGGCTGAGAAATCACGGTACGAAGTGGGCCATTCGCCAACGCCGTGTCCCATTTATCGTTCGCTACGTGCGCAGCACAGCGGCGCATTTCACATCATGAGCATACCTCAGTGACGTCAGTCTACCCTGCAATTGGCATAAAGTTCTGACCACTCCTTCTTGGTGTTGCATTTGCTCTGTCAGTCAGTGTATTACTAACCAGTTGAGACGTAAGTTTCAGCTCTGAAACCCTTGTAAACAGCACGTAGATGAAAAGTAATAATAATAATAAAAAAAACTGACGTTCGTAATTGCTCTGTAGTTCTCTTGGTTATTCAGTGCCTAGACGATGAAATTAGCAAAGGGGTAGTGACTGAACCTGGTTCGACGGGAATTTGAATTTCTCTTTTCGCCTTGAGTTTTCCTCAGTTTTTAGGACACTGATCTTCTAAATATTTTTACAGTCGCAAATATATAACGTATTCACTTCTTGCAACTCCACAGAAAGGTGTTTGTTCCCATGTCGAGCGTTTAATCGATCGGTAAGTCTATTTGCTCAAAGAAGAAATGAGCGCATCTTATTTTATGTTGTTCGCATTTGGAACCTATCCATTGACAGAGCCGACGACCGGCGTCTCTCGAAGAAGTTCCCTACATTAGTCAATAATTTTATCACTCACATCATCTTACGCCTTTCACTTCAGCTTCTTATCCGTGTAATTTAAAATCTTATTTCGATAAAGTGTGGGTTTATTTTAGAGCAGAGCCTCTCAGGGTGCATGCGCCTGGTGCATGCACTGTGCACGGTGCAAAAGACGACTTCGCTTGGTTGACCAGAGAGCAGACCCCCACTCCTCGATTGGGAGAAATTGGAGCAATAGCTCTTTCTCTCTCTTTCCCCATGCCTGTCTCGCTCGCTCCCCCTGTCTCCCTCTTCCTCACTTGCTCCTTAGCGCTCCAAATCCGAGCCGAGTTGAGCCGAGTTTAGCCGAGTAGCCCAGAGACGAAGCGTTGGTCCGAGCTGAGCCGAGCCGAGCGAGACCGATGCACAGTGCACGGAGCTCTTGCGCCTCGATTTGCAAGCGTGAGATATTGGGCGTTTGAGAGGCCCTATTTTAGAGTACTGAAACGTAGGTCGGAAATTTATCATGTGTTGATGCACTTGAAAATTATGATGCTATTTCAATAATAATAATAATAATAATAATAATAATAATAATAATAATAATAATAATAATAATAATAATCTTCAGCCATCCTTCCCACACCCTGGTGGGATCACGGTGTCGAACTGTATCGCACATGTTGATATGGACCAGACTTACGGCTGATTATTACTCCAGACGCCGATCCTGTGTGTTTCTGCAGCGGTTGGTAGTGTGGTGTGTTCTGTGTTTGTGAAGAGGTGTGTGTTGTGTTCGGACATTCACAACATCCAGTCCCCCAAGTCGTAGGAATTAATCAGACACAGTTAAAAGTCTCCAACCTGGCCGGGAATAGAACCTGGGACACTCTCAATCAATCAATCAATCAATCAATCAATCAATCAATCAATCAATCAATCAATCAATCAATCAATCAATCAATCAATCAATCAATCAATCAATCAATCAATCAATCAATCAATCAATCAATCAATCAATCAATCAATCAATCAATCAATCGACCGCCACTGATATGCATTTACGGCTGTCGCCCAAGTGGCAGGTTTCCTATCAGTTATTATTTTAATAATAAAATTTTATTGCATTTACGTCCCATTGACTACTTCCTCGGCTTTACGAAACGCCTGAGGTGTCCGAAAATTTGTCCCACAGCATTTCTTTAAGGTGCTGGTGAAAAAAAATAATGAAATGGAGTACGGCTTTTAGTGCTGGGAGTGTCCGAGCACAAGTTCGGCTCGCCAGATGTAGGTCTTTTGATTTGACACCCGTAGGCGACCTGCGCGTCGTGATGACGGTGAAATGATGATGAAGACGACACATGCACCCAGCCCCAGTACCAGTGAAATTAACCAATTGTGGTTAAAATTCCCGACCCTGCAGGGAATCGAACCCGTGACCCCTGTAACCAAAGGACAGCACGCCAATCATTTAGCCGTGGAGCAACCAGCCGGTAAATGAAATGAAATGTCGTATGGCTTTTAGTACCGGGATATCCCAAACCAGCCGGTAATCTACCGACACAAGCCTGACGCATTTGAGTACCTTCAAATACCACCGAACTAAGCCAGTATCGAACCAGCCAACCTGGGCACGGAAAGATTGTAGAAAAGACTGTAGTTATTACCATAACAGAAATAATCTCAATGCAAATGATATTGAATTATAGCATTTTGTATTTGTTCCACAGTCCACATACATTATCTTCCTCAGCCGGCTTCCTAATTACCGTATATTTTTCTTTACATTATCGGCAGCTGCTTTCATCAGCGGAAACAGGGAATCTATTCCGTGAGTTATATTACTTCCTAATTTCTCCGCTTGGCGACAGCAGAGTAGTTCACAGAAATAGATTTTACTGCACTCTAGCGACGAAAGGGAACACTACTTCCATCTGCCGCACTCAAGCTAAAACGGGCTGCTCAATCTGATTTGCCGCAGTGTTGGGCGATACTGGCTTTCGCTTTATTCGCCAGCTGTGAATTACATAATTCAACTTACACTGGTGTTCAAACATCACATGAGAAGTCTTCTCAAATGTGGTATACTGTGCCATGACAGCTTTAGTGTATCAAGGGCCTGAAACAAGCTGAAGTAGGGGTTCAGATTATCTAATGAAATCCATTAATTCCCTTGAAGAACACGAAAAGGAATGAATGCTTGTCATATCATGAGTACTACTACTACTACTACTACTACTACTACTACTACTACTACTACTACTACTACTACAATAATAATAATAATAATAATAATAATAATAATAATAATAATAATAATAATAATAATAATAATAATAATCTGTTTACCCTCCAGGGTCGGCTTTTCCCCCCGACACAGCGAGGGATCCCACCTCTACCGCCTCAAGGGCAGTGTCCTGGAGCTTCAGACTCTTGGTCGGGGATACAACTGGGGAGAATGACCAGTACCTCGCCCGGGCGGCCTCACCTGCTATGCTGAACAGGAGCCTTGTGGAGGGATGGGAAGATTGGAAGGGATAGGCAAGGAAGAGGGAAGGAAGCGGCCGTGGCCGTATGTTAGGTACCATCCCGGCATTCGCCTGGAGGAGAAGTGGGAAACCACGGAAAACCACTTCCAGGATGGCTGAGGAGGGAATCGAACCCACCTCTACTCAGTTGACCTCCCGAGGCTGAGTGGACCCCGTTCCAGCCCTCATACCACTTTTCAAATTTCGTGGCAGAGCCGGGAATCGAACCCGGGCCTCCGGAGGCGGCAGCTAATCACGCTAACCACTACACCACAGAGGCGGACAACAACAATAGTAATAATAATAATAATAATAATAATAATAATAATAATAATAATAATAATAATAATAATAATAATAATAATAATAATAATATTTTCTTTGCTAGTTGTTTTACGTCGCACCGACACAGATAGGTCTTACGGCGACGATGGGACAGGAAAGGGCTAGGAGTGGGAAGGAAGCGGCCGTGGCCTTAATTAAGGTACAGCCCCAGCATTTGCCTGGTGTGAAAATGGGAAACCACGGAAAACCATTTTCAGGGCTGCCGACAGTGGGGTTCGAACCCACTATCTCCCCGATGCAAGCCCACAGCTGCGCACCCCTAACCGCACGGCCAACTCTCCCGGTAATTTTATGGAGCAATGGCAGGATATGTATAGATACTTTAAGGCAGAAACAGGTTCCAGGAAGAGTATGCCAGGGATCATTAATGAACAAGGGGAGTGTATATGTGAGGACTTACAGAAGGCAGAAATATTCAGTTAGCAGTATGTAGGCCTAAAGGTAGTTGGATATGAGGATAATGTCTGGCCAGAAGAGGCGACTAATACTGGCGAATGATTGAAGTTCACCTATGATAATAAAAACATTTACAAAATGATACAACCGTTGGAAGCAGGAATTGATAAGACTTCTGGGATATATTAAAGGCAATGGTTTGGAATAGAGTGCCATATCTGAAATACTTATTTGATTACTTTTTGCATGAATGAGTGATATCAAATGAATGCAGATTTGCCATAGTAGCCCCCTTGTACAACGGAAAGGGTGATAAACATACAGCGGATAATTGCAGACCAGTCAGACTGACATGTTTTGTTTGTGATCTCTGGGAATGATTTTCCTCAGATTATATTAGATACGTTTTGCGAAATTGATAATTGGTTTGATAGAAGACAGTTCGATTTCATGAAAAGTTATTCCAGTGAGGCTTAAGATGAAGGATTCCAGCAAGATAAAGCAGACGATTCTGGAGGTTAATTGGACTGTACCGCAAATGACCTATCCAAGGCTTTATATTGGTTAGATGATGGTAAGATGAAGAAAATGAGGGCTATTGGACTAGACAAAAGGGTGGTTGATTGGGTAGCTATATTTCTAGCCAATATAACTCAGAGAATTAGAATAGGTGAAGTGTTACCTGATCCTTTAATGATTAAGAGGGGCCCCACAATGCAGTATTATTGGTCCTTTATGTTCTCTTTTATACAAATGATATAAGTAAAGAACTGGAATCACAGATAAGGATGATAATATACTGTATAAATTAGAATATGAGTTACAGGACTGTGTGCAACTAGAGAACGACCTAGACAATGCTGAGAGATGGTCAGCGGACAATGGTATGATGGTGAACGTGATTAGAAGTCATGTTGTAAGTCTCACCAAGGGTAAAAGTCCTCTCAATTTTAATTACTGTGTTGATGGCGTTATCGTTTTTCATGGGGAAGGTTAAAACCTACAATATGACCGGGAATTGAACTACTTGATACGAAAACTGGGAGAGATTGAAGGGAAAGCAACGCGATTTGTGGTGGGAGAAGGAGTAGTGTTACGAAAATGTTGCAAACTTTGTGCTGAGAAGACTGACAAGCTGTCAGTGGAGAGATGGTGTGGAGTGACAGTAGACGAGCAAGCTCGAGTGGATCCTTTAAAAGTAGGAAAGATCATACTATAAAGATGAAGTTATAATTCAAGAGCACAAATTGGGTCAAATATTAATTCATAGAACGAGGACTAAGGGATAGGTATAATTTACCAAGGGAAACATTCGTTGAATTTTCAAGTTCTTTGAAAATATGTAAGAAAAGGCCAGGTAAACACTTGATGTGGAATTTGTCACATGGGCAACAGCCTTAAATGCAGTTTATTGATTGATTGATTGATTGATTGATTGATTGATTGATTGATCAGTGTTATGGCCTTCGGTTCAAGAGGGCCCTGGGTTCGATTATCGACCAGGCCTAGGATTTTAACTGTGTGTGTAGTTAATTCCCCTGGCTCGGTGACTGGGTGTACCTGGTAGTCGTAATACACACAACATACCATGCTACCAACCATCACAGGAACGCGCAATAGTGAATACTTCCTTCCTCAAAGGATTGACACAAAGAAGGGCATCCGACCGTAAAACTGGACCAAATATACAAGCAGCGTCAACCCCAAGAAACTGGTAAAAGGCCAGGAATAGGAGGCATTCTACTTTTAATACTGGAGGCTTGCCATTAAATGGATAATCTTTCAGTTATGACGAGTTTCCTTTTCTTCAGCGTGAAATAATCCATAGAAACATTGTTATAATATTTCCAGAAATTATTTGAAAAAGGAGGAAAATGCAGTTTCATGCTGATAAATCCCATAATATGTTTGTACTAACGCTGAAAGAATGGCAATTCCTACTCTCCTGACATAGAACGGAGGGAGTGATATTATTCTGATCATTTGTTTGCGAGTGTTTTCTTTTCTCTTTGGAATATAATTTATTCATTTGTAAGAAGGATTAAATATCCGCTAAGATTTAGTATACGAGAGAACTGGACTATGACTATTGTGGGTGTAGTTCTTTCTTTCTTAATCTGTTTACTCTCCAGGGTTGGTTTTTACCTCGAACTCAGCGACGGACCCCGCCTCTACCTCCTCAAAAGCTGAAGACTTTGGGTCAGGGGGATACAGCTGGGAAGGAGGATCAGACCTCGCCCAGGCGGCCTCACCTGCTATGCTGAACAGGGGCCTTGGGGTGGGGGGGATGGGAAGATTGGAAGGGATAGACGAGAAAGAGGGAAGGAAACTTACTTTTCCCCAAGGCACGTACTGCACCTCTTTTAAAATATTTAAAGTCATTGTTACTTTTTACTGTTGTTACTATCAATCTAAAACATCTAACCCGCCTCAGCGTTTAACTTCTTGCTTTCAGTTTGTCGTTAATGGCCACAGCTTTATATACCTAGACTAAATAATCCGTCATTTTCCATATTTAGTACTAGTGATGAGCAATGCTCTCGTTCGAGACTCTCGAGACTGACGTCACAGATCTCAAGACTCTCGCGAGAATCTCTAGACCGATTCTCCTGTGCTGCGATCTGTGGGAAATCCCAGTAACTACGAGCCTAACCTTCATAGCATACCATCAGCAGTTCTCATATGGAAACGTGTGTGGCGATGAATTTTGTCAAAAACCTAGAAAAGTACTGCATATTCAATTATGTGGCCCTTAATACCATCAACGAAAGTGGTGTCAGAATGTCAGTATCTTAAACGGTCCATGAGTTATTTGAGGTGGACATTTTAGCTCAATAACCCTGGATAATTTGTGAATAACTGTAGATAGGAAGTACACTTACCTGGATACCTCGCAATAGTTTTTGACAAAGGTCGCTTCCTGTGATGCAGGCCGGGACGGAGGTGTTCTCTGTGACGATTCCCCTTCAGCGATATTATGTGTTTGTAAGTGCCGGATAATCCCCGAAGTATTTCTGCTGACGTATTTTACTTCTTGTGGATTAACAACACAGCGGGCAACGCTATGTGGCATTTCTTCAAAATAACCTACACCCATGATCATCCCAGAAGTATTTCTGCTGACATATTTTACTTCTTGTGAATAAACAACACAGCGGGCATCTCTTCAAAATAACTTACAACCACGACTTACGTTGTATTTCGGACATCGCCTTAAAGTTGTCGTGTACAATTACACATCGCAACGTCATATATCGAAGTACCTAATTATGATGCGAATACTCTATAGCATTGTAAGGAAGTATTTCCTTCGTCAGCAAAATATCGATAAACAACACAAGCACTGGTCATATGGATATGGAATGTTTGGTCTGATAACGATGTACACCTACAGCAACAGTCAAGTTCTATACATAGCCTACTCATTCGCGTGCTTACTATTACTACGTCAAAATACACCTCGGTAGAAATGAAATAAATGAACTCCCTAGTCCCTTGTTGACACCTATTTACGGAATAGAGAAGGCCTGTAATTGGCTATTGGCATAATCGGCACAAACAACATACAGCTCTGACTACCTTTAGGCCTAAGACACGCTGCTCGCCACACAATGCGAGGCAACGCTCTCGAGATCACTCGAAATTTCTCGGGAGAAACAGTGCCTGCACTAGTCTCGAGAAATCTCGAGACTCCGTCTCAGACTGCCCATCACTATTTGAAACACTCAAATAAGAGTTTTGCCTTAGATAAAGTAATCAAGCGTATTTTTTCCTCATAAACGCCTTTTATTTGCTAAATAAATATTTAGATAAATACGATGCGAGGCACGCACAACTAAAATCATTACTCTATCCCATGTAGCACACTTACATGTTTCACATGTAAAAAAAAAAGACGTTGAAAACACATCACCCATATTTCAAAGACTTAACCCTACCTGTGCCTGTTATACAATCCAGGACAATTGAATATTTCAAGTGAACAAGGGCAATGTATTAGCCATATTTTAAACATTACTTCTATGTTTTGATAAAAGAAATCCTTCGACATTCTACATGTCTTAAAATCCACGAGTTGCCATCGACACTGCGTATAAAAAGGACTTCCTTACTTCCTCACCTTATCTTAGTTGTAGAAACTTCCGCATATCACAACATATAACGTGTTAGCCTCTGTGGTGGAGTGGTTAGTGTGATTAGCTGCCACCCCTGGAGGCCCGGGTTCGATTCCCGGCTCTGCCATTCTCCACTAGTACTTCATTTCATCTGCCAGTCATTAATCATTGCCCCAGAGGAGTGCGACAGGCTTCGGCAGCCGGCACATTTCCCATCCTCGGTGCTAGATGGGGGCTTCATTCATTCAATCCCTGATCCGGTCGAATGACTGGAAACAGGCTGTGGATTTTCATTTTCGGTTATGTATTTTATTTATTTATGTATATATGAGTATACACACAAACTGATCACGGAATCACACCTGTAATTACACATTATAGATGCAATTAGAAAGAAATTACAAGATTGAATGTATTAAAGTTGCAAAAATGATATGAAAGAATCATCCGATAACATATCAATGGAATACGGTACACAGCTATGGTTGGAAGGCAAAGGATGCGCAATGTCGTTGAGTGATGACGTAGTTTGTTGGTTGGATATAGGGGTGTCGTAGAACGTGTCTGGGGTGGGGGCGTGGTTTGGAAGTTGCTCTATAGCAGTGGTATTCAAAGTGTACCAGTAGGGGTACGCGATGTCGTCTCAAGAGGTACGCCAACTTATCGTAGCTTTTCAGTGAGCACTTCAGAAAAGAGTTGAGCCTGCTCATTTTCAATAATTTTTTTTTAATTTTTTGCTTTTGTCTACCACTACACAGAGTCCCCTTTCAGAACTATTCATTCTCAATGATGTCAGTTTGTACCTCCACACTGACTTGGTATGCGAAAATGCTTACTTATGCTGCAATGCGCTTGCTTTAATACATATCGTTGGTAAGCAATAAAAACCTCCTAATTCCACTCACTAGAAAATCAAATTTCTTCATCTTTCCCCTGAAGGCCTGCCGCGTTGTTTCAGAAGGGAAACAGCAGACTCTAATGGTCGAATAATTTGGATATCATTAAGCTATGAAAATGCCAGGAACAGTTCTCCGCCATTGGCAACCACTCAGTTCTGGACTTGTGTAAACTTTACTCCGAAGGAGTTATGAGGTTTCTTTTGCCTAGCGACGATTATACACATTATTGTTATTACTGGGGAACAGGGTGTTGTAGTGGCTGAGCTGCTTGCCTCTCATCTCGGCGACCGTGGTTTGATTCCTGGTGTTGTTGGGGTGGGAGTTTCTGTTGAAAACCCCGTGGCTTTAGGAAGGGTATGCAACCTTAAGTCCCCGGCCATAACTTTTTCATGCCTCCGTGCGCGCAGAGACCCCGAGCAAGGGGGATAAGCTGTGGAGGATAGTTAATATTATTTGGCGTCCAGCAACAATAATTTATTATTTCTGGTATAAATGCAATATACTCGTACTTCAGGGTATGAAGGAAAAACCATTGGATTTTGAGGGTACGCCAACCAAAAATTTTTGAATACCACTGCTGTATAGGACCGAAGAAGTTGAATGAATTTTATTTCAAAGTCCAGTATATCAGAGGGTTTCATCTGTTTTATTTCCGTAATTTGGGGTAGAAGAAACATTTCATCAGGACCTGGCATTTCTTAAGTGGGCTGGTGTGCATTGCCTTTGAGAACGGTAAGAATGTCTTCTTCAAATTGATTATGTTTTCGTTTCTTTGGGAAACTCGAAAAATGTTCTGTAGACGTAGGTGTTTGTTAAGGTCCGGTAGCTTAATTGGTGCCATCTTAATATTATTCATGTTTCCAGAGGTTCTGAAACAATAATACGTTAAATTATATTCAGTAACTTTCAAATGAAAAACTAGCTGCATAATTCATACAAGAAATCACCTATTACACAGTGTAATGTGTATGCAATTAATGTAGTTATATTATTAGTTGTTCAATCTTTCGATAAGGGTTAACATGTTGTTTAAGCAACTCAGACCATTATGTGTGCACTTCGTTAACACAGATAATTAAAACACTCAGTGCACATTATACAAAATTATTTACAATATAGGGATTTGTTACGTACTCTTGGTTGAATGACGGCTTGAAGAAAGGACATTTGCTTATATGATACAAGTAGGGTTTCTTCTATTTCTCTGGATCACCACTTTTTCCCCCGTCATGGTTTTAAGGAATGTCACTGTCCTTCATGCTCTTCCACCTGCTCTGGACTTCTTTTCCTGTATTCAAACGATTAACCTATATATCCTTTAAAACACGGCGTTTTATATATTTATATACATGTAATGTTTACTAATTACAGTTCAGTAATTTTGCAGATAGGCCTATCTGGGGACTGGACATTTGTTTTGTTCTCTGAGTTTTGAATTTCTACTGGGCCTCTCAACAAATGCTGTAGGCAGGGGCAAAATACCTTAAGGCTCTAAGGGACCCTTAAATTCTTCCGCTCTTATTCGCATACTTCAATTGATATTTCGATTATTATATATTTGACTGTCGCTGCCTAGCGTATATTTCTGCCGATAAGCAGTGGTTATTCACTTCAACTCGGCCCGCTGCGCGCATAAGCATTAGGAAATTCTTGATGGGCGGTGTGAAGCGGGGTTGTATCTCGTAAACAAGTGTTTTAGGCTACAGTGACAGTGCATATAAAGGTTTAGTTCCAACATGATTCCGAATCGATTCTCAACAGCCTGCTCATGAGCAGTAACTCGACAGGCGTTCCAACATAACTGGGAATCGGTTCTGAACGGTTCTAAACTCCCAGCCTGCTGTTCCAACATAGTTAGGAACTGATTCGGAACTGTTCCGAAAGGGTGAAAACGGTTCTCGGACTAGAGCCAGAACTAGACGTTCTGGTCTTGCCCACAAAAATCTTTTTCATTACATGTGAAGATTCATCGGGAATCTGAAGTATTTGCCGGAAGTTAACTCTTCATTTCTGAAATTTTGGAAAGTAAGGAAAGTAAGGAAAATTAGTGATTTAGATGGTGACAGTGACCTCCTTTTTAGGACAGTTCAAGTGATGAGGATGAGTTAGAGACGAACATACTGAGAAAGAGGTATGAAAATTATTGATGTAACTAACAATCCAAGTTTTATAATTAGATTAGGCCTATAAAACTAAATGTTTTAACCTCATTCTACAACGTCTTTTTCACGAGATTATAATCCTGATGCAAACAGTATACCTCCGATCAGGTAAGTATTGCGATTTGCTGAGTCTATTTTGTTGTAATGAGTTCCGCTCCGATAAAAATCTCGTTTTCGGACATACAGCGCCGGACGTCATTCACAATCTGAACAAGGGAACTTCTGACTTAACACATCTATATCTCGAATCTGAAGTCGATATTAAAGCTTACTTCAATTATTTCTGAGAGTTCATGATTTGATATTACAAGATTATATGCGCTTCATAAACATCTAAAAGTAATAAGTAAATATTATTACCGAGTGATTTGGCCGTGCGGTTAGGGTCGCACAGCTGTGAGCTTGCATTTGGAGTATAGTGTGCCGAACGCCTGCTGTAAATCCTCACATGTACACTCACCTTGTCCATTAATGATCCATGGAATGTCGGGCTCCATGGCTAAATGTTTGGCGTGCTAGCATTTGGTCACAGGGGTCCCGGGTTCGATTCCCGGCAGGGTCGGGAATTTTAACCATCATTGGTTAATTTCGCTGACACGGGGACCGTGTGTATGTGTCGTCTTCATCAACATTTCATCCTCATCACGACGCGCAGGTCGCCTACGGGAGTCAAGTCAAAAGACCTGCATCTGGCGAGCTGAACATGTCCTCGGACACTCTCGTTACTAAAAGCCATACGACAATTCATTTCATTTTTCATCCACGGAATGTTCTACCTGGAACCTGTTTATGGGGCTCCCACCAAGATACGAACTAGGGCTGCTAGACTCAGAGTCTAGAGTGCTAAACATAATACCAGAGTTGCTTATCCAGTCAACTATGTCTATGTTCATGTTCGAGCGCATGCGGGTTGGACCCTGTCCTGATTTCGGTTTTTGAGTTGCCTAATCCTGATGCTGAGGGGGAGGTTTTCCAAAAAGGTGTAATAATTGTATGAGGGATAGAAGGAGGGGTGGTGGAGTATTCACATTAGTTAGAAATAATTTTGCTAGTCGCCAAATATTAAAATCTATCTATCTATCTATCTATCTATCTATCTATCTATATATATATATATATATATATATATATATATAAAATAACTTGTCCTGACTGACTGACTGACTGACTGGCTGACTGACTGACTGACTGACTGACTGATTCATCTTCGCCGAGCGAAAACTACTGGACATAAAGAAATGAAATTTTGGGGATACATTCATATTAAGATGTAGGTGCTCGCTAAGAGAGCCTGTGAATCCGTAACACCTACAATGCTACAAAGAGCCCTAATGTCACTTCAACGGCGCACTGAAACGTGCATTACTGCAGAAGGCCATCTATTCGAACACTTACTGGGCTGACAGGCTGTTGCTCAGTCAAGCAGATTCAAACCCCCCAACCATTGTATCCTCGTCCAGCCCTGCTTATAAAATATCCACATAAGCAGGCCTAGAACAGTGCAAAAATAAATAAATAAATAAATAAATAAATAAATAAATAAATAAATAAATAAATAAATAAATAAATAAATAAATAAATAAATAAATAAATAAATAAATAAATAAATAAATAAATAAATAAAATAACCCACGACGTGAGGGCATTTGGATGCATTGACTCTGTGGATGATTCTCAAAGTACAAAATGGGTATAAAATTTATTCGAACCTACCCACCAAATGCAGCTGCATTAACAGCACCGCACTCAACCTTTGCCATCACGGTGACTCCAACGAGTAGGTTCGCAGAACGCCTATTATATGGACTACTACTTCCGCTTCACAAATGCACACACGTTTTCTATAAGTATCCCATCGCTTTTAGTGTTTATTATTTTTTTTTTGCTAGGGGCTTTACGTCGCACCGACACAGATAGGTTTTATGGCGACGATGGGATAGGAAAGGCCTAGGAGTTGGAAGGAAGCGGCCGTGGCCTTAATTAAGGTACAGCCCCAGCATTTGCCTGGTGTGAAAATGGGAAACCACGGAAAACCATCTTCAGGGCTGCCGATAGTGGGATTCGAACCTACTATCTCCCGGATGCAAGCTCACAGCCGCGCTGCCTCTACGCGCACGGCCAACTCGCCCGGTGAGTGTTTATTTCATACCTTACTGAAAGCTCATAATTGGCACGTACTTTTTACATAACCGTATGACAGTTTGATGCATTATGTAAATGCCTGTCGCATACGGTACATGTTTTTGCAACGGTAATGGTGCAGTGAGTGATTAAAGGCGATTGTTGCTTGGTACATGGCAAAGGAGAATAGACCATAACGACACCAGCGACGTTCGGTGAGATGCCTAACAGCATAAAACGTCAAACACGGCTGACTCACCCGGTATGTTGTGACTAAGGGCAGGAAAGTTAATGATCGAGAAACAAAAGGAATATATTAAATTTAGAAAAGCGTAGCCACAGTGACGAAAAATGAACAGGTGAAACGAGGGTCCACTCTCGAGCTTCCTTATAGCATGACTCCCGCTTGAGTGGTTACAACCGTAGCAAGAAAACCTAGAAACCTATATTTTACAAAATAGAGTCAAGTAAAGAGATCGCACATTAAAATAAAGTATCCGCGGCAGAGCTCTAATCGTTACATGCTAGAGGGGAACGCTGGTATCTTCTCATCGTCACGCGCAAGTAAGTCCACATGTTAGGATAAGTTTTTAGGCGCCTATCTTAGATGTTTCCCAAGCTCAATTGCTACCTTATGTGAGGGAAACACTCACGGGTCGGTACATTAATCAAGACAAGATACTGAAGCTTCAAGGTCGGTCATATTTATAATGGCGAACTGGGCTTTGACTGATTGATATAAATTTGAAATTTCTGTAGGGGAACGTAAGAACAGAAAAAATAATCCAGAGAGTGTCAACCCCTAATTTATTACAAATCCCCAAACCAAAGTGGTGACATCTGTTAACAATCTAAAATTATGTACGTTTCTGAAAGTTCAACTTGTCTCCTCAAGATTTCAGCATACTCAGAGGTTTGGAGTGTTGCCTGCCACTAGGGATAGGCCTTATAGTTGGCATTATTATTATTATTATTATTATTATTATTATTATTATTATTATTACTATTATTATTATCATTATTCCTCTGTGAACCATGTGTCCTTGCTGCGGTGCAAATGTTTGCGCGTCCCAATTGAGTAGGTAGTCGAACAGTGCGTGTAAACATATCGGATGGGTGCCTGTCGAGAGCCAGGCTAACGAATGGTTCATCGAAAAGGGGATAGCAGCCTTTCGGAATTTTCGAGGGTGGCAGACTGGATGATTGAGTGAGATGGCCTTGTAGTAATGTTTAAAATGGCTTAGCTCTGTTGATACTGCTGTCCGATTTCCTGACTGAATGGTCAGCATTGAGGCCTTCGGTTCAGAGTGTCTCGGGTTCAATTTCTGGCTGGATCGGGGATATTAATCATGCCTGATTAATTCTCCTGGTTCGGGGACTGGGTATTTGAGTTTGTCCTAACACTCTCCTCTTCATATTCACACAACACACCACACTACCAACCACCACAGAAACATGCAATAGTGATTAAATCCCTCCACATAGGGTTGTCATCAGGAAGGGCATCCAACCATGAAAAAGGGCCATATCCACATGTGCGATACAGTTAGCACTCGCGATCCCACATGGGTGGTTAAAGTATAATAATAATAATAATAATAATAATAATAATAATAATAATAATAATAATAATAATAATAATAATAATAATAATAATAATAATAATAATAATAATAATAATAATAATAATAATAATAATAATAATAATAATAATAATAATAATAATAATAATAATAATAATAATAATAAGCTCTGCTGATACTGCTACACGGCTGAATGCAAGGGAAACCACAGCCGTAATTAACTCCCGGGGATATGCAGCTCTCTCTGTATGAATGAATTATTTACTGATAAGAGCCTCTTCCTGGATAAAATATTCCGGAGGTAAAATAGTCCCCCATTCGGATCTCCAAGTGGGGACTACACGGGAGGGAGCAATCATCAGGAAGATGAATATTGCCATTCTGCGAGTCGTAGCGTGGAATGTTAGAAGTTTGAATCGTTGTGGTAGTTTAGAGAATAATAATAAAATGGAAATGGATAGACTAAAATTATATGTAGTCGGTATAAGTGAAGTAAGTTGGCCAGAAGAGCAGGATTTTTTCACAGGCGTCTATGATTTATCAACATAAAACCAAACATGGGAACTGCAGGAGTTGGTTTAACAATAAATAAGAAAGTAGGGCAACGGATAAGCTACGACGACCAGCGTAATGAAAGGATTATTGTTGCCAAGATATACCCTAAGTCATTGTCCACCATACTAGTACAGGTGTATATGCCTACTAGTCCATTGCATAATGAAGAAATAGAAATAATATTTCAAGAGATAGAAAATTACATACATTATGTAAAAGGAGACGAGAACCTATTGTGACGGGAGAGTGGAATGCAGTGCTAGGCCGAGGAAGACAAGGTATTGCCGTAGGAGAATTCGACTGGGACAGGAATGAAAGAGGAAGTCGGCAGGTTGGATTCTGCAATGACCATAATTTAGTCCTTGAAATACTTGGTTGAAACACCACAAATTTCACCATTGTTATTTTATCTGAGACTGCGGAAGACCTGGAAACATTGCTGAATGGTTTGGGCAGAGACTTGGGGAAGGAGTACAAGATGAAAATAAATAAATCCAAACCAAATTATTCAATGGAAGTCGAAGTCAGGTGATGTAGAAAATATTAGATTATGGGAATGAAGTTTCAAAGTAAGTAGATAAATATTGTTACTTGGGTAGTAGAGCAATGATGGCAGGATTAAGGAGCGCATAACACGCTTACTAGCACAAGCAAGGAGACCTTTCTTAAGAAACGAAATTTGCTCAATTCGAATCTTGGTATAGGAATTAGAACGACGTTTTTGAAGACTTTCGTATGAAGCGTGGCATTGTATAGAAGTGAAACATCGACGATAACTAACTCAGAAAGAAGATGAAAGAAGATTTTGAAATGTAGTGTTACAGAGGAATGCTGAAGATGAGATGGGTAGATCGAATCACGAATGAAGAGATGCGGAATCTAATTAGTGAGAGAAGAACGATTTGGCGGAATTTGACCAGAAGAAGAGATTGAATGATGGGACACATCTTAAGACACCCACGACTTGGTAAATTGGTTTTTGAAGGGAGTGTAGGTGGTAAAATGGCAGGGGTAGTTCAAGGTACAATTATGACAAATAGATTAGAGTAGATGTAGGTCCGACTCTTTGGCTGAATTGTCAGCTTTGAGGCCTTCAGGTCAGAGGGCGCCGGGTTCGATTCCCGGCCGGGTCGGGGATTTTAATCGCATGCGATTAATTCTTGTGGCTCGGGTCTATGTGTTTATATTCGTCCCAGTACTCTCATCTGCATCTTCAGACAATACACTACACTACCAACAACCACAGAAACACGCAATAGGGTTGGCGTCAGGAAGGGCATCCGCAGTTAAACAGGTAAAAATGCACAAGTGCGGCACAGTTCGCAGCCGAGACCCCACATTTGTTGGAAAAGCTGAAGCAGAAGAAGAATATTACAGTAGATATAGTATGTAGTGGTTACATAGGAATGGAAAGGTTGGCACAGGATAGGGTGGCATGGAAGGTTATATTAAATCAACCTATCGACTCATGACCCAAACAACAACATCATTATGATTATTGTTATTGTTATTGTTATTATAATAATAATTATTATTACATGTTGCAAGCTATCTAACATGTTATTAAGTGCAAACCGGTTAATTTCAAATGTGCCTGGATATTTTTATAACCAAACACATGAATAAAAGAACATTTATGCGTGTGTGTATTACGGTATATTGGTATGAAGGAGAGAGAGAAGTCAGTAATGGGGAAGTGTGTTCTAGAATTTCATTTGGCGTAAGAGCAGATTCTGGTTACGTGGTGATGAAATGAGTTTCAATGAAATTTTCAATTGATGCGATCACTTACCAAGATGAGCTATCGATTAGTCTTCGGCTGACACGCCTCCCATTCAGTTCTTCCAATTTCCTCCGCGAGGCTCGGAATATTAAATCAATTTAAACATGGTGAGCCCAATGAACTGGTAGGTACGATTAATTGCATCTCGTTTGCAAGTTTGCAAGTTGTTTGGTTCTGAAATAATGCCTATCATGAAATGTATATTGTTCATTTTCGAAGATAATGGTAATTAGTACATATATATACATCATTCTAACACAACCATTTTAGTCGAAGTTTATAATTATGTTTTAATTTATTTTTATTTCAATGTGAGAAACTGAGAGTCTCCACTTTTCTCATAGAACGGTTATTATATTCTAATGGTCGAAAGTTCTAGGGCAGTAACGGAATTGAAGAGGTGGACTCCAAAACGCACTAATTCAATTTTCTGTTATTTTGCATTTTGCATTTGTTATTGTTTCCCAGGCATAGATGTGTCAGTTGGGAGAGGAATATTTGCCAAGCGGTTTTTAGTCACGTAGATAATCAGGTGGAAAAATGGAGATTTTTTTTCCAAACTGCGCTAAGGCAGTAGATGTAATATTCCATAACGTTCTTAGTCACAGTTTGTTATATTGCGCATGAGCAGTAAAACACGCAGTGTCCACTTCTTTTGTTTACACATAGTTTGGTATTAGTTCAGAAAGAGTACAGATCTCAGCAAATCGTCGCTGCCGGGACAAAACCTCCTATGTGAAATATTTTAGCTTAGAACTTTGGCTGGTAAGGTTCTGTCATCTAAGGTGCAATATTGTGTGAATATTGTCGAGGCATTCTCACCCTTCATAATGCATGTGATGCGGGTCAGTATATTTCCAAAAATATTATCACATAGGAGGTTTTGTCACGGCAACGACGAAATGATACTTCATCCAGATGACTACCATTCCATCCTGATTAAACATGGTACGTACTTACAAGGTTCTTGGTAAAGACTGGAGGCTTCAAAACTTCAGAAATTCCTGCGATAGAGTTTTGAAATTTAAATTACCATTTTTGATGAGAGAGCAAAGGGTATTTATTTACAAAAAGAGGTACAGCATCATACAGGCCAAAAATACATACCGCTTAAGTGCGGGCAGTATCCAGTATTCGGGAGATAGTAGGTTCGAACCCCACTGTCGGCAGCCCTGAAAATGGTTTTCCGTGGTTTCCCATTTTCACACCAGGCAAATGCTGGGGCTGTACCTTAATTAAGGCCACGGCCGCTTCCTTCCCACTCCTAGCCCTTTCCTGTCCCATCGTCGCCATAAGACCTATCTGTGTCGGTGCGACGTAAAGCAACTAGCAAGAAAAAAAAACACATACACAGGGGACCCAAGTACATACAGTGTTCTGAAGAAGACATCAGGCTCTTTCTCGAGATCTTGCTACGAATCCTCTTCAGAAATCGAAGAGAAAAATGAAATAAGTGAGTTAAAGGAGAAGGATGTCGAGATACTATTAATATTTGTACAGCTCAATCCAAAGGATACGGCCTATTATGAATGAGCTCTGGGCCACTGCACATCACTAGCTAAGGACAATGACGATGGTCATTGGGATAAAGAAGAACCTTTTCTGTAATATAATCCTGATGTCAAGCTGTAAGATTACTTAGTTACGTTCCAATGAGGGTAGCACTCAGGAATACTTTTGCTTTCATAATCTATGTACTTAACCACTCATACTCTTTTTCCAAGAACGGACGTTTATGTTATCAAAAATAATCATTGTACCTTTAAGAGGCAATTAAAAAAAGTCGTGGTTCAAACATGAAGAATAATACCTAAATATATAAAACAATGCTTCTGAAAGATACGACTTTTTGACTTAGTGCGTTTTGGAATCCACCTCTTCAATTGTTAAGATCATTAAAGTGTGAGACTGTAAAATTTCCTGTGAAAATTTGACACGCCATTAAAGACAAAATGGAATATTTCATCCAAAAATGTGGTCATCCTCCGATTTCTGAAATCACAACAAAAATAAGAATTACATTGAAATATACCAGGTGAATTAGCTACCCTTACTAATATTGTTTTATACAAGCCGCAGTTTTGTATGCGTCCTAAATATACCTTCCTTCCGATTGCCAGCAATATGACACAATCTGTTTTATGGTTACTCCTCTGCGCAAGATTGTGAGATCGATTCTACAGTAAGCACAATCGATCGACATCTATAATTGAGGAGTGTGTGCTCAAAAGGCGCTATTTCCACCTTAAGAAAGTAGTGGAAAAACGCAAGGAAACGTAAAATAAGAGGCACATGGAACATACCAATGATCGCGTATGGGTTTAAAGGATTACATATTTCTGGTCTGGATTGCTCATGACATTCGATAATATTCAATTACGGCAATGCTTATGGTCGAAATAAATCAATTGTGAAATGGAAATAGCACGTTTTGAACAGACGCTCCTCAACTGTTACAGTATAGTTAATATTTCATTGAGGATATACTCGTATGTAAGGATAACCGGTTCCCTATTTCATATAATTCACTTGCACTGGTTGAATCATGATATGGTAGACTCCCAGATCCATTTGGCACACCAGAGAATTTTTGGGTACGAGTGGAAAAGGAAGTGAAACTAACTGAAAGACGAAAGCAGAATTGACAGAGTAAAGACACAGAATGGGGCTGCGTGTAGTGTATTCGGACAAGAGAAGAATGAAGAATTCTTAAATTCGAAAGCTAAACGTTGAAATTATATTAACAGTACAGCGCACTTCAGGTATATACAGCTGTGTAAGCTGGGTGTTCTTAAATAACTGGTGCTTTTTAGAAGTAGATTTTCAGTCCGAACTCCCGACGTGCTGACAACAACTCTGTTTCTCTCAAAGTGCTGGAAATCTCTTTGCTGCATCCAGGACGATCTGCGCCAAAGAAGAAAGCTTCGAGAAATGTAACGGAGAGGAAAAGGATATATGTTTTACTGCGTTTACTGTGCATTCGGAAAGGACAGATGATTTCGGGACATACGGTATATAAAACTTAACTTTGCATACAAGAGTATTGGTACGGGCAGCTAATTCACCTGGAATAACTTGCAGCCACGTCGAAGCACAAAACATTTTTCTATTCCTCTGTACGATATAAATGCTAAATATAACATCAAGAAATGTGATATAATATTTACTACGTGAATTATGTATTGATGGAATATTAAATTCTTAAGTAAAGTGAGCATTTTTAGGCTTTACAATATTAATGCTTAACTATTCTATCTACATGTAACGAAGGAAGTGACTGCTCTAACGGCACTTAACGTCACACCAACTGTGATAGATTATTGAAGGCTATGGGATAGGACTAGATACAAGTGACCCTGGTCTTAATTAAGGCGCAGCCCCAACATTCGCGTAGTGTGAAAATGGGAAACAATGGAAAACCATCCTCAGGACTGACGATTATCGGGTTCGAACCCACCTTCGGGCCGAATGAATCTATGTAACTGTAGATGATCACCTATTATTGAACACATTATACCAACATTTTTTCCATATTTTTAAGGCAGCATGAGCTCCAGCCATGTTTCCAATACTAGTGGATGGTTTAAAGAACGTGCATATATATTATTCCTATCAAAAACTGGAATACTGTTAGGTAATATGGGGGACATTAACAATGATACATGCGGGATATGAAATCCTTCCCCTTCAATGAATGTGCTTATCGGAGCGAAGTAAATGATAAGAGTACGGAGAGGATTATACGCATATTCATATAAAACCAAACCAAACCAAACCCCATGGCACTACAGCCCTTGAAGGACCTTGGCCGACCAAGCGACCGCTGCTCAGCCCGAAGGGTTGCAGATTACGAGGTGTCGTGTGGTCAGCACGACGAATCCTCTCGGCCGTTATTCTTGGCGTTCTAGACCGGGGTCGCCATCTCACCGTCAGATAGCTCCTCAATTCTAATCACGTAGGCTGAGTGGACCTCGAACCAGCCCTCAGGTCCAGGTAAAAATCCCTGACCTGGCCGGGAATCGAACCCGGGGCCTCCGGGTAAGAGGCAGGCACGCTACCCCTACACCACGACGCCGGCCATATTCATATATGCCTACGTATTTTCAGAAAATTATATTTGAACACATTGTTGAAAGGCAGCGTTCTCGTAACTGCGGTATGCACTTACTGCCCCAATATTTTATTTTTTGTCTAATTCTACTTTTTCAGAGAGTTATGTATTCTTGAATGTTAAATCACATTCCATGAGATAAAGTGAAAACTGAATTGGAATATTTCGAGTCACTTTCGGCGATCATCTTGAGTGTGATTTTCACCTCTCACCAAATAATACTTCTTGAAAAGACTAGAATTATATTATCTATGGACGGCTTCCGTAGTTGGAGCCCACATTGTTACAGATCCACAAATTAAAACTCGCATTATTATGTCACAGGATGTCCACTGGGGTTTCAAATAATACATGAAGACTCTGATATGAAGTACTGTGTCAACAGCTGCAGCAGTGACAGCTCAGATGTTATATTTTTTAAATGTGAATGCGAGTGTTAGACGAGTTTCACATTGAAGACATTTCCCGTACCCGTAGAGATGAGTCTTCATTGACACTATCTCCCAGAGGGCTTGCATCTTTGAAACAGTAGCACCTGAGGTAGGATATGAGCCTATCGGACCAGAACGAATCAAGCGCTGGACTTTTGGAGTCATTCAGATGGAAGAGACTTCACACTCTCGTTTCTAAATTGAGACTGTAATTCTAGATGTTACATACAAATGTAAGCAGACCTTTGATTAGACCAATGCAAACACTGGTCCACATCTTCTGTAAGAATTGCAGAAGCATAGTATAGAGGGGCTTAAAATGTGTTGAACTTCCAGGTATCGAGGTGCGGATAAAGAGTCATGCAAATATTTCGCGAAATACATTTC
The DNA here is from genome assembly GCF_040414725.1 of Anabrus simplex. Taxonomy (NCBI): domain Eukaryota; kingdom Metazoa; phylum Arthropoda; class Insecta; order Orthoptera; family Tettigoniidae; genus Anabrus; species Anabrus simplex. Next base: position 352,435,643 of record NC_090266.1, on the reverse strand, counting down.
TGCATTCTTGTCATAAGTATAAGTTCCTAACCTCAAAATAAGAAGACAATTCTGAAGTCAAAATTTCACATCTTTCGAGAACTAAGTGTATTATAATGGGAACACGACAAGATGAAACAATAATTGACACTCACTGATATATGCACAGTTACAGATCACCGGTTCAGTCTCGCATACTATAAACACTATAATGATCATGAGTAAGACCGATTTTAAGATTCATGAAGGAAAGTTACAGACAAATAATATCTAAAGAATGTAGTGTCAAGAAAGAGGGAATACAAAGCACATTCAAATCGAGTGTCTAAATTGAGCAGCGAAAATATGTGAGAATTGTTTGGAAGGATAGCTAATTAGAAAATGTTTCGGAGTGATTTTGCTCTAGTTTGTTTGTTGGGAGGAGTACGGACATTGCAATAATGAGTCTCACGTGTTTGTTAAGCTTATGGCCGCGAGAGGACGATTGTTCGATACAAGGAAACGATGACTAATACTAACACTAATACTAACACTAATACTAATACTAATACTAATACTAATACTAATACTAATACTAACACTAATACTAATACTAATACTAACACTAATACTAACACTAATACTAATACTAATACTAATACTAATACTAATACTAATACTAATACTAATACTAATACTAATACTAATACTAATACTAATACTAATACTAATACTAATACTAACACTAATACTAATACTAACACTAATACTAATACTAATACTAACACTAATACTAATACTAATACTAATACTAATACTAACACTAATACTAATACTAACACTAATACTAATACTAATACTAATACTAATACTAATACTAATACTAATACTAATACTAATACTAATACTAATACTAACACTAATACTAATACTAATACTAACACTAATACTAATACTAATACTAATACTAATACTAATACTAATACTAATACTAATACTAATACTAATACTAATACTAATACTAATACTAATACTAATACTAACACTAATACTAACACTAATACTAACACTAATACTAATACTAATACTAATACTAATACTAATACTAATACTAATACTAATACTAACACTAATACTAATACTAATACTAACACTAATACTAATACTAATACTAACACTAATACTAACACTAATACTAATACTAATACTAACACTAATACTAACACTAATACTAATACTAATACTAATACTAATACTAACACTAATACTAATACTAATACTAACACTAATACTAACACTAATACTAATACTAATACTAACACTAATACTAACACTAATACTAACACTAATACTAATACTAACACTAATACTAATACTAATACTAACACTAATACTAATACTAATACTAATACTAATACTAATACTAATACTAATACTAATACTAATACTAATACTAATACTAACACTAATACTAATACTAATACTAATACTAATACTAATACTAATATTGTAAAACCTTCGTTACCCGAAAATCGTAATCTGAATTTTTTAAAGAAAACTAGGAGTTATATTACGTACAGTGTTTACGAAATACAGAATTTATGTACGATGTACCTGTACTTATTTTTAATTTCATCAGTTTATGTGTAATATACAAGGGGAAAGTGAAGAAAAGTAGTTGTTATCACCAAGAAGTCGGAGCGGTTGTGCTGCAAGTGATTTTGTTGTAAGTATAATATGTCGGCAAAACATAAACGGGGTGTAAGAACAATTAATTGTATAAGGATTTGAGGCAAACAACAGGGTGAGAAATGAAGAGATTCCGCGAAATGCAGCGGAAGATTTAAATATAAAGATTTCTACGGTTTCAGATTTTGATGAAATGAAATATATAGGCTACTAGGTGAGCATTCTTCCAAGATAACCAATAAGAAAACTGTGACCGAGTGAGCTGGCCGTGTGGTTAGGGTCACGTAGCTGTGAGCTTGCATTCAGAAGACGGTAGGTTCGAATCACACCGTCGGCTGCCCTGACGATCGTTTTCAGTGATTTCCTATTTTCACACCTGGCAAATTAAGGCTGTAATTAAGGCCACGGCTGCTACCTTTCTCATCCTTGAGCCGATAAACTTCGATGTGTTTGTGTGACGTTAAAACAGTAATAATAATAATAATAATAATAATAATAATAATAATAATAATGTGAAATTCATTGGAGAATTGTCTCAGTCATTTGAAATTAAGACAGGTGTGCGACAGGGTGATGGATTATTACCACTATTATTCAACTGTGTCCTGGAGAATATTGTGAGAATTTTGGAATTCCGAACTTGAAAATCAAGGGATAATCCCGATCTGCTTAGGAAGAAAATCGGGTGGAATCAAAGCAACTGCTCGGCTATCGCTGATGACTTTGCGATACTTTCAGGAAACCTAGAGGAAGCGGCCATACAGATCAACCTCCTAGAAAGGATCGCTAGCAAGACTGGACTTAGGATCACGAAAGAGAACACCAAGTTCATGATGAACGACACATACATACATACATACATACATACATACATACATACATACATACATACATACATACATACATATCCCACGTCGTTCCATCTTAAGCGATGGGTCGGCAAACGAGGCTTCTCCACCAGTTGCGGTCCCTGAACTTCTCTCCTTCTTCAATGCTTTCCAAAGTACGTCCTCTCTGTTGAATGTCAATCTTCACCATGTCCTTGTACCTGAGTCTTGGTCGCCCTCTTGGTCTTTTGTCTTCAAGTTTTAGATCGTACATTTTTTTGGTAATCTGTTGTCACCCATGCGTCGCATATGTCCATACCATCTCAGTCGCTGCACTGTTATTTTGTCCTGCAGTCTTACAACTTGAGCCTGCTTGCAGATTTCCTCATTACGGATTCTGTCCCTCCGTGTTTTGCCGATCATGCTACGGACAAATTTTATTTCTGCTGCCTGGATTCTACTAACATCTTTGTTTCTCATGGTCCATGTTTCGCAACCATAGGTCAGGATTGGTACGTAATAAGTTTCATGTATGACTCTCTTACATTTGGTTGGTATTTTCTTGTTCCATATTATGTGTTTAACTATTTTGTAAAAGTTGCTACCTGCCTGAATTCTGTGGGAAATTTCCTTATCTATAGAACCAGTATCAGAGATAACACTTCCAAGATATTTGAATTGATTGTTCATCTGTAGCTGCTTCCCCTCCATTTCAATGTGTCCCATTGGTTGGCCGTATCTCTTCATGACCGTAACCTCACTTTTCTCTTGGCTGAAGATGAGTCCATATTCTTTAGCAGATTCTGCCCAGGAGTTTATTTGTCCTTGAAGATCTTCTTTAGAGTCTCCCCACAAGCATATATCATCCGCGAACAATATAACTTTCATTTTCTTACCTCCAATGGTTTGGTGAACTTTTCTCTGAAACTTGTTCATCACATTGATGAAAAGAAGAGGAGACAGAACACCACCCTGTCTTAACCCAGATTTTATATCAAAGGTTTCAGTCATTCCTACAGGTGTTTTGACTTTACTTCGGGTATCTTCATACAAATTCTTGATCCGGTGTATCATGTCATCCTGTATTCCAATTTTCTTCAGTGCTTCCCACACCTTCTCTCTATTCACTGCATCAAATGCTTTCCTGATATCCAGAAAGGCTAACCACAAATCTCGGTTGTGTTCATAGTATTTTTCCATTAACTGACGGACTGTAAAGATTAAATCAGTTGTTGATCTCCCCTTCCTGAATCCATACTGTTCTTCGAAGAGGTTCTCTTCAATAAGGGGTCTGATTTTACGCTCTATAATTCTTTCATAAAGTTGAGATGTTAAAGTGATGCCTCTATAGTTGGAACATTTCTTTCTGTCTCCTTTCTTGAAGATTGGAATTATGATGCCTGTTTTCCAATCGAATGGTATGTCCCCTTCTTTCCAGATCTTACGAAAGAGTCTGTAGATCTAATGTTTTCCAGAAATGACCATTGCCTTGATAATTTCTCCATTAATTTCATCAGCCCCTGCTGATTTTCCAGTTTTGATGTATTTCCAGGCATATTCTACATCATTCCATGTTAATTCTAACCTGTTGTCAGAGGCAGACTTGCAGGAGGTAGTACCGGTACTGTCTTTTTGTGTAGGCTGCATGCAATTCACATTTAGTAATTCATCAAAGTAAGTCCTCCAAGTCTCTTTGATCTTCTCATCTTCAGTGATCAGATTTTCATTATCATCTCTTAGGTATTTGGAGTGTTCTTTATCTCTTTTTATATTTTTCATCATCCCATATAACATTTTCTTATTACCATTAACATCCTCTTTCAATTCATCACTCCACTTCTTCAACCACTTCTCTCGTTCTTCTGTAACAACTTTGTTTGCTTGTTTTTTAGCAACCCTGTATAGTTCCTTATTATGATCAGTCCGGTTCTTGAAATATTTTCTGAACATGTTGTTCTTGTTCAGGACAGCAGTTCTTGTTCTATCATTCCACCATGGAGTTTCCTTCCATCTTCTTGTGCCACTGGTTCGTCCACAAACCTTCTCAGTTATCATTACTAGATTTTCTTTCAGATCCTTCCATTCCTCCTCAACTGTTCTTTCATCTGTATTTGGTATCACTGTTTTGATGTTTTCTTGGAACTCTATTATTCCATCATTGTCCTTCAGCTTCCTGGTCTTGAGTTTCTTTACCTGTGTGGTTCTTACTTCTTTTAACTTGTTAAACTTTAAGTATCCAATGAGGAGTCTATGACCACTTTCCAGGGAGACACTAGGAATTACTTTTACATCTAACAGTAGTAGTATAATGGGAGAGTTCGGCCGCCTCCTCCTCCTCCCGCCGCCTCCTCCGCCGCCTCCTCCGCCGCCGCCTCCGCCTCCGCCGCCCGCGGGAAATTTGAATTTTGGCGGGAAATTTGAATTTTGGCGCGAGATTTGAATTTGTAAACAAAGCCACGTGCTTTTTGACAGCTGTCATCGACAACAACGCATCGCTAACCTCACTGCTGCCATCTTGACGGGCCTAAACCTCACTAGTGCCAACTTAACCTAACTAGCGTGAGGTAAACAAAGCCACGTGTTTTTTGACAGCCACGTGCTTTTTGACAGACAACAACGCATCGCTAACCTCAGTACTGCCATCTTGACGGGCCTAAACCTCAGTAGTGCCAACTTAACCTAACTAGCGCGAGGTAAACAAAGCCACGTGCTTTTTGACAGCCACGTGCTTTTTGACAGATTTGTAAACAAAGCCACGTGCTTTTTGACAGACAACAACGCATCGCAAACCTCAGTACTGCCATCTTGACGGGCCTAAACCTTAGTGGTACCAACTTAACCTAACTAGCGCGAGGTAAACAAAGCCACGTGCTTTTTGACAGCCACGTGTTTTTTGACAGCTGTCATCCGCCATCTTTGAGCACCGTGCTGCCCTCTTTATCGTAGTAGATGTAAATTCATCACCTGTCATCGGCAGTGCCGCCATCTTGACGGGTCTAAACCTTAGTGCTACCAACTTAACCTCACTAGCGCGAGATAAACAAATCCACGTGCAGCTGTCATCCGCCATCTTTGAGCATCGTGCTGCCCTCTTTAGCTACTTACCTTTGAAATGTGGTACGTTATCCGCCATCTTGCATCCGAAACCTCAGTGCTGCGCTCTATGTAGTGGCGGCAAATTCCATGTGCTCTTGTTTGGAAACAAAGCCACGTGCAGCTGTCATCCACCATCTTTAATCACCGTGCTGCCCTCTTTAGCTACTTACCTTTGACAGTTGTCATCCGCCATCTTGCATCGCCAACCTCAGTGCCGCACTCTATGTAGTGGCGGCAAATTCCACGTGCTCTTGTTTGGAAACAAATTCACGTGCTATTTTTCTGACAGCTGTCATCCGCCATCTTTGAGCACCGTGCTGCCCTCTTTAGCTACTTACCTTTGAAATGTGGTACGTCACAGCTGTCATCCGCCATATTTAATCCAGAGAGAACAGTGCTGCAATCTATGTGGTGGCGGCAAATTCGACGTGCTTTACAAATCAACATGCTTTTTTGACAGCTGTCAACCGCCATCTTTAATCACCGTGCTGCCATCTATGTGGTGGCGGTAAATTCCACATGCTTTACAAACCTATATGCTTTTCTGACAGCTGTCATCCGCCATCTTTAATCCAGAGAGAACAGTGCTGCCCTCTATGTGGTGGCGGCAAATTCTACGTGCTCTTGTTTGGAAACAAAGCCATGTGCAGCTGTCATCCGCCATCTTTGAGCACCGTGCTGCGAGCAATTTCGTCAGTTGTCATCCGCCATCTTTAATCTACAGAACACCGTGCTGCCCTCTTTATGGCTACTACCTTAAGCACGTAGTAGCGGGCAATTTGAAAAGTTCTGTTAGCTATCATCCGCCATCTTTAATCACCGTGCTGCCATCTTTAGCTAGATACCTTTGAAATGTGGCGGCGGATAATTTGAAAAATGCTTTTTGACAGCAGCTATCTTTGAGCACCGTGCTACCCTCTATGTGGTGGCGGCAAATTCTACATGCTTTACAAACCCACGCGCTTTTTTTTTTGACAGCCATCTTTAAGCAACAGAGTACAGTGCTGCCCTCTTTGTTGTGGCGGCAAATTCCACGTGCTCTTGTTTGGAAACAAAGCCACATGCTCTTTTGACAGCTGTCACCCGCCATCTTTAACCAACAGAGCACTATGCTGCGGGCAATTTCGTTAGCTGTCATCCGACATCTTTAATCAACAGAGCACCGTGCTGCCCTCATGCGGGGTAATTTCGTTAGCTGCCATCCGCCATCTTTAAACACCGTGCTGCCCTCTTTATGACTACTACCTTAAGCACGTAGTAGCGGGCAATTTCGTTAGCTGTCATCCGCTATCTTTGAGCACCGTGCTGCTCTCTGTAGTAGCGGGTAATTTGAAAAGTTCTGTTAGCTGTCATCCGCCATCTTTGAGCACCGTGCTGCCATCTATGTGGTGGCGGCAAATTCCACATGCTTTACAAACTCACGCGCAGCTGTCATCCACCATCTTACATCGCAAACCTCAGTGCTACACTCTATGTGGTAGCGGATAATTTTAAAAAGAAAAATTCTACAGCAGCCATCTCTCGACGCTAATTGCACAAGATGGTAGCTATACATGACTCCTTAAAGGTGCTCATGCAAGATGATCGCTATACATAGACGCCCTTGGGATGCTTGCGCAAGATGGCGGTTATACAAGGCTCCTTATGAGGGATGCTTGCGCGAGATGGTGGTTGCTCTTATGAGGCGGCTCAAGGATCCATGGCTAGAGACGCCCTAAGGATGCTTGCGCAAGATGGCGGATGCAAGATGGCGGCTATACATAGCTCCTTATGAGACAGCCAGTACAACATGTGATCAGAACATTGATTGATGTGTTCAGAACACAAAATAAGTAGAATCGAACACTGTACTCGATACAACATGTGATTAAAACATTGTGTGGTGTGTTCAGAACACTAATCGAACGCTGTATTAGGGGATACCTTTGTTTAGACTGAAACATAACAAGACTAGAATTGAACACTGCACATTGATTGATGTGTTCAGAACACAAAATAAGTAGAATCGAACACTGTACTCGATGTCGTTAACTTCAACATGTGATTAAAACATTGGCTGGTGTGTTCAGAACACTACATAAGTAGAATCGAACGCTGTATTAGGGGATACCTTTGTTTAGATTGAAACATAACAAGACTAGAATTGAACACTGCACTCGATGTCGGAAGATCAGATTGAAACATAACAAGACTAGAATTGAACACTGTACATTGATTGATGTGTTCAGAACACAAAATAAGTAGAATCGAACACTGTACTCGATGTCGTTAACTTCAACATGTGATTAAAACATTGTCTGGTGTGTTCAGAACACTACATAAGTAGAATCGAACGCTGTATTAGGGGATACCTTTGTTCTAAGAAGATCAGATTGAAACATAACAAGACTAGAATTGAACACTGCACTCGATGTCGTTACATGTGATCAGAACAATGATTGATGTGTTCAGATCACTAAACAAGTAGAACCGAACACTGTACAACATGTTAGGGGGATACCTTTGTTTAGATTGAAACATAACAAGACTAGAATTGAACACTGCACTCGATGTCGTTACATGTGATCAGAACAATGATTGATGTGTTCAGATCACGAAACAAGTAGAACCGAACACTGTACAACATGTTAGGGGATACCTTTGTTTAGATTGAAACTAACAAGACTAGAATCGAACACTGCACTCGATGTCGTTACATGTGACCCGATACAACATGTTAGGGGATACCTTTATCCTAAGAACCGAACACTGTACAACATGTTAGGGGATACCTTTGTTTAGATTGAAACTAACAAGACTAGAATCGAACACTGCACTCGATGTCGTTACATGTGATCCGATACAACATGTTAGGGGATACCTTTGTTTAGATTGAAACATAGCAAGCCTAGAATCGAACATTGTTTGATGTGTTCAGTACAACTTCAATGATTAACATACACACTGTGCACATATCGCATAGCTAAAAACACACTGTGCACATATCGCATACCTAACACTTCAAATGATTTGCTTAGTACGAAAATAAAAATAAAAAATCTATACCGCGTAGCTAACTCGTTCATCACACTGCTAAGACGCTTAGTAATTGTGAATACACTCATACGAAAATCAAGAAAGCACACTGCGTAGCCAACTCGCTCGGCACGAAAAAAAATCTATACCGCGTAGCTAACTCGTTCATCACACTGCTAAGACGCTTAGTAATTGTGAATACACTCATACGAAAATCAAGAAAGCACACTGCGTAGCCAACTCGCTCGGCTCACTCGCTTAGTAATTGCAACACACACGGATAAGAATGTTCCGAGATACTTACATGTTTTTTAAGGGGGGTGAAAGATCATAAATTATATGTACACACATGTTGTCTCCTCCAAGCTGTAAGATGAAATAGACGCAGTACTGCGAGTTTCCACTCTAGCTGGCGAACGGAAGTAGCATGATATCTCAGCAAAAAAATAAAAATACGCGTGAGCTTGCAAGTCAGACACAATGATGGATACCGCGATTCAAATCCTGGCAACTTATGCCGTCGGGAAGGGTATCCGGTGAGCATCTAGCTGTAAATCCCCGATTCTCGACAGATTCTTAATCCCAGTTCTTTGACGTCAGGAAAGGCAACCGGTCGAATACAATAGTGTATGAAGTAAGAGGTTAGATACTACCAGTTTTGTGTCAGGAAGGACAACTAGTCTTAAAACAAAACAGATTCTTAATCCGAGTTCTTTGACGTCAGGAAGGGCAACCGGACGAAAACTATAGTGTAAGAGGCTAGATACTGCCAGTTTTGCGTCAGGAAGGGCAACTCAACAAATTCTTGCGATTTAAAATCTTAGTCAGGAAGGGCATCCGGCTGTAGTGATACTGCGATTTAAAATCTAGCTGTAAATCCCCCGATTCTCGACAGATTCTTAATCCGAGTTCTTTGACGTCAGGAAGGGCAACCGGTTGAAAACAATAGTGTAAGAGGCTAGATACTGCCAGTTTTATGTCAGGAAGGGCAACTCAACAAATTCTTGCGATTTAAAATCTTAGTCAGGAAGGGCATCCAGCAGTAAAACAATAGTTCGTGATTTAAAATCTAAGAAGTGCATCTAGCTGTAAATCCCCCGATTCTCGACAGATTCTTAATCCGAGTTCTTTGACGTCAGGAAGGGCAACCGGTTGAAAACAATTATCGAACACGCATCGTGAAGGCAAGAGTGTGCAGCGATATGCTTGTTTAGACTTGCAGATTACGAAAAGAAACATAACAAGACTTGAGTCATAAAACAAATTCTTGCGATTTAAAATCTTAGTCAGGAAGGGCATCTGGTAGTAAAACAATAGTTCGTGATACCGCGATTTAAAATCTAGCTGTATATCCCCCGATTCTCGACAGATTCTTAATCCGAGTTCTTTGACGTCAGGAAGGGCAACTAGTTGAAAACAATTATCGAACACGCATCGTGAAGGCAAGAGTGTGCAGCGATATGCTTGTTTAGACTTGCAGATTACGAAAGAAACATAACAAGACTTGAGTCTTAAAACAAATTCTTGCGATTTAAAATCTTAGTCAGGAAGGGCATCCAGCAGTAAAACAATAGTTCGTGATTTAAAATCTAAGAAGTGCATCTAGCTGAAAATCCCCCGATTCTCGACAGATTCTTAATCCGAGTTCTTTGACGTCAGGAAGGGCAACCGGTTGAAAACAATTATCGAACACGCATCGCGAAGGCAAGAGTGTGCAGCGATATGCTTGTTTAGACTTGCAGATTACGAAAGAAACATAACAAGACTTGAGTCATAAAACAAATTCTTGCGATTTAAAATCTTAGTCAGGAAGGGCATCTGGTAGTAAAACAATAGTTCGTGATACCGCGATTTAAAATCTAGCTGTATATCCCCCGATTCTCGACAGATTCTTAATCCGAGTTCTTTGACGTCAGGAAGGGCAACTAGTTGAAAACAATTATCGAACACGCATCGTGAAGGCAAGAGTGTGCAGCGATATGCTTGTTTAGACTTGCAGATTACGAAAGAAACATAACAAGACTTGAGTCTTAAAACAAATTCTTGCGATTTAAAATCTTAGTCAGGAAGGGCATCTAGTAGTAAAACAATAGTTCGTGATACCGCGATTTAAAATCTAGCTGTATATCCCCCGATTCTCGACAGATTCTTAATCCGAGTTCTTTGACGTCAGAAAGGGCAGCTGGTTGAAAACAATTATCGAGCACGCATCGTGAAGGCAAGAGTGTGCAGCGATATGCTTGTTTAGACTTGCAGATTACGAAAGAAACATAACAAGACTTGAGTCTTAAAACAAATTCTTGCGATTTAAAATCTTAGTCAGGAAGGGCATCCAGCAGTAAAACAATAGTTCGTGATTTAAAATCTAAGAAGTGCATCTAGCTGAAAATCCCCTGATTCTCGACAGATTCTTAATCCGAGTTCTTTGGCGTCAGGAAGGGCAACCGGTCGAAAACAATTATCGAACACGCATCGCTAAGGCAAGAGTGTGCAGCGATATGCTTGTTTAGACCTGCAGATTACGAAAGAAACATAACAAGACTTGAGTCTTAAAACAAATTCTTGCGATTTAAAATCTTAGTCAGGAAGGGCATCCAGCAGTAAAACAATAGTTCGTGATACTGCGATTTAACATCTAGCTGTAAAACCCCCGATTCTCGACAGATTCTAAATCCGAGTTGTCAGGAAGGGCAACCGGCCGAAAACCATAGCGTATGATGTAAGAGCTTAGATACTGCCAATTTTGCATCAGGAAGGACAACTAGTCTTAAAACAAAACAGATTCTTAATCGGAGTTGTCAGGAAGGGCAACCGGTCGTAAAACTATGGTGTATGAGGTTAGATACTGCTAGTTTTGCATCAGGAAGGACAACTCAACACATTCATGTGATTTAAACACATTTTTATCCCCAAGAGAATCGAACCCGAGACTACCGGGTGAGAGGCATGCATACTGTAGGCTATAGGTTTGTTCTACTGTCCATGAAGTCGTATCAGCGCAGAGCGAGCAGCGGAATGCGTGTGTTAGCTGAAATTGTACACGTATCTTCCGGCTCGGCCTTGAACGAGGACACTACATGCTGATAAGCGGCTTGTAACTCGCGAAGGTCTTCTTAGCTGAGTACCATTCAAGCTCTTAAAACACAGTACTAATTAAGGTTGTAAAATATTCTGAAATAGTCCTCCTCTGTGGTGTAGTAGTTAGTGTGATTAGCTGCTACCCTCGGAGGTCCGAGTTCGATTCCCGGCTCTGCCACGGAATGTGTAGCATTTAGCCTATGTAAGTTCCTAACGTAAACTATCATGATTGTACGGAGAGGTTAAAACACACACAGTGCCTACTCCTATCGAAAGAACCTGCACGGTACCGGCATGTAGGCTTCTCCTGGTGAAGGAGCTTGCACATGGTTTAACGCCTCCTATCAACAGCCCTTACTTAATGCTGGCTTTTTTGCACACCCCGCCTCACACCATAGTTTTATACGACCGGCTGCCCTTCCTGACTAGGATTTTAAATCGCAGTATACGCGATAAATTTGTTGTAGCGGGTTTTATAACTAGATATCCCGGTACCGATACATAGCCTACTCCACTGAAGAAGCCTGCACAAGGCTTATTGCCTCCATCCGACAAATGAATCAGCATCAACACTCTTGTACTCAAAAAATAATTTTCGACCGAGTTCGATTCCCGGCTCTGCCACGGAATGTGTAGCATTTAGCCTATGTAAGTTCCTAACGTAAACTATCATGATTGTACGGAGAGGTTAAAACACACACAGTGCCTACTCCTATCGAAAGAACCTGCACGGTACCAGCATGTAGGCTTCTCCTGGTGAAGGAGCTTGCACATGGTTTAACGCCTCCTATCAACAGCCCTTACTTAATGCTGGCTTTTTTGCACACCCCGCCTCACACCATAGTTTTATACGACCGGCTGCCCTTCCTGACTAGGATTTTAAATCGCAGTATACGCGATAAATTTGTTGTAGCGGGTTTTATAACTAGATATCCCGGTACCGATACATAGCCTACTCCACTGAAGAAGCCTGCACAAGGCTTATTGCCTCCATCCGACAAATGAATCAGCATCAACACACTTGTACTCAAAAAATAATTTTCGAAGGAGTCTGCACAAGGTTTAACGTCCCCATCAACAGCCCTTACTTATTGCTAGCTTTTTTGCACACCCCGCCTCACACCATAGTTTTACGACCGGCTGCCCTTCCTGACTAGGATTTTAAATCGATATCCCGACATAGCCTACTCCTACCGAAGAAGGCAGCTTAACGCCTCCATCCAACAAATGAATCACACTAAAACACTCTTCAATCATTCTCGCTACTTCGGATGATAGCGGGTTCGAACTGGAAGCTGTAAATGCTAGGCGTGGGACCTGTGCGATCATCATTACATGATCTAGCCGGATGCCCTTCCCGACGGCATAAGTTGCCAGGATTTGAATCGCGGTATCCATCATTGTGTCTGACTTGCAAGCTCACGCGTATTTTTATTTTTTTGCTGAGATATCATGCTACTTCCGTTCGCCAGCTAGAGTGGAAACTCGCAGTACTGCGTCTATTTCATCTTACAGCTTGGAGGAGACAACATGTGTGTACATATAATTTATGATCTTTCACCCCCCTTAAAAAACATGTAAGTATCTCGGAACATTCTTATCCGTGTGTGTTGCAATTACTAAGCGAGTGAGCCGAGCGAGTTGGCTACGCAGTGTGCTTTCTTGATTTTCGTATGAGTGTATTCACAATTACTAAGCGTCTTAGCAGTGTGATGAACGAGTTAGCTACGCGGTATAGATTTTTTTTCGTGCCGAGCGAGTTGGCTACGCAGTGTGCTTTCTTGATTTTCGTATGAGTGTATTCACAATTACTAAGCGTCTTAGCAGTGTGATGAACGAGTTAGCTACGCGGTATAGATTTTTTATTTTTATTTTCGTACTAAGCAAATCATTTGAAGTGTTAGGTATGCGATATGTGCACAGTGTGTTTTTAGCTATGCGATATGTGCACAGTGTGTATGTTAATCATTGAAGTTGTACTGAACACATCAAACAATGTTCGATTCTAGGCTTGCTATGTTTCAATCTAAACAAAGGTATCCCCTAACATGTTGTATCGGATCACATGTAACGACATCGAGTGCAGTGTTCGATTCTAGTCTTGTTAGTTTCAATCTAAACAAAGGTATCCCCTAACATGTTGTACAGTGTTCGGTTCTTAGGATAAAGGTATCCCCTAACATGTTGTATCGGGTCACATGTAACGACATCGAGTGCAGTGTTCGATTCTAGTCTTGTTAGTTTCAATCTAAACAAAGGTATCCCCTAACATGTTGTACAGTGTTCGGTTCTACTTGTTTCGTGATCTGAACACATCAATCATTGTTCTGATCACATGTAACGACATCGAGTGCAGTGTTCAATTCTAGTCTTGTTATGTTTCAATCTAAACAAAGGTATCCCCCTAACATGTTGTACAGTGTTCGGTTCTACTTGTTTAGTGATCTGAACACATCAATCATTGTTCTGATCACATGTAACGACATCGAGTGCAGTGTTCAATTCTAGTCTTGTTATGTTTCAATCTGATCTTCTTAGAACAAAGGTATCCCCTAATACAGCGTTCGATTCTACTTATGTAGTGTTCTGAACACACCAGACAATGTTTTAATCACATGTTGAAGTTAACGACATCGAGTACAGTGTTCGATTCTACTTATTTTGTGTTCTGAACACATCAATCAATGTACAGTGTTCAATTCTAGTCTTGTTATGTTTCAATCTGATCTTCCGACATCGAGTGCAGTGTTCAATTCTAGTCTTGTTATGTTTCAATCTAAACAAAGGTATCCCCTAATACAGCGTTCGATTCTACTTATGTAGTGTTCTGAACACACCAGCCAATGTTTTAATCACATGTTGAAGTTAACGACATCGAGTACAGTGTTCGATTCTACTTATTTTGTGTTCTGAACACATCAATCAATGTGCAGTGTTCAATTCTAGTCTTGTTATGTTTCAGTCTAAACAAAGGTATCCCCTAATACAGCGTTCGATTAGTGTTCTGAACACACCACACAATGTTTTAATCACATGTTGTATCGAGTACAGTGTTCGATTCTACTTATTTTGTGTTCTGAACACATCAATCAATGTTCTGATCACATGTTGTACTGGCTGTCTCATAAGGAGCTATGTATAGCCGCCATCTTGCATCCGCCATCTTGCGCAAGCATCCTTAGGGCGTCTCTAGCCATGGATCCTTGAGCCGCCTCATAAGAGCAACCACCATCTCGCGCAAGCATCCCTCATAAGGAGCCTTGTATAACCGCCATCTTGCGCAAGCATCCCAAGGGCGTCTATGTATAGCGATCATCTTGCATGAGCACCTTTAAGGAGTCATGTATAGCTACCATCTTGTGCAATTAGCGTCGAGAGATGGCTGCTGTAGAATTTTTCTTTTTAAAATTATCCGCTACCACATAGAGTGTAGCACTGAGGTTTGCGATGTAAGATGGTGGATGACAGCTGCGCGTGAGTTTGTAAAGCATGTGGAATTTGCCGCCACCACATAGATGGCAGCACGGTGCTCAAAGATGGCGGATGACAGCTAACAGAACTTTTCAAATTACCCGCTACTACAGAGAGCAGCACGGTGCTCAAAGATAGCGGATGACAGCTAACGAAATTGCCCGCTACTACGTGCTTAAGGTAGTAGTCATAAAGAGGGCAGCACGGTGTTTAAAGATGGCGGATGGCAGCTAACGAAATTACCCCGCATGAGGGCAGCACGGTGCTCTGTTGATTAAAGATGTCGGATGACAGCTAACGAAATTGCCCGCAGCATAGTGCTCTGTTGGTTAAAGATGGCGGGTGACAGCTGTCAAAAGAGCATGTGGCTTTGTTTCCAAACAAGAGCACGTGGAATTTGCCGCCACAACAAAGAGGGCAGCACTGTACTCTGTTGCTTAAAGATGGCTGTCAAAAAAAAAGCGCGTGGGTTTGTAAAGCATGTAGAATTTGCCGCCACCACATAGAGGGTAGCACGGTGCTCAAAGATAGCTGCTGTCAAAAAGCATTTTTCAAATTATCCGCCGCCACATTTCAAAGGTATCTAGCTAAAGATGGCAGCACGGTGATTAAAGATGGCGGATGATAGCTAACAGAACTTTTCAAATTGCCCGCTACTACGTGCTTAAGGTAGTAGCCATAAAGAGGGCAGCACGGTGTTCTGTAGATTAAAGATGGCGGATGACAACTGACGAAATTGCTCGCAGCACGGTGCTCAAAGATGGCGGATGACAGCTGCACATGGCTTTGTTTCCAAACAAGAGCACGTAGAATTTGCCGCCACCACATAGAGGGCAGCACTGTTCTCTCTGGATTAAAGATGGCGGATGACAGCTGTCAGAAAAGCATATAGGTTTGTAAAGCATGTGGAATTTACCGCCACCACATAGATGGCAGCACGGTGATTAAAGATGGCGGTTGACAGCTGTCAAAAAAGCATGTTGATTTGTAAAGCACGTCGAATTTGCCGCCACCACATAGATTGCAGCACTGTTCTCTCTGGATTAAAGATGGCGGATGACAGCTGTGACGTACCACATTTCAAAGGTAAGTAGCTAAAGAGGGCAGCACGGTGCTCAAAGATGGCGGATGACAGCTGTCAGAAAAATAGCACGTGAATTTGTTTCCAAACAAGAGCACGTGGAATTTGCCGCCACTACATAGAGTGCGGCACTGAGGTTGGCGATGCAAGATGGCGGATGACAACTGTCAAAGGTAAGTAGCTAAAGAGGGCAGCACGGTGATTAAAGATGGTGGATGACAGCTGCACGTGGCTTTGTTTCCAAACAAGAGCACATGGAATTTGCCGCCACTACATAGAGCGCAACACTGAGGTTTCGGATGCAAGATGGCGGATAACGTACCACATTTCAAAGGTAAGTAGCTAAAGAGGGCAGCACGATGCTCAAAGATGGCGGATGACAGCTGCACGTGGATTTGTTTATCTCGCGCTAGTGAGGTTAAGTTGGTAGCACTAAGGTTTAGACCCGTCAAGATGGCGGCACTGCCGATGACAGGTGATGAATTTACATCTACTACGATAAAGAGGGCAGCACGGTGCTCAAAGATGGCGGATGACAGCTGTCAAAAAACACGTGGCTGTCAAAAAGCACGTGGCTTTGTTTACCTCGCGCTAGTTAGGTTAAGTTGGTACCACTAAGGTTTAGGCCCGTCAAGATGGCAGTACTGAGGTTTGCGATGCGTTGTTGTCTGTCAAAAAGCACGTGGCTTTGTTTACAAATCTGTCAAAAAGCACGTGGCTGTCAAAAAGCACGTGGCTTTGTTTACCTCGCGCTAGTTAGGTTAAGTTGGCACTACTGAGGTTTAGGCCCGTCAAGATGGCAGTACTGAGGTTAGCGATGCGTTGTTGTCTGTCAAAAAGCACGTGGCTGTCAAAAAACACGTGGCTTTGTTTACCTCACGCTAGTTAGGTTAAGTTGGCACTAGTGAGGTTTAGGCCCGTCAAGATGGCAGCAGTGAGGTTAGCGATGCGTTGTTGTCGATGACAGCTGTCAAAAAGCACGTGGCTTTGTTTACAAATTCAAATCTCGCGCCAAAATTCAAATTTCCCGCCAAAATTCAAATTTCTCGCGGGCGGCGGAGGAGGCGGCGGAGGAGGCGGCGGAGGAGGCGGCGGGAGGAGGAGGAGGCGGCCGAACTCTCCCATTATACTACTAACAGTCTATTTTGTAGTTGTTTCTGGATCAAAAAGTAATCTATAAGAGATTCACTTTTTCCATCCCATCTATATCTTGTGACCTTATGGCATTTTTGTTTTTGATACCATAAGTTCCCTATTATAAGGTTGTTCCTTAGGCAGAGGTCAAGTAGTCTAGTTCCTTCTGGGTTTCGTGGACCCATCCATGTGCTCCTAGAATACTTTCATATCCATCTCTCACAGTTCCTACTTGAGCATTCATATCCCTATGATAATTGTTCCATCTCCTCTTATTCTTTCCTCTATATCTTCTTCAAAATCTTCTTTTTCTTCATCTTCACAACCAGTCTGTGGTGCATAGCACTGAATGATGGTGATGTTCTGGAAATAATCCAATTTCAGAATTATGCGAAGAATCCGATCAGGAACATATTTTACTTCTACTACATGATCTTTCATTTGATGATCCATAACAACACCAACTTCATTTTTAGCTTGATCTCCACCTGACCAAAATAGATGGTATCCCTCTCTGAGTTCCTTTGATCCTTTTCCCTTCCACTTGGTTTCACTGAGTCCCAGTATGTTTATGTTCCTTGTTTTCATTAAGTCTACACATTCCTCTATTTTGCCAGTTAGTGCCAGAATGTTTAGCGTGGCAATTTTGATTTCAGTCTCATATCGAGTTTTGTGTGTTCTCCTCTTTGGTTGTGATGGAGCATCGGGTATTGAACCGTCATTAATATCATTACCAATGAAGGAACTAGAGTCATTATTCTGGTGATTACAATATTTCCATCCGAGGTCTCGTTTAGTTTTGAAAGCAATTCCAAATTATTCAGAAGCTGGCTTGCTGGGCCTGTCATTTCCGAAGATTTTTCTGTCGGGGTTATCTCCCTTAGCCTTTCATAGTCCCCTAACAACCTGCAAGGCAGAAGGCCCTGAGTCAGATCTCAGGGATCAGATATTGCCTCTTCCGCCAGATCCGCCGTACCAGTGATTTTCACTTCCGCCTTCACTGCCGTTGAGGTCTTCACCCGTATCCCTGGGAATGGGTTCTATGTTATACCCCACAGGACTGGGTCCCCGACTGAACTCAGCCATCCTATCAGTCCGGCCTACTGAAGTGTAGGGTGCCCATCCCCGCGACGTGGACGCGCCAGACAGGAATTACTCAAGTGGAGGAATAGGGAAGGTGACCCTATCTCCCTTGAGCCGAGTTAATGGTTGTGTATGGTGCCACAACCAAAGGCATGAACGACACACATGGACCACAATTCCTTGAAACAGAGGTTGGACTGATTCAGAGGGTTAAAAGGTTCAAATACCTTGGTGAAATACAAGAGAACGGACTAGAGAAAGCTGCTGTAGACGATCGTATCTCAAAAATGGAGAATGCTCATAGACTGACAAAAAACATCTACAACAATAAATGCACTTCACGGAATGCCAAAATGAGGCATTAAAACACTGTAGTAAAAACAGAATGTCTGTATGCCAGCGAGTGCCTCTCGATGAATTACAAGTTGGAGAAGCTGGAGATCCTAGAAAGAAGAATAATACGGAAAATCTTGGGCTCAGTCCAGGCTAAAACTGGCTGGAAACTTAGGAACAACGGTGGTGTCTACAAACATGTGGAGAAAATTTAAGAGACCATAAAAAAGTGAAGGTATTAATTTCTAGGACATTTGTATCTAATGGACAAAACCAGACTAACCAAAAAGTTATTCGAGTACCTGTGGAACAAAAAGACAACGACGGCATGGATTAAGGAAGTTTGTTAAGATCTAGAGGAGTTCAAATTACAGGAAGTTCAGATGTTATACAGGAAAACCTTTCGGACTATGATTCAAAATTTGGAAGGAGTTCGAGTCGAAAGAAGTGCAAAGACGGGACGAGCCTGGACAGATGCACAGAACAAACAGCATAGCTCCCATATGAAGGAGTACTGTAGGAAGAGGAAACTTCAAAGATAAAATGAAATTGTAGCGTGATTCTCGTTGGTCAGTTCGCAAATAAAATAATAATAAAATAAACATGTACAGAAGAGAGCAAAAACAACTAGATAACACCTCAGAATTAAAAAAGGGAATTAAACCATGTTTTATGGTTCATACCGTTATACACTCACGTTCAGAAAAACTAGAACACTTTGAATGACAAGAGAGAGGAAGTTCATATTCACAGGACACGTGCATTAGTATGTTCTGAAAAAATGATTATCATCTGAACCATGTCAGCCCTCAGGTTCAAGGTCCACATCGATATCTCGGCGCACCACCATCGACTGGTAAAATGTGCCTGCGGGTCTCGTTGTCTTTATAAACCGAAGTAAATGGAACAACATGACTTAATCAGACGTGCAGGATGCCTCGCAGACATATGCAAGTACTGTACCGTAAAACAAGTGAGTTTAAAAGTGGGCGCATTATTGGCAAGAGAGAACGTGATGAATCCATCCTAGAAATTGCTGCTCGTTTGGGACGAAGTGTGTCGGCAGTGTAACAACGGGTATATACAGAATGGTTCACAGAAGGCCGTAGAACACGATGAGATGGGTCTGGTCGCACCTCCATGACCACCCCCCAAGAAGATCGACACCTCACCCGAATGGCATTGCGGGGCAGATCTGCTTCCTCCTCGGCTCTGGCGCAACAGTGGAACAGTGTAACACATCGTACACTATTAGGACTGACAGTCCATAGCCATTTATTACGGTCTGGGTTACCGGCGCGTCGTCCACTTCTCCGCCTACATTTGACTAATGTGCATAAACATGCTAGAGTGCAATGGTGTATGGAACGACGTCATTGGGACAGGAATGGCAGCAGATAGTGTTTTAGGACGAATCCAGGTTCTGCTTGTTTGAAAATGATGGCCGCATTTTGGTTCACCGCAGAAGGGGGAGATGCATCACATTGACTGCATTCGCACAAGACATACAGCGCCAACTCAAGGCCTAATGGTGTGGGTTGATATTGGATACAACCACAAATCACAGTTGGTGAGTGTCCAGAGCACTATGACCTGTTTGACCTACGTGAATGACATCCTGCGACCCGTAGCCATACCCTTTCTGCACGACACCCCAGACGTCATATTTCAGCAGGACAGTGCGCGACTACATGCTGCTGCATGAACACGTGCCTTCTTGTTGCCACAGGATGTCAGGCTGTTGCCTTGGCTCGCCCGATCACCGGACTAGTCGCCAATCGCAAATGTGTAGGATATGGTGAAACTACGGGTGCGGCGCTGTGACCCAGTGCCAGCCACCAAAGATGAACTGTGGAACCAGGTGAATGCAGCATGGATGGCTATACCCCAGGACGCCATTTCGCACCTTCTGTGTGTCGATGCCATCAAGCATGGAACAAGTTAACAGTGCCCATGGAGGACCCAGTGCCTTCTAGGCAACAGGACACATACGAAACATAGGTGACTGAAATGCTAATCGTTTCTGCAGAACATACTAATGAACATGTCCTGTGAATATGAACTTCCTATCTCCAGTCTTTCAAGGTGTTCTGGTTTTTATGAACATGAGTGTACAAATGGGTATACATTTATTACTGAGAACTTGAACTCCCTTTATTTCGGTTAACAGAGGCTTTACAAGTCAGTGTGAAGTATACAGAACATAGCACGTGAGATTATTTTTCACATGGCCAGTATTCTACAATGGCAAATGCACTCGGAGTGCCTTGTAGGATATCATCCTCTGTGCAAGATGTTTGGCACAGGGGCACTGAAGCATGTAGCTCGAGGTTTGTACTTTTCCACAACAAGAACCATGTGCTGAACCACTATTTTTTCAAGTTACCCCTGGATCTTTCCACACCAGCCAGTTTTCATTACGACCATGTGGTAACTGCCCAACTGCTGGCATCCACCCGCGGAGGTGAGGTGTCCTCTTCTCCCACAGCTCCAGGCTTGCCTTCTATGGTTAGACGGTAAGCACCTCAGACGCCCTCAGGATGCTCTTTCGGGATCTCAGCCGTTGCATAGGAGAACTATGCTCATCCAGCGGCTGAGCGCTGCTCTGTTCCACTTTAAGCCTCTCACTGCTGGCAGCTACTTTGCTACGTATTCAGGGTGGCGCCATTGCAGGTAGGGAATTGAGCTTATCTGTTGGAGTAGGCTTTAAGCAACCTGTAATCAACCCACGTGTTTCATCGGGGATTGTATCTACCCGTTTGGCATGAGATGAACTGTACCAGACTGGGGAAGCATATTCACCAGTAGAACAACGCAGTGTAATTGCCGAAATTCGGATTGTTTGAAAATAAGAGCCCCATTGTGACCCTGCCAATTTGCGAATAAGATTGTTTCGTGTGGAGATTTTCATCTTATTACTCCTACAAGTGGTTTTCAACGTAAGAGCTCTATCAATGGTCAGTCCAAGGTATTTTGGAGTATGACAGTGCTGCAGTCGGGAATATCACCATTCCAGATGTATCTCGCGAAAAGATTCTTTATTCTTTAAATGGAAGGCACATACTTGTGTCTTAGAAGGATTGGGTTTGAGATGGTTCCGATTGTAGTACCTTGACAGATTTCTAAAGGCAGTTGTCGGATTTCTCTCCACGGATTCAAACCTTTAGCCTTGTGCATAATAATCCGTGTGTGCTGCCTCCGCAGTTTGGTCCGGTAGTTGTTAGCTTGTATTCAGGGGCTAGTAGGTTCGAATCCCAGTTTCGGCAACCCTGAAGGTGGTTTTCCGTTGTTTCCCATTCCCACACCAAGCAAATGTTAGGACTGTGCCTTATTTAAGGCCGGGGTCGCTTCCTTCTCACTCCTAGAATTTTCTTATGCTATCGTCGCCTTAAGACCTGCCTGTGTCGGTGCTAAATAAATAAATAAATAAATAAATAAATAAATAAATAAATAAATAAATAAATGAAAAAGAAATAAAATTCAATAATTTTGAATGCCTATAGCTAGGCTAGTGTGTAACTGTGCAAAATTAAACTCCTTATATCAATACTTTGCCATGTTTTGCTTTACCCTTAAATTCAAAATTCTAATTAAGTATGTTCTTAAAGTATTTGCTTTACGTTGCATCGACATGGAGAGGTCTTTTGGCGACGATGAGATGGGAAATGGCTAGAATTGGGAATGAAGCAGCCGTGGCCTTAATTAAAATACAGTCCCAGCGTTTGACCGGTGTAATAATTTCTTAATTAACATGGGTAATATCTATATAATTTCTTTCTGTTTTAACCAATATATTGAAACATTCACTATTTCACTTATTGACATGTAAGGTTCATATATATTACAATAATATTAATAACACGAACCTAATGAGATCACAAAATTGTTCGGGAAACGTTACCATTCAGACAGACTACTGAAGAACTAATTCAAAATACACATTGCTAAGCTATTATAAACCCAGTCTCTAATGTGTCTAATAGCTGAAAGTAGAAATATTATATTATAAAGTTATCTATAGTACTCATCTGTGATGTTTCCTTAAATATTCTAACTTATATATTATTTACCTCTTCCATAACTATTTTAGTTTCAGTTCTTATTTTATTAACGTATTCCATATGTTTATTATTAATCTTTTAAATACTTTCATATTTCATATCGAACTGTCGTTTGATTTCGCCAGAAACGCCGTGCTTTTCCTAGTAACTCTCTTTACATTACAATCATAAATTTCATTCAAAATCCGACCCATTTTACTAATGGCGGTCACCAACAATCGAATAATAATCTCCAGGGAAATATTGAATTTGTAGCTCTGTTTATGAAGTCTCCATTTTGAATTATGTGCATATACTGCCCCCGTTTCCGAGCTCAGCGGCAGACGAGGATTCCGTAGGGTGGACCGTTCATGTGGCCTTGACATAAAGACATAACTTAGAGGCATAAGGATAGGATGATAGTTCGGGGTTAAATAATAGTACACAGATATGGGACTGGCATTTAGTATCACAAACATGTGGCAAAATGAAGTTAAATTAACATCGAAATAATGGACAAAAACATATTGGAAATCCTCGATGATTAGTGAGTAAGTGTCGTAGTAATCTAGTAACCATAAAGTTATTTAGCTCTTCATTTAAATCTTTGACACTCACTTTGCATTACAATTTAGTCGTTTACATAAGCTGTATTCTTAATGTTCTTTATCATTGACGCTCTTTTAACCAAATTAAATTCACCCACATTGAAGTTAAAATTTACCGAATAATTAATTAACAATTATCCACTCGACTGCGGTGACACATAAAATATTCTCAAATAAATTAATTTACAAGAAAAAATAAATTAATCTTCCTTGAATTGAGTCACTCAGTTTTACAGTCATATTACGTTAAATAATCTTTGCTCGAGCATAAATACGACGTTATAAGATTTACATAAAATGTTACAGTATCGAATTCATGTTAAATCAAAACTAAAATCTTAAATCTTGTTTTACCGGAATTATGCAATGTTGAAATTTTAAATCTTGCTTTACAAAAATATTTATGGACTATAAATGTTACTTGAAATGAGTATTTCCGAAGTTCGAAATTTTATTCACATAACATTATTTCAGTCTTGAAATTTTAAATCTGAAATCTTATTCTACAATCGGGATTTGACATCTTGTTTTGGCATTTTACTTTTAAATCTTCTTTTACAAAATTTTTGTTTTGAAATTTTATTTGGTTCTCTTGGATTCGGGAATATATTACGATCTTGACACTCAAGTATTTCTAACACTTGTGTGTGTACGTTGGGTATTCAGCATGAAGGCTGGTTTGATCCTCCGCAGCTCCGCCAACAGCTGTCATAGAAAGTTCACGTGTCGCTGAAGAGGCATACTAGGGAAATGAGGAGTGAGGTAGTTCTCCGTTGCTTCCTCCCCGGGCCTGAATTTGCTTCTGCATGTCAGTCTGCTAAACCCAATGAAACGCATGCTGTGAGCGATATTTTCACACCATTCATAACAGGGAGTGGCTGCATAAGGAATGGTATTACTCGGTCACTTTCATATTGTCAAAGCCAAGGATGAGACTGAGACAGGTCAATAAAAGTAACAAATTTGTTCTACCCCATACCAGAAGACATAGTGCACAGTAAACACTACATCTCGTCAGTAAAGACATTTATAACTCTTTAATATTAAAATATTAAAATCTTTTCCACTTTACAGCTTTTGCCCTAGAGGTGCACTAAGAAAGGATTTTAAAATTTCAGCTTCTGTCCTAGACTTACGCTCTTTGCCACAGTAGAATAGGCTAATGTAGGAGAAAGTCGAATTTGTCTTACAAGGGCGAGACAAAGCTCATTTTAAATCTTACGACGCGAGGAACAAATCATGTCGACATGGGCCCTAAACCCAACCGTTTTCGAGATATTGGCAACACATTGCACCGCTGGAGAGCACATATTGATAGATTCATGAACGAGGCGATCACTATTACAACTTCCGCTTGGGTTTATTGCGTTCAGTGTTGCCAACCTCTGAGATGGTTGGATCGTACAATAACCCCCAAAAGATCGTATTTTCTAAGAGAGAATCGTACAACTTAAAATAACCATTAATATATTCGCTATAAGTCTCTTTACTGGCGCAATAGCTCAATTACACAGCAGCTTGCTTCTCAGGAAGCTGACTGGTACAATTCTTGATTAATAATATAGAATATCCGAAAAGTCGAGTACCGGTACCTCTGGTTCGGGCCGTACGTAAAAGTCCACGTTCGGCAGATTACGTATAACACGACAGTTGAGTGTCCCACTGCGCAAATCCACTTTTAAACAGCTTAGGATGAAAAATAAATATACGTCATTGTGTTAAAATGAGTGATCCAGTATCAAATATACGAAAATAAAATGTATTTAGATTACTCAAGAATAGGATATTTGTGAAGAAGTAGTCAACATGACACATAAAATTCATTTCATAGCTGGAAATCGTAATCATCATCTTCTTTTATGGAACATCTAGACACATTCGCAGCAGAAGGTTCTGAAGTACCGGTACTTGAGCTTGGTGATTGATTATACCATCCTTCAGTCATCCTTTAGAGAATGTTCTCCGACTGTTTGAAATCTTTACACGTAGCACTAACTCCGAGCACAGTGACTGGCCAGCAAGCATCCATTCACTGTAGAAGTAATTCGCCAATTCTTGTTTTTGACTTCACTATGATGAATATTCTTTCACAATCAGCATTCGAGTGACGGGGTGACAAAACAGAGAGTGAAAATTCTGGAAGTGCAGGAAACTCACATTCACGAAACGTGCTTTTCATCTCCTGCAACTTGGCCAAAAATTCATTTACTTTAGAGCAGGCATTAGTATCATCGCTGACATTGACAGAGGGTAATTTCCTCCAGTCATCGTTAACCTACTGGAGGCGAATGCTATGATCTACAGAAGCGAGACCGTGAAGTAGCTCAGAAAGGAAAGAGCCCTCTCTTGGAAAATTCCCTTTGGGAATCCCATTATTCGAAAAGCCTATCCTTTCCATTCCAACTTATCATTGACAGAACATGACTAGCACGAATAAGAGAAGGAACAAAAATCTACGTATTTTAAAAAGAAAACAAGACAAAATTTACGATACGTCATAGGATCGTAAAATAGTCTTACGATCCACGGGTTGGATCGTACGATAGTGCAAACCATCGAATTATCGTACATGTACGATCCAGATAGTACGGTTGGCAACGTTGATTGGGTAAGACATAAAGGAAGATCACAGGAAGGAGATATTCTGTGAGAGAAGTTCACAAGTTCTTATCTTCTTCTTTTCTTTTATTCTTAATACTTTCCACCTTTTCAGACTCATTTTGGTCACAACAATACAGTTGTTCTACCAGGTTTTCCTTTCTCTTTACCTACAGCTCCTGTATGCTGTAGTTCCTGTTTCTCACTGATGGCTCTATTTTTCTTTTTTTTTCCGTAATCAGATTCGTTAGGCATGGAACTAATTGCTGTTGGTAACGTAGTGGTACCTCACAGTGTTTTACCTAGGAAGGGAGTCGGGTCCTGTTTTTTCTATTCCCTATCTTATTTAATGTACGGCACAGCTTCGTTGGCGGCTCAGGTACGGGTTAGTGGCGTACAGCACATTCGTACTAACTAGGAACACTTTCAAGTGTTTAATATGATGAGGTGAGGATACATGCACAGAAACTTGGTTGAGTACCAGGCTTCTATGTCCCTTCTCATCTTATAAGCCACCCACTGCGAAATTGTGGCTCCTTACCAGCTGGTCGTGTATCGTGAAGGGAATGTAATAACACAGCCTGAAGAGCCTGTCGAGGGAAGGGCCACATGGGGTTTTACGTTTCTGGTCCCAAGATGTAATAGCATTTTGAACCACTAATACGTCAATACGTCCCTCCTCATTAGCAACCACGCACTATCGCTAGCCCAGTCCTTACATTACTTAATGTAATCAGCCCTGCAAGTATCATTGTCCAGTGTACTGCCAATGATAAAACCGACAATGAATACCCTTTCGTTGATTATCATCCTCTTTCTAAAAACAAGTGTCTTTCTTTTGTGCCTGATGATGATCTTAATTATCCTTCTTACTCGAGAAGCAAAATCCATCATCCAATGAAAAACAAGGAAGAAAAAGCACTGTGCTTAATTCACCGATATAAAGTATTATTCAGTGAGAGAATTTAAAGGTACTCACTCAGTGGCTGTAGGTAAGGGACCCTGCCATTATATGAGACCTTCCAAAGTCGAGTGTGACTGGCAGTGGGCAGGGGACCTGCCATTATAATGAAACCACGATTGTGACTGGCATAGGCAAGAGGACCCGACATTATAATGAAATCTCCCAAGTCGATCTTAACTTCAACTACTACCTTGAACAAAATAATTTGAACAGCAGTAGGCAAAGGGGTCCGATTTTATAATGACTACTGCGCAATTCAAATGTGACTGCCTGAAGGCAATGACTCTGTCATTTTAATGGAAACACCCCAACTCGATTGTTATGGCAGTTGGTAAGGGAGTCTGCCATTATAATGAAAACTCCCCAACTTGAATGTGACTGGATGTACGAAAGGGGGCCTGCCTTCGTAATGATAACGCCTCAAATCGGATGTGACTGGTAGTAGACAAGGGGGATTGCCATTATAATCTAAACTTGCAAATTCGACTGTGACTTGCAATGGGAAAAGTGGGTCTGTTATTTTAATGAAAACTCCCCAAACTGGACTTTTATATGAGAAAGGACATATGGCGACCACTTCATGGTGTTTCACGGGTAACACTAAGAGCAATGCAATCTAATAAAATCTTCCTCACAACAACGTGTATTTTACCTAGAATTCCGTATACAATATGGAATTCCTTAGAGAAGCATGGATACATGAGCTAATACAGTAGACAAAAAACAAAGTACTCATCTACTGTATATACCAGACGGCCCGCGAGCGCCGTACGTTTTACTTATAACTGTCCCTCGTGCAGTAATGATGAAAGGGATATCTAGTAACTGATTTTCACAGGGGCACTACTAGCAGCAGTCAGGTTACGTCAGAATTTGAAGAGATAACAACCGAACGGCCACTCGCAGCATGTTCCTCAGTGCCACCCGTCTAATGCAACCCCTTGCATCAGTAAGCCTCGTTTTCGACCGCATAGTACTAGAATGCTATATGGTACAGCAGCATTAGATTTGCTCTCTGCATATCGGCGATGGGTATTGCGTTCAGCAACGACGAATACACAGACATTATTTTAATCTATGGAGAATCTGTTCGGAATGCTGACGAAGCTCTCAGACGGAATACACAGAAGTTTTCAAACAGGGTCTGCCTTCTATACACGTATTTCGCCGAACAGAGCTCCAATTACGAGCTAATGGTTCGTTCAAGGCACATATGAGCAGGTACAGAACCGTCTGTGATAATGCTGACCTTGTGCAGTATGTACTGCAATAGTTCGAACGCAGACTTCCACTCGGTAAGTTGAACTTCACCTTACTGTGATAATAATAATAATAATAATAATAATAATAATAATAATAATAATAATAATAATAATAATAATAATAATAATAATAATAATAATAATAATAATAATAATAATAATAGTAATCATATGCAAACCATCCCACGAACCTACTACGCTGTCATAGCAAGGGGAGAGGTGATACTCACACGTGGTGCGTCCCATGTGGCAGATAGGGGAGTTCTAACCGGCTTGTCGGCGGACTTGAGCGAAATAAATTAGCTCTCGCGGACCAAACATACATTAGAGGCAGCTGACAAGGAGAAGCCGTAGAACAGCCAGAAACCAGGTTGAGGCAACATCTAAGGCCTTAGTTGTAACATCGAGATCGACAATTGGCGGTTTCACCACTACCTTCAACCTTTTAGCATCATGGAAATGTCAGCTGACAAGCAAACTACCCCAGGCCCTAGTGATTGCACTAGGTTTTCTAAGTCATCGGATTCTGGGAGACCGAGAACGTCATGCGGGAATGTATCGGAGCTTCCCAAATTTCTTCGTACCAAACACAAGCATTTTCTTGGCACAATCAACATCAATACACTTCTCAAAACTGCAAATTGAATCAATTAACGGACACGTTGGACGTAACCAGCAATTCCAGTCTTTAACACACCATTACGATTTGGCACCGGGTTTTCAGTTAGAAAGAATATAATAAATTCAGTTATGAGTTTCACATATCCCTCTGAAAAATGTCAATGGTCGCAATCAAATCAGGAAACAAAGCCTATTCACTAATCAATGCTCATGCACCTACAAATAATTACAAACAAAAAGACCCAGAAAATGTGGAAGAATTCTTGGAACTTCTAGATGAAACAGTAGCCGAAATTCCCAAAAATCATGTCAACATTTTGATGGGAGATTTCAATGCACAAAAAGGCAAAGAAAAGAAGTACAAGGCCACCGTAGGACTCTACCCTGTCCATTAGTGAAACCACTGTAAAAGGAGAAAGATTAATCAACTTCTGTGAGACCTTTGATCTGACCCTAATGTCAACGAATTTTTTAGCACGCCTGCAGAAGGAAACAACCAGGAGGTCCCCGAATATCCATTTAGGAGAATTTCAGATACACATTGTGGCTATTACAAAAAGAAACCAAAATGAGATCATGAATGTAAATGTCAAGAAGCGTATCATCGACTTTGATCACCATCTATCTCTAATCAAAGTGAAGTTTCAACCCAACAGACACAAATATAGACCACGGTGAAATCCACGAATCGACCCAAAGATTCTGAAGCAAAGCGCAAGCCATTTCCTGGCTAAAATCTCCGAGAAAAATGCTAGTTAGTCAGAACTTAAGGACGAACTTGTAAAAGTAGCCATGTGCACCAAGTGCACCGAGGAAACGCAAACATATCGTGGAACGATAACTTTGATAAGGCGTTAGAACTCCTCAAGAGAGCATGGCAAGACTGGAATTCGCAGAAAATCACAGAGAAGTGGCATGTCTTCATTAAAATCCAGGAGATATCAAGGAATATAAGATTTCAATAACGTCACTGTGGTCAGATCAGACTGGCAGAAATCGAGGAGGATTTCAAGAAAAGCAATACTAGGAACTTTTACAGAACCTTTAATGAAGAACTGGCGAGTTATAGGGAACCCACTCTATGTTTTAAACGACCGGATGGGGCTTTAGAAACAAATAATGAACAAAACTGTAAACTTTTAGCAGATCATTTCAAAGACCTTCTAAATTGCGAACACTCCACTGATCAACTCACTTTTGAAACATCAGAACCAAATCCATATTCAGAGCCTCCAACAATAGAAGACGTTGAACAAATAATGCGCGAGGTAAAAAGCAACAAAACTCTAGGGGAAGATGGTATAATTGCCGAAATGTGGAAACTAGGTGGCAGAAACCTCGCTCAGGAAATCCATAAAATTCTTACAGATATCTGGACCATTGAAACAATTCCTGAAGACTGGAAGTGTACAATAATTCACCCATTACATAATAAGGGGGATAAATCTGATTTAACTACAGATGTATTTCCCTGCTAGCAGTCACCTATACAATTCTTTCAGATCATTTCATTGGAGAATATCAGACAGGGTTCAGTAAAGGTAGGTCATAGGCCGAACAGATTCTTAATATCATGATCATCCTACAAATTCGTAAAAGCAGGCAAACGGTGATTACTTTCGTGGACTTCAAAAAGGTATACGACTCTATAGACAGATAGACACTCGAAGAATTCAAAGTAGACAGGATAACATGAGAATTACTCATGTAAACACTAACAGGCACCACTTCCCAGGTTAAATTCTTTGGGGAATTGTTTGAATCATTTCATATTAAAACAGGAGTCCGACAAGGAGATGGGTTGTCCCCTCTATTATTAAATATTGTTTTGGTAAAGTGATTAGGACTTGGGAAAAGAAGTTAAAGGAATAATCCTTGGCAGATTACGTGAAAACAGAATTAGTTTACAGTGTTTGGCCTTCGCTGATGACTTACCATTGTTGTCCATTAACGGACAGGAAGTAATTGCATCCACCGAAAAACTCCATGAAATTTCATCCACAACAGGACTCCAGATCTCATAGCAGAAAATTCACTACAAGGAAGGATCTCTTCGGTACCTAGATGGGAAACAAATGAAAACCCAGTATGGCAAAATATCCCAAGTGTCTAAATTCAAATACCTGGGAGAAGTCATTCAATCTTCATGATTCAGCCGCGAGGCAAACACAAAAATGGTCTCCAAACAACAAAGAGCATGCAGACTCACTTGAAGCAGGTGTAGTAAAATATCTATAACCCGAAATTCAAAATTAAGATATTATAACACTGTAATCAAGCCTGAAGCACTATATGCATAAGAATACTGATCATTGGTGGAATATCATTGAATAAAAATCTAGAAAAGCAAGAAAAAATCTTCAGGAACATTTTTGGACCAGTCTGCTTAAGGGGGATCTGGATGGTAAGGAAACCTCATAACCTGTGCCAACACTCAGAGAAAATCTCAGACTCATTTACTGAAAGAGGTTTGAAATTTTATGGGCATATTCGCAGAATGAGTAATCATCGATTGAGCAAAATAATTCTGTACCATGAACTATCAATGAAAGTGAAAAACAATTCGCTGCTCGAAGTTGGAAAAAGATCTTCAGGAAGTAGGTATCGCAGATGACATTGTGTTAGATAGATTTCAGTTCAGAAAATTAGTCGACAATCATCGCTTTAAACATCATCTAAGCACTACCAACAACAAAACCTGGTCAGAAGATCACAAAACAAGCCAGAGCGGGAAGATGAAGAGATTTTCGGAGAAGAAAACGGCAACGACATCAGATAATTAAGTTCAATTGCGCTCCTTAGTTGGGCATAACGAAGAAGGAAGAATATACAAACCATCATTGTCACAAGGTGCACGCGTTTATGTTACTCATTGAAATGACGAGCTGTGGATTAGCTACGAGTCTCCCGAACGTCAATACGAAGGATCCTGAAGGAGAGAAAGTCGACCCATATAAGGCGCACCTTCATCAGCAACTCTATGGAGATGATTTTGATCGCAGGATAACATATTGCTGAAGAATGGCGTCGGCATTAAAGCAAGAACCACATTTTATTAGGGATATGCTGTGGAAAATGAATGTTACTATTCCAATGATTCCATTGTCAATACTCACAATCTCCATTATTGGGCTGCAGCAACCTCTGCACCTCTGGGTTCGAGTACAGCAATATATGTTAATCTGTAGTGTGGTATTCTGGCAGACTACATCATTGGGCCCGTTTTTATTGCCCCTAGGCTCACCGATAGGCATTATCTGGAAATGTTATAGACAAGCTTGTCTCTAGGAAACATTCTAGAAGATATTCCACTGCAACATTGGTTCCAGAATGATGCTGCACCACCTCACTACTTTCGAGCCGATCGTTTGATAGGTCCTGGTGGACCCTGACAGTAGCTACCCCTGATCTCACCCCTCTAAACTATTTTTCTGTGGGGATATTTCAAACTGAAAGGGCACGAAACTGAGCTAGAAAATGCTGAACAATTACAACAACGAATTCGTGAGGACTGTGCTGCAGTGACACCTGAAATGTTGAGACGTGCACATGCAGACACTGCGAGACGTGTTCAGCACTGCATTGACCATCGGGGATATGTTTTTGAGCATATCTATTATGGGAAGTTGTAGAAGAAAACGTTCTGGTAGGTCCAAGTGTGTCATTTTAATTTTCTAAGCTTTGAAGCTATAATAATACGTATTAGTTTTTGTTTCAAACAAACAAATCTTTTGTGGAGTGGAATGTCTGCACGTGTTGAATTAATAAGTTATTAAATTTTGTTTTCTGCTTCTTTGGCGTGTTTCCAAATACACCCTGTTATAGAACTTCTGCAGTAAAATGACTGGTATTTGTTTCACAATATCCGAAATACAGCACGTTGTAGCACTTCTTTGAAAACAAGTGATTATGCATCGCATGCATCACTATTGCATGCAGGACATTTGTAAGTAGAAAGTACGGCTTTCGCGGACCGCCAGGTATAAAGGAGGCTGTCAGAGCCTATATATGAACCCATTCCCAGCAACATAAAACTGATAAACTAAAACTATACTATTACAGGTGCATCCTTTGTAAGACATCGATGAGACTGGGCGGAATCTGCCGTATATGGGAAACTGTGTCATAGTGCGGCAAAGAATAGTGTTGTGTGTAGTGCGTGAGTTGCAGGAATTTTGAGGACTGAAAAACATCTATTCCCTGAGCCAAAGAAATTAACAGCTTAAGATTAAACTCCCTCTGTCCAGCCTGGAATCGAACAAGGGGCCGCAATGACTGAAGGCCAAGACGCTGACCACTCAGCCATAGAGCCGGAAAAGGATGACTTAAATCGTACATCAAGAGTGTAGTTTACCCCATAATATTTCCATGCACATTCAAGCTGAATATCAGGGTGTATTGTATCTCACTTCAGGTCGTAAAACGCCTATTCCGCTCTAACAATTACAAATTTAAACATATATACTGACAACATAGAATCACAGATTATATATCAGGTACCACGCAAGGATGTTTGAGGATTTAATGATCAAGAATATTCACCTATATATCCAAACATCATCACTATCTCCAGGCAAAAGGTCGTAATTCCCTATCGTTAATTCGATCATGTGAGTCTCCGTGGATCAGGCGGCAGCGCACCGGCCTCTCACCGCTGGATTCCTTGGTTGAAATCCCGGTCACTCCATTTGAGATTTGTGCTGGGCAAAACGGAGGCGGGACAGGTTCTTCTCCGGGTACTCCGGTTTTCCCTGTCATCTTTCTTTCCATAAACACTCTCAAATAACATTTCAATTCATCTGTCCGTCATTAATCATTGTCCCAGAGGAGTACGACTGGCTTTGGCAACCGAAACAATTCCGATCCTCGTCGCTAGGTGGGGACTTCATTCATTCGATTCCTGACCCGGTCGAATGACTGGAAACAGGCTGTGGATAATTCGATCACGTCGCAGACGTGCTCAGTAGGTGAAATCTTTAGCAAACTAGGTCATGGCGGAAGTGGAATATTTTTCCCTTATTGAGGCGATGGTGGTTGTTGCTATTCAAACCGTACAGTGTCCTGTACAGCTCATTGACAGCATAGGTGCCTTTCCACCCTATTGAATCATTTCAAAAGTCGCGTCATTTGTAGCATGATGGGCAAAAGGGACATTTCCGGGACTTGAGCGCCGTTGGCCAGAACGAGACCTGCGAAAGGTCGCCTGGATAACAAAGGAAAGGTGGGGCTGAAGCCAAGCCCTCCTGAATAAGCCCTCTCAACTTGTAAACACAGTTGGAGATACGACGCGACGCAACGATAGTCTAATACGCCCAGAGGTGTGCCCTAGTTCCTCCGGGTTCCACACTAACAGAAGGAACTTCCGGTTTTTATGCACGTTTCACGGATTCCAACGTCGAATTCTGGCGTGTAAAATTATATGATATTTTCATCCATACTTGGGAAAATTATGGGAAGCCGGCAATGAATAGAGCTGAATTTTCTGCGTATCCCAGACTGAAAATGTGGAATACTTTATTCAAGGGGCGAAATGAGGTCATTAGATGTCCAGCTGTAATGTAATACTAACACATGTGCATGTAGAGCGTCTCCCAAGTGAAGAATTGCGCTCAAAGATGGCTCCTCCCCCCAGCGGACGCTAGTTATATAATTAATTGCGGGAGCCTAATTACGTAAGAACTGCCGATCGTAGTCCGATCACACCTGGCTCAAATGAAAGAGGAAGTAGAGGGTTAAAATACGCACCATTTAAATGTCTTGAACTCCCGGGATGAACGGAGCCGATTTCTTTAATGAACCGTGAAAGGCCTACACCCCCAGTCTTCCGGCGCGGAAACAATATAAGCCTGACTGGTCCTCGCTGAGGACAGTTCATAGAGGGGAGTTGAGAGAGGACCGTGTGTTACATTGTGTTACAGTTTTTACAGTCTACCGTCCGCAATCTATTGACCGCTTACAAGGACAAAGTTATTGTGCGCGTCGCGGCTGTGAATTATAAATATCTTGTGATATGTAGGTACGAAGTAGAACAATAGCCAAGCGAGGCTGCTAGAATAATTTGTTAACGAGTAGCGGGAGTCGGCTATGAAGAATGCCGCCCTAAATTAGTACGCGGTATCAATAAATTGGTGATATCCAATCCGCTATTCCGAGTGCGGGCCCTCAAGTCCTATGAGCCACCCGACTCTGTGAATGCGTGCCGCTAGAGATTAGAAAGACCTCCCTTCATAAGGAAAAATATTGTGTAAATTCTGTGTGTGTGTCGCTTTAGGCAGAGGAACGTGTGACGAGTTCTGAGTTAACACCCTTTTTGGATTACTTTAATATTGTAGCAGTGAACGAGCCAACCAGGATGATGGACTATTGCAGACCAGGATCGAAGTATAACACACTCGTCTCCAGTGCCGAGGTGATGGAACAGTAAACTCTACCATGGGTTTCCCGTGGAAGGGGAAACGGCCACCAGATAGATGAGTTGATGCCATTTTTAATCTCTTAGCACGATAAAGCATAACCGGGGTCATAGGATATGATTTTTCTTTTCTAATACATAAATGTTGTAAGTAATGCATGTCCTAATATGGAATTTATTTTGTTCTTTGTCATGATAACTTAAATTCAAGGGAACTAACTCTCCGGACAACCCATTTCTTCTTAGTGATTAGTTTTCGTGAGGAGTAGTTTTTATTAATGTGAAGAATATCCTAGCAAATATGAGAAACAATGATAGAAGAGTATTTCGAGTTCCCCTAAGGCGGGGTGGAAACGGTAGTATTGGTGAGTCAGGAATACCGTGTCCAAAGGTTGTTATTTAATGTCCAATATAGCTATCGCATATGCTGGGGAACCCACGGGTCAGTTAGACAATGCATGCTTAGCTGATACGTACAATTAAGGCATGAACATCAAGAATGGAGAAGTCCTGACTGAGAGAGGTACAAAACTGTGTTGTTTAGCTAAATTATGTGAGAGACTATATGTAAATTTCCCTTGATTATTGTTTATTTGACCAGAATTTGTCTGGAGTGTTTTCTTTGTCCGTAAACAGTGTGAGATGCGGAAAGGCCGGAGGCTTTAAGGAATGGTCAGAATATCTTCGATTGAGGTTGAAAAGTAATTCAGGCTAAAGTATAGTTATTGCCTGGGATTTTGATGGGTTCAGTTTAAATCCATGATTATTATCCCACAGGCTAAAGTCATCATTTAGATGTATTGTTAGTGAGTGTAGGTTTTCTGGTTTACTATGTAGGCTATATATGTTTTTCATCTGCGTGTATGTGGTATTTACAGAGTATTAATCTGCAAGCTATGTCATTTCTA
The DNA here is from genome assembly GCF_040414725.1 of Anabrus simplex. Classification (NCBI taxonomy): domain Eukaryota; kingdom Metazoa; phylum Arthropoda; class Insecta; order Orthoptera; family Tettigoniidae; genus Anabrus; species Anabrus simplex. The sequence goes on along the minus strand of NC_090266.1, from coordinate 352,399,465 downwards.
TATGAAGAGAAAAATATGGGGCCCAGTACAGATCCTTGTTGTATGCCAACGTCAACCGTACGCCAATTTCAATGTTCAATGTTATTGTAAATTAGACACTACCGCGCGCACAGTGGGAAAGGAACTAATCCACTGGAGTTCACTCGCGGAGAAATTTAAACTCCTTAATTTGGATAGGAGTATGTCTCTGTCAACAGTGTCGAAAGCTTTCCTGAAATCCAATAATACCAGAACAGCAGTGTATTGTCCATAACTTTCCTTATGTCACCTGGGAAATTAAGCTGCAAGTAGGCCTACTGTGTCTTGATCTAAAGCCAGAATCGAACCCGGAGCGGCCACTATGCTGACATCTATGATAGGACTCTAACGTAAACTATGTAAGGAAATGTAGAGGAGTTTAATTATAGCGACCAGTCTCTCAAAGCTTTAGAAGGAATTCGCTTGTGCCTTCTACGTAATATATAGTTCACGGTCTTAAGAGAACTGAGTAAAGCAATATGACAGAAAGTGTCTTTGTGACTTCAGCCTTGCACTTCTCAGTTGTCGGAGATCATAAGGAAGTAATATGTCATGCAGCTAATGGGAACACAGAAGTCGCTCGAGGAAGCAATCTAAGAACATCCCTGACTTACAATGCCGCAATTTAATCCCGAATGACCTAAAACAGGGTGACTGCAACTTCTATCCTTTTATTCGGATGTCAGCTAGACAGCAGCATTTCAAGAAGTTTAATTACCGAGCAACAGATGGCGATTTTTTCACAAATATTAGTGACAATCATATGCAGTGTGATTCAGCAGCCCCTTTCAATATCGTTTGCTGCAGCCCAAATAACGTGCACATCGTTATAGGGGTACTATTCCCATGCAGGCGTACTGTATGGTACTAATGTTCAGTGAGCATATTTTGCACACGATTTTGAACCCTAGCGAAATGTTATATGTTCCGTGCGCAAAACATGACGCCTTGAAATCATGTTGCAACGTCCTTTTACCTTGTGACTATGTAATGTGTCGTGCCCCGTGACCGGGTGTAACGAAGAGAGGAATGAATGCATAAAACTAAGTAACAGTGCAGAAATTAATTTCTTAAACACCGAACACTCTGCTCTCGTCGTAATACAAGCACGTTGTCAGCAGCGTAGCGTAGCGGATGTGGTTGGGCGTTCGCTTAGCAACCGACAGCACGTTCCAGCAGTGGTTCGCATTCTACATCGTTCAAATATTTTTGAAATCGGTATGATGTTTGAATCCATAAACACAAGCCCACGCTTGCCACAGTCAAACAGTAGAATGACGCTGTTATTCATCTTGTGCCCTGCTCATACTCCGCTGGTTAGGGCCTGAATGTACTGTAATCTCTGCTGTCAATTGGCAAGTTTTCCACAGAGGAATACGTTGACCTGCTCCTCATTTACGGGGAAGCAAGACAAAACGCCTTGGAGGCAATACGTCTGTCCTTGCCGCGGTGAGGAGGCTTGCGCGTCCCAATGGAGCAGATAGCTGAACCGCAGGTGCAACCATATTGGATGGGTATTTGTTGAGAGACCAGACTAACGAATGGTTCATCGAAAGCGGAGTAGCAGCCTTTCGGAAGTTGCAAGGGCGGCAGTCTAGATGATTGACTGTTATGGGATTGTAATAATACTCAACATGGCTTAGCTGTGTTCATACTGCTACTCGGCTGTCGCCTGTATCCTTTCTGCCCTCTCCATTTGTAGCATTCTAGTATTTTCGTCTTTCATCAATCAGGTCCAGTATCTCCTGAGTTATCCACTGATTCTTAGTTGATCCTTTCTTCCTTCCTAACATTTCTTCATCAGCCCTACTGATTTCATTTTTCATAAGATGAAAGGCAGCTGTGAGGGTGCATAATTCATTTATTTCTTCTCTCTTCCCTTTTTTGTGTCCAGCTGTTTCATCCCAACTCGACTGAAAGCATTTTGCCGCTCCACTATGAAAATACATGTGCCATGCCGACAAAGAGAGGCCAGGTGTTTCACGTCATATCAGTCGACATTTAGCCATTCAGACAGAAGCAAACTGTCACAATACATACATACATACATACATACATACATACATACATACATACATACATACATACATACATACATACATACATACATACATACATACATACATACATACATTATCAGTATAGACCGTTAATCTTTCAGCGTTCAGTCTGCAAGCCTCTGGGAATTCGCTAAACGTCGCTACAATCCTCTAGTAGCAACTATTGCTCTGGCGTCATTTAGTTCTACACCTCTTATCTTTAAATCGTTAGAAACTGAATCTAACTATCGTCGTCTTAGTCTCCCTCTACTTCTCTTACCATCCATAACTGAGTCCATTATTCTCCTAGGTAAACTATCCTCCTTCATTCGTCTCACATGACCCCAATACCGAAGACGGTTTATGCGTACAGCTTCATTCATCGAGTTCATTCGTAACTTCGCCTTATATCCTCATTTCGAGTGCCCTCCTGACATTGATCCCAGCTGTTTGTACCAGCAATCGTTCTCGCTACTTTCATGTTTGTTTCTTCTAACTTATGAATAAGATATCCTGAGTCCACCCAGCTTTCGCTCCCTCAAAGCAAAATTGGTCTGAAAACAGACCGATGTAAAGATAGTTTCGTCCGGGAGCTGACTTCCTTCAAACATAATATTGTTGATCGCAAGTGCGAGCTCACTGCATTAGCTTTACTACACCTTGATTCAATCTAACATACTATATTACCATCCTGGGAAACACACAACCTAAATACTTGAAATTATCTACCTGTTCCAGCTTTGTATCACCAATCTGACATTCAGTTCTGTTGAATTTCTTACCTACTGACATCAATTTAGTCTTCGAGAGGCTAATTTTCACACCATACACATTGCACCTATTTTCAAGATCTAAGATATTAGATTGCAGGCTTTCAGCACAATCTGCCATTAAGAACAATTAATCGGCATAGGCCAGACTGCTTACTACATTTCCACCTAACTGAATCCCTCCCTGCCACTTTATACCTTTCAGCAGATGATCCATGTAAACTACGAACAGCAAAGATGAATGATTACAGCCTTGCCTAACCCCTGTAAGTACCCTGAACCAAGAACTCATTCTACCATCAATTCTCACTGAAGCCAAATTGTCAACATAAATGCCAATGATTGATTTTAATAATTTACCTTTTATTCCATATTCCCCTAGTATAGTGAACATCTTTTCCCTCGGTACCCTGCCACACGCTTTCTTTAGATCTACGAAACATAAACACGGCTGTCTACTCCTCTCGTAGCATTTTTCAGTTACCTTTCGCATACTGAAAATCTGATCCTGACAGCCCCTCTATGGTCCGAAACCACACTGGTTTTCGTCCACCCTCTTCTCAGCCACTGATTGCACACTCCCTTCCAAGATGCCAATGAATACTTTGCCTGGTATACTAATCGATGAGATACCTCGATAGTTGTTGCAATCCTTCTTGTTCCCTTGCTTATAGATAGGTGCAATTACTGCTTTTGTCCAATCTGAAGGTGCCTTACCAACACTCCATGCTAATCTTACTACTCTATGAAGGCATTTCATCCCTGACTTCCCACTATACTTCACCAATTCAGGTCTAATTTCATCTATTCCTGCAACTTTATGACAATGGAATTTATTTACTATCCTTTCCACTTCCTCAAGCGTAATTTCACCATTATTTTCCTCCTACCCATGAGCTTGGATGTTCGCAACACCACCAGGAAGATTTCCTTTTACGTTTAGAAGATGTTCAAAATATTCCCTCCACCTCTCCAGTGATTCCCTGTTATCTGTTATGAGTTCACCTGAATGACCCAAAACACTGTTCATTTCCTTTTACCCTCCCTTCCTAAGTTTCTTTTTTTACTGTCCAGAAAGATTTTCATGCTGCTTGACCAAGCCTTTCCCGGTTATTACCAAAATCTTCCCATGACTTATTTTTGGATTCAACAACTATTTGTTTTGCTCTGTTTCTTACATCTACGTACAATTCCCTGTCTGCATCGGCCCTTTGTTTGGAGCCATTTCTGATAAGCCTTCTTTTTACGTTTACAAGCTGCTCTCACTTCATCATTCCACCAAGATGTTCGCTTTTTCCTATCTTTACCCAGAGTTGTTCCTAAGTAATCCCTTGCTGTTTCTCCTATAGCATCCCTGTATGCCACCCATTCTCTTTCTATATCCTGAACCTGCTTACTGTTTACTGTTCGAAACTTCTCACTAATGATATCCATGTACTTCTGTCTAATTTCCTAGTCCTGGAGATTTTCTATTCTTAATCTTTTGCAGACAGATTTCACTTTCTCTAACCTAGGCCTGGAGATACTTAGTTCACTACATATCAGGCAGTGGTCTGTATCATTGAAAGATCCGCGGAAAACCCGTACATTCATAACAGACTTCCAATTTTATAATCTAACATCTTAATATCTGCGAAGAATCATATTTTGCCGCGACAGGACGAGGAGAAGTATTTAACCATAACTTTTGATCTAGCGATTGACTGTGAATCAAAATCCACACATCTGTTCAAAATCAGGTCTCAAACGAGTGGGCACGCTTAGACTCGTGGCAAAGTCCACAAACATCGATGTGGGAGACTTGTAGACTCTCTCTCAGACGTGACCTGGGGTTAACCCGGAAGTTCTGCATAAATATTGTACATGTTGGGCGGAAACAACTTGAACCGGGTATATGTGCGTAAGAGGGTTGACCATACCAATAAATAATTTGAAAAGTTTTATTTGATACCTCGCGCCGTTAGCTTCTGAAGTAAACCAATCATATCGCTTCGCGGGTGAATTCAAATAGGCTTTGCGAGGCGATGTTGCTAAATTTGCACGTGACTTGACCGGTTTGAGATCCATGCCGAGAAATCAGCGTCAAACACACCGTGGGTTTCAGCCGCTGTCACCGTAGAGCACTTAATATGGCGTGATCCTGTCGGCTCGGAGGGTGTTTCAATCCCTCCCCGGGTAAAGGTTTTCTTCCATTGGTGTTGTTTGAATTCGACCAAGAAGCGACCTGATTGGCTAAGTTCAGCAGCAGAAAAAATGACAACGGTGAGATATATCGAATTAATTTTTTGCCAATTATCTATCAGTATGACTGCCCCTCTAACGCCCTTATACCCAGTTCAAAGGGTACCGCTGGACAGCTACCATTACTTGTTCTGAACAGCCAGTCACGGGGTGAACCCCTGCTTGTCGACGGACCGCTATTCGTGCCGTGCCTAAGTCATTAACGGATTCTGGGTGTTAGTGAAACTAACAGTCATCGGGCAGTACAATTATTTCACCTTCTGGGTGATATTCACCTAGATACTAATTGCTGGTTGAAGCCAGGTGCAGAGATAGCATAGACGGTGTTTGTGAAGAGCAAGTAGATACTCAGCCTGCATTCACTTCGCGCAATTAAGTGTCTCTTTTTCACAGGCTGTGATATAATTAAACATATTCTCCCGTATGGAAATACATGTCAAGGAGGAAGTACAGTCTTCGTGGACTTAGTTCGGACGATGCCGGACTTTCCGCATCATGGAAATACCTGGTCAGCCTAAAGAACGGTAGCCGTCAGGGATGTAGGTAACTTCCAGGAGTGGCGGGTCGACAGTCTGAGCGCGTGTCGGGTCGTGTGGAGCGGCACTGAAGTATCGTGGCATTCCTGTGAAGGAGGGAAGTGCAGACATTTTTCTAAGTGTAAACAATTTTAGTGAAATGTTTTTTGTGTAATTTAACATGAGCCTAATAAATATGTGCATTGGAATAATTAATCCCATTTGTATGGATTGTAGCGCCGTGGTCCGTTAAAATGGACACTAATGATTTCCTGTTTCCTTCCCTATTATTATTATTATTATTATTATTATTATTATTATTATTATTATTATTATTATTATTATAATTATTATTACTACTACTCATTCTTACTGTCAAGAAAGGTTTCCTTGCAACCTAGCCTTTCCAGGTTATTACCAAAATCTTCCCACGATTTCTTCTTGGATTCAACTATTATTTCCTTTGCTCTGTTGCCGTCGTCTACGTCTGGAGCCATTTAAAATACGCCTTATTTTTACGTTTACAAGCTGCTCTCACTTCATCACTCAAACATAAAGTTGTTCCGTGGCGTTCACTTGCTGTTTATAAGGTAGCATCCGTGTATGCCCCCATTCGCGTTCTATAGGGCCTATTCTGGAACTGCTTACTGTCCATTGTTGGGAACTATGCCCAAATCATATCTATGTACCTAATATCCTCGTCCTGGAGATTTTCTACCCTTATTCGTCTGCAGAGAGATTTCACTTTCTCTATCCTAGGCGTAAATATACTTAGTTGACTTCATATCAGATAGTGGTCTCTATTATCAAAAATTGCCTGGAATACTCTCACAATCCTGACAGATATCCTGAATTAAAAGTCGAATAAGATATAGTCTGTTATGGATCTAGTTCCCATACCCTCTCATGTGTAGCGGTTTATAGCATTATTCTTGAAGAATATATTTGTAACTGCCAATCCCATACTAGTACAGAAGTCCAGCAAACGCTTCCCATTTCAATTAGCTTCCACATCTTCCCCACATTTACCAATCACCCTTTCGTTTCCTTCATTTCGATTTCGAACTTTCGCATTGAAATCGCCCATTAGCACTTTTCTATCCTTGCTGTTGAACCTGACTACGATGTCACTCAATGCTTCGTAAAACTTGTCAACTTCATCCTTATCTGCACCCTCACGTGATGAATACGTTGAGACAATTTTCGTCCTAACTCCTCCAAATGCCAAATCTACCCTCATCATTCGCTCATTTACGTGTCTAACAGAAACTATGTTGCGTGCAATAGCATTACTGATGAACAGTCCTACCCCACACTCTGCCCTTCCCTTTTTAACAGCCGTCAAGTACACTTTATAATCTCCTATCTCTAGTTGGGGTCTTACCAGAGACTTATATGCCATCTCCTTTACATCCTTACTACAACCCCTAAACACCCTCATAACCATGTGCATAGATCTGTACCCTTTATTTACAATACCATTTATATAATTACCCAATGGAGATCTTTTCTTATATTAACACCTAGATACTTACAATGATCCCCGAAATGAACTTTCACCCCATCACTGCAGTAATTAAAACTCAGAGGACTTTTCCTATATGTGAAACTCACAACCTGACTTTTAACCCCGTTTATCAACATACCATTGTCTGCTGTTCATCTCACAACATTATCAAGGTCACTCTGCAGTTGCTCACAATCTTGTAACTTATTCATTACTCTATACAGAATAACATCATCCGCAAAAACCTTACCTCTGATTCTACTTCTTAACTCATATTCTTTATATATATAAGAATACATAAAGGTCCAATAATACTGCCTTGCGGAATGTCCCTCTTAATGATTACAGTGTCGGATAAAGCTTCGCCTACTCTAATTCTCTGAGATCTATTTTCCAGAAATATAGCAACCCATTCAGTCACTCTTTTGTCTAGTCCAATTGCTCTCATTTTTGCCAGTAGTCTCCATGATCCACCCCATCAAATGTTTTAGACAGGTCAATCGCGATACAGTCCATGACTCGAAGGGCTGCACAGAACCCCATTCCTCAGAACATAATGGTCCATCGAAATCATGGATTCCAGCATTTCCTGTGAAGGGCGGTTCTCCTGTTTATTAACAACTACCTGATGTACCCGTGCTTCGCTACGGAATTCTACATTGTATACAGAATTCTAGGTTAGGTAGTGTACACGTTGTGAGCAAGATTGTATGAAACTGCATAGCTCTTAACTTACCCTAGAAACGCGACGAGGAAGTCACCAAACTTCCTTTCTCATATGAAGACTGAGTTAGGGAATTTTCACTGTAATGGTAGACCTACTTGCATACCATCAGTCACAATCAGGTTGGGGAGCTTTCATTATAATGGCAGACACGCAATCTCCACCTGCCTTTTAACATCGTCAAAAAGACTGTCTTGTTTTCCCAACTGAAATGAACATACATTATAATGACGTCAGTAGGAATGGCGCGATTAAAAGCAATTCTTTCATATGAAATACTCGATCAAATGAAAATTCACACATTTTATCACTTTTTAACGAACAATACTACGTTGCTGATCTAACAGTCCAAAGTTCCAGAGCTGGAACGACCAGCCGGAGACAGCTGTGTGCCGTGAACACTCTTCGTCTTTCTTCGGCGGGGAAGGGGGGGGGGGTCGAATAGTGGCGACTCCCAGGGCAAAACTATGTCCTTTTACTCATCTGTTTCCTAGGAGTACCCGATGAGTCGGAAAGTATCAATTCATTACACTGGTGACGGAAAAATCTATCTGACTGGGAGGCAAATTTTTCCTCCAAGCCAGAGGAGAAACCCCCTCTTCACTGCTAATTTGGAATAAAATGAGTGTAGAATTTAATGAACATTAAGGGGAAGAAGCTTTTCTTAAGAAACGGGTCTTTTCAGGGTTGAATTTTGAGTTATTTAGTGAACTATGTTGCTGTAATTTGAAATAGCCCCAATTATAATTCTAGACCAGATCATACTACTACTCTACTAAGTGAGCCTCTGCCTCAAGTATGCCCACTGCTCATTCAAAACAGCGCATCAGAGTAGGGATCGAACAACTGGAAAACTATGAGGAACCAGTGTGTTACGTACCAGCTGTATCAGAAAATGTTTGAACCAGAGGAATGGCATGCCAAAGAAGAAAGTTTTCTAACTCCGGAACTTTTTCCCGCCAATATTCGGTCAGGCTATTATACTCGGTACGCAGCAGTAATCCCATCTATCGGAGTTGAGAGGCAGCATAAGAGACAAAGAAACCACAACAAACAATGGTCAATGTAATGTTATTGTTGATCAATGTTATGCGCTTTCGATATTGTAGGCCTTCACATGCAGTTTTCTTCCGACTCTGAAATGTCACTCTTATTATAGTCGGTACGTTAAAACTTAATAAAACATAAATGACCGGAAATAGTTTTCTCTATAACTTTTGTTATGTAGTACTTTCCGATAGGACCAATAACATAGGTATTTAAAAATTACATTTTAGGCACCTTCCCCTAAACTACTATTTCAACCAGGGTGAATAAAATTGTTTATAGCTTAGACTGTAGTTTCTTATTCCCCGACTATATATACCCATTTTCATTAAATTATGTTAACCCATTTTCTCATGGCTCGGCGTTGACATGGACTTAGCAACAAAATTACAAATGAATGAATAATTAATTAATTAATTAATTAATTTATTTATTTATGCCTTTCTCAGTGGCGAAGTTAGAGCTCGAGGCCCTCTCTTCCACTTAACCACATACTAATCAAAATCTTACGAAAAATACTGAGATACTTAAAATAGTGAAAAGTACAAAAATTAATAGATATGAGAATAAATTTAAATACATTACTAAGTTAATACTAAATCTAATTGATATTAAAATTTGTGTTATCATAGCCTGTACGGTAAAAATGTATAAGATATAAATGGTCGGAATTTAATACTGTATACTTTGGTTATGTAGTACTTATCGATACGACCACTAATAATATAAATATTTGAGAATTACATTTTAGGCCTTCCACTAAACTACCATTTTACTCAGCGTGAATTAAATGATATATAGCATAGACTGTAGTGGCTCATTCTCCGATTTCGCATACCAATTTTTAATGAGATAGGACCACTAATAATGTAAATATTTAGGAATTAAGTTTTAGGCCCTCCCCTAAACTACCATTTCATTCCCCGACTTTGCATACCGATTTTCATTAAATTTTCTTTGGCCGTTTTCAAGTGATGCGTGTACATAAGACAGACAGACAGACAGACAGACAGACAGACAGACAGACAGACAGACAGACAGACAGACAGACAGACAGACAGACAGACAGACAGACAGACAGACAGACAGACAGACAGACAGACATTACGGAATAGTAAAAAGTGCATTTCCTTGTTACTGTGGACATGATCGATACAGAAATACCATTCTTTTCGAATTCTCAGCAATGTACAGACAAAACACTTATCTATATATACACTGACTGACAGAGCAAATGCAACACCAAGGAGGAGTGGTTCGAAAGGGATGAAAGTTGGGGAAAAACAGAGACGGCACGGACGAATAATTGATGTTTATTTCAAACCGATATGCAGGTTACACAATGCGCACGGCATCGACTCAGTAGGATGTAGGACCACCGCGAGCGGCGATGCACGCAGAAACACGTCGAGGTACAGAGTCAATAAGAGTGCGGATGGTGTCCTGAGGGATGGTTCTCCATTCTCTGTGAACCATTTGCCACAGTTGGTCGTCCGTACGAGGCTGGGGCAGAGTTTGCAAACGGCGTCCAATGAGATCCCACACGTGTTCGATTGGTGAGAGATCCGGAGAGTACGCTGGCCACACCTCGTAGAGCCTGTTGGGAGATGCGAGCAGTGTGTGGGCGGGCATTATCCTGCTGAAACAGAGCATTGGGCAGCCCCTGAAGGTACGGGAGTGCCACCGGCCGCAGCACATGCTGCACGTAGCGGTGGGCATTTAACGTGCCTTGAATACGCACTAGAGGTGACGTGGAATCATACGCAATAGCGCCCCAAACCATGATGCCGCGTTGTCTAGCGGTAGGGCGCTCCACAGTTACTGCCGGATTTGACCTTTCTCCACGCCGACGCCACACTCGTCTGCGGTGACTATCACTGACAGAACAGAAGCGTGACTCATCGGAGAACACGACGTTCCGCCATTCCCTCATCCAAGTCGCTCTAGCCCGGCACCATGCCAGGCGTGCACGTCTATGCTGTGGAGTCAATGGTAGTCTTCTGAGCGGACGCCGGGAATGCAGGCCTCCTTCAACCAATCGACGGGAAATTGTTCTGGTCAATATTGGAACAGCCAGGGTGTCTTGCACATGCTGAAGAATGGCGGTTGACGTGGCGTGCGGGGCTGCCACCGCTTGGCGGCGGATGCGCCGATCCTTGCGTGCTGACGTCACTCGGGCTGCGCCTGGACCCCTCGCACGTGCCACATGTCCCTGCGCCAACCATCTTCGCCACAGGCGCTGCACCGTGGACACATCCCTATGGGTATCGGCTGCGATTTGACGAAGCGACCAACCTGCCCTTCTCAGCCCGATCACCATACCCCTCGTAAAGTCATCTGTCTGCTGGAAATGCCTCCGTTGACGGCGGCCTGGCATTCCTAGCTATACACGTGTCCTGTGGCACACGACAACACGTTCTACAATGACTGTCGGCTGAGAAATCACGGTACGAAGTGGGCCATTCGCCAACGCCGTGTCCCATTTATCGTTCGCTACGTGCGCAGCACAGCGGCGCATTTCACATCATGAGCATACCTCAGTGACGTCAGTCTACCCTGCAATTGGCATAAAGTTCTGATGACTCCTTCTTGGTGTTGCATTTGCTCTGTCAGTCAGTGTATAAAAAAGCTTGTCCTGACTGACTGACTGACTGACTGACTGACTGACTGACTGATTCATCATCGCCGAGCCAAAACTACTGGACATAATGAAATGAAATTTTGTGGATTCATTTATATTAAGATGTAGGTGCTCGCTAAGAGAGGATATTTGGATATTCCGTTGCTAAGGGGGTGAAAAGAGGGGTGAAATTTTAAAATGAGTGTATCTATATCTCAAAACTTTAAAAGTTTACAAATGTAAAAATTGGTATTTAGAGTCTTTTTGAAAATTAGGCAACACGTATTTTTTGGTTTTCAGAAAATCCCAATAGGACGGGTGAAAAAGGGTGAAAAAGGGGTTGAATGCCTTTAATCAGGATACCGGTACTTATATCTCAGAAACTGTAGATATTACAGACCTGAAAATTGGTACTTTTGATCTCTTTTAAAAATAAAGAAACACGTACTTTTTTGTTTTTGGATAATCCAATTAATGGGATGGATGAAAGGGGGGGTGAATTTTTAAAATGAGTGTTTCTATATCTCAAAACTTTGAAAGTTTACAGATGTAAAAATTAGTATCTAGAATCTTCATTAAGAATAAACAAACACGTATTTTTTGTTTTCGGAAAATCCCAATAGGAGGGGTGGAAAGGGGTGAAAAATGGGTTGAATGCATTTAATGAGGATACTTATATCTCAGAAACTGAAGATATTATAAACCTGAAAATTGGTGTTTTGTATCTCCTTTAAAAATAAAGAAACATGTATTTTTTCGTTTTTGGAAAATCCAATTAATCGGGGAGTAAAAATGGGGTGAATTTTTCAAATGAGTGTATCTATATCTCAAAACTTTGAAAGAAAGTTTACAGATGTAAAAATTGGTATTTAGAATCATCATTAAAAATAAAGAAACACGTATTTTTTTGTTTTCAGAAAATCCCAATAGGACGGGTTTAAAAGGGTGAAAAAGAGGTTGAATGCCTTTAATCAGGATACCGGTACTTATATCTCAGAAACTGTAGATATTACAGACCTGAAAATTGGTACTTTTGATCTCTTTTAAAAATAAAGAAACACGTATATTTTTGTTTTTGGAAAATCCAATTAATGGGAGGGGGAAAAGGTGGTGAATTTTTAAAATGAGTGTTTCTATATCTCAAAACTTGGAAAGTTTACAGATGTAAAAATTGGTATTTAGAATCTTCATTAAGAATAAACAAACACGTATTTTTTGTTTTCGGAAAATCCCAATAAGAGGGGTGGAAAGGGGTGAAAAATGGGTTGAATGCATTTAATGAGGATACTTATATCTCAGAAACTGAAGATATTATAAACCTGAAAATTGGTGTTTTGTATCTCCTTTAAAAATACAAGAACACGTATTTCTTGCTTTCTTTAAATCCCAATAGGAGGGGTGTAAAAGGGCGAATAATGGGTTGAATGCCTTTAATAATGATACATATATCTCAGAAACTGAAGATATTACAGAACTGAAAATTTGTATATGGGAGCTCCTTTAAAAATAAAGAAACATGTATTTTTTTGTTTTTGGAAAATCCAATTAATGGCGGTTAAACGGGAGTGACATATTGGGGTGAAGTTTTGAAAGACTATATCTACAGAATATCTCAGAAACGTAAAATATTACAGACGTAAAAAGTGGTATTTGGAATCTCCTGTAAATGTAAAGAAAGATTTGTTTTTGGAAACTCCACTTAAGGGTAACTAAAAAGGGGTGAAATTTTAAAATGAGAATTTCTACAGTATATCTCAAAAACTTAACATGTTACAGAAGTGAAAAAATGGTATTATTTATCTCTATTAAAAATAAAGAAACGTGTATTTTTAGTTTTCGGAAATACCACTTGTGTGGAAAGGGGGGCGGCTGTAAATGTGACTTAAATTGGTGTTGAATTATTTTAATTAGGCTACTGACATCTCAAAAATGAAGATATTACAGACGTGAAATTAGACATTTGGAATCAGATTTAAAAGTAAAGAACCACGTAATCTCGGAAAATCGAATGAAGGGTTCGGGGGGGGGGGGGGTTGAAAGAATAGAAAAATTAATTGACTTAATTGTATGAGAATACATACATCTAATAAAAACTAAAGTTGTTACGGACGTGAAAATTGGTATTTGAATCTCCTTAAACAAAGAAAAACGCGCTTTGGTGGTGGGGGAACCATCTTGGGGGGCGGGAGTGAAAAGGAGCTGAATTCCTTTCATGAGGACACATAAATCAAAAACTGAAGAAGTTAGAGTCGTGATAATTGCTACTTAGAAGATCCTTTACTATTAAGGAAACAAGTATTTTTTGCCGAAAAATTCACTTACGGGGGGGGGGAGGGGGGAGAAGTGTGAAAGGAAGTGAAAAGAAAGAGAATTATTTTTATGGGGATACTTATGTCCCAAAACTGAAGGTAACAGACGTGAACATTGGTGTTTGGAATCTCCTTTAAACATAAAGAAACACGCCTTCTTTTAATTTTTTGGTTGGGGGGGGGGGTAAATAAACTTAACGGCGGTGGAGTGTAAAAGGAGGTGAGACCAATTGCTTTTACTGTTCATAATGTACTTATAAGGAGCCTCCGTTGCTCAGGCGGCAGCGCGCCGGCCCCTCACAGCTGGGGTAAAAATTGGTATTGATAATCTCCTTTAAAAATAAAGAAACATGTATTTTTTGTTTTCGGAAAATCCCAATAGGAGGGGGTGAAAAAGGGGTTGAATGCCTTTAATGAGGATACTTATATCTCAGAAAATGAAGATATTACAGACCTGAAAATAGGTATTTGGGATCTCTTTTAAAAATAAAGAAACACGTATTTTTTGTTTTTGGAAAATCCAAATTGTGGGGGTGAAAAGGGGGTGGAATTTTAAAATGACTGTATCTATATCTCAAAACTTTAAAAGTTTGCACATGTCAAAATTGATATTTAGAATCTCCTTTAAATATAAAGGAACACGTAAATTTTTGTTATCTGTAAATCCCAATAGGAGGGGTGTAAAAGGGTGAATAATGGGTTGAATGCCTTTAATGAGGATACATATTACTCAGAAACTGAAGACATTACAGATCTGAAAATTTGTATTTGGGATCTCCTTTCAAAATAAAGAAAAACGTTTTTTTGATTTTGGAAAATCCAATTAATTGCGTTTAAACAGGAGTGACAAATTGGGGTGACTTTTTTGAAGGACTATATCTACAGAATACCTGAGAAACGTAAAATGTTACAGACGTAAAAAGTGGTATTGGGAATCTTCTGTAAATGTAAAGAAACATAGGTGATTTGCTTTTGGAAAATCCACTTAAGGGGAACTAAAACGGGGGTGAAATTTTTAAATGAGAATGTCTACAGTAAATATCAAAAAACTTAAAATGTTACGGAAGTGAAAAATGGTATTCTTTATCTCTATTAAAAATCAAGAAACGTGTATTTTTAGTTTTCCGAAATACCACTTGGGTGGAGGGGGGTGTAAAAGTGACTGAAAATGGTATTGAATTTTTTTAATTAGGCTGCTGATATCTCAAAAATGAAGATGTTACAGACGTGAAATTTGATATTTGGAATCTGCTTTAAAAGTAAAGAAACACGTATTCTCGGAAAATCCAATGAAGTGTGGGGGAGGTGAAAGAATTGAAAAATTAATTGACTTAATTGTATGAGAATACTTACATCTAATAAGAACTAAAGTTGATACAGGCGTGAAAATTGGTATTCACTTGTCCTTTAAAAACAAAGAAGAAGGCGTTTTTTTGCGGGGGGGGGGGGAATCATCTTGAGCGGCGGGAGAGAAAAGGAGTTGAATTCCTTTCATGAGTACACATAAAACAAAAACTGAAGAAGTTAGAGTCGTGATAATTGGTATTTAGAAGATCCTTTACTATTAAAGAAACAAGTATTTTTTGCCGGAAAATTAAGGTGGGGGAGGAGTGTGCAAGGAAGTGAAACAAAAGTGAATTATGTTTATGAGGATACTTATATCTCAAAACTGAAGGTAATAGCCGTGAACATTGGTGTTTTGAATCTCCTTTAAACATAAATAAACACGCCTTCTTTTAATTTTTTTTGGGGGGGAGTAAATAAACTTAACGGCGGTGGGGTGTAAAAGGAGGTGAGACCAATTGATTTTACTGTAATTAATGTACTTATAAGGATCCTCCGTTGCTCAGGCGGCAGCGCGCCGGCCTCTCACAGCTGAGTTCCGTGGTTCAAATCCCGGTCACTCCATGTGACATTCGTGCTGGACAAAAGGGAGGTGGGACAGGTTTTTCTCCGGATACTCCGGTTTTCCCTGTCATCATTCATCCTAGTAACATATAATAATAATAATAATAATAATAGTAATAATAATAATAATGTTCCGGACCGTCGTCAAATGTGCGGACCGCGCTGGAAACGGCTCCTGGACGGGTAATTACTAAGAATGCAGTCCGGCCGCGAGTTCAGTGCCGCCAAGACACCCAATATGACACCACGCCGGATCTCCTGAAGGATTTTATCCATATTAAAAATGATTATAGGAAAAGATGGCAAAGATTTACGGACCCAGCTGACCGGGAGGAATACCTGGACCTAGCCCGGGAAGTACGAAATCGATTGCTGGAAAGAAAGATTTAAAAATTGGGAGGAACCTTGCCGTAATCTCTCAGAAGACGAGTCAGATCGCGAATTTTGGCGGATTCTCTCAGAAAACGAGTCAGATCGCGAATTACGGCGGATTATATTTAAAACGTTAAGCATTCAATTATTAATTTCATTATAATACCGTAGCGAAGCACGGGTATCTTGCTAGTTTTATATATATGTACTAGCAAGATACCCGTGCTTCGCTACGGTATTTTACTGAAATTTATAATCGAATGCTTATTGTTTTAGATATATAATCCGCCGAAATTCGCGATCTGACTCGTTTTCAGCGAGAATCCACCAAAATTTCCGATCTGACTCGTTTTCTATTAGAATACGGCACGTTTCCTCCCATTTTTCAATCTTCCTTTCCAGCAATCGATTTCGTACTACCCGGGCTAGGCTCAGGTATTCCTCCCGGTCAGTTGGGTCCGTAAATCTTTGCCATCTTTTCCTATAATCATTTTTAATATGGATAAAATCCTTCAGGAGATCCGGCGTGGTGTCATATTGGGTGCCTTGGCGGCACTGAACTCGCGGCCGGACTGCATTCTTAGTAATTACCCGTCCAGGAGCCGTTTCCAGCGCGGTCCGCACATTTGACGACGGTCCGGAACATTATTATTATTATTACTATTATTATTATTATTATTATTATTATTATTATTATTATTATTATTATTATTATTATATGTTACTAGGATGAATGATGACAGGGAAAACCGGAGTATCCGGAGAAAAACCTGTCCCGCCTCCGTTTTTTCCAGCACGAATGTCTCATGGAGTGACCGGGATTTGAACCACGGAACCCAGCTGTGAGAGGCCGGCGCGCTGCCGCCTGAGCAACGGAGGATCCTTATAAGTACATTAATTACAGTAAAATAAATTGGTCTCACCTCCTTTTACACCCCACCGCCGTTAAGTTTATTTACCGCCACCCCCCCCCCCCAAATTGAAAGAAAGCGTGTTTCTTTATGTTTAAAGGAGATTCCAAACACCAATGTTCACGGCTATTACCTTCAGTTTTGAGATATAAGTATCCCTATAAAAATAATTTACTTTTTTCACTTCATTTCACACTACTCCGCCCCCCCCTCCTAAGTGAATTTTCCCGCAAAAAATACTTGTTTCTTTAATAGTAAAGGATCTTCTAAATACCAATTATCACGACTCTAACTTCTTCAGTTTTTGATTTATGTGTCCTCATGAAAGGATTTCAACTCCTTTACACTCCCGCCACCAAGATCCCCCCCCTCCCAAAAACGCGTTTTTCTTTGTTTTTAAAGGAGATCCAAATACGAATTTTCACATCTGTAACAACTTTAGTTTTTATTAGATGTATGTATTTTCATACAATTAAGTAAATTAATTTTTCAAATCTTTCAACCCCCCCCCCCTTCATGGATTTTCCAAGAATACGTGTTTCTTTACTTTTAAAGCAGATTGCAAATATCAAATTTCACGTCTGTAACATCTTCATTTTTGAGATATCACTAGCATAATTAAAGGAATTCAACACCATTTTTAGAAACCTTTACCCCCCCTACACCCAAGTGGTATTTCCGAAAACTAAAAATACACGTTTCTTTATGTTTAATAGAGATAAGAAATCCATTTGTCACTTCTGTAACATGTTACGTTCTTTTAGTCATACTGTAAAAATTCTCATTTTAAAATTTCACCCCTTTTGAGTTCCTCTTAAATGGAGTTTCCAAAAATATCACCTATGTTTCTTTACATTTACAGGAGATTGCAAACACCCACTTTTTACGTCTGTAACATTTTACGTTCCCAAGATATTCTGGAGATATAGTCTTTCCAAATATTCACCTCAATTTGTTACTTCTGTTTAACCGCCATTAATTGGATTTTCCAAAAACTAAAAAATACATGTTTCTTTATTTTTAAAGAAGACCCCATATACAAATTTTCAGTTCTGTAATATCTTCCGTTTCTGAGATATATGTGTCCTCATTAAAGGCATTCAGCCCATTTTTCACCCTTTTACACCCCTCCTCTTGGGATTTACAGGAAACAAAAAAATACGTGTTCCTTTTAGAGGAGATTCTACCTACCAATATTTACATCTGTAAATTTTAAAGTTTTAAGATGTAGACACACTCATTAAAAAAAATTAACCCCCCTTTTCACCCCCCAATATTTGGATTTTCCAAAAACGAAAAAATTTGTGTTTCTTTACTTTTAAAGTAGATCCCAAATACCAATTTTCAGGTCTGTAATATCTTCAGGTTCTGAAATATAAGTAGCCGCATTAAAGGCATTCAACCAATTATTCACCCTTTTGCACCCTTCCTATTGGGATTTTCCGAAAACAAAATATACGTGTTCCTTTATTTTTAAAGGAGATTCTAAATAACAATTTTCACATCTATAACCTTTAAAAGTTTTGAGATATAGATACACTCATTTTAAAATATTACCCCCTTTTCACGCCCCCCCCCGTTAATTGGATTTTCCAGAAACAAAACAATACGTGTTTCTCTATTTTTAAAGGAGATCCCAAACACCAATTTTCAGGTCTGTAATATCTTCAGTTTCTGAAATATAAGTAGCCTCATTAAAGGCATTCAACCCATTCTTCACCCCTTTTCACATCTCCTATTGCGATTTTCCGAAAACAAAAAAATACGTGTTTCTTTATTTTTAATGAAGATTCTAAATACCATTTTTTACATATGCAAACTTTAAAAGTTTGGAGATATAGATTCACTCATTTTAAAAATTCACCCCCTTTTCACCCTCGTATTAATTGGATTTTCCAAAAACAAAAAATACGTGTTTTTTATTTTTAAAATAGATCAAAAGTACCTATTTTCAGGTCTGTAATATCTTCAGTTTCTGAGATATAAGTACTGGTATCCTGATTAAAGGCATTCAACCCATTTTCCCCCATTTTTCACTCTTTTTCACCCCTCCTATTGGGATTTTCTGAAAACAAAAAAATACATGTTTCCTTATTTTTAAAGAAGATTCTAAATACCAATTTTTACATCTGTAAACTTTTAAAGTTTTGAGATATAGATACACTCATTTTAAAATTTCACCCCCCTTTTCACCCCTTTAGCGAAGGAATATCCAAAAATCGTCTCTTAGCGAGCACCTACATCTTAATATGAATATATTCCCAAAATTTCATTTCTTTACGTCCAGTAGTTTTGGCTCTGCGATTATGAATCTGTCAGTCAGTCAGTCAGTCAGTCAGTCAGTCAGGACAAGTTATTTTATATATATAGATAGACGGTCGATTCCGCGTCGGTCTTATATATATATTCCGTGCGTTTCTTATTTTGCCTACCAATTATTACCTGATCTCCTCATTAGAACAGATTTTATTAATTTTAATAAGCCATACATGAACATTTACATCCCCTGAGATACATGCTGGTTGGGATTCAGGCGTGAGCGGGTGAAATATATATACGAAATATATACTTGAACACAGGCGAAGTGTAGTTGTGAGGATACACATGCTGCCTTCCGGACTTCCAAATTTCATAAATGCGATCGTCTAGGGATGCTATACCTGGAACCGTCGTCCCTCTGAACATTATTGCTATGTACAGTATTTAGCCTGCACCACCTCACACCTTACAAATCGTGTTATGGCATTCTATTTCAAACAATATATTGTATGTCGAAGTTTTACAGTCTCTGAGTACCGCGTCTAGGTCGACATAAAGATTCTCAATAAAATATTCGCAAATGGTATTGAATTATAATATACTAGCAAGATACACGTGCTTCGCTACAGTATTATAATGAAATCTACAATTGAATGTTTAACGTTATATATCAAATCCGCCGAAATTAGCGATCTGACTCGTTTTCTGAGAGATTACGGCAAAGTTCCTCCCATTCTTCAATCTTTCTTTCCATCACTCGATTTCGTACTTCCCGGGCTAGGTCAGGTATTCCACTCGGTCAGTTGGGTCCCTAAATCTTTGCCATCTTTTCCTATAAGCATTTTAAATATGGATCAAATCCTTGAGGAAATCGGGTGTGGTGTCGTCTTGGGTGCCTTGGCGATACTGAACCCGCGCCCGGACTGCAATCGTAGTCATTACCCGATCAGGATCCGTTTCCAGCGCGGTCAGCACATTTTGACGATGGTCCAGAACTTTATTTTTATTATTAGGGTGGGTGATATTAGTTGAATTTAGATTATTATTATTATTATTATTATTATTATTATTATTATTATTATTATTATTATTATTATTATTATTATTATTATTATTATTATTATTATTATTATTATTATAGACCTTTGCTGGCAAGATGTAGTGTTTACAGTGCACTATGTCTTCTGTTATGCGCTAGAATAAAATTGTTACTTTCATTGACCTGTCTCAGTCTTATACTTAGCTTTGACAATATGAAAGTGGCTGATGTATGAGTGACGCTAGTAATGCCATTCCTTATGCAGCCAGTCCCTGCTATGAATGGTGTGAAAATGTCGCTCATAGGGTCGGTTGGTGCACGTATTTCGGTGGGCTTGGCAGATTGATGTGCAATAGCAACTTCTGGCTCAGTGAGGAAAGCTACGGGAAACTACCTCACTCCTTATTTCCCTAGTACGCCTCTTCATTGACACCTAATCCACCTATGGCAGCTAATGGTGAACCTGTTGAGGATCCAACCAGCCTTCGGGCTGAATACCCAACATGCATTATTATTATTATTATTATTATTATTATTATTATTATTATTATTATTATTATTATTATTATTCCATTGCTGGCAAGACCTAGTGTTTACAGAGCAATTTTGTTACTTTCATTGATCTGTCTCAGTCTTATCCTTGGTTTTGACAAAATGAAAGTGACTGAGGTATGAGTGATGATAGTAATGCCATTCCTTCTGCAGCCAGTCCCTGCTATGAATGGTGTGAAAATGTCGCTCATACGGTCGGTTGGTACACGCATTTCGGTGGGCTTGGCAGACTGATATGTAATAGCAACTTCTGGCTCGTTGAGGAAAACAACGGGACACTACCTCACTCCTCATTTCCCTAGTACGCCTCTTCAGTGATGCCTAGGCCATCTATGACAGCTGATGGCGGAGCTGTTGAGGATCCAACCAGCCTTCGGGCTGAAGACTAAACATACATTATTATTATTATTATTATTATTATTATTATTATTATTATTATTATTATTATTATTATTATTATTATTGTTGTTCTGGACCCCACAGCAAGATGCAAGACCACTACTTGGCGGTAAATTACATCTGCTGCCATTGTCATTGCGTAGGCAAGCGCGCGGGATTTCTGGCGATGCGAATGATATACTTCCGTGCATTATTGACCTTATTATGGAGGTGAACAATTGCACGGTCAATGTCATTACTATCTTTTATTTCAAATATTTTTAAATTTTTATTTATATGCCAGAAGAATCTACTGTAATCTAACTAAGTTCTACAAAGGAATAGATGGCTCTTGAAAACGAGCCCAGGAAAGATTAAAAATGATAGGTTTATGATCAGAATAAGTACATTACGAACAGTAAAACCAATTGGTCTCAAATCCTATTTCACCCCACTGCCGTTAAGTTCATTTACTTCCTCACCCCACCCCAAAATAAAGCATGTTTCTTTATGTTCAAAGGAGATTTCAAATACCAATGTTCACGTCTGTTTCCTTCAGTTCTGAAGTATCCTCATAAAAATAATTCACTTTTTTTCACTTCCTTTCACACTCCCTCCACCCCTCCCCCCCACTTAGTCTTAAGTGAATTTTCCGACAAAAAATACTTGTTTAATTAATAGTAAAGGATCTTCTAAATACCAATTATCACGACTCTAACATCTTCAGTTTTTAAGATATGTGTCCTCATAAAAGGAATTCAACTCATTTTCACCCCCGCCCCCAAGATGATTTCCCCGCAAAAACGCGTTTCGCTTTGTTTTTAAAGAAGATCCAAATACCAATTTTCTCGTGTGTAACAACTGCAGTTTTTATTAGATGTAAGTATCCTCATACAATTAATTCAATTAATTTTTCAATCCTTTCACTTCCCCGCCCCCTTCATTGGATTTTCCGGGAATGTTTGTTTACTTTTACAGCAGATTCCAAATACCAATTTACACGTCTGCAAAATATTTCGTTTTTGAGATAATAGTATCTTCATACAAATTATTCAACCAATTCTTCAATCCCCCCCCCACTTTATGTGGATTTCCTTAAACAAAAAATACGTACTTATTTTTTAAAGGAGATTCCAAATACCAAATTTCACGTCTGTAACATCTTCAGTTTTTGAGATATCAGTATCCTAATTAAAAGATTCAACTCCGTTTTCATTCGCTTTTACCCCTCCACACAAGTGGTTTTTCAGAAAACAAAAAATACATGTCTCCTTACTTTTAATAGAGATAAGAAATACTATTTTTTTACTTCCGTAACATGTTAAGTTTTTGAGATATACTGTAGAAATGCTCATTTTAAAATTTCATCCCCTTTTTAGTTCCCCTTAAGTGGAGTTTCCAAAAACAAATCACCTATATTTCTTTACTTTTACAGGAGATTCCAAATAGCAGTTTTTACGTCTGTAACATTTTACGTTTCTGAGAAATACTGCAGATATTGTCTTTCTAAAATATCAACCCAATTTGTCGCTCCTGTTTAACCCCATTAAGTGGATTTTCAAAAAACAAAAAAGATACATGATTCTTAATTTTTAAAGGAGATCCCAAATACCAATTTTCAGGTCTGTAATATCTTCAGTTTCTGAGATACAAGTATCCTTATTAAAGACATTCAACCCAATTTTCACCCTTTTTCACCCTTCCAATGGGATTTTCCGAAAACAAAAAATGCGTGTTTCTTTATTTTTAAAGGAGATTCTAAATACCAATGTTTACATCTGTAAACTTTAAAAGTTTAGAGTTATAGATACACTCATTGTAAAAATTCACCCCCCTATTAAACCCCCATTAATCGGATTTTTCTAAAACAAAGAAATACATGTTTCTTTATTTTTAAAGGAGATCCCCAATACCAATTTTCAGGTCAGTAATATCTTCATTTTCTGAGATATAAGTATCCTCATTAAAGGCATTCAACCCCCTTTTCACCCTTCCTATCGTGATTTTCCGAAAACAAAAGAATACGTGTTTCTTTATTTTTTGAAGGGGATTCTAAACACAAATTTTTACATCTGCGAACTTTAAAAGTTCTGAGTTATAGGTACAGTCATTTTAAAGGTTCCCCCCTTTTCACCCCACATTAATTGGATTTTCCAAAAAACAAAAAAATACGTGTTTCTTTATTTTTAAAGTAGATCCCAAATACCAGTTTTCAGGTCTGTAGTATCTTCATTTTATGAGAAATAAATATCCTCATTAAAGGCATTCAACCTGTTTTTCACCCCTCCTATTGGGATTTTCTGAAAACAAAAAACACGTGTTCCCTTATTTTTAAAGGAAATTCTAAATACCAATTTTTACATCTGTAAATAAAAGTTTTGAGATATAGATACTCTCATTTTAAGAATTCACCCCCCTTTTCACCCCCTTAGCGACGGAATATCCAATAATCCTCCCTTAGCCAGCACATACATTGTACTATAAATGTATCCTCAAAATTTCATTTCTTTAAGTCCAGTAGTTCTGGCTCGGCGATGATGAGTCAGTCAGTCAGTCAGTCAGGACATGTTATTTTATATATATAGATTGTGATTAAGGCTTTTTCGGCTTGTTAATACCGGATGAACAGATCTTCCTTTCTCCTGATGAGATGATATATCTTTAAAGTTTGAGTGATATGTTAAAGACTACGCCTCATACTCTGAAGGAATTCAGGCGGAATGTTGCTACTTAATCTTTCAATATTCAGGAACTAGAAGTTCAAAGGATAAGTAGGCAATCTGGCCTCATTACTACAGTCGCTGGCTTTCTGTTCAGAAGATAACATGTTCGATGCTTGCTGTGGTCGGTAGAATTTGCGGAAGTTATACAACCTGTAACAATAACGTTCGGTGAATGAAGTCATAACGGTCGATCCAGCTACACTGGCGACACACAACGCTGCACCTGCGTTGCAGCAGGTTTTGACCACTTGCTCCCAACGTTGTTCAGTTGACCATCGTGTGTGTGCCGTGTAAAACCTGTTTGACACAGTGCGTGTTTAGTGCGTTGGTTCTGAACTGCGAACAGGAACATGAACGTCCAAATGATCAATGTACAGTTTTGTTTCAAGCTTGGCAAGACACCGAAAGAAATGCGTGCGATGCTAGTACGTGCTTATGTAGATCAAGCTCTGTCCTTGAAGTGTGTGTACGAGTGGTTTGCCCATTTTCGAGGAGGCCGGGAAAGTGTTTCTGACAACGCCCGTAGCGGAAGACCGGCGACCGCCGTCAGTGAGGTAAACATTGAGAAGGTGGGGACATTAATCACGAACGATCGGCGAATAACTGAGCGCATGATAGCGGATGAACTAGAGATTAACCGTGAATCCGTGCGACAAATCGTTACCCAGAAGTTGGGGAAGAGGTAAACGTGTTCTCGTCTTGTGCCTCATTACTTGACTGACGATGAGGAGCAGGCAAGTTTAGAGGCTTCACAGGATATTGTCGAAGCTGCGGATGCGACACCAACTTTCTCGAACTGTATTGTCACTAAGGATGAAACCTGTTGTCTCAGGTACGACCCTGAAACGAAACGGCAAGGCAAGGAATAGCGTTCTCCGGGATCCCCTCGTCGGAAAAAGGTCAGAGCCGAGAAGTCACGCATCAATCTCGCTTTGAAAGGAAAGAGATTTGACGGTATTCTTGACATCCAACGAAACGTGGCGAGGCTTTTGAACACCACCCCAAAGGAAGCCTTCTTGCAAAGATTCCAGGACATATATCGCCGATCTCAGCAGTGCATAGTTATGGGAGAGAACTATTTTGAAGAGGACAGTAAGGTCACTGTCGTGCATTGTTCATCTATGTTGATAGTACAGGACTATTCACCGAACTTCATTGTCACAGGTTGTATATGACAACTTCGTGCCATTGGCTTCGTGTACTGGTGTCTCTTGAAATGTACGTCAGTTGAAGGAATTATAACGATTAATATTACTATTGTTATCGTTATTGTTATTATTTAACTCAGTGAAATTATTCTAATTGTATTTTATTCTTTACATCTTCGTGTGTTTGTTTTCATGTACGAGCTATTTACTAATCTTCTTGTTTGTACCATTCCAAAAAAGGAAGGGATTTGACAGTCACACAAAATTTTTCCATTCCTGGTTTTGATCTTCTCACCTCTATCCTCTTCTGACTACCAGTAGAACGTTAAAACCCTTTTGTACTCAGCGCGCCGATCTATCCGCGCGAGAGGTTATGGCGAGAAAGCTCACGGAGCCGATACATCGGCTCTGTCCTATTTAGGGATTTTCGTCATTTGCGTGGCTGTTAAATAGTAACAGTCGGTCGTGACGATACCTAAGGACGAGCTGACTGCCATAATGAAAGGACATACGTGCCTCTCGCTGCGCTCTCTCTCTCCTTGCCAGGCGCTCTGTACTTTTCAAGTATCAGCCAGGCACTTGTACTTATTAGTACATTTTCGAAGGAGCATTGTCTGAGCTGTAGCACTTCTCAGTGCTCGCTCTTTCTTCTGTTTCAGGATATCTTACAGGAGGACCAAGATGGAGAAGCCGACACTACCAGTGAGACTGGTCGACTACGACTACCAGGGAGCCGTCGAGAAGCTGCTGGACGCGCTCGACACGGCGGATGTCCCCAGCTATGAACGCCCGGGACTGGTGGTGTTCAACCGGCCGGGGGAAAGCGACTACCAGGGGACGCTGCGCGTCTTCGACCACCTGAATGCGACTGCGGAGTTCATCGGAGAGCCACTCCTGCCGATCATCGGCATTATGGTTGCTTCCTGGGCGATCATCATCCGCCCTAACGACGCAGCCAGCTTCAGGGTCTACGAGGAGCGCGCGTCCCAGCAGTTCCAGGTTGCCCGGCTACCAGGACTCAGGGAGCACCTGGACGTCTCGGGCTACCAGGAGGCAGCCTCGCAGACGGAGCCAACGACCGAGGACGACGGCGGCGCTCCCGAGCGCCGCGACGGCGCGACTCCAGATGGAAAGCTGTACTTTACGAAGTACACGCAGACCAACAAGGCGACAACCAGGGCGAAGTGGTCGCAGACGCAGGCCTACCAGGAAGGGCCTGTTACCCGGGCGCAAACCAGGAACGCGCCCGTGATGGTGGAAAGCAGCACAGCGGTGGAGAAGGACGCCCCCTGGCGTACTGAGACTGCTGCCCAGGTCCAGCCTGCCTGCACGTCTGTCGAGTTGCAGACCTCGATGTGCGCCCCCCAGGACTGGGAACGCAGTCGAGTGTTATCACCGACCGACGCCACCGCCGCCGCCAGCCAGGAGAAAGAAGAAGGTGGCGACGCAGAGGAGCCGGCAGCTACCCCGGGGTCACCAGGCCGGGAGGAGGGCCACCCGGGCGAGGCCTCTTCCCCAGCCGAGAAGCAAACCTTGGGACCGACCGACGCCACCGCCGCCGCCAGCCAGGGGAAAGAAGAAGATGGCGACGCAGCGGAGCCATCAGCCACCCTGGGGTCACCAGGCCGGGAGGAGGGTCACCAGGACGAGGCCTCTTCCCCCGCCGAGAAGCAGCCCCCGGGAAGGAGAAGAAGAAGACGACGCCGCACCAGGAAACAGAAGGCGACGCTGGCTCACCAGGAGAGGACCGCCAAGCCGCAACCCAGGACTGCTCCCAGGACAGCAGTCAACCGAGGAGCCAATCAGGAGAGGATCTCAGCGGGTAGCGGCAGTCAGGTGAGAGTGAAACGTCCCCCTCAGCAGCTCTTGCAGTGTTTCCGCTGTCTGAGGTGGGGCCACCGTCAGGTCAGCTGTGGGCTCGAGGTGAGGTGCAACCGCTGTGGTGGTGATCACTACTACACGGCCTGCGCAACACTTAGAGACGCGCCGGTGTGCGCCAACTGCTCGGGGGGCCACCCGGCCTCCCATCGCAGTTGCCCAGTCTACCGGGCCATGGCGCGGGCAGAGAGGAAGGAGGCCCGGCGCCATGACCCACCCCCTTCCAGGAGGCCCCCGCCTCGGCGGGCTTGGCCTCATTCTCCGGGATCGGAGACTGGGTACGAGGTACCCCAAGGAGGTGGAGTCGTGCGACAGGCCCTAGTGGTACTCGACGCATGGCTCCGCAGCCGGCAAGGACCGTGCTAGTCACAGCAGTGCCCAGACGGACTGATCCCCAGGTGATGGAATGGCAAGGAATTGGTTTATGTATTGTGCATGTTACCTGTTCCTAACTAACACAACCTCTGGTCTTTTTCCAGCCCACATCCTTGCATGTGCTATCACAAGATGTCAGGTTTTACATGTAGGCTCTATCTTCTTTCTGCCTATGTGGTTTTTCCCTGACCCTTCAATACCATACTTCAACACCATATACCTAATACAATCTCGCCTGGTAGCGTGTCTGACATGGAAACAGGCAGATACTCCTTGTATCACTTCCCACTCTTCCCTCTATCTCTTTCTTCTTCTTAGAAATAATAGCATGTCGGAGGCCATGTAGATTGAGTCGTTGGTCACGCGGGGGGAGCGGGCTTCGGGGGCCCCCCCGATAAAAAAAAAGTGACGGTACCTTAAAGCGTTGAATTTGCGTTTTACTCTACAGATATATCCACCAGCCCTACAAAATATTATTATTTTCGACAAATGAAATCTGTTGACCGTGAATGTTTATGTTGTGATTATTTGAAGTTGTTATTGAGTGGATCTGTTTTGGTTAGCTTATGAATACAACAATTTGATCTTGATATGAGTTTAGTTTAGAGTATATTTCGTTTATTTGGTATATTGTGTGTTCGCTGTACTTCGCAAACTATAATTTTACTCCTTTTCATAACTCCGTTGTTGCACGTGCTTGCGTCATTTTTATATCGTAATGACCAGGCCATATTCAAGGCCGAATGAGGCCGATATCCTTGAATTTTCAGATGATTTAGACAGTAACAATGACCTTCTTTTGCCGAAAGTGATTCGCATTATGTGAGAAATGACACAGTCACAGCTGTTCACTGTGCATCGGACCACGAGGACCTAACATCGATGACCGTTACATGACAGTGAATAACTATGTGCCATGCTTCATGAATGAATTGCAGCACACACATCATATTGATATCAAATTATTCAGAATTAAATGTTCTTTCTTTCACGTCTAAGAGTAAAGAAGGAAGAAGCAATAATGTCTGATTTTTCAGTCATTGAAAATAAAAAAATAATTTTTAAAATTTATTTTCAAAATTTAATAACTTTTTGGCTTTACCTATAACAATACGTCCTAGGTATATTCATTTCTGAAATGCTCATAGTTTCCTGTATTAGTGTGATTTAGTTTATTTTAGTGCGTGTTAAACTCTTTACGTGTTGATTTTTTGTAATTTGGTTTGGAAAATGACAGAAATTAGTCTGAGTGTCTTCGAGCAAACTCCTGCATATAGGCTGAGTGCCAAAGGGTTTTAATAGCACGGATTCTCTCAGCACCTCTCCATATTACACAAGCCGGTTTTTATTCCTTTGTACCGGGCGAGTTGGCCGTGCGCGTAGAGGCGCGCGGCTGTGCGCTTGCATCCGGGAGATAGTAGGTTCGAATCCCACTATCAGTAGCCTGAAGATGGTTTACCGTGGTTTCCCATTTTCACACCAGGCAAATGCTGGGGCTGTATCTTTATTAAGGCCACGGCCGCTTCCTTCCAACTTCTAGGCCTTTCCTATCCCATCGTAGCCATAAGACCTATCTGTGTCGGTGCGACGTAAAGCCCCTAGCAAAAAATATTCCTTTGTACTTTATTTGCTTCCTGTAACCAAATCTTAGTTCATGAGTCATGGACAACCACTGTGCGCGTTAGTATGGTTTGCGTAAGAAATGTATAATGCTTTGGGGACTTGAGATTTATCGGCAATGTTACACTCCGTACACTAGTTGAAAGTCACCGTAATCTAGTATCGAACCATGCATACTTCATTCGTAGAAGTTATCCTAGGCCTCATGGATATGAACATAAGTTGCATGCAGCAATTTTTAAAATGGTCCAGAAGATGATGTTCCGTTTAAAGTCAAACTCTATAATCGAATATATATTCATCCTAAAATTTAAAGGCGACAGAAAATGAAGTATATGAGACCTGGGTCACAGTCCTGTAAACCAGACGTCTCCTTTGATATAAGACTACTTCACGAGATAAGGAAGCTCTGTGTAAGCAAGCAACATGCATTACACAAAGACTGATGGAAAGCCGTTAATCCTGCTACCGAGCTCTAATGATGCCCTTGGTATCTTCTAATGATCCAGCATCTCAAGACTCGCCTCACGGTACTGTCAATACAACTATGACCTGTAGAAATATTAACGGATAATTAATGAGGTTCTGTAGGATGTCATGGTATTCTCAAACACCGGGCTGTTAAATAATTGACCTCCTAGTATGAAGCGAAGCGACCCTTGAGCATTAAGACACAATTTGAATGGGATAATCAGTTATTTCCCACTCAAGTCGGAAGCATGTCGCTAATTGTATCTTTGTTATTGAATTACCAAGGTAATTAGTATTTAGGTCTCTGAACCTCTATTGCATTCATAATTACTTTATTTTCAAAAATAAAATCTTTTGAGATGATTATCGCCAGCCTGTAAAGCGTCGTTAAATATTCCATGATGTTTATTTTGCTTAGGTATTCTCTGTTAATCATTATGCCTATACCTGCACTGATAGCAGATGAGAGAAAATGAAATATTTACAGAGAGTGAAAAACGATCCAATTGGTTGTGTCAAAACCTTTCAGTGATATTTCTAGAATGTTAGGGAAGGAAATGACCATATTTCAGTTTTCATTGGATGATCTATCGATAATCGCCGATGTACTGTTACTCAATCCATTGTTTAAGATGAGAATGACCATCCCATCATACGAATGTCTTGCTGATAAAAAGAGGGACATTTAAACATTTTTGAAGACACAATAATTTCTGAATATGTTCACGGTTTTTCTAAGTATAATTAGATTGACCTGGGATAAGAAAATTCAACTATGCAGATTGTAATTAATTTCCATAAGTTGTTTACTTAGCTATTAATTACCGAGATCGATAGCTGCAGTCGCTTACGTCCGACCAGTATCCAGTATTCGGGAGATAGTGGGTTCGATCCCCACTGTCGGAAGCCTTGAAAAGAGTTTTCCGTGGTTTCCCATTTTAACACCAGGCAATTGCTGGGGCTGTACCTTAATTAAGGCCACGGCCGCTTCCTTCACACTCCTAGCCCTTCCCTATCCCATCGTTGCCATAAGACCTATCTGTGTCGGAGCGACGTAAAACAACTTGTAAAAAAATATTTATTAATTCTGCATGTATGCATGTACTCATGTATGTATGCAAGTATGTATAAATGAATGCGTGTAGGAAGATATTTCATAAGAGCCATTATTTATTTATTCATTTATTTATGTACAAGTTAACCATTTGTTCAATCAGAGAACATTGTTCAAGAGTATTTTGTATTTTTATCATCTCACACATAAGATATTTTTAGACAAGCCTGCGATTTGTCATCACTTAGCAATTCATTAATCCTACAAAACCGGGCGAGTTGGCCGTGCGCGTACAGGCGCGCGGCTGTGAGCTTGCATCCGGGAGATAGTAGGTTCGAATCCCACTATCGACAGCCCTGAAAATGGTTTTCCGTTGTTTCCCATTTTCACACGGCCGCTTCCTTCCAACTCCTAGGCCTCTCCTATCCCATCGTCGTCATAAGACCTATCTGTGTCGGTGCGACGTAAAGCCCCTAGCAAAAAAATAATAATAATCCTAGAAATGTTGTAAAATTAGCGAGAGAAAGTGTTTTTATTTTAACCCTTTATGGGATTTGTTTTCTACACTTGTCTGCATTCCATTTTAAGCAAATTTCGTAATCTAGGTCAAAGTTTCAGGAAATTACTCCAATTATGTGGCAGGGGATTACACTAGGTAGTTTCAGAAGCATGTAAGAAGACTTTTGTGGATCATTCGGTATTCACTAGTAGGAAAGAATGGGGAGGGGTATGATTTGATATAGGCTACACAGCGTATCAGGAAAAATAGTACAAATTGTTTAAGTACGGTATACAGTGGCTTGAGTGTATTTTGAATCCCATCGTCGTCATAAGACCTATCTGTGTCGGTGCGACGTAAAGCCCCTAGCAAAAAATAATAATAATAATCCTAGAAATGTTGTAAAATTAGCGAGAGAAAGTGTTTTTATTTTAACCCTTTATGGGATTTGTTTTCTACACTTGTCTGCATCCCATTTTAAGCAAATTTCGTAATCTAGGTAAAAGTTTAAGGAAATTACTCCAATGATGTGGCAGGGGATTACACTAGGTAGTTTCAGAAGCATGTAAGAAGACTTTTGTGGATCATTTGGTATTCACTAGTAGGAAAGAATGGGGAGGGGTATGATTTGATATAGGCTATACAGCGTATCAGGAAAAATAGTACAAATTGTTTAAGTACGGTATACAGTGGCTTGAGTGTATTTTGAATTTGTTTCGAGTACCACCTGGTATTACAGATATTTCATCACTTAAATGTGGCTGATAGTTCCATTATGTTCCTCTCAACAAAATAACCACTACTAACACCACCACCAATAATGTGAACACAGAAGTGAGTAGCACACTGTAATATGTGCGTTTACGATGAGTATGTGAAGTTGTAAGTTCGTTGTAAGTTGTAACACACACACACACACAGATGCTACATCAATATTTGGGAACGATAATTTGTGAATTTGCATGCATGTTATTATTAACTTTTTTCTGCTAGGGGCTTTACGTCGCACCGACACAGATAGGTCTTATGGCAACGATGGGATAGGAAAGGTGTAGGAGTTGGAAGGAAGCGGCCGTGGCCTTAATTAAGGTACAGCCCCAGCATTTGCCTGGTGTGAAAATGGGAAACCACGGAAAACCATTTTCAGGGCTGCCGATAGTGGGATTCGAACCTACTATCTCCCGGATGAAAGCTCACAGCCGCGCGCCTCTACGCGCACGGCCAACTCGCCCGGTATTAACATTTTTCACTTTTCGCCACATCATCATAACATTCAAGTTCAATATGGTTGTGGAATTTTGTTACATACTGCAGGGATAGGTAGTAACTCTTTAACCAAACGTCAGCATAAATTGTTAGAACGTTAAGAATACCTATAAAACGGTTTTGTCACTAAGGAAGCAGCATTAGTTTTTGAACATTTTGGCTAACGAAGTCAACTAATTTGACTTTTAGCTGTTATTTTCTTCAGTCTGTCGAAATTAATCTAGGAGTAAATAATTTTGGAAATAATCTGAAAACGAAAACATATAGCAGAATTTCACCTGAAAATATACTTAGTTAAAAATAGAATGACACGTTTCTTTCTTGAATGAACATCATCAGATTACAGTATATCAATTTACGTAATGTTTACATTACAAGCTAGTTAATTTGTGGGAGGAAGTACACCGAGTTGGCGTTGATTTTCTTATACTGATATTCAAAAGAAATACTTTTTCGTGTGGGTGATTAAATATGAGGTACATTCTATGGGTGAAGAGTAAAATATGCCAGTCCTTTTATAACTGACATGCTGAAAGGAAGATACGAGGTAATGTTCAAATAGATTCTCGTACTTAGTAGACGCAGCGTGCCGTAATAACCCCTATGAGACACTCCATTAAAATAAATCAAAACTTGTTTGACAAATTTTATAGTGTTTACCATCCACTAATATTGATTCAAATTTCAATTAAAGTCCAATGTTCTCTGTGAGAAATGCCAATTCTATCTTAAGAGCAAATTTACTGGTCAGAAAAAGCTTTGCATATGGGGATGTTCATTAGGTCTTATAAAAATATTTCAGAAGCAACTCGCTTCCTTTATTTAACCTGAAAGAAAATAAAAGTGTAAGTGAAAGCATGATGCAACAATATTTGGTCTTACATGAATGAGTAAGTAATGTTATAGAAGCAAGAAGGAAAACAGTGAGAATGTGAAAAATCCTCCTCCTAGTCGAAGAAACTGTATAATATAAACGAAACATGGATGCATTAAAGATGAAATTTTTTAAATTTATTTACTTAGCTTATGAAAAGGAATACGGAAAGTGCAAATTAACATTATAGCATAGACCTACAATTATGTCGCTTTCTAGTCCTTTGTGAGCCATCAGTGGGGCCTGCCGTGACTCAACGGAGTGGTGGCAGAGGGGCCTAACTTTTCACGCCTTGCTCTTTTCTGACTGGTAGTTGCAGCGATGAGCGGGTCGGGCCCTAACTTGGTGACGTCATTCGCTGCTGTAGCTACGGGAGGACACTGTCAGAACATTTTCATGTAACGTAACATTGTATTGTATTTGTTATTGATGAAGCACGGTTATACCTTCGTTATGCTGAAGATAGTATATTTCACTGGCTGAAATCTTGTGGGATGTCGGTTGTCACGCTAGTCACCTCACGACATTGTGCTAACCTTGTGAATTTCTTCGTATATAGAGTTCCACGAAAAGGCTGAGTTTACGTGCATATTTAATAGGTCGGCAGCCATATCCCTCTCAGGGTTATTTCTAAACTGTTGTGTTCAGAATTGTATTACATTCAGAATGACGATCGTGCCTGTTCTTACAATTTTTCTTTTCATTGGTAAGAGTAGAAATGGAGTTTTTCATGTAATTTGCTTTGTTTCTCACATTCTTGTCATTGTCAACAATTCATGCGTATCCTTAGGGGTTTTCCTCTTCTACTCACCAAACATGAACCCAGAAATCAGATGCGTTACTTCATCTGGCATGTAGAACCCCACTTATGTCTCAATCTGTTCATTACACGAGAAGTGAACCTTTTGCCATTGGGTTCACCACTCGTACCGGCAATCATTCTCGGGTATTTTCATGTCAGTTTCTTGAGGTTAATTAAGTAGATATCCTACACCCACTTCAACTGCTTTCCCACACAGTGATATGGTCTTAAAAGTAGGGTGAGGCAAGGAATCTGGTGAACGAACTCATCATTTTGTTACTAAACACAGATCGTTACAATTGTGATCTCACTGCATTAGCATTCTCACACCTTAATTTGATTTCTTTCACTACCTCTTCGAAGAAACACAGTCTTATTAGTTAACACGATACACACTTTATAACTAGATGTCTTCCGTAATTTAATACATTATTTCATTCCAGGGAATGCTGGTATTCATATCGTACTGTGCTGTTCGTCAATAATTTAAGTAAAATTTGTGGAATGTGGCTCATCAGTGCCTGATATTTTAAGATACCTGGAATGAGAACATGTATATTATTAAAGCGAATAAATCAAGGATGACTCGTTGTCAAATGTGCAGAGCACCCTCTATAAAATCTGTAAGAATTGGTTGATATTTACAGATATATTTTTCTCTCCGATAACACGCCACCGGTGAATTTGCTACCACGTAAATGAACTATTTTACTGGATAGGCTACTTGTAGTGCGACGTCTCTTTAGACATGCATGTGATTGTTAATGTATGCGAGCCTACATCAATTTTAGAATGGTCCAGAAAAATCTTGTGCTACCCATTTAACTTGTACAATCGGTTAGTAGACGAAGGAATGCGCTGTAAATAAATCAAGATTTAAATTAACTGCCGGCGATCCCAACGATGTATTTCACTATATAAACTTAGCTTTAGCGGGCAAAATGCCAACGTAGCAGAACTGTGTACAGCACGTGTATCATTCTAATCTGGCAGCTTATTCAGCTCTCTCTCCCACCACACATAAAACAGCGTTAATGACGATGGAAACCCATGGACCCGAGCAGGTCACACCTCACTGATATTGGTAACTTTTATCATTTACACTTTGTATGTTGCATATTACAAGCCCTACTACCTTCTCCTTAAGTCGTTTTTTACTTCTACTTAGCATAAAACGGCTACGAGTTCATATTCGTAATGCATAATTTGCTTTTGGTCAGGTAAAACAACGAATAACTTCGAACTTCATCTATGATTTTAATGACACGCGAAGTTTGTGGCATTGAATTTTCTTCTGCAGACACAATTCCTCTCTATCTCTTTCTTTCTTTCTGATACTTTTCTTCATCAGACATCTAAGATAAATGGTACTTCTGTGGAAATATTATATATACCCCTCTGTACTCCTACCGTAATCAAGAGATTATAATGTACCGCATCCTGTCCTAATTTCAGCCTAGCTCAGGGGTAGAAGCGCGCGGTGCGTCCTAATATGGTCAATACCAAATACAAAATATCTAACTTATAAAATACACTAAAATATATGGACAGGTAATACGAGAAAATGGATCTCATTTAGGGATTTCCGCAGTTTTAACCCTGAAGATTTTCGAAAAGACGTAATTTCTGCTCCCTGGTATGAAGTATTTTCTCAGCGTAATATCGATGATAAAGTCATCAAATTTAATAGTTTAATTTCCGCGCTGTACGACAAGCATGCCCCATTAAAACTAATTCGAGCCAAACACCCACCTAACCCGTGGATAACGTCTACAATAAAGAAATTAATCTCTGCGCGGGACAAGGCAAAAAGAAAGCACATCAAAACCAGGAAACCTGAAGACTTTGAAACCTTTCGCATCTTGCGTAATAAAACCACACTCGCGATCCGTGATGCTAAAGTCAAACACATGCATTCTTTGTTCAGTAAGAGATCAACTCCGTCTGCTTTCTGGGAACTATAAAATCACTAGGTATTGCTAAGAAAAATTCGCAACATACTTCCTCATTCATATCTGCAGAATTGCAAAATTATTATTTCTTAAAGATCTCACCAGTGAACAATTCTCACAGAATATCCGAAATTATTCATAGTTACATGAACACAAATGAACCTCAACATGATCTCTTTCACTTTTCGTACATTTACCCAGGGGATGTAGTCAAGGTATTTAAGAGCATGAATACCAAGGCTGTTGGACCAGATGGTATCTCACAACCCCTCCTAATGAACTGTTTGGATATAACCACTCCGGTTATAGCTCACCTGTATAATTTCTGTTTACAATCAGGAGTATTTCCAGCTGTATGGAAAATGGCCAATATAAGACCTGTTCCTAGAGTTCCTTCTCCTCAAAAATTTGATGATTTCAGGCCAATCAGTATTTTGTCAATATTAGGTAAGGAATTAGAAAGGATTGTTTACCAACAACTCACTTCGTATTTAAATACTCATTCTATTCTTAACACATTTCAGTCTGGTTTTCGAACAGGCCATAGCACTACGACGGCACTTCTCAAAGTCAGCGATGATATCAAGTTTGCAATGGACAGAAAGGAACTAACACTTCTGGTACTATTCGATTTAAGCAAGGCATTTGATAGAGTTCATCATGACCTCCTTCTGACTAAATTACGTACAATGGGCATATCTCTATCCGCTCTCTCTTGGTTTGAATCGTTCTTGAAAGGGAGATCTCAGCGTGTAGTATTTGACAAACAAAATTTTTCTAAGTGGTCTAGTGTGCATTCTGGCGTCCCTCAGGGTTTCGTGTTGGGTCCCGTTTTGTTTTCGCTGTATATAAACGATCTGCCTGGAGTTTTACGCCACACGAGACATCATATGTATGCCGATGATTTACGGATCTATTACCATTTTCCTGTGAATCGTGTTGTCGAAAGTATTAGTAAAATAAATCTAGATATAGAAAGACTACATCAATATACACTAAGTCATAATTTACTATTAAATGAAAACAAAACCTTAGCTATTTTTCTAGGATATCGAAGAAACTTATCAAATCTTTTCAACAGGGACATTCCTCCAGTAATTGTAAACGGTTCTATACTCAAGTATCAGGAATGTGTTAAGAATTTAGGTATTCTAATGGCTAACACTCTGTCCTGGACCTTTCATGCCAAACACTTGGTCAAGAAAGTGTCTGGCATATTGCATCAGATTCGACGAAACTTGCCGTATCTTCCTTTCTCGGTGAGAAAGATGTTGATCCAAACTATGGTATTTCCTATTTTAGATTACGGCGCTGTAATTTACAGCGATATCTCTGAGAAATATAATAGCAAACTCCAGCGTATTCAGAATGCTTGTGTCCGATTCGTCTTCAATATTCGTAAAGACTGTCACGTAACATCTTACTACAAAGCCGCAGAGTGGTTGAAACTCAGGGATAGACGATCATACTCAGCTGCTTGTTTACTTCTGAGAATTTTAAAATCTAATGCTCTCTCATATTTGACCAAGTCCTTTGTTCAGATGAGTCAAGTGCACGAACGGGACAATAGGTTTACAGCTAACACCCTTCAGGTTCCACAGCATCGTACGGTAAAGTGCAGTAAGTCGTTCATTGTCACTGCCTCTCAATTATACAATGATCTTAAACTATATGAAATTCAGCAAAGTAGTGTTGGAACTCAGAGAAAATCTCTTATATACCGCTACCTTTCCACTTATTAAGCCATGTAAATGAATTTTCACCAAATTAATTAAATAGTACGAAATATCATAATCCCCTAGATACATTTTAGATGCTCAGTTTTACTCTTAATTCATCCTCGGCTTTAAAATTCTTAGGTTTCTCTTTCGTCTTCTGTTCCTTGTTAGTATAGTGTGTGTTTATGAAGTCTTCTCTTCCTTGTTAGTATAGTGTATGCTTATGAAATGTTAAAAGTATTATTGTAACCTCCAAGATGTTTAGTTTTTAATCTTATTCTTATATCCTCAGTAGGATAATGTATCTAACGCTTTTTCTGTATTCTTTTATTAGATTTTGTATGTTAGGAGATACATTTAAGTTAAAGTGGCAGTTAGTTACAGCCAAAGGGACCTATGGTCCTACTTGTAATTAACTTTAAATATATATATTTATATTTCTATTCTACATAAATCTAGGGAACGGGAACTCGAGAAATCGGGTAAAATGGATTTATTTTACTGAAAGCATAAATTAAACCATACTAAACGAAAAAATCAAATAAAACAGCGACGACTGATTGTGTCAATCAAAGAAAATCACATGAATTTTTGCATAAATTACAATTATCAAACAAATCGTTTATAAACGATGCGAGTAGTGAACCAGAGATATTAAGAGAGTTTCATATGGAATGGAAAATGGAAAAATTCACATATTGTTGTTGTGCGCTTTGTTAAGTCCCTAGTTCTTTGCCCGAGGGCTCGATTTCCTAAACCGTTCATGATATGCGACAGTAACACCCAATCTACTAGCAATGGCCCGAATTACATACGTATTCCGAATACTCGGACACAAACATATACTCGTAATATACTTGTCCTGGTTGCATCTGAAGCACCCTTCCAAAATTGTCACAGATTCTACTATATAGTTCCGAACTCATGATCACAGATGAGGTGATACTTTTCATCAGGCATCTAAGATAAATGCTAGTCCTATGGAAAGGTTAGATATAGCTGTGTGTTACTGTTATTTGTATTTTATTAGAGTTTATGTTGAGTTAAGATCGAGTTGTATGGGTAGATACTTCGTGAAAAGTCTAGTGAGCTGTATGCCACCAGTGTCGAACCGGGAGAGCGGTTTAGACTAGAGCCAATGTAGACTAGGATCTTATGTTGCATGAAGCACGAATTTCAGCTAAGAGAAGGCGCAAGGTGAGACTTTTCAACGTCGAGAATAGAGCCATCGGGCTATGTATCCCCATTATCGAACAACGACAACATTACAACAAAGAAATGAAAAATGGAATGGCGTATGGCTTTTAGTACCGGGAGTGTCCAAGGACAAGTTCGGCTCGCCAGGTGCAGGTCTTTTGAGTTGACTCCCGTAGGCGACCAGCGCGTCGTGATGAGGATGAAATGATAAAGACGACACATACACCCAGCCCCCGTGCCAGCGAAATTAACCAATTATGGTTAAAATTCCCGACCCTGCCGGGAATCGAACCCAGGATCTCTGTGATCAAAGGCCAGCACGCTAACCATTTAGCCATGGAAACGAACACAACAAATAAATAACAGACTGGACGCAAAATACAAAATCACAATATGAAAATAAACAATACCTGGAAAATAAAACACACAAATTATGTACACGATAGAGCTGTCGGGTCAAGAACACAACTTATTCGGGCACTGGATGGCATCTATCTCATGTAGATACAGCATAGTAGTAGCATGTAACACAGCAGGGAAATCAGCTGATGGGCGAAAAAAGTAAACAACCAACTAGGTCTTTGTGGCTAGGCGATACACAAACGTAACGGGACTATTAGTAAAACTGCACTACACTTTCCGACCAGGGTACAGCTTGAGTTGAGGGTCGCCAGCTACCTCGGGCAAGATTTAATGGAACATACGGCCGTGAAAACTTTCTCAGTGCTGCAAATAAACACCAAATCTGGCCAGCAAACACGGCTGACAGCCTTACATAAAACTACACATCTAACAGGCCGGTTCATTATCGTATCATCATCATCATCATCACGGCTCCAAATATAACATCACGGCTTTCATAGCCTATCTCTTAGCATCTCAGCCCTAGTAAATATCCACAGGCAAATATCTAGCGTCACATACAAATAAACCTCGGTTCGAAGACATATCCATGAATTTGCCTACTACCACAATTAGAGACCCTACTCTACTCTCGACGTTGAACAGTCTCACCTTGCGCCTTCTCACAGCTGACATTCATGCATCATGCAACATACCATCCTAGCCTACACTGGCTCTAGTCTAATCCGCTCTCCCGGTTCGATACTGGTGGCGTACAGTCCACTGATTTTTACACGAAGTATCTACCCACACAACTCTATCTTAACTCAACATAAACTTGAATAAAGTACAAATAACAGTAACACACACCTATACCTAACGTATTATTTCCTTTATTTCCCATATAAATATTTACAATACACCGCTCCGTGACTTAGCATGCATAGAGCCCTACACGTATTTAAATTTACTGAAATGAGCAATATAAATGCCACTTTGGCTTACACTTTAGAGTTAGTTTATATATTAAAAATGGCCTTCCCTAGTGAATCTAGCTATGACTTCGCATGCTTAGAGAAAAAAAGGACTTAACTTGGCGTCCAACCTCTCCATCAGCGGCCAATCACATATCAGTATGTCATGCGGGCTTAGCCCATGTTTACGACATACAGCACAGGCATAAATATCCTCTTTTCGACTCCTGGATAGTTCATAGTTGCTGTCTTCTTGATGTTAGGCAGTATCTTGAACTGTTGAATTAAATTAGCACCATCTACTTCTCCGCTTTGTGTGCTCGAATGTACGATCGCCGCCTTAGTGTTGGCTAACAATTAACTATAGCCGCCGCTTAGATATTAGTCCGATCTACGTGGGTCTAAATTAAGGAAGTGGGCCCGGTTGCTATCTGTCATTGTCAGCGGTTATTTATTAACAAATCGCACACGTCAATCTCACACTTCGCGTATGTGCCGTACGTTCTTTATATATATAGACCATCACTAGCAACTTCCAACTTTTCAAGCTCGCGCTTGAATATAGGAGAGATAAATTGTGGTCTGTGGTCGCTCAGGATAATTTCTCTAATAGTACGGTAGCTCTTGTAAGCTAAATCACATCGATTTTAGTTCAAGTATTACATAAACTTCACAAGGTTATTGTTTCATCTGCTCACGGTCACGGCACTTCACACTCGCCGTACAAAATGCAATAGGAGAACGCTTCCCTTGTCTACTCAGCTTTTATAGTCTCACAAGGTCTCGGGCTCCAAGGGGAAGTACCGCCAAACAAATCCTCTTCCTCTGTAAGAGCTCGCCAGATGCTAACGGCTGCTCACGATAATATGTATATACCGGGTGGTACAGCTGCCCCTATTTTTTCCCGAATATATGCAACCAGCTAGGACGTAAATGCCTCTTAGTCCCATCTTGCGCAACACCTTACAGCAATGTTATGTGCAGTTAACCCGATGTAGACTTCTCCGCACAATGGAAAAATGGTACAAGAGGCAGTAAGTGAGGTCCATCTCAAAAACACTGTACCATTTTATGTAGAGCGGTGTCCAATACTCTACTAATTTTTACGAAATGTTACTATACTGTACAAACCATAAACACGCCTATAGCTGTCGGTAGAGAATTGCGCACCTGATTGGTCCAAGAGGCCATTTTCTTTTGATAGAAAGGGCGGTCGTGGTATCATAGAAAACGTGATAGGGTAAGACCAATTACAGACATGTCAATGCACCACCATTTTGTACAGTCTCATCTCATCGAAATTGATAGAAACGTGTTTTGCACTGTAGTTTATAATCTGTGGCACGCAAATGCTGTACAGCAGATGTGATAGCTTACGCCATGTAATTACTACCGTTAGAGCGATCAAAAAAGGCATAAAACGGGACCATAACGCTGTAACTCATCAGTAACTTGTCGAAGCGGGAACTTCCGCCCTCCTCGTGAATACAGAGTTACAAGGATGGCGCTTGTACGTTGCAAATAGATGCGCGGAATTACGTATGGAAGACGTACCTCGATAGGTTACTTGAAGCAGAAAGGGTTCCAACCATTATTGCGTCATGCATTTTTTAATGTCATTTCGTATTCGCCTAGGCATCGTTTACGAAGACCTTTCTGAAGTCTCCGATATTCTTCTACGGAAGTTATAATAAACAGGTATCATAAATATCGCCACATACGCACCGATTGTGAATACCACCTGAAACATAACGCTGGACTCATTCAACCAAGTAACGCGTAGAAAATGGTTGCAACTATCTGGGCGTAAGAGAGACGCGATTCTTTAGTTCACTGTGGTGTTTGCACATTCGAGTTCAGAACTTTTAACATCAACGATCAGTATCGAAGCGATAGCCTAGGTAATTCCATTAGTACAGAGCTACGAGACCAATTCTTTGTCGCCTGCAGTGGCTACATGGCGCCAATCGCAGCGAGCATACGATATGTTAGCAGGCATTTAGAGTTCGAATCTAGTTACGAGTTTTTCAATTTTATTTTTATATTATACTTGTAAGGCCATTCGTAATAAATATTTAACGTTCTTAAGTCTCAAAAGTAATTTGCCACCTTTACAAAGAAAGCGTACATACGAAAGGAATAATAACATGCGACTTTCATATGGCAAACGACTACAGGGAATGAAGCGCAGTGCACGTGTTGTCAACATTCTGACCCACCCATTCAACCAAGCAACTGCGCACGTTCGACTCGAAGACCAACTAAAAGCGGTCTACACTTCATACGTAGGGCACATGAAACAGCATATCGTAATCCTAGCAGCAACGTGTGAGCACGTACTGTACGGTTAGCACGAAAGCAAACATTATGTATTCACGGGATGATTATGTGAATATGGTACTACTTTATGGAGAAGCAAGGCAAAATGCACGGGAAGCCAGACGCTTGTATCAAGAACGATTTCCTGGACGAAGGCTGCCAACAGCACATACATTTCGACGTGTTGAAAGACGGTTGCGTGCAACGGGGTCATTTCATACATTACCCCCCGTTCGGGATGCTCCAGTGACGTCTGGAAATAACGACGAAGCTGTTAAAAATGCAATTGCATACAACCCGCACACAAGCTCACGGGCCATAGGAAATGAACTGAACATCAGTCATGTATCTGTACTGCGAATATTGCACCGCCATAAATTCCACCCTTTCCATCAACAGCTGCACCAGGAACTTCACGGAGATGACTTTCCAAAACGGATAGAATTTTCGCAATGGATATTACAAAGAGTTGAAGCTGATGCGAATTTCTTAATAGACATTCTCTTTAGTGATGAATCCAGATTTCACAACAACGGAACTGTTAATCGTCACAACTTCCATTACTGGAGCGTTGAAAATCCTCACTGGATCAGGGGAGCTCGATTTCAGGTACAATGGGGCGTCAACGTGTGGTGCGGGATACTAGGTGACAAGATAATTGGACCATATTTCTTCGAAGGAAACCTCACGGGACGACGCTATCTAGAGTTTCTTCGTGAGTACCTCCCACTCTTATTGGAGGATGTGCCCCTTATGACACGGTTACGGATGTGGTTCCAGCAGGATGGAGCTCCCCCACACTGGTCGTTGGCAGTACGGAACCACTGGCATAGGACATATCCTGGACGATGGATTGGACGAGGGGGTCCGGTCCCATGGCCGGCTAGATCACCTGACCTTACTCCACTCGACTTTTTCCTCTGGGGTTATTTAAAGGAAAGAGTCTATGAGCAGGAGCCTGAGAGCCCGAATCATTTACGGCGGCTCATCACGGAAGCCTGCAGGCAGATTCCACCACATA
Source organism: Anabrus simplex (assembly GCF_040414725.1). Lineage (NCBI taxonomy): Eukaryota > Metazoa > Arthropoda > Insecta > Orthoptera > Tettigoniidae > Anabrus > Anabrus simplex. Next base: position 352,356,023 of record NC_090266.1, on the reverse strand, counting down.
TGTTGCAGCAAGCAAGAATGTCTCTCCTTCACCGTGCTCAGATGTGCATTAACGAAGCAGGTGGTCATTTTGAACATTTGCTTCATTAATCGAATGGCCATGCATAAGCCCATCGCACCGCTGTCGGTACAATCTCACTTTATTGCAAATAGCTCTTTTAAGAGCTCCTTAAAAAACAAACATAGCTGAGTACCTGCAATATGAGAACTGATCATGATTTAGATTTGTCGTCAACAACACGACTCTCACGAATATCAACAACGCAATAAAAATATTCGTCGTACACAGGACTCGAACCGCCTACTAACGAACACCGGTACTCTCCTATAACTTTTCGCAAGCTCGGCTAACACGGGTTGCTGTTTAGCGCTGTTGTGTTGCTGCTACTTCTAGTCATTCACCAATAATATTCTCTGTACAGGACGTTTCTGCGACACATAATTTTCACGATTCTTTACCATCAATCGGTATTTTATCATTAATGCTGATTTGCTTGACACGAATAAACGAATTATGGAAAGCGTTGTAAGATCAGACATTGTAGTGAGTACTCAAGGTCAATATTTTTAGGTTCGACTATAATCTGCGGGTTGCATAAAACTGCGTGAATAGGGGCAGCTGTACCACCCTGTATATCTGCATCGCACAAGTACATGGTTTTATCAGCTCCTGTTACTCTATAATTATCATCTTAACCAGGCGTGATATTAGATCTGTAGAGTTCAGCTTAGTGGCGGATTAATTGATTAGAATTCAGGTGATGCCAGCCCTGGAAAGAAAGAAGTTTGTCAACCTGTGACAAATGTTTGATGCATGCCCTCGTTCAAATCTCACCTCCACCAAAGATTGCTGTTCGCGAGGGGACGCGGCTTTATGATGGGTTCTTCATGATCGAAATCACGGGTTGCGTCTCAGGTCCAGCTAGAGGAATTCTTTCCTACCGGAGCGCTACGGGGTTCTCACAGCCTATGGCCGGCCAGGGTTCCTTCCTTCCTTCCCCGTGACTATATTGAGCGCTTGTATAAAATTATGCCACACTCTTGCAATTAATAAATTGAAGCTTATACGATATGTTTCAGTAAGTCGGAGGGAGAACGGTTCCTTGAGATTTTATCAAGGTTGACTGTTCCTGCGGTAGAAAAGGCTACACAAATACAAACAAATTCTTTCATGACGTAGTAAATGCAAAAAAAAATGAGTACGCTGGTTAAGTATCCGATGGACTTTATTAATATTTTGTAATTATCGGAGACGAGTGAAGTACACCTGTACTTTATTGCAGAAGAAATTCGTCATCGCTTTTCAGTAAGGCTCTCGAACTTGCCAGAAAACTGTCTTTTGTGTAACAACTCGTTGACTTCAGGGTCTTGAAGGGTAGACTGAGCACAAGAAAAGATATAACTCATTAGCGGAAGAAATACGATATCGAAGATGTCACTCGTGGGCATAAAATATTACCCATGGATACAAAGAACGTCAGTGGGAGAGAATATGCTGGTGATTAACCTTCAGTAGGTGATGATTTTCCCGTATCTCCTGAAATGGCAACATGCAATATCCTCTATATTTTTCAATTTTCTGTCTGTGAAGAACCTCCAAGTAAGAAATGCGTGATTTAAAATATTTGCTCTGTTCATGGGTGGGCACGTGAGTGTAGTTACTGTACACCATCCATTTTGTCTTTTCAATATTCACAATTGATTTTCCATATGGTAGCTCGCCAAAAATTATATATTCCATTTTATTCATATTTAATTTAATTTTGTCTGAAAAGTTTCATTATAAATTTATTCAGAAAAGGTGCGGTTTATAAGTTCCTTCAAATTGCAAATTATTGGTATAAACATGCAATGGCCTTTATACTTTTCCATTCGTTATCTGTGAAGAACCGCCAAGTAAGAAATACATAATTTAAAATATTTGCTCTCTGCATGGGTGGGAAGTGAGTGTGTGCCAGTGGATGGGTAAACTTATCTGAACAGTGTCATCATGTACGTTTGTTGTAAAACGTTGCATTTAGTTGTAACGAGACACTGAAATGTTACGATAATAGGTTCAGATCGTTTTACGACCTTATGAAGGACCGAGAACTTAGGGTGAAAGTGAGTTTGAGATAGAAGATATGTTGGAATAGCGGACGTCATGCCCAACCACGCGTATGGTGAAACCTGAGCATTCTCTTCGTGCAAAGGAACTAGAATTCAAGCAGGAATAGTTAACAAATCGCAGCAGCGGTGGCAGTGACCTACGAGATGACCTAAAACGTTTGTATCATGTACAGCAAGTCCAGTACTTACCAACCACGCATGGCTCTTCTGTCAAGCAGCAATCACAGGGCATCGTGTTAAATTAATGAGCGAGGTATTTCTTTGCGAGTGACATATTCAAAACCATAGCACTCACGTGTGGTCAGAGGAAACTCACGATAATGTTCGGCAATCCCAACGTTAAAACTAAATTAATATTTGGACACATTGAATGAGCTGGCTATTCGGTATGGTCGTGCCATGGAAAGCCTGCATTCTGGAAATGGCGGGGACGTAAAAACCAAGGAGTACGGCGGAGAAGCGGAAATGTTCCAACATAAACGGTAAGGTGAGTACAAATCTGTTCTTGAAGTGATTAACCTTCTAATACTGAGTTTTGCCTAAAGGACATTAAGGTACTGAACTTGCATTAATGCTTGTGGTGGACATTTCCAAGACCTGCTGTAATAGTGTTCAACGTTTCCTGTGATTTTTTTACTTACTGTACACCGTCCTTATTTTTTTACAATTGTTTTTCCATATGGTACCTTACCAAAGCTAACGGCCCTAGCCGTGTTGAAACACCGGATTTCGTGAGATCGCCGAAGTCAAGCAACATTGGGCGTGGTCAGGAGTTGGATGGGTTGCCACGCGCTGTCGGTGGGGGGGGGGGTAAGGGAATGGAGGAGAGGAAAGGGACTGGCCACCCTACCGCACGTAAACTCCGGCTCAGGAACACCTCTGCGGAGGTTCGGACCTGCCTTCGTGCACAAAAACCCTTACCTACTGCCCCCGTTTTGCCGGGCAGCTCAGCCGGTAAGCAAAAGTTCCCAGAGGCGGAACGTTCGCTTACAGGCAACGCTAAATTATAGGGGTCAGGGACAATCTAAGGACTGACGACAAATGAAAACAGAGAAAAGAAATGGGTTTTAACATTTATTAAATAAAATATCAGCACTTTCCATATTCTATAAATATTTTCAAAATCTTGAAATAAAATATTTATCTCTTCCCTGCTGGAATTCATCTCACAGTTCTCCATAAAATTTCATTCTGTAAAGATACGAAAGTGGGTCTTAATGAATTGTCTTAGAAAATTAAATAAACTATTATTTGAGAGAATCCTATCTCAAAATATGAAAATCCGAATTATTTTCCTTTTTAAAATTATCATTGAAATTAACAATATTCTGCGCTTCATTTTACCGTGAGTCAAATTTTTACTTCACGTACGAAAAATCAAATAAATCATTTCTATTAATTGAATATTAATCTAATTAATTATTTAAGCTTCAAATTATATAATAAAATTATTTTGAGATCCAATATCCAACTCATTAAATTCTTAATTTTATATCAATTGACCTAGTGTTGTGCACAACTCACAATAAAGGCTTAAAATTCTCGCATTGTAGCGTTAAACATTTTACATTTTGTGAGCTTAGTTCATTGACGCGATCCTTGCTTAAGTATTTTCCCTCGAAGCAAAGATCCTAATCTATCTTATTCCGTCATAAAATCACTTAAAGATTCATAATTGAGCCAAATATGCTCGCCACAAAACATAATAAATCGAAACTTTACACACTCAGCGTACACATATCCTGACGAAATATAACCATGGAAATCACAATTATCACCAAAATCAATCATTCATCCATCTCACATTCAAGCTTTGGTCCACGGCAATATTATTAAATAAATTTATCGAACCCTATCTCATGATTTTTAATTTTAAATTTTATTTGAAATATGAGAGCTTCTCTCGATGACAATATCAGACAAGGGCTACCATTACGATCGTCTGACGTGTGATTGTGACAGGATTATCACTTTTCCAACGAAATAGATTCCACAACGATGTTCCAGGATAATTTTACAGTAGAAATCATCACCAAAAATTCCATAGAACTGCCTACAGTCACAGATAAATAAACATTCGCGCATACGGTTTATGAGTCACGACTACGTTATTTTTAATCTCTTATTATCTCAAATTATTGATCAACATGTGCTGCATAAGAAGAAATTATGTTCAAAAACACACTCTCTTCCTTAACTGACTCATGTAATGGACACACAAATAAACTCCTATCTTAAGATCCATTTACAAGTCTCAAAAATACCTATAACAGTAAATGCAAAATTTGTGGACATTCAAGCCACGACCAATATTCCAGGCCAACATCTACTTCAAAATAGCACACATTAATCACTTATAAGCACAGTAATAATTACACTCATGACCTTTAAACATTCTATTAGACCGTAATAATGTCAATTATTATTATTATTATTATTATTATTATTATTATTATTATTATTATTATTATTATTATTATACGCGCGCGGTCGCGTCATCGCAGGCTATGGTTTAATGAAATCATAGATGACTCTATTCTACCTCGAATCTATGGTAAACCACAAAACATCAAGGAAAATCCTAAATTCACAGAACACGTCGATATTCTGTCCCAAATAATTCAAAAATTATTCCATCATTAATTTATAAATTAATAACTATTATCGCGTGGGTCAAATATTTTTAACACTTTCCTAGACTTATCATGGGACAGTGAGAACATGTCACAAAGCACTCACTCAAATAGAACAAATTATAGGTCCCAAATACACTCTCACACACAACAAATCTACCAACACCAGTGAAAGAAGAGTGAAATTCCTAACTACAAAGACTATTAGAAATGATTTCAAATATTCAAGCAAGGACTACGTCTACATAATTATTACAACAGAAAATAGAGAAAAATATAATTTAAAATCTTAGCTGTAGTAGACTTGGCTTCTGGACTCGGTTGATGATCAGTGAATATTTAACCAAACTCCATCTCCGATGTTATTCTCTCCCGGGCTGAATTATGCCTCACATTTTAATGATACATGGCTGCAGCAGGCGAGGACTTAGGACAATTACAAACTCCGTCGTAATGCTGAAGTTCCATTCTTCCAAGATATTTCAGGACTGCTAGGAATCTTGTGTCTTCTGGTGAAAGCTGAAACTAAAAGATCCGTCTTAGAAATAATTCCTAACACACACTCGATTCTTCAAGATGGCACAGTTTTACCTACTTTAGAAAATTTTCTTCAGATTTATAAATTTAAAGAAATCTGAACTGCTGCGTTTCCGATATTTCGGCGTCACAAAATTTCCTCAGAAGCAGAAAATTTATCGTCTTTCCTCAATGAATGCTGGTATTATTCCACGTCGGATACGTCGTTTCCAACAACACATGTGCTCGAACACTTATTCCCGTAGACAACTGAGCAACTGAGCAAATTAGCAGAACAGAATGAGCCGAATGAGCAGAGTGAGCAAATAAGCAGAATGAGAGAGATTTCCCCAAGTACATGGGTATTTATTTCTTCAAGACGTAGGTGTGTTTGTTAATTAAATTTAATTGGCTGAGATTTTGCGATCGGGCTAACCTTGCGATTCAATTGGTTAAATATCATGACGTCAAAATCTTAAAGTATTGATCGCTTTTAATCTGGTCGGGTTCCTGTCCACGTGTCACCCCTCTGATGTCTTCAACAAGGCACAAAAAAACCCAGACTCGCATACACGGCACGGGAAAAACCTGTTTCCCTGCTGGCTAGCAGACAGTGCAGAGTTGAACTCACCTTCCTGGATGATAATTTTATGCATCGTTCCACTCAAGTAATAAAATATTCTTTCCACACAAACCAATAACCAATTTTCAAGGGTGCACTACCTACCTCACCAAAAAAGAAATATTCCATTTAATTTATATTGAACTTAATTTTGTCTTGAAGTGGTTCAGTATAAATTTATTCCGCTTCTTCAATTTGTAAATTGTTAGTATGAACATGCAGTGGCCTCTATGTATAAAATTACTTACTAAGATTTTCTTCGGCTACCGCATTGACTTCAGATACTAGTGTACACTACACCACACATACATTTTACCTTTCTTCTGCTAAGGGGGAAGGAAAACGCTGATTCTGTGCATCGTGCTTGGTAAATGACCGTGGTATTTCTTTGCGAGTGACATAGTCAGTTTCCACCGTACCCACGTGTGGTCAGAGAAAACTCGCGACACTGTGTGATGATTTGTTATTGCTATTTTTAACGTTAGAGCCGGGAATTTCATGCAGCAGTAAGTTAGAATGTTGTGCTGCCTAGACGAGGGAGTAAAGGCGTGATCTACTTAACACAGAAGGGCGTGGGTTCGATTCCCTCTACCTAGCCGAGGCAGTAAAGGCGAGGTCATTTGACCGGGAAGTACGTGGGTTCAATTCTGAGTAAAGAAGTCTAATGGTTTAGAAACAAAGTTTCCGCTTCTGAAGAGGCACATGGACATCAGATTCACTCAGGGTAAAGGTCGCCGGGCTCAAGGGTAACTATCCTTCCCCACTTAGTGCTGAGGTTATGGATACTGGAAGACTTTACCTTCCACCCTTTCAAGGACCCTCTTAGCCTGCATGGAGGTGGCTTTGCTTTGCGGGTATCAAATAATGCTCTTGCCCGCTCTATGGTATTGTGATCAGTTTTCACGGTACCCACGTGTGGTCAGAGGAAACTCACGACACTGTGTGATTATTTTTTATTGCTATTTTTAATGATAGGGCCGAGAATTTCATGCAGTAGTAAGTTAGAATGTGTGCTGCCTAGACGAGTAGTATGTAGTATGTAGTATCACAAGTTTCTATCCGAATCTCACGGCTAATCCGTCGTGCGGGCAAGAGGATACTTGATATTCGTTTGTATTCTAACCAATCACTACATGAAAATCCTATACCTGGTCATGGTTTCTATCGGAAGCAAACATTAGAGCTTGGAGAACGTGCAAGCTGAAAGTCTGAGAGCCCGGTTAGCTTGCAAGCTGCACTCGTACAAGCTTCTGCACTAGCTGCTGGTAGCAACTGCGTTGCCATTTAAACTTCATAATCATGAAGCTTTTCTGTAAAATGATGGCGGCTTCAGAAGCGGAACTTAACATTCTTCAATCTTCTCCCTATGATCTACTGAATATTTCATTTTTGCTAAGAGGTACTTTTCAAGCTGTGTACCACACATTATGAAAACTAAGCATATTTGCTGCTTTACGGGACTGCTGATATAGCGACCACAGTAACGGGATCTCCAGTTTTACTTGGAAAATTAACCACGACAAAGTATTTTTTAATTTCAAAATTCCCATGTACATTCACCAAAATTTGAACCAAACTGTCTTGGCGAGAAGCTAGTTTTGATGCCACTCAGCTATCATGCCCCTTAAAGATATGAGCAGTCACCTAAAATTGCCTGTAATTCAGAAGTACTTGATATTAGTTGAAACCAGGCGCGATGCGTTTTATACGTTCAGTGGTTCCGCGAAAACCCTACAAATAGACAACTCTTCGTAAAATGGTTTATCAAGAGTCTATTCCTTTAATTAACTCTGTATATTCGCACAGGTAGCGACAATTTTAACTTCAACACTCGCTTGCTCTCCGGAATCAGCGAAGAGGTTCATTTCCAGGTCTGAGGGCGCGGGGATGTGGGACGTACAGGCGAGGGGTTATGAGGAGCAAGGAGAACATAGCTGGGGTTATCAGTGACGAGTGGGCCAGTGACAGAAACAAGCAGCCTCGAAATTAGCCGAAGCACTCATTCAGAGCGAGCGGTTAAAATTTATCGTACGTGGTAGGTTTTGAAGGGTTATTAATTTCAGGATTTTGCGGTTCTGATGTAATTAACCTCAATGAACCAGACAATTTTCGTAAGTACGGCTTGTATAGCATTAACAGCTTATGTCATTAATGAAACTTTTCATCAATAATATGCGATTTATGAAATGTAAACAGGAAAATACGTCAAGACATAAATAACCGCAGTCTACCCAGCACGTTCTTGAAGGAGTTACTCCTACGCAAGAAGAGTCTTCGAAATCAGAGGAAAATGGATCGGCTTAAGTTAATACACCTTATATTTTCTCTCCTTCAATACTCATTGTTTTAGTAACTTCTTCGAGCTGCGGCCGTGTGCCTTAAACGGAAAGTTGCGTTGCTAATCAAGCCATTTCACAATTTTACATCTAGTTAAATGTCAAGGAACAATACATCCAGAAACGTTACGTTCCAAAGCCGTGAACCCCCCGACGTTTTATCCACACGCCGCCACTGGTTGAAACTTATATTTATTAGATTATGGGGAAAGCGGAATTTGACAATGTTGTTCCTTTTTCTTTTGATAACATCCAGTGGAATATCATTTCGTTATTTCTTGACATAATCCATCACAATACATTGCGTTTAGGCACTATAAGCTGCGACCCCTGTAAAACCTCGAAAGGTAGTTCAGCAATTTTACAATCAGTTCTTTTTTTGCCGGGCTGTGTGACTCAGACGATTGAGGCGCTGGCCTTCTGACCCCAACTTGGCAGATTAGACCCTGGCTCAGTACAGTGGTATTTGATGATCTTTAAGTACGTCAGCCTCGTTTCGGTAGATTTCCTGGCACGTAAATGAGCTCCTGCGTGACTAAATTCCTGCACCTCAGCGTCTCCGAAAATCGTAAAAGTAGTTAGTCAATACCACTATTAATTACATTGCACAACAAAAAAGTTGAATGTTTCCTTCACTTCGTGAGCCAATTATTACTAATTTAGGATTGAGATAAATGAATATCAGAAAGGAAATTTTTTATTAGCTCTAGTTTCTGTGATATTTAATACCTGGAAGTATTTTATTTTAACGGATCGAGAGAAAACGATACATTTTTATTACATATGCCTGCAACATTGAAAGTCTGTTTGAAACTTTTAAAATGACAGTAACATTCTAAGAGTTGTAAACTGATGGAAAAATACCAAGCAGGTGGTTGGGTCTGAAGAGATGCATGTGGTGGCTTCGTGAGATCGTTGTCTTTTTGCTTGCCTCTTATAAGCGAGTTCCGGACCATCCCTACACAGAAACCTGCAGTAATCCACAAGCATTGCTTCATTCCAGCGGCCTTGCTATCTTTGTTCCATTACAGAAATATCCTGATGGAACCTTTCTCCGTGTTCATCACTGACAGCTCCACAACGAGGAGGGGAAAGGTCTAGGTGGGAGCGGAGAAAATGGATTTTAAGAGACATGTTGCATCCGAGTTGATGGTATTTTTGCAGAAACACTGTCACCAACTGAGTGCAGTTATCATCTCTTGTGTTGCCTAAAATCCATGAATAACTCCCTTGAAGGCATCCCAAGCTTCCTTTTCTTTCCCATTCAAAACTCATTCAAACGCAGGATCCTTTATAAGTCGACGAATTTATGGCTCAACAAAAATTAACTTCCTTAACTTTTGCATCACGTAATGTAGGAAATTTGTCTCTTAAGTACTTAAAGACCTGTCCTTATTGGTTCATACATTTGACAAAATTGTTCATCAGACCGAGCTTTATAGGCAGGGGTGGAAGAAGAACATCTTTTGGGTCCACAAGAGGCTCAGCAACAACATTTTTCTCGCTCGAGTTAAGATTTCTTGTAAGCCAGTCTGCTTTAATATAATGTGACTTTCTATCCCTACTGTCCCACACACATAAAAACAGCGGTATTTAGTGAGCCCCATTTTCATTCCTAAGAGTACAACTATGACTTTTAGATCGCCACATATTTCCCACTTGTGTTCAGTGTATTTCATTTGCGCCGAGGAGGTCTGTCATGTTTGCGTAAGTCTCCTTCATGTGAACTGCATGACCAACAAGAATAGATGGAAGGTGGTTGCCGTTGTGTAGTAATACAGCTTTCAAACTAAGCTTGGAGACATCTATGAATAGCCTCCATCCAGTTGGATCATGGTTCAGATTCAAACTTTTCATCAAACCATTAACGTCGCAGCAAAAAACAAGATTGTTTCTCTTATAAAAAAGGAAGCAGGTCCTTCTGACGTTATCTGTACTGGGAGACCCTGACATCACGTTGCTGTAGTCTTGACCCTAGAAGTTCTGCCTTATCCTGTGTTCAGTGAAGGTCTCGAATGCGATCACTCAATTCCGCTTGACTCAGTCTGTGCGGTTTATCATCTTCTTCCTCAAAATCAGGGTCATGGGATCAGTAAGCCTCGTTGGGTTCTTCTACTTCTACACTATCTTCATTTTATATTCCCATTTCATAATTTTGAGGTGGAGTAGGAACTGGTGAACTATCTAAATGTGGAATAGATCGAATAGCAGATCGAAAATTTGGATATTCAACGGGTCCTCTTTCCTTCATTGACAATCCTGACTTAATTGGTGGAGTCAAGCTGAAATAACAGTCATCTGTATCGTTTGTAGGCTCCCGCCAAACCATAGGCGCAGCAAAACTCATATATCGTTTTTTTAATTTTTCATCCGTTCTCGTAGCAAAACTGAACACGAGTTGCAACCTATATGTGGAGCCCATGACTTATCCTGGTCCCCTACCCTGATACCAAAATTATGATGATAGGCAGTCTTCACAAGAGGCGTCAGATTGCGTTTCTGTGACGAAAATGTTATTTCACCACAAATGTAAGAAAAGTTATTCACGGAATTTACACATTTCCATGGCATGTTGATTTAACAAATTTTACACGTTAAAAGCACTCCAAAACCAGAAATTCTGCACTAATTAAAACAGAAACTCACAGTCACAACAACAGTACTTATGTTTATAATCTACAAACAGCTTTAGAAGGTTGTGTTTTATCAGTTGACAGGTGCGCCAACTTCCAAAACAAATTTTCCCCGAAACTGAAAACGTAGACTCTATAAAAGTATATATCACTGCATCTCCGAAGAAAGAGCTAATAGATCATTTTCATGGTGATTTTTGAATTCAGCAGGGGGAAATACATAAGAATAGGCTATTTTTCGGCCCGAAACATTTTCATTGCTGTACATTGTTATTACAATCAGTTTCAGTAAAATATTAGGAAAGTGCGCTCTCACCGGTCGTGTAAACTGAACAAACCATTTAAGAAGTACAACTTGTATGCTAATAATAATAATAATAATAATAATAATAATAATAATAATAATAATAATAACAGACAGTCTTCCTGATTACGTGATTACGTGGTTGCAGTAATAGATTTGGGGCGATTTATTCGCTCAGGAAAACCTTCTTAAGGCCTCGTTACACACACGCACACACACACACACACACACACACACACACACACACACACACACACACACACACACACACACACAGGGGCTGATAATCTTGCTGTATTGTCCCCCTTGAGAACAAGAACCTTAGCAATGCATATATTAGTGCTAGAGATCAAATATCACCTTCAGTTCTAACGCTTCCTGGAATTACCGGAGACAAAGCCCAATGGACCATTTTTATTACAGCTGTTTGAACGTATTTTTGGTCTACGCTTAGCCCATTCCAGCATTACTGATACACTGCTAATTTATCAAACAAACTGCATCAGCGCACTTTATTCTCTGTACTCGAAAGGAAACTTTTGGGACACATATTAGTCAAGAAGTCTGTAAGAATATGTCATATTTGGCGTTTACCTTGAATGGATCTTCATGGAACAATGGATCTGTTCAGTAGGAAAACGTGACACATTCTTTCGATGGCGGTATGAGTGGGAATTGTGACTTCATGTTTGCTGTTGAGTATTAATAACATTACCCAGCTAATTTATTTGGTTAGTTGGATTCTGCTTTAGCTATTAATTTCCGCCACAGCTGGTAATCCTATAACCGAGAATAACTGGTGCATATAATTTTGGAATTTTTATGATAAGAGATATATGAGAGAAACATTATGTGACTATAAACCGCACGGACATTCTCTTCTCGCTTTTAACTTCTTTACATCCCGCGTTTGGACAATGTCATAACATTCCTGACGTTGTTGACGGACGGACAAGAACTATTTCATGCATGAGTGAGCTGTCACATAATGTTTAAATCCTCTATACGATCCATTATTAAATGCAACATTCCTCTTATCTAATCACCCTAAAGGGAACGGCATTATACAGTAACAGAAAATCATTGCTTACTGTGATTGTTTAATTATTTCTGAAAGAATGAAATACAGGATATCCTCTGCTAATGTCATTCGATAAAGCAATGAACTATTTAGACTTCTCCTTGCTTATATTTCAAGTCTATATATATAAAAGCAAGTCGGGCTGGAGCGATGTATATATAAATATTTAAAAATGAAAAAAGACGTGAATTAATGAGGCACTTCCAGAAATCTCAGAAATTTGAAACTTGGTACGGGGGAAACTGATGACCCCAGGATCCCTAGAAAAATCGGAAATTCTCAAAATTCCCTGAAGGGGGCACGCTGGGGGGGCTCAAATTTTGGGCTCAGCATAAGAACACAGTCGTATAGTATATCCAAAACGATAACCTATAGGTTTCGTGGGCTTAAAAATTTTCGGGAATTTCCTCATTTTTATCCCCTATCCCCCCAAATCAAGATGGCGGCACAACCTGCCAGACGAGGTAGACAATTGAAATTTGGTGAAATTATAGCTTTTGGTCCCTAACCGACGGGAAAATTCCAAGATGTTCAAATTTTTCACTTTTTACCCCTAAAGATATCGAAATATGGAGGCAATTTTAATGACTGTGCAGACATTCCTTTTGAGCTATTTTTTGGCTAAACGGTAAGTCGTATCACAAAACGGATGGCACAATGTCGCTTCAATTCGGAGTGATCTACAACTTTGGTCCTGTGACATTTTGTCGTATCTCTCTCCCTTATACGTTAAATTTGGCCGTATTTCTGGATTGTTCGTAAATTTGGTGATTTTTACAAGTATATTTCATTGTTTGACACACTTATAAGAATGATAGGATCATCACGTTAGGTGCGCACATTGGCACGATTAAGGGACATATGTGTACCAAATTTCATGATTCTAGCTTATACATAAGTAGGCAAAATGTAATGTAAAATGTTAATAATGCACCCAAATTTCACCCTATTCAAAATTTGAACTCAATTTACCCCCTTAATATGGGACATACAAGGATATGGTTTAGCAACAAACATTTAGAGCAATAAATGAGGCGTCTGATGGCGCAAACCGTTTCTTAATATCATAAACCGTTTAGGAGATATGAATCTCGAAGTGGAAGTCTGCACTTTTCAACGTGCTCATGCTTATCCGTCATCTATATAAATAAAATTGTTTCTGTTTGTCTGTTTGTCTGTCTGTTTGTCTGTTCCACCATCACGTCGAAACGGCTGGATAGATCTCAACCAAACTTCATATTTAGAGTATACTGACCCCGGGGAAGGTTTCGATATGCATATCATTTTAAAATCTTTGAAAAGACGGGGGTTTTATAGGAAAAACGGATTTCCTCCATTTTCTCTTATACTATTATAGGCAAAATATCGAATTTGTCGTATAAGGACGAGACAAAGCTCAATTTAATCCTCTTGACGCAAAGAACAAAACTCGGTAAGCCCTACGGGCCCGAAAACCATGTTTTAAGGCCCTAAAACCAACCGTTACGGAGATATTGGCACCACACTACCCCTGCTCTAGGAATCGGATAAAGAAATGAACTGCCGTAACCATGGCAACGTCAGCTCCAGGATTCTAGAGCAGTGAGATTATGCATGTACGTTTGGGCATAGCTGTCAACCAAAATAGGTACAAATAAGACTTAATATCTGGGAAAAAAATATACTGTTGTGTAAGGCACTCATAGGACTCCTTTGGGCGGGGATGGAAAGGGGGTGAAGAACGAGTGTAAAAATCTATATAAATAAAATTGTTTCTGTTTGTCTGTCTGTTTGTCTGTTCCACCATCACGTCGAAACGGCTGGATAGATCTCAACCAAACTTCATATTTAGGGTATACTCATCCCGGAGAAGGTTTTGATATGCATATCATTTTAAAATCCTTGAATAGACAGGGGGTTTATAGGAAAACCAGAATGGTTTTTCCACCATCACGTCGAAACGGCTGGATAGATCTCAACCAAACTTCATATTTAGAGGATACTCATCGCGGGGAAGTTTTCCATATGCATATCATTTTAAAATATTTGAATATATGGGGGGTTTATAGGAAAATCAGAATGGTTTTTCCACCATCACGTCGAAACGGCTGGATGGATCTCAACCAAACATTGTATTTAGAGTATACTAATCCCGGGGAAGGTTTAGATATGCATATCATTTTAAAATCCTTGAATAGACGGGGGGTTTATAGGAAAACCAGAGTGGTTTTCCCACCATCACGTCGAAACGGCTGGATAGATCTCAACCAAACTTCATATTTAGAGGATACTCATCGCGGGGAAGTTTTCCATATGCATATCATTTTAAAATATTTGAATATATGGGGGGTTTATAGGAAAATCAGAATGGTTTTTCCACCATCACGTCGAAACGGCTGGATGGATCTCAACCAAACATTGTATTTAGAGTATACTAATCCCGGGGAAGGTTTAGATATGCATATCATTTTAAAATCCTTGAATAGACGGGGGGTTTATAGGAAAACCAGAGTGGTTTTCCCACCATCACGTCGAAACGGCTGGATAGATCTCAGCCAAACTTCATATTTAGAGTATACTCATCCCAGGAAAGGTTCCGATATGCATATAATTTTAAAATCTTTGAATAGACGGGGTGTTTATAGGAAAACCACAGTGGTTTTCCTCTATTTTCTCTTATACTATTGATTTTCTGTAAACTTCGTTTACCGTACGTGAAACGTCTCTTCATTATAAACAACTTTCGTTATGTTCATAATTTACCTTACTCTTCACATGACGGAGAAATTTACAATTTTCTGCTGGTATCATGCTCTGCATTTAGTGACCGACAGACCGACAACGAACCTACAGGTTACCATGGCAACGTCTCTGACTGCATGCCAGTAGGGAAGTAACGTATTGCCATTTTCCTCATCATGCTTTTAAATTCGTGGTTGTTCCTTGGGTAGATGGCAAGAGAGGCATCAATCGGCTCATCTGCGGGATATTGGCGGAATATCGTTGGAGGTTATAACCGCCCTCGAATAGATTAAGTAATAACACCATTAGTCATCTTCATATTTGTTTACCTAAGAATCACTGAACCTAAATTTCTCCTCTGTTAGCGCTTTATTATATCCATAACTCACGGCATTTATTTATTTGTCGTTATCCGACTGTCCTCATTTATAATCCATTTTCTATTAGTTTCAACATTCTTAACTGTATTATTTTTCCTTAATTACGCCGTATGTACGTGAATGCTAGAAACTACTGGATGCATTTCCACCAAGATTCGTATTTAGAATACACCTGTCCTTGATAGGTTTCAGGGCAAATATTGTTTCTAAATCCCTGAACTAACTGGGGGTTTATACGAAACCGAAACAGTGATTTTGCACTTCCAAAAAATATACACAACAAAAGTTTATGGAAGTCTACCTACCTTGGTAGAAATTAATGTCTAAACCTTTTTTTCTCATGTGCATCATTTCGATACGAGGATCAATAAGGGAGATATCATTAAAGGACCGTTTTTCTGTACAAGTCCCATCGGACTTAACTCACGAGCGGGTGCGTGTAAAGCGTATTCCTTACAACTTGAAAACTACTGAAGACATTCGAAACAAAATTTATATTTAGCATCCACCTGTCCAAAGGTAGGTTTTAAACGTAAATAACATTTCATGTTCCGGAATGGACTGGCGGTTTATAAGGAACCGAAATGGTGATTTTACTCTTCCACAATATATACAGAACAAGACCAACCTGACTGGAAATCGACCAAACCTGATGGAATTCCACCTCTAAACCTTTTTTTTTCATGTGCATTTTTTCGTCAGGAGGATTAATAAGGGAGATATCATGAATGGTCACTTTTGCAGGTTAAGTCCAGCGGACATAGCCCAAAAGGTGTTTTACATGGAGCAGATTCCTTATCTATATAAATCAAATCGTAACGACTGTGTACCTCTACACTGACTATTTTGGCGAAATTTTCGTACAGCTTTCCGTTTAAGGGGTAATAATAACAATCTCCATAATTTTTGATTTCCTGAAAGTCCTAATTTTTACCCGCCTCGCCCAAAATCCACATTGTGGCATAATCTGCCAGAAGAATAAGAAGATAATTGAAATTTGACAAAATTATACGTTTTAGCCTGTAACGAATGAAAAATCCTATATCATTAAATTTTTCATTTTTTATCCCCGAAGAATATCGAAATATGCAGGCAATTTTAATGATGGTGCAGACCTTCGGAAATTCCTATCACGTAACGGATTGCACAATCTCCGTTCAATTTGGAATGATCTACAACCTTGGTCTTATGACTTTATGCCGTATCTGTATCCCTTTTACGTTTGATTTTTCTCTATTAATCGATGTTAAGTCAATTTGGAATTTTCACATGCATTATTCATACTTTCAATTACTTATATGAAATACAGAATCATCAAACTCTTCACGAAAATTGGCCCACTCAGTAGCCATTTGTGAGCCAAATGCTACGTATGTAGCTGTCACATTATTATCCGAAAAGTAATGTAATGTGAGATGATCTTACAAAACCTTTACCCTGTTCCACGTTTCTAAATATGACCCAAGAATAGATGACATATCATTGGACCAGCCATTTAGGCCACTAAATCCGGCGTGTCTTATGGTATAATCCTTTGTCGATATGACGTACGTTTAGTAGCAGTTAATCTGTAAATGAAGGTCTTCAATATTGTAAACACGCATATACTTTCGTATGTCGATCTATATATATTCACTGATGTCGATTTAGCGATCGAGAAAGGGTCGGTCTGCTATTGTAATCAGTACTCCCCACACCGACTTTGACTGGCAGTAGGAAAGGGTTCCTTCTCCAACTCCTGTGTAACTGTCATTAGTAAGGAAGGCCTACAATTGTAATGAATAGTTCCCTTCTCGATTTGACTTGCAGAAGGTAAGTGAGCATGCAGTTTTGTTTAAAACTCCCCTACCCGATTGTGTTTGGCAGTAGGCAAGGGTGCCCGCCATTATAAAGAAATGTACTCATCTAAAATGTGACTGGCATTAGGCATAGTGGCCTGCTATTTTGATGGAAACTCACCAACTTGGTGTGACTGGCAGTACGCTGGCTGGCAGTAGGAAAAGGGGCCTGTCATTATAATGATAACTGCACAACTCAATTTCGAGTGATAGTAGGGTAATTGCCTGCCATTATAATAAAAACTGTAATCTGTCTGGAGGTAGGAAAGGGGGCTGCCATTTTAACGAAAACTCCCCAAATCGATTCTGTCCGCATAGTAGGCAATGGGGCCTGCAATTATAATGTAAACTTCCCAACCTGATTGTGAATGCCAGTAGGCAAGTGAGCCTGCCGTTATATCACAAATCCGTAACAAACACTTTACATTGGAAACGTACGGGGACCTCCCCATGCTCTTTCTCGGATAACGCTAAGAGACATGCAATTTTAAAACTATCTTATTTACTGCATGTACACTATTTACTTCGATATTCGAATACAATGTAGAATACCGTAGCGAAGCACGGGTACATTCGCTAGTTATTTCTAAAACAATTTTTGGACGATTTAACGGTTTTCAAACAACAGCTTGTGTGGAAATTTCAAAATGAAGCCACGTCAGGAAGGTCAGTGCTTCGAAGACTGACAACGTGCTATTGCCTGATTAAGGTACTGGCGGGGAGGACTAGCTGACAGCATCAGTTTAGGCCAACCTTCATGTTTACGGATATATAATATGCTGATTATTACCACGATGGTGAGCCTTGCTCACACTTTCTGGGGTGAAGGACTGTGCTGACGATCAGCTTGGATGACTGATCGAAGATCCTATATCTGTTCACATCTTTATAGCCATTACTTTTATTACGTTGGTTGTTATTCAGTTTAGTGGACTGCTACATCATTGGTAATTAAGGCCATGGCTGCTTCCTTCCACTCCTAGCCCCTTGTTGTCCCATCGTCACCGTAAGACCTATCTGTGTCGGTGCGACGTTAATCAACTTGTAAAAAAACCATTGGTCATCAGCCCGTGTGACTGGGTGAGTAAACAGATATATTATTATATATACCTGTAAGGAGCGGTTTTGGTAATGCCCTTAACGTCACGCTAACTCAGACAGATTTTGGAAGTCAATGAATACTAAAGGACTATTAATGAAGCGGCCCTGGCATTCATTGTGGTACATTTTCAGTATTTTCTGGACATTATAATGGAGAAACTATGGAAATTCATATTCAGGGTGAGGGTTCGAAGACACTATCACCCAAATGCAAGCTTACTGCTTTGAGGCATGTTCCATGCAAACAAATCTGTTAGTATTTGTAAGTTGTGTTGTAGGGGTTCTAACTGGAATCATTTGGTCGT
This sequence comes from Anabrus simplex, assembly GCF_040414725.1. Taxonomy (NCBI): domain Eukaryota; kingdom Metazoa; phylum Arthropoda; class Insecta; order Orthoptera; family Tettigoniidae; genus Anabrus; species Anabrus simplex. The sequence continues at coordinate 352,337,445 of NC_090266.1, read as the reverse complement.
ACGTGTCCTAGGACTACTAGCATTTACCGATATTTAGTAGATGGAAAGAAAACAGCGGGAAGCAGAGGAGGAAAGCCAGTTCAGCTTCCCAGTCCCTACCGTAGGTCGTACATTAAGCCACTTCAGATACCCACCCCCTACAGTAGGCCGTATATTGAACTGCTTGGGTATGGATTGTGTGGTTTAAAATATTTAGCATGCGTATTTATTGATGTTATTTTGATGAAAATTCATCTGTCCTTATTAAAAATTGTAGCAATTACGAACAGTATTAATTCTAGGTCACTGATATCCTTTGCCGTTGATCTTAGCCCATCGAATTCATATTATTACAAGGAGACATTCTCAGACGTTTATAAGGGTGAGTAAGTTCAAACATTTCCAAAGCTATTAATTGCACGTTTAGCATTTATACATGGCTTTTATCTAAAATTCGTTTGAACTGTTGATCTTATTTTGATGAATATTCAACTTGAATATTAAACAATTACGAACTATATTCATTCCAGTTCACTGATGTACTTTGCCGTTGATCTTACTCCATCGAATTCAATATTATTATAAAGAGGCATACTCAGATGTTGTTCACAGGAGAAAATGCACTAATTAAATTTATATGTACTTTTCCAGGTGATCTGTAGGACTGGTAGTATTGAATAATTGAAGAAATTCCATGTAATATGATGGTTGGAACTTTAATAGTGGCAACACTGTTGTAGAGACGCCATTTAGCGGAACCTAATAATGTCGCTGATAGCACACGTTAGTTATATATTACCTACCTTACCTCAGAGAGGATGGACTCTCCCTTTCCACATCACGGGCAACCGAGCAGTCGCTTAAGTGCGGCCATTATCCAGTAATCGGGAGATAGTGGGTTCGAGCCCCACTGTCGGCAGCCCTGAAGATGGTTTTCCGTGGTTTCCCATTTTCACACCAGGCAAATACCGGGGCTGTACCTTAATTAAGGCCACGGCCGCTTCCTTCCAATTCCTAGGCCTTTCCCATCGCATCGTCATAAGACCTGCCTGTGTCGGTGCGACGTAAAGCAAATAGCAAAAAAAAAAAAAAAAAAAGAAAAAAAAATCACGGGCATGCGAATTGGCGAGAGGAACAGAGCCTCGTGATAGCTGGCAGTCTAAGGTGCTGTTGTTACGGCGTTTTTGAAACAGGAACAACGGAATTACATAAGTATTGAATGTGCCAGAGGTCGTATAGCACGACTGTGTCATCAAGGTCTTCAAGAGTCTTGCGAGGAATCTGCATTGCCTTACGGAACAGTGGCACGGTGGCTGAATCCTTCAAGAGGGACGCCAAACTGTGGCAGACATACGTCGGCCAGGTCGTCCTAGTGTCAGTTACTGGACACTGATCGACGTCATAGGATTTGTGAGCTGGTCCGAGACACCGAATTACCGCATAAGACTGTGTTTCACATTCTGAAGGAACGCCTGAGCATGAAAAAAATTGCATCACGGTGGGCTACGTGTGGTTTGACGGAAATGAAAAAATGGTTACGATAGACACTGCTCGTTACTGCTTGGAGCGCTATGAGTGCGAAGGAGAGGCCTTTTTACGCCGTATCATTACGCTGGTTGAGACGTGGGCCAAATGGTACGAGCCACAACTGAATCGCCAATAGAACGAATGGCATCATTGCGGGTCACCCCGAAGAATAAAAGTTCGTCAGAACCCTAGCAATGTGTATGACTGTGGTACATATCCAACCTACCTGTACAACGCCTTCAACTCCTGTAGGATACGACGGTAGAGCAGATCCACCAGACTCTCCCAATGTGCTCCTAACGCATTACGTTCCTCCACAGCAGACCGGCAATGCACAGTATTACTGTTCATTTTTGAAACACAACCTGCGATTACCTTCTATAAAGAACATACGACACTTTCTCCAGAGACCACCCATCATTTTGCACGACAACGCTCGGCCCCATACAGCGCAAGCTGTGGCTGATTTGTTCGGTCGATGGAGCTGGGAATTGCTCTACCATCCAACATACTCCCCGGACTTTAGCACTTGTGACTTTGACTTGATACCTAAGGAAGGAACCGCTTCGTGGTGTTCCAGATATTCGTCAGGCAGTAGAGCGCTCCATTCAAACTATCAACACAACAGAGGCCGATAAATGTATCCTACTACTTCCACATCGCTGGCAACGAGTTGTACACAATGCCGGTGACTACTTTGAAGGAGAGTAAAACTTGGTAACTTTTATCTATTTTTTATTAAATTTCCAACCCTTGTATTGTAGATTACTGCTTAGGATCTGGCAACATTTTAGCTTCTCAAATAAATACGACAAATCAATAGTTGTTTGAACAACACGAGAAGGATAAAATATGACTCGTGATTGCTCGTTAACTAACGAATTATGGGTACGTTACAACTCCAGGCTTAGAATAAGGAGCAATCATTTCCTGATAATAGAGATAAACCTCATATCCTTTTGAAAACAAACCTTAAATTGTTTTCTAAACTCTCGTAGGCTAACACTGTACAGAGTGAATCAGTTACATAGAGGTCAGTGTGTAGGGTTACCTAATGTGTTGGGCATTTGAGAAGTTCATTTCTACGTCTATGGTGTAAATCCCACTGAATGAAACAAAATTATTTCAAGTTGTCTGAAACATCCTCATACTATTTTACCCAAGCAATTAGACCCTGAAACGCAGGAAATTGCGCTATTCTTCATACCAATCACTCAAAACGTTTGTTTGTTCCAAACAGTTTCAGTCATGCAGAAGTTGTGACGAGTCTACTTGTTGGAAGCAAACACTCGGAATCAAGGGCAAATCTTTGTTATTTGGAACATCTTTATTGCACAAGATATAAAAGAAACAACAACTAATAATAATAATCATAAATGTGTTATTGCCAGTATTACGTAGTCACTCACAAACTACTTGGAAATATCCATGACGGGGATGTATCCTATCGGGAAAGCGATTAACATACAATTGTGCTGCTTGTTTCTGATTACAATGGCATTCACCAGTTCCGCATTTTAATACCTATGTCTGTCGATTGCAATGACTCTACGTAGCCTAAAACGTGTTCCCTACGAACTCAGTTGGACAGGCATGGAAACGTAAAGAAAGTCACAAAAGCAATATTCGTCTCCACCATAGAAACGTAAACAAATTCATGGAAATGGTGAGAAGAGGGGGTTAATGGTTCAAATGGAAGATGAAAAATTCACTTTGTGTAGCCCAGGCCTGATTTTGTGACCGGACACCTTTCCTTAAGCTAATCCCAAATAGAGAAACGTATTTACTATTACATGTTCCTGCGGTTGTTGGTAGTTTGGTATGTTTTGTATTGCTGAAAAGAACTATATTATGATGAACTGAAACATGCAGTCCCCAAGCAATAGGAATTGGACATACACAATTAAAATCACTGATCCGGCAGAAAATCGAACCCGGGTCCCTTTCTAGTGAAGGCCACTACACTGATCATTAAGCCAAGGAACCGTGAAAATATTCAGATTGAATAACGGATTCACTGAATTGAAAGTCATGGAGTCGCGCAGTAGATACAAGATAGATACGATTGCAGTAACAAGACGATGCAGTTGGAATTGGATTTTTAAAAATCGTAAAAAAGGACAATATTTGTAATAAAATATTGAAACCAAATTCTCTGAAGTGTGTAGTAGCTATCGTATGGAAAGTTAAGACAGTGATTAATAATTCCATTCGTAAAATAATTATAACTTTGTGACTTGAGTAGCTGGTAAAATTAAATATTTAACATTACACATGATTAATAATAACTACAAAAATGATAATATGTCCTGAAACAACACAACTGTCTAACATGAAGAAAAGTATCCTTCAGATGACAACACCAATGTGCGCTGATTTGTCAAAAGTCGTAGGACACCTGTGCACGAAGCTGTTGAGCCAATAAAAGTGCAGCTACGTGACGTGGCACGTATTTCTCAAGAAAATTGAAAATTGACAAACGTTACTTCTACTTTGGGATAAATTTTAAGTTAATTTGCCTGGATTGCTTACATACAGTAGTTTCCTGATGATTGAAGGTGAAGAATCTTAATTCTTAATTGAATTAATACCGGGAGAACGTGGTGGCTTCATCATTATTTTCTTGGAACTCTCTAGAATTCTCGACTTATCAGCCCTGAACATTCTCGGCCCAATGAGACGATACATTATCATACTGGAAAATTCCATCGTTGTCAGTGCACACGCAGCCTATTGACAGCTACAAATGATTTCCAGAGGAGGCTATGTGGCGGTAACTATACAATGACGTGGTTTGTCCGACTAGTGGACTTAGTCCATGGCATGTGGACGCACCGCATGGCAGAACGGTGCAGTGACTTGGTGACTACTGGAATCCATAACCTAATAGGGTTTGTGTTAAACCAGCACGTTACCATCTACCCAAAGCAACTTGCATCTGAACTCGTTCAAGCAAACTACATATTTCCAATCGTCCAGGGTCCATTCAGCGACTTCATGAGCTCAGATGAGGATATGTGTCCTGTGTCGTACTGTTACCTATTTGGGAGAGTCTGGTGGACCTGGTCCGCTCTCATATTGTATAGGAGTTAAAGGCATTGTTCAGGTAGGTTATTATTGTTATTATTATTATTATTATTATTATTATTATTATTATTATTATTATTATTATTATTATTATTATTATTATTATTATTATTATTTATTTTCCACTAATTGTAGGTACAATTTATGGATGGTGAATGGAGAAAGGGCATAGCCCCACATACACGAAAGTGCCTCCATCACCACTTAAAATTACAATATTGAAATATACAATTACATTCTACATAGTGTGCTTGTAGACCGTATTTGCAAGGCATATTTACATAATACTCACCAGACCTGTTCAACATTCAAGTAATTCGACACACACACACACACACACACACAGAGTGAGAGGGATAGAGAGAGAGTCTCTCTCTCAATCTCTATCTCTCTAGAATCCCCACATATACTTTAGCTAGGCCGACTCACTCATACCCACATACAGTACAGTCTCACTCGGGATCCCATAAACTTTCATCCGTCCTCTCACTCATACTGAAAATTCACACAATAGAAAAGGTTTCATTATACATAGATATGTTGGATATGTGTCTGGCACTTCCTACATTTATTGCGGCTATGATTGGAGCCAGCGTTGCTGCTCCGATTCCGCGGATTATTCTAGCCAGTCATCCCTGATCACGATCATAAATCAACGGTGCTATCCACAGTAGAATATAATGCCTTCAATGATGTATTCCAGAAACACGCATGATATTGTGCAGGGAAGAGCAGTGTATGTCTTGTTAACTCCATCAGTTGAAGGTAGCATTCATTTAGAAGCCACCAACACGCGATATTGAAACTCGGGTAACTCATGTCGTTTTGTCATTTGCTGCTGGATAATGTTTAACCTGAATGACACGATCTCTTCCCCACAATTACAACAAAATTGGACACTTCAAAGCCGTCATGGGGCGGTGGTGACACTTGATACTTAGTTACTTACTACTTTACACTGTCCGCCTCTGTAGCGGCGGGTCCGGGTTCGATTCCCGGTACTGCCAGAAATTTAAGAATGGCAGGAGGGCTGGTATGTGATTGAAATGGTACATGCAGCTCACCTCCAATGGGGGTGTGCCAGAAAAGAGCTGCACCACCTCAGGATGAGGACACAAGTATAGTCCGACTCATTGGCTGAATGGTCAGCGTACTGGCCTTCGGTTCAGAGGGTCCCGGGTTCGATTCCCGGTTAATTCCAGTGGCCCGGGGGCTGGGTGTTTGTGCTGTCCCCAACATCCCTGCAACTCACACACCACACATAATACTATCCTTCACCACAATAACACCCTCATCGGAGGGTCTGCCTTACAAGGGCTGCACTCGGCTAGAAATAGCCACACGAAATTAAAAAAAACTACCAAATGTACCAATGACCATTGGTTCAGCCGAAAGGATGTGGATTCCGTAGTAGGGTTACCAGACGTCCGTATTTACCAGGACATGCCCTTATTTTTAGCGTCTGTCCTGGCGTCCGTATTTATTTTTTAATTATTTGTTGATTGTCCGTATTTTCGTCTAATAATGTTAAAATGAACTTTTTCCAACTGAAAACCCATTTTCGTAAACTTAGACTCGCTTATTCCATAACCTTTGACTTAAGCTGTAGCTTGAATTTTTTAAATTCCTGTAGTCTTTGACTAGTATATTATCGCTGCTCGAAGTCGATAGTCGAAGTTGGCGATAGCATGCGGAAACGGAAGCTAAAGACAAATAATTTTCGTCCATATTGCTGCTTAGTTGTTCCACAATCCTTGTGATCTACTCTACAATATCTGTTGTGATCTGTTGGTACGTTAAATGTATTATGGGAAAAAAAGTGTAAGTTCACTGCTGAATTAGAGAAAATATATAAATGCTTCAAAAAGGGCCGCACCGACGAAGATGCCATGTGTCTAGTATGTAAACCAGGAACATACGTTTCTGTGGCTAATCGTGGAGCTATGGATTTAGAAAGTCACATTACAACGGGCAAACATAAATCTAATGTTCAAAGTGCATCAACTTCAACTTCAAATAATGTGTTGATATTTTTTCAAAAAGAACACATCACTAAACGAAATTGGATTGCTGAAGAGGGAGTTCTTTTGTACCACAATGCTGTTCATCATGGGAGCTACAAAACTATGGATTGTATGTCTAAGCTTCTACCTAAATTATTTCCTGATTCTGAAATAGGGAAAAATATTCACTGTGTTCGTACAAAGTCTGAGGCCATTGTCAATATACTTGGACCTCACTGTGTAGAAAGTGCCATTAAACAAGTCAAAGATGTATCATGCATTGGTGTTTGTACGGATGGTAGCAATCATGGGGATATAAAACAGTTTCCTGTGCTCATGCAGTATTTCGACTACAGGAATGTAGGGCTGCAAGCAAAGTTCATTGACCTGCACAGTGTTAGTAATGAAAAAGCTGCAACAATCTCTTCAGTGGTGTTAGATGTCCTGCAATAAAATGGAATTTCGGAGTAGTGCATTGCTTTTGGAGGAGAAAACCGCAATACGAATTTGGTGGCCTGAAAAGAAGAGGAGATAATAATGTATTTTCTAACCTAAAATCTCAGCTTTATGAAACCTTCATTGGAGTAGGCTGCCCAGCACACGTGTTGCATAATTGTGTTCAACATGGATTTGATTTACTGTCGATTAACGTTGAAAGCATTGTGTTGAAAGAGTTCAACTATTTTTCTACATTCACCATAAGGACTGAAGAGCTAAAACCTTTTTGCGAATTTGTTGATGTGAATTACAAATCCCTATTGAAGCATACAAAGACTCGTTGGTAGTCACTTTTCCAGCTGTTGAAAGGATGCTTGAACTGTATCCAGCACTTCGATCTTATTTTCTATCTGTGGATAACCCGCCAACAAATATGAACAAGTTTTTCACGAATAATTTAAGCGAAATGTATTTAATATTTTGCCAGTCTTTAATGTCAGTCTTTCCATTATTGAAGTGAAACAGGCACTTGAAGAAACTGTTGGCATTTTACAAGGTCGTTTTTGAAACAATTTTGTTCCTGTGAAAGTGAAAGAAATGATGAAAACTTTGAAGGAGGAAGGGTTGCAGGAAGACAGTAATTCCTTCATGAAAGAAGTCAATGATGTATATAATGCATGCCTGGAGTACCTTGGAAAATGATTACAACCACTTGAAGAATTCAGTACTTATAAATGGATGACCTTAACTTCAGATTTCAACTGGACTGACCTTGAAGATACTGTTAAATATCTTACTGCTAAAGATGTACACATTGATGATGTTAGATTATTTGACTAATTTGTAAATCTTTAAAAGTATGTTGAAGAGAAAAAGCAGAATGAAAATTTCTTGAAGGAACCAGTCCATAAAAAATGGGCTGGTTTTCTAAATAGTGTCAATATTACATGTTCTTCCGAGCTACTGAAATTGGCAGAAGTGTATTTTGCAATTTCTGCACATAATGCCAACGTAGAAATACTTTTTTTCTTTATTAAATGTACAGTGGGCCAAAGAAAGAAGTAGGTTAAGTGTTGACTCTGTGAAATGATTGGTGTCAGTGAATTTTAACATGAAAGACTTCACTTGTAACCAGTTTTATGATTATTTAAAAGACAATAAGGAGTTGCTCACTAAAATAAGTAGCTCTGATAAGTACAATCAACATGAATAAGGTGTCAGTGACAGTCCTGCTTTCGAGACTTCACTTGTGGCCAAGAAATATGAATAAGGTATGTTAAATAAATGGTTTTAACAAAAAATTTAAGCAATTTTAATGCTGTCCTGGTTTTGTCATGCTTTTTGAACTCAAAAGTCCTGCTTTCGAGCCGTTGTCATCTGGTAACCTTATTCCGTAGGGAAGTATAAAATTTCTATTTCTGGAGAGATACTAGAGGCACATAACGCCAGGGTTCACTCCGTCTACAGCAGCAAAGAGTATCAGGTACTAAGCTGACCTGGTTCAGAGTTAATAACTTTTCCTACTTAATCCCGAGATTACGAACAGAGGACATCATTAAACTCGTCTCCTCCAGGGTCTCCATTTCCTGTAATGCAGATGGTTTTGACTTTAACGAACTGTTGGTTTATATTGACCATTTGCCATGATGTTTTGATGAAACCTAAACCCTCGCTATTAAACCACATCGCTCATCATTCAGCTTTGAGTATCATGCCAGCAAAGGAGGACGGAATTTGTTGTAAAAGCCTCCTCCTAACTGTGAAATTACAGTATAACTTCCATTTCTCATATAGACAATTGTAGAAAAATTCAGGTTATAACCTAAAATTTCTTCCATGATTTCACTATAATTTAAAAACATAACCTCCATTTTCCACAGCATTTTTTAACAATTCGTAATGTTATGGTATTATTTTTAAGACATATTCCGTGTTACACGAATCTTGAGAATAGCATTGTAAGCATTGCTAAATAATGCACTCTTAGCAAAGAGGCTTGATACATGTGATGATGCCACCAGAATTATATTTAATAATGTCATAAGTAGGGAGCGGATTTTTATGTAATTACATATTTTTTTGCGTAAGTTTTAACTCAAGTTACGAAGTTCATTATTTCTATTGTGCATCCCCAAGTGTAAAAACTGAATCTTATTTCACATAAAAACACATATTTTCACATTTTTTAAATGTAAATACATATTTTAAGAAAATCTATAATATACACATAAATCGCCAATATTTGTTGATCAATAAAATTTAAAATGCTTCTGTGTTATAAAACAATGCTCATATTTTCATTTTACGATTACGGTATTGTTTTTAACAGTGTATTTAACATAATGTATCTGAATGTTTCGGCTATTTATGGACTTCCCTCCATAAGTTCTAAAACTTGCTGGTCACTGGCTACGTCGTTACATTTAGACAGCGATTTGCTTTGCTGCACAAGATGTTTCCTTGCATGATGTCATTCCAACTCTTTATGAGTCAACCCTCTCGGCTTTTGTTTAAAGAATATCAGCGAAAGGCAATCACGGAGAGATAAGGTGACGTAATTCCGTTACGACATGGGAAACTCGGACGAATATTTCCCCACCATTAGGTAGTGGAATTTCATCAATCCTAAGAGTAAGGTTAGTTGTTCGGGTCCATATGTCATTCCCGTGGTCGTGTGATTTTGTATGGATTTATAAGAAATATTTCCTTCGGTGTCCGCTGCTATTCTTTTAATTGAAACAGTGATTCACCGTAAATGCGTGTGTCGTAACCTGAAAAACAATGCCAAAAGCGAAGTCGAGTACAAGGTTGCGTCTTCAACAATATGTAGTGGAATTTAAAAGCATTTTCACTACCGATGGAAAAGTATTATTTTGCCAACCGTGTGGTAAAACAGTACGTGCAGATCAACGTTCTCAAGTAATCCAGCATTTGTCTGGAAATAAGCATACTGCGGCTGCTTCGCGTGTGCGTTCGCGACAATTACAAATAGCTGAACCAGCTACTTCAAATGCAGGCCCATCTAAATATTCCCAGTATTATTTAGATGTGTGCAGAGCATTTGTTTGCGCCGACATTCCTCTTGGTAAAATAAATAATCCGGGACTGAGAAATTTCCTAACAAAGTACATTAATTTTGAGCCTCCAGACGAATCCACATTAAGGAAAAACTATCTGCCAAAATGTTACGAAGAAACTTTACGGAGAATTCGGGCAGTATGTGATAGCGAAAAACTGTGGGTGAGCATTGACGAAACCACTGATTCAAGTGGCAGAAAAGTCGGAAATGTTGTAGTTGGTGTGTTGAAGAATGACAAAACTGCTTGCGATCGTTCTTATTTGCTAGCGTGTAAAGAAATACCTGCTGCAAACCATGTCACTGTAGCTAGGTTGTTCAATGAAGCCATGCACTTACTCTGGCCAAAAGGTATAAAATACGACCATGTATTGCTTTTCCTTACTGACAGTGCAGCTTACATGAAAAAGGCAGTCGGAGGCCTTTCTGTGAGCTTTCCGAAAATGATACACGTAACTTAAGTTGTTCATGCTCTACACAGGTTATGTGAAACTGTGCGGGCTCAGTATCCTCAAGTGGATAAATTAGTGTCTAATGGCAAAAAAGTCTTCGTAAAAGCACCCTCAAGAATCGATCTCTAAAGAGAAAAACCCGGATCTTGCGCTTCCTCCTCTGCCTATTGTTACGCGGTGGGGTACCTGGCTTAGCGCTGTGGTATACTACGCAGACAATTTCGAAAGTTTTGCATCCGTTGTGAACGTGCTAGATAAAAACGACGCGTCGTCAATTGAGATTCTTCAAGAGATACTAAAAGACAGCTCTTTGAAAAATGATTTGGCGTTTATATCTGCCAATCTAAGCTTCTTGTGTAAAACTATAGACATACTTGAAAAATCCACTAACCTGTTGTCCGAAACAGTGAAGGAAGTGAGCGCTGTTGAAAATAAATTAGATTCACTCCCGTCTTCGCAGGTACAGGGACTGGTCAAATATCAAAATTTGTTCAGGAAAAACAGAGGATTTCAAACAATGTGCCAAATTTCTAGTGTATTAGAGGGTGCTCATGTTGGCGAAATTGATGGCGTTATTGTTGGTGACATTCCTCTCTTTAACTATGCTCGTCTGACTTCCTGTGATGTGGAGCGATCGTTTTCGCAGTATAAGGCGTTCTTTAGAGATAATCGGCATGCATTTGTGATGGACAATTTGAAGATGACCTTTGTTGTTCACTGCAATTCTGAGACTACTTCTAGCAACTAATATTCCAGCGTGTGATGGGTGAGTACGAACTGGCACTATTTTTTCAAAGATGATAGGTTGCTTTTGCCATATTTAAACAAAACATTACCTTTAAACAAATAACCATTCATAATATCTACTCTGGCATATCAAAAATTAATATACCATACAGCACGTTTCCATACACAAACACCATTTTGCCTTAAGGAGCACGTTTGGTAGCACCATATTCTAATACAAAACATTATACTTATTTACTTCTTGAGCGCGAGTAGTTATGTGATATTTAAAGGAAAATAATTTCAGTTTTTTATCACATATTTTAAAGTTTTTCATCACATAAAAAATAAATATTTTTCACATTTTTAGCACATAAAAATCCTCTCCCTAGTCATAAGAAGTTAAGTGATGAATGGAAATCAATAAGCAAATTTGGATAGAAAATTCCACTTATGTACCATCAGAGTGAGAGTGTTCGATTGATGGCCAAACGCATCTTGAAGAATCCTTTGAAAATAACGTTTGGCAGGGAAGTAACACTTCTGCACCAAATGGCCTGCAGGAACACACATCAAGCAGTAGTTTGAATAGCCGGTGGAATTTTCTAAGTCTCCGAGTTCTTTTGAAGCACATTAACATGTCAGAACAAAATTCCGAATTAATGAAATAAGCAATCTGTTTTCTTACATTTGTAACACGAATCTGAAAATTTTCTGGCTAAGAAAACCACTGGCACTGAATTAAACATATGTAATTACCGTTATGCGAAATAACCATAAAAACCCATAGCAGCTAAAGCACGTTAACTACTTAATCCCTCTAACGAGAGCTATCAGAAGGGCAGTGTAATATACTCAGCAGAAGAACAGCTACACTGGTCGACAAGTATCCGCTACATGCTTCGAATTACAAAGGAGAGAGCATATTTTACTTGCTAATTGTTCCCCGGGGTGCTGTTCAGTTGACGTCTGGGATACTGATCACTTGTACAAGCAAATCCTAAATCTGAGTTCCTTGCAGTCTCCCGCCTTGCGGCAGTCCGTACTCCAGGATCGATGAGTTGCTTCAGATATATCGAGCGGTCTGGGTGGATCAGAGTAAGAGTTTTCGAATGATGACCGCGGGTTCGATACTGACAGAGGTAGTCGACTTTCAAAGGTCTGGTCAAAATCTTGACACTCCATGTTATGACTGTTAGCATGTTAAAGATCTCTGATGGTGTACTCTGTGACCACCCAGCAAGACTGACTACTTGCATTTAGAAATAGCCCGGAATATTTTAACTTACGGTACTTGATGGTGGAGCAGTAGTAACGTCGAAATGCTAGCTGCTTTTTTGTCGCACCGACTCAGATAGGTCTTATGGTGACGATGGGATAGGAAAGGGCTAGGAGTGGGAAGGAAGCGGCCTTGACCTTAATTAAGGTACAGCCCCAGCATTTGCCTGGGGTGAAAATGTGAAACCACGGAAAACCAACCCCAGGGCTGCCGACAGTGGGATTCGAACCCACTATCTCCCAGATGCAAGCTCACAGCTGCGCGCCCCTAACCGCTCGGCCAACTCTCCCGGTAACGTCGTAATGTGCACACAAGTAAGATTATTATTATTATTATTATTATTATTATTAATAATAATAATAACAATAATAATAATAATACCATGTGTAATTTGATTTTTAAAGAAGTCTAAATTTCGCTTAACGGAGACAGCCAAATAATAATAATAATAATAATAATAATAATAATAATAATAATAATAATAATAATAATAATAATAATAATAATAATAAAAATGTCCACCTGTGCGATGTAGTGGTTGGTGTGATTAGCTGCCATCACCGGAGGCCTGGTTTCGATGCCCGGCTCTGCCATGGAATTTTAAAAGCGGTCCGAGTGCCGGAACAGGGTCCATTCAGCCTCGGGAGGTCAACTGAGTAGAGGGGGGTACAATTCCCACCTCAGACATCCTCGAAGTGGTTTTCCGCGGTTTCTCAATTCTCCTTCAGGTAAATGCCAGGATGGTACCTAACTTAAGGCCACGGCCGTTTTCTTCCCTCTTCCTTTTCCATCCCTTCCGATCTTCCCATTCTCCTACAAGGCCCCTGTTCAGCATACCCGGTGAGGCAGTCTGGGAGAGGTACTGGTCCTCCTCCCCGATTGTATCCGCAGATAAAAATCTCACGCTCCAGGCCACTGCCTTTGAGGCGGCAGAAGTAGGATCCCTCGCTGAGTATGAAAGAAAAACCAACTCTAGATGGTAAACGCATTGAGAAAGAAAGAAAGAAAGAAAGAAAGAAAGAAAGAAAGAAAGAAAGATAGATAGAAATAAAGAAAGAAAGAAAGAAAGAATAATAATAATAATAATAATAATAATAATAATAATAATAAACATAGTTTGTGGCATATGCAAATAGTTTGGGGCGTTGATCTGCTTGAAGGACTGTTGCGTAGCCAGGTGGCCAGCATATATTGGTGTGTCATGTGGTCAGCGCAACGAATTTTTTAGCAGCCGTATTGCTAGGCTTTCTTGACCGGAATCACCGCCTCTCTTATCAATCAGCTTCTCTGTTGAACTCGTGTGGTTTATTTCAAAAATATTCAATGATCTTTCTGAAATAGCGAAACCCCCAAGTCTCCTTCCCCGCTAGCAAATTACAAAGTACCGGACGAGTTGGGCATGCGGTTAGAGGCGTGCGGCTGTGAGATTGCTTTCGGGAGATAGTGGGTTCGAAGCCAGCAAGGCCACGGTCGCTTCTTTACCATTCCTAGGCCCTTCCTATCCCATCGTCGCCATCAGACCTATCTGTGTCGGTGCGGTGTAAAGCAAATAGCAAAAAATAAAAAAATAAAAAAATAAAAAAATAAAAAAAATAAAAAAATACAAAGTTAAGTTGCCTCCGTAGAAGATAATAAGACCATGGGGAAATGGAAGTTGAAGGCTTCCACTAAATCTAATATGTTGGGAACTACCCAACCGATGATATACAGAAGTGCTCGCCTCACTCACTAGGACTCAGGTTCAATTCCCTGTCAGAAAGCCGAAATATTTAGAAACAAGACGTAAAAATAATTATCCCAATTCACAATTTAAATGTAAAATACAGAGTGTATCCGTGATGATGTTACAAACTTTCAAGGATGATGGAGGCAGGCAAACGGATCAATTTGAGATCAGGAACCGTAGTCCGGAAACGTGCGAGTCAAAAGTTATTAGCAATCCAAGTTGTTCTTCTTTCTTTCTCTACCGCTTTTCTCACATCTGTGGTGTCGCAAATGTGGATTTGGCCCTGTTTTACGGCCGGATGCCCTTCCTGGCACCAACCCACTATGGAGTTATTTAATCACTATTGCGTGTTTGTGTGGTGGTTGGTAGTGTAGTGTGTTGTCTGAATATGAAGAGGAAAAGTGTTGGGACAAACAAAAACACCCACTCCCAGCGCCGGAAGAATTCATCAGAGGCAATTAAAATCCCCGACCCAGCCGGGAATCGAACCCGGGACCGTCGAACCGACGGCCTCAACGCTGACCATTCAGCCAATGAGCCGGTAATACAAGTTGTTCTTTCTCCTCGCCTAAATGCAGAAGTGTACACAGTCGTACTCGGAGATGTACGTACTACCCACGTTCTTGGAACACGTCCCACTTTCCCTTCGTCAACGGATATAGTTCCAGCATGATGGAGACCCACATCACTTTGGACTGAGGGTTCGTGAACATCTGGATCAGACATTCGCTGTGAAGTGGATAGGAAGAGGAGGTCCTGTTTCGTGGCTCGCTCTTTCTCCTGATCTCACCCCACTTGATTTCTTCTTGTGGGGCCATGTGAAAGGCGTTCTGTATGAGACATCCGTCGAGAATGAAAAGGATCTCTTGGCTGAAATTTTCGCTGCCTGCGACGCTCTTCAAACGACACCGGGGATATCCGAACGGGTACTACAGAACTTTGTGGGACGATGCCATGCCTGCATTCACGCAGCGGGATGCCATTTCGAACATTCGTTGTGAATGGACCAGCTTGTGAAACTCGTGCAAGTAAACGGACTTAAATGAGTATTTTGCTTAACTTTTGACTAGATCGTTTCCGGAATATGGTTCCTTATCTCAAATTGAGACATTTGCCACCCCCATCATGCCTGAAAGTTTGTAACATCATCGCAGATACACCCCGTATATTTATTTTGAATTGCGTACATAACAGTTATAATTCAATGTTACTGAGGTGCAGCTTGAGCGGCAGTCACTTCACACACTGTGCCACGCTTTGTTAGGATACCTTGAGCTCACTACTCACCATTTCGCTGACATAAATATTCTCCTCGTTATCTCGGGAATTAAGGCTGCTCCTGTAACATCCTTTGGAGTTAGTACTGAAAGAACAATTCCCTAAAGTGTTTAAGAAAATTACCCAAATTTGTGATTTCAAATTCGGAAGTCCCCTTTCTCGCCAAAAGGGAACCTTCTTCCTACTTTCAATGATTATCGAGTTAAGATAATTTAATGAACACTTGGAAGTTACTCCAGTATTTCATTTAACAATATTTGGCTGTTAGCTACGCGTGAGTCAGTTCTGCATGATATCCTGCGCAAATGTTGGGCCTGTTCTTTTGCAAGTTTGCTTTACGTCGTACCGACACAGATAGGTCTTTTATGTCGACGATGGGAGAGTAAGGGGGGTAGGAATGGGAAGGAAGTGATCGTGGCCTTAATTAAGGCACAGTTCCAGCATTTGCCTAGTGTGAAAATGGAAAACAATAGAAAACCATCTTCAGGGCTGCCGACAGTGGGGTTAGAACCCACTATCTCCCGAATACCAGCTAATAGTCACGTGCCTCAAATTGCGCAGGTAGTTGCTCGGTATGTTGTGCCTCTTTTTCCTGCGCTTTCAGATTAATTTGAAAAGCAACTGCGACCTTGATACATCTACTATCCTAACACTCGCGTGGTTGTAAAAAGTAACCACAGAAAAAAATATAACTACACTGGTCATTTTATGGATATTAAGCCGCACTACTAATACTGTATGATTATATTATATTCATTCACTAGTCACTTGTGCTGTATGTCTTATTACGAGAAGAATGGTGTACACGTAGTTATACCTAAGGTGGCATAGCAAACACATTTTATTCAACTGACTGTTCGAAATTGTTTAAAGAGAGACGGGTTATGCTCTCATGATATATATTTTTATATTTTCCTATCAAAATATTCAGAGGGGATGAAAGAATTACGACCACATAATTATGATATAAAAATAATGTTTTCACTCTTGCCCCACGTTCGCCTTCATTCTCTCTGAAACATAATACCTTTTATGCGCCGTAGAATGGGCGGTTTCTTGAAAAGAGTGAATAATTCTCGTCAGTTCTAGTCTTTTACGTTATAAAATGAAAGGCGAGTGCCTGCTCTCCTTACGGCTGACAGCGTAACATATACGAACTTCACAGCTCATGAAGCCCCGAGGGGAAATATCTGATGAATCCTTCATCTTAGAGTAGGACACGGTTTTAGAGGACTCTCTCATTACTGGAGGCAGACGCTTTGTAATCTGTGATGCTCTTTTTGTCGCGGGCGCTCCTTGTGACCGATCTGAGACTGTTGGCGTCAAAATGATTTAAACTTGCCGATGTTCCTTTGATGAAATATAGTACTATTTTAAGAAAATATTGGAGATATTTTTCAAATATAGCTAGAAAATCAGCAGTTCTACTTACTATACTGGTTTGGATGAAGACATTTTCTCAGAAACATTCTCAATTTCCATACTTCATATCTATATATGACATAATCTGATGGAACGAATGCCAGGAGTATAAGAAGTGGGAGTTGACAATCATGTGATTAAGTGTTCCTTTGTTTTCTATTTCTTGTTGCTATTCTTTACGTCGCACGGACACAGATAGGTCTTATGGCGTAGGAGGCCTTAAGGTACAGCCCCGGCATTTGTCTGGTGTGAAAATAGGAAACTACTGAAACTATCTTCAGGGCTGCCGACAGTGGGGCTCGAACCCACTATTTTCCGATTACTGGATACGGCCGCACTTAAGCGACTGTAGCTATCGAGCCCGGTTTTCTTTGTTTTCGGATTGTTTATTGTGTTAGATTGGTTCTGTAATCAATGTTCGTGTTTCTTGCAATAAATCAAAAATGTATCGAAGATCAACGTGTATTTGACTACGACTTTGATGGGAACGCAATAAGAACAGATCCTTTGTATAACAGACTTTGGCCGGGCTAGGTGGCTTAGACGGTTGAGGCGCTGGTCTTCTGACCCCAACTTGGCAGGTTCGATCCTGGCTCAGTTCAGTGGTATTTGAAGGTGCTCAAATACGTCAGCCTCGTGTAGGTAGATTTACTGGTAAGTAAAAGAACTCCTCCGGGATTAAATTCCAGCACCTCGGCGTCTCCGAAAACCGTAAATATAGTTAGTGGGACGTAAAGCAAATTACATTAAATCATTTAATTAACAGACTTTGATCTGGTATTTCCCGGTATCTAACCGTCTTTACATCAAGTGAGAAATGTGAACAAGTGATTTAAGGGAACATGTAATGGTATGGATTTACCACGAAGCAGACAGTGACTGACCGTTAGAAGGGAAGAAAACGCTCATCTTGTGGCCCGGCAGAAAGAGGTCATTAGAACAGGCATTAAGTGTTTCAATATATGAAGCTTATTCTCCGGTCTGCAGGCACTACATGGAGGTAATTCAGACCGTCCTTCGGAGCTCTATGAATGGTTGTAGTTAGACATGAAGGTGATCCTTACATTTGGAAAATAATTCCGTAGCTTGATGGGATCTCACTTAAGCCGAGACCCGCACGAACTGGGTAAACTGGCAAGATTTTCTTTACTGCGCTACTTAAAATTCATATGAAGTCATTTCAGAAGATTTAAACACTCATAGTGTGACTGTTTCTGGGTAAAATTTGGAATTAAGGTGCTATAGGAATCCCCTTTTTTTGTGATGAAACGTTTACCAGCGACTGGCATCTCGTGATGAAGCAAGATATGCTCTTAATAGAATTATAAAACAACCCTTGTTTTGCCGATATGCACTTGAAGTGGTAACAGGATGGAGAACCAAATCACCTTGGTGTAGGGGTGAGTGACTTCTTGAACCAGAAATTCCATGAATGGACTGATCATTGAGGCTCGTCAGAAAAGACACTCGGATCGTGTGATCTAAGACGGTGATATTTTTCACTCCTTTGACATTTTTTCACTCCAAAACCACAGAATCTGCATCAATCGCACCAACCGAACGGACTATTGTTTGGGAAAATCGATAACAATCTTCAGAATATTCCGTCATCTGTAAATCAGTGCAGATACGATGTCAATTCTTTAACACGAAACAGGGTGTGCATTGAAATGCTTTGTAAGGAAGCGAGTAATGTACAGTTTTCAAATAGTTAGGAATGTGATTGTTATCACACCATGTTTAGCAGATTTTAGAAGTGACCCAGGAGAAGTACATTAAGATGTTGAATGCAGCAACATTATAAGAACTATAGCGAATACTCCATACCAGTATTTTAATGAATGTTACAGAATATATGAAAATGAAACCTACAACCTGTTTTCCAGTCATTGACCGGGTCAGGGATGTAATGAATGAAGCATATATAGGCTATTAGTACGATGGGGTCGCCACTCCCAAAGTGATTTATTAATGACCGATAGATGCTATGAAACGAGAATAGAGAGTGTTGCTGGAATGAAAGATGACAGGGAAAACCGGAGTACCCGGAGAAAATCCTGCCCCACCCCCGCTTTGTCCAGCACAAATCTCACATGGAGTGACCGTGATTTGAACCACGGTATCCAGCGGTGAGAGGCCGACGCACTGCCGTCTGAGCCACGGAGGCTCTTACAGAATATATACTACAGTATTATAGATATAGCGAGATTAATAATTTTATGTTTCTTTTAAGACGTCGTCTACTAAAAGAAGAAGTTGGATCATCACTGTGGTATACTTTTGATTTGAACTATATAATTATTACGCGAGAGTAGGTATGAAATACAAGTTTTAATTCAATATAATTACTATCGAAACAAGTATCGCGTGTTCGTTTTTAGGGAACCTTTTTCGTACACTATTAATAGTAATCATGATAACCACGCTGACCAGCATAGGCCGTAGAACGCTAGCCTTCGGAGCTGAAGATGTCAGGTTCCCCCTCGACTCAGTCCAGTTGTGTTTCAAGGTGCTTATATACAGTACGTAAGCTTCGTGTCGGTAGATTTACTGGCACGTAAAAGAGCTCCTGCATTTCGGTATCTCCGAAAACCTTAAAGGTAGTTAAGGGACGAAAAATTATTATTATTATTATTATTATTATTATTATTGGATCCAAACGAGGATTGATACAGACAAGCAATTGTACGCAGATGAAACAGAGGGGAACAAATAATAAAAGTAATAATTTGGAAAGGCTAGGTCAAGCGGCAGGGAACCTTTCTGGACAGTTTTAAAGAATCTTAGAAACTGAGGAAAAAGGAAATGAACAGTGTAGTGGGCAAATCAGATGAACTCATAATAGATCACAGGGAATCACTGGATAGGTGGTAGGAATGTTTTTCAAATTTTTCAAAGTAAAAGTGAATCTTTCTGGTGATGTGTCGAACAACCGAGCTCATGGGGAGGAGGGCAATGTTGTTGCTGAAATAACGCTCGAGGGAGCGACAAGGATGGTAAATAAATTCTAGTCACATAAAGCACCAGTAAAGTTAGACGTGAAATGGAAAAATATAGTGGGAAGGGATGGGAGGAAATGACCTCAGGGGAGACCGAGTGCCCTATGTCTTCAATGTTATTTTCCCATAATTTATGTTCCTTTTCTCAGAAACTGTCAAACATAAGTGAATGAAATTTACAGTGCTTACTCATCAATTATTCTTTAGTATTGAGATCTAAAATTGGAGCTGTTGTTCAATAAACGCAGGAGTAATTTAATTTTGAAAATCTAGCCCAAATCACAACTAAAAAGTAATTACGACTGAGGCATAATTCAAAAAGTATTCATCAAAATGACTTGATTGTAGATCCTAAGGTGTATAACATACACATTGCGTCACTGTTAAAATTGCATGGTGTTACAGTGTTTAGTTGTAGAGGAAAAGGAACATCAACTCCGAAATCGCAGAATAAAACAAGGAACAGAAACTTACTCTACACTGTTTCCTAGATAAATTAGAAGTATCCAGCACCATAATCTCATTCCTCGTTGTTCAATCTGCTCCTTTTTTCTTCTTCCTTCCTTATTTTGTATCCAGAATTGCAGCGAATTCTGCTTTTTGCACTCGAAACTTGTCAGGTGCTTTCAATCCAGATGCTGAATGTAGTCCTCCTTTCACTCTCAGTTCTTCGAAAACCTTTAGTGTGCCTGAATTCCCATCATTAAATATTATTACTGCATATGAAACCCCTAATTACAATGTTATATACCCCACAAATATATTTTTGAGAACTCTGGTCCAAATGATATTATTAAAAGATTTGTTGATATTTTGGGTTTTCCCATGAAGACACTTCTTCAACAACTGAGAGTTGGCTAGGTCCCTATATATGGGCTTTATAGCTTCCATTACAGATACAGGTATGGAGTGTTCATGCTTAAATTCTTTGAAGGTACCTTCCACTTCAGATTTCGTATATTTAAACCATGTACTTGGAGATAGTGAACAGAGATGATATTCCGGTTCATGATCTGTTGAAATCTGATGGAACTAGGTGGCCAAAACAGCCGTTTTCATAGCATATAGGTTATCGGTATTGTTTCTGATAGCTGCACCACAATACTCCTGCAATTCATGTATTAATTTGGCAGTTAGCCTACCTGCATTTTTGATACCTTTCCCATCTGACAATTTAGTAACACCTAAGTTACTTTTGAGCTTTAGAAGACTGGTTCAAAGTCTTCTTTTCTAACTGCGAGATAGAAACATCATAGGGTATACTATTTAAAACAGCAGTGAAAACTTTACTATCACCATCTCCCAAATGTTCCACATAGCGCACACCGCTCTCCTTCACAGATCGGTTAAAAACCTGCTGCTACCTCCATTCCGCCAATAGACCCCTCATAATTTGTCATAATTCATGAAGCCTTACGAACTGTTACTTTGTCCTTGTTCCTACCCGCTGTTGGTCATCCTTGGCAATATGTTGCAAGTACTTAAAAATCAACAACCTTACCCGTATCAACATTTGTAACAGTAGCACAACAATTTTTAGACATATGTCCCCGCTTTTACCAAGGACCATCAAATGCTACACTAATATCAAACACACTTTCATTCACTTCAACAGCCTCCTTAGCTGCAGGTTTCATTCATGCTGTTGTTACATAATTAGTACAATCCCCAACCACTTCCGTATATTTTTTGTAGTTAGTGGGTGGCTGTGGAAGGTTCACGAGGGCACAGGAAACTTTACCTGCACTAAGCACCTTACCAATGCACCTGAGTCCATTAAACAACCTAACATTTGCCTCAGAAAGGTCAGAATTACTACATTTCCTAGAGATGAGAAATTATTTTTACACACACCAATTTGAACATATAATTGTCAGTTTACCCACTATTCCATTTCTTGCTACACTGTCTTCAGTAAGGGTTATGCTCCCATCACACACTTTACAACATACAAATTCACTCAACACTGCACTTAAAATTGTTAGATCAATCACTATATTAACAGAATCAGATGTGGTGTCTTCAAATTTTTCTTCAGTCTGAAGTTTTCTTTTAGAAGCACTAGGGGGCGTGGCATTTTTCACTGGTAATATCCAAAATATCAAGCACATTATCACCACGAGCTTCATTATTATCCAGTCTGTAGAATCTATTACCTTTGTTCTTACGTGTTTTGTAGACACGTGTACTTGCAATTGTAAAATTTACGAATCAATTAAGAAACCTGAAAGGTGTGAAATCACGACAAGAATTCTGTAAAGATATAAATTTATCGCAAGTTATCTGTTTATAAACAACAGGAGGCGGCCATAACATAGCGAGTCAGGATATCCAACTTCTTGATGTTTAAAATGAGCCGAACCACAGCCTTTTAGACCAAGAACTTCTTAATTTATCAGTGAAAATGCAAATTGGTGCATCATGTAGCTAAAATCCATCTAGTGTTGGTGTAAAGTATAAAACATCGTAAAAAATACTACTAATAGGAATTTTGAAACGTATGATACACCAGAATGTTAAAAAAGGTCCAGAATTGAACGTAAGTAGAAAAAAGAAAAAAAACATTTCTTTTTCAGATTTTGGCTTTAAGTCTTCCTTTCATAGAGTAATAAGATACGCATGAAACGTTAGTAAGGTACCTTCTGATATTTCTAAAACAGTAATTGCACCTAGTTATACTGTGTGATTCAGCAGCCCAACAAACGTACACATGGATATGTGGGTGCAGGCGTACTGTATGGTACTAATGTTCAGTGAGCACATTTTGCACATGATTCTGAACCCTAGCGAAGTGTTCCGTTCGCGAAACATGACGCCTTGAAATCATGTAGCAACGTCCTTTTACCATACAACTATGTAAATGTGTCGTGCCTCGTGACCGGGTGTAACGAAGAGGGGAATCAATGCATAAAACTAGGTAACAGTGCAGTAATTAATGTTTTAAACACCGAACCGGATGGCGTATGTACTCTGCTCTCGTCCTACTGCCAGCATTTTACCAGCAGTGCAGCGTAGCTGATGTGGTTGGGCGTTCGCCTAGCATTCGACAGAATGCGCCAGCGTCGGTTCGAATCCTGCATCGTTCAAACACTTTTGCATCGGTGTGATGTTTGAATACGTAAACACAGGCTTACATTTGCCACATTCAAACAGTAGAATGACGCTGTTATTCATCTTGTGCCCTGCACATACTCCGCTGGTTAGGGCCTGAATGTGCTGTAATTTCTGCTGTCATTCGGCAAGTTTATCACAGAGGAATACGTTTACATGCTCCTCATTTATGGAGAAGCAAGACAAAACGCGTGAGATGCACTACGTCTGTACCAGGAACGGTATTCTGACAGGCAACACCCGGCTGCTGCAACATTCCGCCATGTTGAAGGATACCTAAGGACAAGATGCGTGATTTCCAACCAACTATTAGTCCACGAGAGGCCCGTTACATCGGGTGAAGCAGAAGAGGATGTTCTGGAGGCAGCTCGTAATAATCCACACAACAGTACAAGGACGATTGCACGACAGGTGAACACCAGTCAGCCGTCCGTCTGGCGAATACTGCAAGAACATAAATTTCACCCATACAATCTTGAGCAACACCAAGAGCTCCATGGGCGGGATTTCGAAACTCGAATGGAGTTCTGTCGGTGGCTATTAGGCAGGCTGGACAACGATGCTGCATTCGTATCACATATCTTGTTCTCAGACGAATCGCGCTTTCACAATAATGGAAACATCAATTGCCACAACATGCACTATTGGAGTCGAGACAATCCTCACTGGGTGCGACAGGCGACCCATCAAGCACGATGGGGAGTGAATGTCTGGTGTGGAATCTTAGGAAATCGTCTGATTAGACCTCATTTCTTTGAGGGCGTTTTAACGCGTCCACGCGACCTGCGCTTTATGCGTCAGGAACTCCCACTGCTGCTGGAGGATGTGCCCTCACACGACGGTTTGACGATGTGGTTACAACAGGATGTAGCTCCAATCACATTTGACTTTGCCCCTTCCTAACCATCTGAACGAGGAACTGCCAGGGAAATGTACAGGACGAGGAGGCCCTGTTTATTGGCCCGCCAGATCATCGGATTTAACGCCGTTAGACTTCTTCTTGTGGGGACATTTGAATAATGTCGCTTACACTCAAGCGCCGGAAACCCCGACCAGTTCCGGCAACTCATCACGGATGCCTGCCCAGCAATTACACCTGGAATGCTTCAGTGCGCAATACGATCTATTGGACACCGGGCCCGAATGTGCATAAACAAAAACGATCATCACATCAATAATTTGCTGCAATAATACATTATCAGGGCAGTTGCATTCCTATTATTTCCGGTCTGTATGTGTCCGGCCTGCTAACTTATCGGCCCTTCTAAGGGCCAGAAACACTTTCATTCACACAATTTGCATGAAAGCGTGTACTGAACTTACATTGCGTGCGGTACGTATTAAACAAATATTTGAAACATTTGTCATTTTCGCCCCGAACTTGAACCTCCCACCTGATACGCAAGCCCGCTCCGCCACGCTTTTACCAACGACGCTAGTGTTCCGT
This sequence comes from Anabrus simplex, assembly GCF_040414725.1. Lineage (NCBI taxonomy): Eukaryota > Metazoa > Arthropoda > Insecta > Orthoptera > Tettigoniidae > Anabrus > Anabrus simplex. Next base: position 352,312,895 of record NC_090266.1, on the reverse strand, counting down.
AAGGCACACTGGGCAGCTCACAGCAAGTATTAGGTTTACTGCGCTCACAAAATCAACTTAGTGTTTCGCCGGCGTGTCAGGTTCATATGATCTAGAAGGTAAACACATGTCTTCCAGTGTTTAATACGAGTATAACATTAAGGCGTCCTATCATGGTGAGGCGGTAAATACCAACATATCCGGTTGTGTTTTCTGAGCATACCGGCAGGACAGATGTTTCAGGACGGAATGAATATTGTTGGTTGCATAATAACTACATTGGAAGGGTCGGCTGAATCACGCTGTATTCAAGGGAACAGGAGGGCTTGCAACACCTATCAAGGTATTTCACTGATCAGTTTACCAGACAATTGTTCACTGGTACTTTGGAAGGGAGGGCACGATCAGTGATTGAGAGTAAGTTGGATTAAAACCAGTGTGGTTTGAGACCAGGGAGGGGCTGTGTGGATCAGATTTTCAGTATGCACCAGGTAATTGAAGAATACTACGAATAGAATGGAGAGTTGTGTTTATGTTTCGTTGATCTAGAGAAGGCATATGGCAGAGTACCGAGGGAATAGATGTTAGCCCTAGAGGAGGACTATGGATTAAGGGTACATTATTAAAAGCCAAATATACGGATTCTGACAATTATTGGCCTGCAGTGAAATTTGATGGTATAATGAACTATTGGTTCAAGGTATTTACAGTTGATACACAAGGCTTTATTCATTCACTTTCGTTGTTCATTCTTACAGTAGTTTAGGGGCTGCCTGGCCGAGGTGGTAAAGGCTTGTTCGGTTCAGGCGGAAGGAAGTGGGTTCGATTCCCCGTTGGCAAGTTGAAAAATTTACACTTCCACAGGTGAACATGGCCCTGAGATTCATTAAGCATGCACAAAAAATGAATACCAAGTTAATTCCTGGGGGCAATGGCGGCCGGGCGTAGAGCGAACCACTCTACCCTACTACATAAAGTGTCGAGGTTACAGGTAGTGGAAGCCTGTACCATCCACCCCTTCCAAGGGCATTCATGGCCTGTACAGAGATGACTTTGATTTTGGTCATAGTTTACATGGATCACCTATTGAATTGTATATTGTGGCAGGGAGTGATTCAGTTAGATGGAAATATAATAAACAGTTTGGACTATGTCGACGGTTTGGTCTTAATGGCAGATAGTGTTGAAAGCATGCAGGCTAATATCTTGGAACTTGAAAATAAGTGCAATGAGCACGATACAGTTAGCCTTTCCAATACTAAGGTGATGTCAGTAGATAAGAAACCAAGATAATTGAATGTTGTTGTTTGAGTCATCAGTCCATAGACTGGTTTGATGCAGCTATCCATGCCACCCTATCCTGTGCTAACTTTTTCCTTTCTACGTAACTATTGCATCCTACATCTGCTCTAATCTGCTTGTCATATTTATACCTTGGTCTACCCCTACCGTTCTTACCACCTACACTTCCTTCAAAAACCAACTGAACAAGTCCTGGGTGTCTTAAGATGTGTCCTATCATTCTATCTCTTCTTCTCGTCAAATTTAGCCATCTCCTCTCACCAATTCGATTCAGTATCTCTTCATTCGTGATTCTATCTATCCATCTCACCTTCAGTATTCTTCTGTAACACCACATTTCAAAACCTTCTATTCTCTTTCTTTCTGAGCTAGTTATCGTCCATGTTTCACTTCCATACAATGCCACGCTCCACACGAAAGTCTTCAAAAACATCTTTCTAATTCCGATATCAATGTTTGAAGTGAGCAAATTTCTTTTCTTAAGAAAGCTCTTCCTTGCTTGTGCTAGTCTGCATTTTATGTCCTCCTTACTTCTGCCATCGTTAGTTATTTTACTACCCAAGTAACAATATTCATCTACTTCCTTTAAGACTTAATTTCCTAATCTAATATTTCCTACATCACCTGCCTTCGTTCGACTGCACTAAATTACTTTTGTTTTGGACTTATTTATTTTCATCTTGTACTCCTTACCCAAGACTTCATCCATACCATTCAGCAACTTCTCGAGATCTTCTGCAGTCTCAGGTAAAATAACAATATCATCGGCAAATCTCAAGGTTTTGATTTCCTCTCCTTGGACTGTGATTCCCTTTCCAAATTTCTCTTTGATTTCCTTCACTGCCTGTTCTATGTAAACATTGAAAATGAGAGGGGACAAGCTGCAGCCCTGCCTCACTCCTTTCTGGATTGCTGTTTCTGTTTCAAAGCCCTCTATTCTTATCACTGCAGACTGATTTTTATACAGATTGTAGATAATTCTTCGTTCTCGGTATCTGATCCCTATCATCTTCAGAATCATAAATAGCTTGGTCCAATCAACATCATCGAATGCCTTTTCTAGATCTACGAATGCCATGTACGTGGGCTTGTCCTTCTTGATTTCGATCCTCTAAGATCAGACGTAAAGTCAGGATTGCTTCACGTGTTCCTACATTTCTTCTGAAGCCAAATTGATCTTCTCCCAACTCAGCTTCAACTTGTTTTTCCATTCTTCTGTAAATAATACGTGTTAAAATTTTGCAGGCATGAGATACTAAACTAATGGTGCGGTAGTTTTCACACCTGTCAGCACCGGCTTTCTTGGGAATAGGTATAACAACATTCTGCCGAGAATCGGATGGGACTTCTCCTGTCTCATACATCTTGCACACTAAATGAAATAACCGTGCCATGCTGGTTTCTCCTAAGGCAGTCAGTAATTCAGAGGGAATATCATCAATTCCAGGTGCCTTGTTCTTATTTAGATCACTCACAGCTCTTTCAAACTCTGACCTCAAAATTGGGTCTCCCAATTCATCAGCATCAACAGCCTCTTCATGTTCCCAGAACCAAATTATCTACATCTTTACCTTGATACAACTGTTGGATATGCTCCTGCCATGTTTCTGCTTTGTCTTCTTTCCACAGAAGTGGCTTTCCATCTGAGCTCTTAATATTCATGCACCTAGATTTCTTTTCTCCAAAGGTTTCCTTGATTTTCCTGTATGCAGCATCTACCTTTCCCAGAACCATACAGCCTTCGACATCCTTGCACTTCTCCTTCAGCCATTCTTCCATAGCTACCTTGCACTTTCTATCCACTTGATTCTTTAATCGCCTGTATTCTTTTCTGCCCTCTTCATTTCTAGCATTCTTGTATTTTCGTTGTTCATCAATCAGGTCTAGTATCTCCTGAGTTATCCACTGATTCTTACTTGATCTTTTCTTCCTTCCTAACATTTCTTCAGCAGCCCTACTGACTTCATTTTTCACGACTCTCCACTCTTCCTCTATAGTGTTTCCTTCAGCCTTTTCATTTAGTCCTTGTGCAACATGTTCCTTGAAACCATCCCTCACACTCTCTTCTTTCGACTTGTCTAGATCCCATCTTTTTGCATTCTTTCCTTTCTTCAATTTCTTCAACTTCAGATGGCATTTCATGACCAACAAGTTGTGGTCAGAGTCCACGTCTGCTCCTGGGAAAGTTTTGCAATCCAACACCTGGTTTCTGAATCTCTGCCTAATCATAATGAAGTCTATTCGATACCTTCCAGTGTCTCCAGGTCTCTTCCACGTATACAGCCGTCGTTTGTGGTGTTTGAACCAAGTATTGGCAAGGACTAAATTATGATCAGTGCAGAATTCAACCAGCCGACTTCCTCATTCGTTCCTTCGTCCCAATCCAAATTCTCCTACTGTACTACCTTCTCTTCCTTGGCCTACCACTGCATTCCAGTCTCCCATCACAATTAGATTCTCATCACCTTTTACATATTGTATTAAATCTTCTATCTCCTCATATATTCTTTCAATTTCTTCATTATCCGCTGAACTAGTAGGCATATAGACCTGCACTATTGTGGTGGGCATTGGTTTGGTGTCTATATTGACGACAATAATTATTTCACTATGCTGGTCGTAGTAGCTTACCCGCTGCCCTATTTTCTTATTCAATATTAAACCAACTCCTGCATTTCCCCTGTTTGATTTCGTGTTGATAATTTGGTAGTCGCCTGACCAAAAATCCTGTTCTTCCTGCCAACGTACTTCACTTATGCCAACTACATCTAACTTTAGCCTATCCATCTCCCTTTTCAGATTCTCTAACCTACCACAACGATTCAAACTTCTAACATTCCACACTCCGACTCTCAGAATGTCAGTATCCATCTTCCTGATGATCGCCCCCTCTCGTGTAGTCCCCACCCGGAGATCCGAATGGGGGACTAGTTTACCTCCGGAATATTTTACCCGGGAGGAAGCCATCATCAGTACATCATTCATACAGAGAGAGCTGCGTGTCCTCGGGAGGTAGTTACGGCTGTAGTTTCCCGTTGCTTTCAGCTGTGTAGCAGTATCAACACAGCTAAGTCATGTTGAGTATTATTACAAGGCCGTATCAGTCAATCATCTAGACTGCCGCCGTTGCAACTACCGAAAGCCTGCTACCCCCCTTTCGATGAACCATTCGTTAGTCTGGTCTCTCAACAGATACCCATCGGATATGGTTGCACCTGCGGCTCGGCTATCTGCATCATTGAGACACGCAAGCCTCCCCACCGCGGCGAGGCCACATGGTTCGCAGAGGAGGGATAATTGAATATCAGGTTAGAAATACAAAGCTAGGACAGGCTGATCATTTCGAGTATTTAGGATGTGTATTCTCTCAGGGTGTTAGTAAAATAAGTGGGATTGAATCAGGGTGCATCCAAGCTAAAGGTGTGAGGTCACAGTTGCGATCAACAGTATTCGCTAAGAAAGAAGTTAACTCTCTGACGAAACTATCATTATACCTGTCTCTTTTCATACCAATTTTTCTTTACGGGAGTGATAGCTGGGTGGATTCAGGATAAAGTAGCGAGAATGATCGCTGACACAAACAGGTAATAACAAAGGTAGGATGGTAGTAGGAATGAGGACATAAAGGCTAAAGAAGGAATGAACTCGATTGGTGAAGCTTTACGCATTAGCCGGCTTCGGTGGTGGGGTCATGAGGCGAATGGAGGATGATATCTCACTTAGCTTACTTACGAGAATAATTGACTCGGTCATCGAGGGTAAAAGAAGCAGAGGGAGACCACGACGCGATGGTTAGTTTCAGTTTTTAATGATTTAACATTAAGCACTCGAACTTGCATAGCTGGTCACATACCTCTGTTCGTATTTATTTTTCTGGAATTGTATGGCTACACTGTTATCTGTTCTTAAGGCGGGATCTGCATGAAATGGACCAAACACATTAATTTTCAATTTATTTCTTCTTTAATAGTAGAACTCATTGACTCATTCAGGAAGTTTCACTAACGGAATCGCAGCGCCACACAAAAAAGAAATATCCGGCGCGATCATCCTGCCATGCCTACTTGTTCAAGTAACTATCATGGCAAACAGAGCTTACGTCTATTTCCTTCATGGATTCTTACACAGGATATGTCTGGATGGCTGTGATGTATACTCCTGGGTCATGGAACACCCTTTGTTTTGTAGAATCAATGCTCTGTTATAACGTGAGGATTGTAGTTTTTCCTTGTGCGAGTGGTGGGTTTTTACGCGAGTACTTGACACAGATCTAAATTACGCCACATATCTAGTTACAAATAGAGGATTATGATGGCATTTAGTAAATTCTGAGAGATTTGTAGACTGAATGCTGAAAGGCACTACAGTTTATAATGAAGATATATGTATGTATGTTTTATTATTATTATTTTGATTATTATTATAATCATATCCACCAAAAATTATCAGTGCTCTAGGTATTGTACGATTAGGAAACGAAGTTGTAAAGAAAGTACAAAAATTTCTTATACTGGCATCGATTGTTTCAGAAGAGACTCTTACATTTGCCTCCATATTTCCTTTCAAAATTCGATATGCATTTGAAGTTGCTGAACTTACAGTCAAGTTCCATCCTCACCATGTCTGCGAACAAGGGTTAGACACTTACGATTAGATCCTTGCGAAGTCTGTCTACTGCTAAGTGTGCATGCAAATTCGTCTTTGGACCTTCATCCCACACTACTAATTTTGTATATGAGAGGGATTTTGCCTGAGATGTGTTTCACTTACCATCGTAAATACTGCAGCAATAACATTCATGATTAATGGTATTTTGAAAACAGACTGAGTGGTTTTTATTCTAGATAAAATTCTAATTGCTTTTCCGGTACACTCTACTGGAGTAGCTTGACTCCCTATTTGAATGACTGTATGTAGCAATGTGAAGTAAAAACTAATATTTTAACTGTACCTGGTGGTCCATATGAAAATATGAATTTCTGGTTTGATGTACACGTTTGAATTTCTTACAACGCATCAAGAACTTCATCAACAGTCGTTAGTTGTTCTTCATTGACTTTCTGTATATTGTACTTTGTCAAAGCGGAAGGCTCCTAGATTATGCACCTGCAGCTTTATACCTAGTAAATTAAGTTTCTTCACATGATACCCGTAAGAATATGAAATTAATCGATTCTGTATGGGACTATTTTCTTCACAACATCTGTGAACAAAATTTTCAGATGCTGCATCTCAATTCTTGTCCCTAAGTTTGGAATCGTTTTCTGTTTCCCCGAAGCCAGTGAATATTACAAATAAATTTCGCAATAAACGTGGCGTACCTGTGCATTGATTCGAATAAATAATCATGCATCGACGAAGACCACGTTGTATACACGTTTATAGAATGGTTTTGCATAGTGCTGCATTCATAGCCTTTTGGCTCCCTTCTCCCTCGCTGGTAACATGCACAGAAGATACCATTCCCTATCAAGCATTCTCCCGATTACCTCTTATTCTCCCCATTGCGCCGCTTCCATTTTATTTTTATTTTATCGTATAAATAGTAATTCAGAATAGGACTGATAATATATATGATATGCCCATTTAAATCACAATCATCATCAGTAATTCGGCATGTCTATGTAAGTGTGCTCATGTTCACCACCTTAAGTACGAACCGACCAGTTAGCACCTTGTGTTTTGAAGAAACTGTTGCAATGATATGCTGTTTTTTTATCTTGTACACGATAAAATACTTCATGTTTTTGAGATAAATGCAATGGTAATCTGATGACTTTATATCTCCAACTCATTGGTTCTCCACGTTACTTCCAAAGCATCGCCGAATGTTAAAACTTCATCATTTCATTTTTCAACTTAACAGATGTAGCGTTATATCACGTGCAGACAAATATGCAAAGGTATTCGACAATTTTAACAGAAGCACGAACTTCTATATTGATAAGAGCCTTGATTTTATTTAATGATCACAGATTATACAGAGCCATCCAGCCATTGCCAATACCAACCTCGTCAGTTATAACGGGAGTTGTGTATCGTTTTCTGTACCAAGGATATGATCTCCATTAAAATATTATTCAGATATTTCTCTGAACTACTTTGGAAATTTTTTGCAACTGACACCTTGTTTCATACCTGGTGAATGCTTATTAATTTGTATTTTGTGAAAATTCAAAATGCCCTCAGCCGATATTCTTACCAAGTATTTCGGATTGTGCATGTTTGTCGAAGTCATCCTTTTTGCTAATTTTTGAACCCGGACCTCCGCCACGACATAACAGAGTTGGTGGTGTTCAGAGATATTTTGATCAATAGCTATACACAATATTTGATCATTAAAAAACTTCTGAAAATTATTCTAATATATCATTTTAATTAATTAAACTGGGTCATTAGCTATACTTGGACAAATTGTCTGTACAGATGTGATGATATACAGTATTTGAAAATCATCTGCATAAAGGTGGTACTTAACAAATTTTAATGTTTCACGAATGCCAATGATACAGATAAAAATAGCAGAGAAACTAAAATAATAAGCCTGAAGAACGTCATATATTTTATTCCGCCACTCGAAACTCATTTATCCACAGTCACCCGTTGCTGGCGACCAGTGAGATAAGAACTGAAAACGGTTGTGTAGTTTTATTATAACTGAGATCTCGAAGCTTGTGCAGAAATATCTGGGGGTTAACAATACCAAACGCAGTACTGAAGGCTAATGAGGTAAATAAAGTCACGTTCCGTTCATCTACTACAAGCCAGGTATCGTCTGTCACTCGCAGTAAGGCTGCCACAGTGCTATGCCTGATTGAAAGAAGTCGAGGAGTGCCTGCCTGGTCAGATATTCCGTTACATTTAAGTGAACCAGTATTTTAGAAAGGGGTGAAAGAATGGATATTGGTCGATAATGTGATAGAGAATTTAATGGCAATTTTTTGGGGATGGGTCTTACCAGCGCATCTTAATTTCGGGAAATATCCCACTTCCCAAACTGTGGTTCAAGATATGAATGTATATTGGTAGCACGGCTCTGATTATATTTTAAATTCATGATACAGAGATACCGTCAGAGCCTGCATCGTTAGATGTAATTGAATTTAGCATATGCATGACGTTCACGCTGACAGTTTGAAATGTGAACTGGTTACTTTGAGGGTTTTGATTAGTCCTCGGATTTTTAGGCGCAAAAATTTGTATATTAGGTGCCTAAAATAGGCTCTCATATATGTAAAAATAGGTTCTAAAGTATGTTTTAGGCAGCTTCAATTTTACGTATTCTAATAAGCACTTATCAATTAATATACCATTTTTATTTTTCTAAATTGAGAATAACTCTAAATGCATACAAATAATAAGGCAATAACATGTTAATACAATATTCACATACACAACGGTTCACCACATGTTTGAGTTTTTACCTATAAATAATTAAAACATTGAATTACAAGCACGTTACTGACCATAATTTGATGCACAGTAAATCACTAGCACTTTTTCTGGATTTTCAGTTGTGGAACTGCACCGCTTGTCTGACAACACTAGCTTGTATGCTGAGAAAGTACGCTCAACGTCAACAGAGGTTATAGGGCTGTATTTCAATTTTGGTACAAGACGTAGGGAGATGTCACATTCAACGTCAGTTTTGCCAATTAAAACATCAGCCACAGCACGAAGCGTTGACGATCCTGGGTTCTTCTGTAGTACTTTATTAAGCTCGTCCCGAATTCTATCCCCAGCGGGGCCTGGGGCTAAGCTGATATTTCCTTTCACCTCTTCTAACAAATCCAATTGTTCGTAACAGGTTTCCCGTAAGACTCAAGTGCAGAAATAACACGGAGCAAAAAGTACAATGGGACCTGATGTAGGCAATTTCTTGAGAAATGGTTACATCCTTTAGAACATTTTTGGGCGAAGTGATGCACATGTCATCTCCATTTAGGGCGAGAACAAAACTTCTGATTACATCAAAATGTTCGCTGTAGCACACAATGGCCTGAAGCCAAGTCCCCCAGCGCGTAAGTATGGATTCTGGTGGCAGTAGAAGATCAGGTAATTCATTGCGGAACAACTGGATTCGTGTGGGAGCCTTTACAAAAATATTCTTAGTGGAGGAGGTCATCTTGTTGACTCGAGGAAATTCGGTACGTATCTGCTCAGTCACACGATTCGTAGCATGAGCAAGAGAAGTGACGTGAATCAAAGCAAGGTAAAATACTTTCAGCAACTTAACAGCAGCAATCATGTAAGCGACTGCATCAGAAAATATAAGAAGCACATTATTTTCGTCCATGTTATTTCGGAAATGCACCTTGAGACCTTTATTTACAAACTGAGCAACTGTCTCCTGATTGGTTTTAGTTAACTGTCTACTGCAGATCAAATATGGCGAACGCGGAGTGTCGGGATCTAATTTTCCGACTATCAAGTGGGCAATATAACGACCTAGAGCAGGGCCTCTCAAACGCCCAAAATCTCACGCGTGCAGATAGAGGCGCAAGAGCTCCGTGCACTGTGCATCGCTGCCGCTCGGCATGGCTCGGATCAACGCTTCGTCTCTGGGCTACTCGGCTAAGCTCGGCTCAACTCGCCTATACTCGGCTCAAGTCAGCCCGGATTTGGAGCGCTACGGCGCAAGTGGGGCAGAAGGAGACAGGCGGAGCGAGCGAGACAGGCGTGAGGAAAGAGAGAGTAAGCGCTATTGCTCCAAATCGAGGAGTGGGGTGTCTGCACTCTGGTCGACCAAGCCAAGTCGTCTTTTGCACCGTGCACAGTGCATGCACCACGCGCATGCACCCTGAGAGGCCCTGACCTAGAGTGTCAGTAGTCTTATCGAAGAGATCCAGATGTACGAATCTCCTATATCTTCCCCTATCCTTCTGACTGTGTCTTCGTAAGGAGTGTCCAGGTAGTTTTTTCTTAAAGTTGATTCAGTTGGAATGTTCCGATGACAATATTTTTGTAAAAAACTTTTGAAGGATGGATTTTCAAGTCAGTTGAAGGGAATATTTGCCGATACAAGAGCTCTGCATAAGTCCGCATGGAATTCGTCTTTGCTTCCCTTATTTAGCGATTCCGTTATTAATAATCTTTGTTTAAGATTTGATTTTCTTTGCAGAGTTTCCTGATGTTTAATCCCCTGGACATGTTGACTAAGATGCGATCGCCTTTCACTGGACACCTTGAAACAACGTCAACTATAAATAGTCGCAAATATTGTGTAAACCGTGCAAGTATATAGGCCAGATGAAAATATGCACAGAAGACTATTGAAATCCTCAGGGCCTTGTAGAGCTTCCCGATCCCTCCAGTAGACATGCAACCTGGACCTTTAAGTGACGCAGTAGAGGTAATAATTTCATGTGACTATTCTTATCCTGGTCCAGCCTTTGTAAGACAGACCCTCCAACGAGGGTGGGTGGCATCTGCCGTGTACAGGAAACTGCGTGCTTTTGTAGTGGACGATAGTATTGTGTGTGAGTTTCAGGAATGTTTCGGACAGTACAAATACACGGTGCCCGAGCTAGGGGAAAACATTTAAGGTTTAAATCTCCGATCCGGCCGGGAATCGAACCTGGGGCCCTCTGAACCGAAGGCGACTATGCCGACCATTCAACCAAGGAGCCGAACACAGTAGAGGTGAATTTAATTTATTTCTTTTCCTGTTTTGTTATGTTCGGTTAGATTATGTTGGCCAAATTTTTGTTACTACCGGTACTGATGCCCGCGCATGGCTGAATTCCGTATATATATGGAGTTGAGGAAGATGTGAGGGAGGGCAAGTTGGAACTGATAGGCAAGGTGATCGAAGTTATACGTGATACAATGAAGATAGATTTCAGTAGTGGTGACATAGACGATGTAGAGAGAATTGGTAAAACTAAAGGACGGAGGCCAATTAGGGTAAAAAATTTTTCTACCCTAATGGCAGAAATTGTGGTAGGTAACAGTAAGAATTTACAGGGACAGAAAATAAGGGTGAAAAGAGACATGGGAAGAGAAGGAAGTGAAAATATGAGGATCTTGAATAGGCACCTATGGAGAGCGAGGAACCAGGGGCTAAAGGCCCGAATAAGAGGTCTGAGGTTGGAGGTGACAAACGGGCGATGGGTTAGAGTACATTCAGTGACGAAGCTAAAGGAGATGGACGAAAACGAGAGGGTTGAGGGTGGTGAGATGACAAGGCAAGATGGGAAGAAGAAAGAAGAAAAGAAGAGGAGAGACGTGGCAGGAGAGGAGAGCATCTCAGAAGAGAATGGGCAGTGCAGCCGGGAGGCAGAAGATCAAGATAGTGAAGTGGACGGTGAGAGTGAGCAGCAAGAAACTGGGAGAGTAGAGTGTAGTGTTGCAGTGAGCAAGAAAGGACAAGGGAAGGTGGATTCAGAAGCCCAAAATTGTGAGGGGGTGAGTGGGGGTGAGCAGCAAGAATCGGTGAGAGCAGAGTGCAGTGGTGTAGTGAACAAGAAAAGACAAGAGGAGACAGATCGACAGGAAGGTAAAAAAATTATGAGTAAAGTCAGAAGTAGGAGCTTAAAAGATATATGGGGAAAAGTACGTAAAGGGATGGAGGATACAGAGGACATGGAACGGTATAGGTTGGTTAAAGAAGGAGGAATGGAGACGAGGGATGAGAGGTCGATAACTACTAGAAGTAAGAATAGAGGGGGAGACCAAGAAGGGAGGGAAGGAAAGTTATAACTATATTGGAAAATAGGATGTGTGAATATTGAGGGACTAAGGAACAAATTAGGAAACAAGAAAGTTCGGGAAGTAATTGAAAGTTTTGATGTTGTGGCACTCTTGGAGACGTGGCTGGAAACAGGGAGGGAGATTTCATGGAAGGGGTTTGTGATAAAATATAAATATAGAAGAAAAGAGAGGAATAAGGGACGAGCACCAGGAGGGATGATAGTTCTAATTAGGGAAGAAATTAGTGAAAGAGTAGAGGATATAGAGACCGATATGATGGAAACCATATGGTTGAGATTGAATATGGGAGGGGGTGAGGGAAGGAGGAAGAAAATAAATCTGGCTTTTGTTTACTGTCACCCTAGTAATTCAGCATATGCAAATAAATATTTTTTTGAAGAGTTATTGGTAGATATTGGTAGGATAAGGGGAATGTTTCCAGGTGAGGAGGATATGTTGTTATTCGGGAATTGGAACGCGAGAATAGGGGAACAGAGCCCAGTTTATAGTAGGGAGGATGGAATGTGTTTGTTGGAAAGTAGAAGGAGTGAGGACAAAATTACAGATAGTTATGGAGAGAAGCTCCTAGAGATGTGTGCTGTGGGAAATTTGTATATTCTGAATGGGTGGATAGAGGGTGACAGGACGGGGAAATTGACATATGTTACTGAGAAGGGTGGTAGTGTGATAGATATGGTTTTAAGTTCGGAAGGGATGATTGAGGAAGTTGTAAGAATGGAAATAAGAGACTGGATTGAATCACACCATTTCCCGGTGAGGGTTATGCTGAAAAGGGGGGAAGAGAAGTGTACAATGAAGGAAGATGAGACAAATGATAAACGAGGGAGTGGTTATAATAAGTATAAATGGACAGAGAAGGTGGGCCGGGATTGGAATAGGGTAGTAAAAGAGGAGTTACAACTCCTGAAATATGGGTGGGAAGGGGCGTTAGAAGAGAATAATACTGATAAAGCCTTGGAATTGTTGCTACATCCAATAAATATAATAGCGCAGAAGGCGAAAGCTAGAAAGGGAAATAAGAAAGAGGGAGAAGAATGGTTTAATAGGGAGTGTGAAGGAATGCGGAGGAAGGTGATGGACGCGTTAGGAGAATATAGAAGGAAAGGTGGGAGCCAAGAAAGGGAGTTTTTCTGTAGATTGAGGAAGGAGTATAAAAAGAAAATTTATGAGACAAAAAAGACGTGGTTAGAGGAACAAATGGAAGCCATAAATAATGACTGCAAGACAAATAATTTTGAGAGAGTTTGGGATAAGATTAATAAAATTATTAAGGGTGGAAGGAATACAGAGAAAACGAGTATTGAGGAAGTGCAATGGGTCAGACACTTTGACGAATTACTAGGGAATAAGGGGGATGAAAGATGGAGAGGTTCGGGAGAAGAAGTAATTTGGAGGAATAGGAGAGTGGTAATTTATGAATTGGATAAAGAAATCACAAGGGAGGAAATCCTGAGAGTGATAAGCAGAGCCAGAGCAAAGTCAGCTGGGGGTGTAATGGTATAAATAACAAGTTTTGGAAGGAAATTAGCAAAAATGAGATAATGATAGAGGGAATGGTTAAACTATTCAATAGGATATTTGAGGGAGGTAATTACCCTAAGGAATGGGAAACAGGAATTATATGCCCTATATACAAGGGGAAGGGTAGTAGGAACAATGTGAACAGTTATAGAGGTATATCTCTGTTGGATTCTTTGAGTAAAGTATATACTGGGGTTTTAGCGAACAGAATAAGCGGGTGGGCGGAAGAAAATGAAATTTTGACAGATTACCAAGGTGGATTTAGGAAAAAGAAAAGAACAGTAGATAATATAATGATAGTAAAGACTATTCTAGAAAAGTATAAGAATATGGCTAGAAGTACGGTTTATGTAGCAGCAATAGATTTTGCGAAAGCTTTTGACAAGGTGAATAGAGAGGCCCTATTAGAGAAATTAGGCAGGCTAGGGATTTCGGAGAAGATGTTGAGGGCAGTGGAAGGAATATATAGGGTTGTCAGGTTTTGTGTAAAATTGGGAGAAGGGAGACTGAGTGGACCATTAGAGTCCAAGGTGGGTTTAAAACAAGGATGCAAGTTATCGCCAATACTGTTTATTTTATTTATCAACGATATTTTCGAGGGATTTGGGACAGAAAATTGGGCTGTGCCAGTAATTAATGGTTTAGAAGTACCAGGACTGATATTTGCGGATGATGTGTTATTGATGACGCTAACTTCAGGGGCGATGAATAGGGCCTTAAAGTCAGTGACGCTATTTGCGAGGAAATGGGGATTGAGAATTAATGGAAATAAGTCTAAAATATTAGTAGTCCAGGTGGACAAAAGAAGGAAGATAGAAGGTAATTGAGTAATTCAGGGAGAAAGATTGGAACAGGTAAGGAAGTTGGAATATCTAGGAGTTATTTTTAATGATAAAGGAACTTGGAGTGACCAGATCAAAAGGGTGAAATATAGAGGATTGGCAGCCTTAGCCTCAGTCAGAAATTTGCTAGTCAAATACCCGGGGATCAGTTATAAAACACTGAGGCTAGTGTTCAGGTCGGTAATCGTTGGGAGGGTATTATACGGCTCAGAAGTTTGGGGGCTGGATGAGAAAAGAGAGGAACTAAGAAGGATTGTTAGTAGCTTTGCTAAGTTAGTAATGGGCTTACCGAGGTGTACAGCAAATGTAGGGGCGGAATTAATGTGTGGGGAGGATTTGGAATCAGAGGGTGTGAAAAGAATAGTTAGATACTGGATGAATTTAAAAAGACAGGAAGGGGGAGGGTATTACGGGCAGCGTATGCACAGCAATGTAAGAGCATGTATAAGGGTGGATGGTTAGAAAAAATAAAGGGATATTTGGAGAGGATAGGATTAGGACACCTGTGGGGGGAGGCTTGGTCGAAGACAGAAGTGAGAGGGATGAATATACTGGAAAGGAGAATTAGAGATATCCATAGGCAGAAACTATTGGGGGAAAGCAGACTACGAAATTCGCTGACTGTTTTGACGAAAATAGAGGAGATAGCAGGGTTGAATATTAGATACGTCGATAGGTCAAAACGATATGGGATGATGTGGTGGCTTTTAGGTTTGCAAAGGAATACAGGGTGGATACAGGGGAGAGATAAGACAAGGTGTGTACTTTGTGGAGATGTGAATGATGATTTCCACTTGCTAAGAGACTGTGAGGTAACGAGGGGGTTAAGACATGGATTATTGAGTGCCGAGCATCGGGAAATATTGGGGAGAGGGGATGAGAACGCAATCCTGAGATGGATTATTAAACAATGGGAAAAAGGGGGTGAATTGAACAGGTATTTTTGTGCGACAAAAAAGGCCTGCGAGAGTAAAATGAAGGAGAGTGAGTTAGAGGGTGGGCAGGGGAATAGGGGGGTAGAATAGTTATGTGTATAAGGGAAGGGGATAGTATGATAAAATTCTAATGGATTAGGGAATATAGGGACCGAGTACTTAGTTATGTGGAGTTGGGTAATAAGACAGGATTGCATGGTCTGTTTGTTTTAAAGTTAGCTGGAATGCAAGTGCTGAAATGCTGAGTGTCGTTGTTTGATTTATTGATTAGGTGTAGGTCAGGAACAATAATGTGACGCAAGTACAGAGCATAATAAGGACACTGGATGAACATTGAGTGAGTGACTGCTACAGCTAATGACAGCTAATTATTATGATTATTATTATCCTTATTATCATTATTATTATTATTATTATTATTATTATTATTATTATTATTATTATTATTATTATTATTATTTATTATTCATTTTACTCTGCATGTGAACATGTATAGGGGCGAAGTCGCCTGTTATGTTCAATAAATGTATGTATATATATATATATTTACAATGTGTATAATCTGTCATACACTACCTACAATTGATAAAAGTGCCTATCTTACAATTTACACCTCGTATTTTTAGGTTCCCTACGGCAGCATGATATTTTCATTTTTCCATACGTTTGTACTGTTATTCCTCTTCTAAAACCTGCTTGAAAATTAGCCTTCCTGCGAAATGAATGGACCTTACAGTACCACACAAACATGGCCAGTTTTTAACGATTCTATAAACAAAAAATCGAGGTATCGGGATGCGCTACAATCCCCAAATCATATTTACTGTTATGCTTCGTTTAGTGTATGTACGCTGAATTGATGTGTAAAATGTAATACAACAGACAGATAGAACGCCTAAGTATTAAGTACGACTCTCACACCAAAGTACGTACTTCAGAGTGAAATATAAAACAAATTTCACTTATCTCTTTGCTGCAAACTTCGCTGAATATAATTTTTCCATCCGACGTGAAATGGGGAAACTCCTGCAACCACTGTTTAATTAAGGATGTCTTGGAAGCTGCCACTTTCGGCATAATGCACACACTGAGCAAACGGACGCACTGAAAGTTTCTCACAGAATGGAATGAAGAGTTTCGTTTCCAGCAGGTCAATGGACACTGTCCCCCACCTCGTGAGACACAGACTAAGGGAAAAATTGAGTATTCACAGCGGGAGGTTCTTAAGGACTTCCGGGCAGTGGTAATTGGTTTACAGTTTCACATTTTCTCTGAAAAGAATTTCAAGAATATACTATTCAAGATACTGAAAACGAGTCGGCAAATAATTAAGTTTCTCCGAATAAATGAAAAGCTTTTTAATCGATTTAGCGAAAAAATTTAGCAATTATAGGAATATAGACAAAAGTAGGTTCTAACGCCAATTTAGGCATTTTTAGGCACTATAGGACCACCGTTTCTAACCTTATAAGTACATGAAACATGTAAATACAACTTCATTTTAAGTTATCTCTTAAGGAAAAAAATAGGTTTTTGCCTAAAATCCGAGGTCTAGTGATGATTTTCAGGCTTTGGTAACTGTACGGGGAATGGAACTGGCCCCACATTACTATGAGTTAAGCGGCTGTGAGATGGTTATAATGTGCTGCTCTGCAGCTTTACCAATGCCAACTGACCGTAATCTTTCCCAGTTCTGTGCCAACTGCTGAAAGTAGCTGCCTTTACTGTTCCTAATTAGTTGCTTAGTTCGGTTTCTAAGTATTCTGTATTGTTCAAAGTACTTTTCCTCTTGTGCGTGCCCATATCGCGTGAACGAACTGTCGTGGCTGACCATAGCAGGTCTTGTAATATATCGGTCGTTTGCCACGGGGAAGAGGGGCAATTGATTCATACCTGTGTCTTACGGGAATATTTGTCGTGCAGGTCCAAAATTAGAATGTTTGGTGTGTTCAAGTTTGAGTCTACGTCGTGATCCTCGCGTATTTTATCCCAGGGTTGATTATGTGTGTCATTGCTTAGTTCATTCACGTCAACATACTTCCTATATTTAAATGTAACATAGGTCCTGGTTCGAGTAACAAAAGTAAAAGGTGTCATGAATAGAAATACCGGGAACCGAGATCTGGCCGTATTTAATCACTTTTTGAGGTTCATTTGTAATTATTAGGTCAATTAATGTAGTCAGGGAAGTTGACGTGGTTTGTAGCGTTGAGAGGTGAACATCTTCATATTGATGGCCTGGAATATATTATTCAATTTTTCCATTCACTAGACATCAATAAAAGGTTTGTATTAAAGTCACCTATAACGATGACATCCTCAGGGACCGAGATAATCTGTCTTACAACAGGCGGTTTATAATCAATGTCAATTAATTTTATTACTGTCTTTGATTTATACAAACATGTATTCCAGTCGCGAGGGAAGATTTGGGTCCTTGGTACAGATGTTCAGACAATCTTACTTTTTAAATAATTCGTAACGTAAAGTCCTATTCTACCTCCTCGCCTGTCTGTCGTAAGAGTGCACATCCATTAAGATGTGCTGCCGATGGTGATAAATCTCTATGCATAAAGGCTTCGGCAATTCCTATCCAGTGCATATATTTACTATTGCGTGTTTTTGTGGTGGTTGGTAGTGTGGTGTGGTGTGCTGTATTCAAATGAAGATGTGAATTAAATCGATCATAACACCCAGCCCCTTAGCTAGAGGAATAAGGTAAACGCGGATAAAACCTCTTTTTTTTGTTATTTTCTTTACGTCGCACCGACACAGATATGTCTTACGGCGACGATGGGATAGGAAAGGCCTAGGAAATAGAAGGAAGCGGCAGTGGCCTTAATTAAGGTACAGCCCCGGCATTTGCCTGGTGTGAAAATGGGAAACCATCTTCAGGGCTGCCGACAGTGGGGCTCGAACCCACTATCTCCCGATTACTGGATACTGGCCGCACTTAAGCGGCTGCAGCTATCGAGCTCGGTGGTTAAAACCCTGGCTCTGCCAAGAATCGAATTCGGACTCTTATGAACCGAAGGCCATTATGCTGACATTCAGCCAAGGTGCCGGACTGTTTTCATCAACAGGCGAACGAAGTCATTCTTTTCTTAACTTACGACTGTTAATATATTACAATAAAGAAGGCCTTGCCAGTTTCTCCTTTGACAATGAAAATGGCCCCTTTCTTTAACTACTTTCGTCTTTATGACAGTAAATAAAATGGAATCTGCACAAAAACGAGAATGAATTTCTATAATAGAGCACGCAGTTGGATATATAGGCCAGCAGCAAGCAGTGCAGGTATACCAGTCTGCAGTTTTGCTGGTTACGACACGAGTGTGGTAATAAAAGGAACGCTTAATTTGCATGATTGCAACTCGCAGGTCCTGCAATATAACCCACACAGGCCATCCATAGAGACATAAAGAGGTCACACACGGAAAGTTATAGCGTAATATTGTTGTAAAATCTAGGTCGACAATGATCCAGTTTAGGGGTTAGGCACACCACTGACCTTGTGAACAGTATAATGTGACAGCAGGTTCTGTGATATCGTGAACATCTAAGTTGACCATAGAAACGAACCTAAAGGCATGTTCGGTTCTGCGGGAGGGACGTAGGTTCGATTTCGGGACTTACACTTCTAGTGAGGAATGTGACGCTCGGAATCACTGATATTGCACAAAAATGAGTACAAGGAGATGCAGGGTTTAGAGTAAACCAGACTGTAAGAAACTGATTGAAATGTGGAAAATTATGGAACTGCCACATGGTTCGGCGCTTGATCCTCGACATCAAAAACCATCCTATGGACGTTAATGCATCGTAATTTATTCTCCCCATCCAGTCGAAAGTGAACAAGGGATGTCCTATGTTTGAAAAGTACTTACGAGGGAACACATACATGTGTTTCACTAGGATTCGGTTGAAATTTGGTAGGAATATTCATGGGAGGCAGTAGAATGCTAAGGTGAAAACTGCATGTCCCCAGCGCAAGTTTAAACGCCAAAATAGAACAAATAAATAGTCGTAGAATTAGAAGTGCCGCAGTAGTGTCTGGGTTTGGCGGATAGGTAGGGAGGAGCGAAGCAGCGGACGTGAGCCAACCGGGCTGTGTCGAGCTGCGCCAGCAGCCAGGCAGCGTATAGTTAGCGCGTTCCCCTTAACTTCCCGATTAGATGTGCAAAACGTAAATATGAAAACAGCACATGAAACAAGTGTACAAAGGGCGATGTTTGAACAACGATGCCAATAAGGTTTGAAGACTTCACGCCCGAGTTCTTGTTACTCGTTGTAATTAGTGCAATAGTGACTGTTTACAAAAAAGTGTGCAAGACACAGATACTGTGTGCACCATGCACATCTTACAGCGCTGTCACTTTCACAAGTATTACATTGATTATAGAAAGGCTCTTCTTTGAAACAATAATCGACTGTATTAACAAATTGTGAAGGTTTCTTGTTAACATAGCCACATTTGTACCAACTGTACTGCCACATGCTACGAAAACGCGGAGAGGAGACCTGGTTGTGCGTCAAAGATTGCACTTTTAAAATGTTGTTCCTCAAATGTACCTTGATGTCTAACGAGTTTAACAAAATTAAATCGTACAAAATACGTATAAATTGCTTCCAAATACGGAAGCCCAAAACAACTAACGGCTGGATAAGTCTAGTGGCTCCTTTCGTAATTGTTTGAACATTAATGATTTTCTTACTCCCAATTTTAGCATTTAAATATTTTCTTCTTTCTGTCCGCTCCCAGAATCGAGAACTAAAATGCTGTACTCTGGTACTAGCTCACAATAAACATCCCGTAACCATTTCTGTACAAGTTCTTTGGTCAGTTTTCCAGACTTTGAAGGCAAAGTGTACACATTTTGTGCGGTAAAGTGTTTTTTTTTCTATATTAGGACCAAATTTGCCATTTTTTCTTTCAAAACCACTAGCAACTTCGGCAGGAGTTGTCCATCTGCCGAAATTATTGGGTGTATTGTGTAGCTATGAGTTAGTGAATTCATAGATTGTGCTTCCGCTAATACGACTTTTTCTCCTCGTTCATTATGGGTCCTGCCAGAATGGAACTCTTCATAAAAACCAGACTGATCAGTATTAAACACGCACTCTGGGCCGTGACTTTCTATTAATTGCGACACTTCTTTAACAAACAGTGTCGCGTTACAATTAGCATCTTCTTGTTCAAATTGGTACTTTTTAGATACGAATTTGCAAATTTTTCTTCATCCAATTTTGAATTTCGTTTTAAAACTCATTGCCCAAGAATGAGACGCTCGAAACGTGTCGTAGTTAACTAGACGAGCGTACTTTAAGGCCCATTTTTATATATTTATATCGTGAACAATTTTGTTTCGTTGTCTAATTTCTTTGAACTTTTGATAAGTCTTCCTCGTAACAAATTTATTTTTTTCTCCTATTGTGCCACCGTTTTCCAGTTGTTGCTCCCACCTGTGAAGCTCTTGCCGGAACTTTAATTTACAACCTGTGTTTCACTGATGCGAAGCTCCTCTGTTTCCCACCTTTGTTTCGCCAATATTCGACGACCTTCTTCTTATAAGTTATTGGGATTAGGCATCGTTCAGCCGTTGTTGTGGATGCAGGGTTAGGAGCAACATTTTTGGAGACGAGGTCAAATAACGGTGTTTCAATATTGTTTTCCTCGAAATCAAAGTCATCATCTGACATATCCAATGTGCCATCCAGTTCCACTGTCATATCGGTATCCAAAACCCTGTCGGCAATTAGACCTGTAAAACGGAGACAAGAACGCAATTCCTGTGAACGCTTGTTTTTCTCGTAAAAGTAAATATATATAAATACACTGACTGACAGAGCAAATGCAACACCAAGAAGGAGTGGTCAGAACTTTATGCCAATTGCAGGGTAGACTGACGTCACTGAGGTATGCTCATGATGTGAAATGCGCCGCTGTGCTGCGCACGTAGCGAACGATAAATGGGACACGGCGTTGGCGAATGGCCCACTTCGTACCGTGATTTCTCAGCCGACAGTCATTGTAGAGCGTGTTGTCGTGTGCCACAGGACACGTGTATAGCTAAGAATGCCAGGCCGCCGTCAACGGAGGCATTTCCAGCAGACAGACGACTTTACGAGGGGTATGGTGATCGGGCTGAGAAGGGCAGGTTGGTCGCTTCGTCAAATCGCAGCCGATACCCATAGGGATGTGTCCACGGTGCAGCGCCTGTGGCGAAGATGGTTGGCGCAGGGACATGTGGCACGTGCGAGGGGTCCAGGCGCAGCCCGAGTGACGTCAGCACGCGATCATCGGCGCATCCGCCGCCAAGCGGTGGCAGCCCCGCACGCCACGTCAACCGCCATTCTTCAGCATGTGCAAGACACCCTGGCTGTTCCAATATCGACCAGAACAATTTCCCGTCGATTGGTTGAAGGAGGCCTGCACTCCCGGCGTCCGCTCAGAAGACTACCATTGACTCCACAGCATAGACGTGCACGCCTGACATGGTGCCGGGCTAGAGCGACTTGGATGAGGGAATGGCGGAACGTCGTGTTCTCCGATGAGTCACGCTTCTGTTCTGTCAGTGATAGTCACCGCAGACGCGTGTGGCGTCGGCGTGGAGAAAGGTCAAATCCGGCCGTAACTGTGGAGCGCCCTACCGCTAGACAACGCGGCATCATGGTTTGGGGCGCTATTGCGTATGATTCCACGTCACCTCTAGTGCGTATTCAAGGCACGTTAAATGCCCACCGCTACGTGCAGCATGTGCTGCGGCCGGTGGCACTCCCGTACCTTCAGGGGCTGCCCAATGCTCTGTTTCAGCAGGATAATGCCCGCCCACACACTGCTCGCATCTCCCAACAGGCTCTACGAGGTGTACAGATGCTTCCGTGGCCAGCGTACTCTCCGGATCTCTCACCAATCGAACACGTGTGGGATCTCATTGGACGCCGTGTGCAAACTCTGCCCCAGCCTCGTACGGACGACCAACTGTGGCAAATGGTTGACAGAGAATGGAGAACCATCCCTCAGGACACCATCCGCACTCTTATTGACTCTGTACCTCGACGTGTTTCTGCGTGCATCGCCGCTCGCGGTGGTCCTACATCCTACTGAGTCGATGCCGTGCGCATTGTGTAACCTGCATATCGGTTTGAAATAAACATCAATTATTCGTCCGTGCCGTCTCTGTTTTTTCCCCAACTTTCATCCCTTTCGAACCACTCCTTCTTGGTGTTGCATTTGCTCTGTCAGTCAGTGTACATTGATCTACTTACGATATAATTCCAATCCCAAATTTCTTTCATCTTCAGAAAATGGGGTGTCTTTTTTGTCACACTCTGCAAAACAATTCTGAAGGCACACTACTACATTCCACGGATTGAATGACTTCTATAGTGGGCGTTTTTTTTCATCTAGGTGTAAAAAATCAATTATTACCATACATGGTTAAAGTAAATATACAGTCACCATTCATAAAAATTACTATAAGAACGTCAGATTTTACCTGTCATTGTAAGAACGTTGTCTCATCGGACGACTAATCAATGTGCACTTCTTGATCTGCTTTGACGTTTCTAATCGGGAAGATACGAGGTATGTGCGAAGTGCGATGTAGTAAAGAAGAGTGCCGGGAGGGTGGGGGTGGGTGGTCATTCATTCGACTCGAGCGAGCAGCCCGACTATACGCTGCTCACGTCCGCTTCTTCGCTCCTCCCTCCCCTCCGCCACACCCAGATACTCCCGCGGCACTTCTAATTTTACGACTATTTATTTGTTCTATTTTGGCGTTTAAACTTGCGCTGGGGACATGCAGTTTTCACCTTAGCATTATACTGCCTCCCACGAATATTCCTACCAAATTTCAACCGAATCCGAGTGAAACACATGTATGTGTTCCCTGGTAAGTATTGACATTGTCTTAACGTACAAAGAGTGTTAAGTGAGTACACAATTAGAAATAAACAAAAACAACATAGTCAAGAAAACATGCGATGTTTAGAAAGCTACAAACAAAATCTAACGATATATATTGCAAACTTTAGTTATTTTATGACATTTATTATTATTATTATTATTATTATTATTACTATTATTATTATTATTATTATTCCGGGGATGCCGTGGAGCATAGAAGTGCAAGAAGGTGAGGGAATGAATGGGTAGATAGAGAAAAGATCAATTTTGAATTCAAAACTTTTACATTTGAAATTTTATTTCTTTCCATGACATTTTTGTTTCCCTTCAGATTTTAAACTTTGTTAAACAATAACAAGTAGCAATTGTATGGATAAAGGTTAGCTATTGGGCTCGAGAAACAATCTTAGAATAGCAGACAACAACGATTTAACCAAATGAGCTTGAAGCTCCAAAGTTACAAATTTTTACAAGAGCACCATTGCTCCATTAAATTAATCCCCTAGGATACTGAGCTTCAAAATTTATTACATTCAAAGAACTTCTTTGCTCCACACACTTAATTAAAGGACTACTCTACAAAATTTACAAGTTTAAAGCCTCTCCAAGACACAATCTGTTACAAAAACAAACATTAGTCACTATCTTATCCGCTCAACAGTCTAAGTTACATTTAAATAGATAACATTTAAGCAGAGGAAAAAGGTGCCTGTTCTACATGGCCTTAGTGGAAAAAGAAAAGTTTTAATATTGTTGGCCGTAAACCAAAATGTTACGAGGCGACCAATTGCACTCCTTTGAGGTTCACTTGAGAATTCTTAAAAGTCTATGTGGGCTTAGGGCCCGAAGTTACAGAGGCTAAGCCTATGCTACGGAGGTAACTAAAAGGAGACAAGGGTTTAAATTACAAAAGGCAAATTTTAAAGTTTACGAAATCATAGTCACCTCAATTCCAAGTTGAAGAGGAATACAAGGGGTTCCCATTCTTTAATCCCTAAGTTAGACCAAGGCCTTAGACCAGATAGAAAATTTACATTGGAAAATTACATTAAGAAAGGGTTTTGAAACCTTCCCCTCGAGTTAGCATTCTGAAACTATTACATGATTAAATTATGTCTGCTATTACCTTGAGCTGGTGGGACTTCAGGAGAAGGATGAGGGTACCCACAACATAAAATATGGATCAGAACGATCCAGAAGAAACAGGAGCAGAAGCTCATACTACACGGCCAAGAATGAGAAAATCAAAGGTTAATAGAAGGCCGAAATCAAAATAGAATAGTATGCTGAACACAATAAAGCAACCCTGTGACATGACTTTCCATAGGACCTAAGGGGAAGAAGGCCCGATGACACAGAGAATAAGCCCTACTACGTTAGTTACTAAACCAGGATATAAATTTACTGACCGAATGCAAGATAAAAGGTAGAAAGGCTTAGTCACCCAAAGCAAAGTGAGCAAGGGAAATGAGTGTCCGCACTCTTACATCCTTAAGCCATTACATGACACCCACTAGAGTGGTTACACTGCGTCCGAAGACAGCATAGAACGTTACATGTTACCAAAGTAAATGAAGTGGAAGTACCCTACATTAAAAGTAGTAGTAGTAGTAGTAGTATTTATTCATTCATCATGTCGTTTACATATTTACAGGACTCTGTTTATATATACATAACTCTTCTAATAACATTATTACTTGAGAAATATTAATCTTATAACTAAACCACATATATTACAGAAGTAGTAGTATTATTATCAACATATTAATACTTAAAATAAATTGAACTTCTAACTATCTCTTGCACACATTAAATATATTATTATTATTATTATTATTATTATTATTATTATTATTATTATTATTATTATTATTATTATTATTATTATTATTATTATTATTATTATACAAAATCACACCAACCTCAACAGAGTCGAGTAGATATCAGTAAAATACCACGTAAGGTGAAACCTTGTGTGTGGTAATTTAGAATATTAATTACATAGTGAGAAATATATTTTAAATGATGCCTGAAATACGAGTATGGGTATGAGTGAATGACGGATATGATCAACAGCACATGGTGGAGCATTGAATAGAAATTGGATATGGTGACGTGATATTCTAATTTAGTTATTTCTTGCATAACAGTTTTATTATCCCTGACAAAGGATTTAAGACACTTCAGACTCATTTTCTGACCTAATAAAGTAGTTTGTAAAGAACCGGGAAGGACATTAAAGAATTTTGGAATGAAGTACAAGAAATTGCGCTTTGTTATGCTAAGTTTGGGTTTGTATAACATACAACGGTGGTTCATCTTACTGCGTGTTGAATATTCATGTTTAATGTTCTCAATTATATTTTTGTTTTTGTTAATATATTTGTATATTTCAAGGGCATAGAGCTGTTTTACATTAAATATATTTGCTTCAGCATATAATTGACTACTTGGGTATAATCTTCCTTTCTGGTACATTATTCGTAATATAAGGTTTTGAACAACCTGTATTTTATTGATTACATTTTTGTAGGCTCCTCCCCATGCCAAAATTCCGTAGCTAAGAATAGACTGAACTAAAGCGTAATAAACCTCTCTTAACAATTTTATACTGGATATGTATTTTAAGTTATGAAATATATAAACAGTTCTTCTGATTTTCTTTCTTAAATCGGTAATGTGACTTTTCCATTTCATGTTCGAATCAATTAATAATCCCAAATACTTAACATTATTTACTTTATAAATTTTGTAGCAGTTACAATTAAATTTACAGTTGATGTTGTGTACAATTAATTCATTAAAATCGTTTCGTGTATCTGTTACAGAAAAATTCATAAATTTTGTCTTGTTAATGTTTAGAAATAATTCATTATTATCTAACCATGCTTGAACTTTAAACAGTGCTCGAGTTGCTCTCTGTCTGACGAGATTCCAGCTATCACCCTCAACATAAATGACTGTATCATCTGCATATGTTACGACGTGCGTATGTTCGGCATTTGCTATTGTTTTCTCTAGATCATTAATAAATATAATAAACAATAAAGGACCTAATACTGTGCCTTGTGGACACCCTTTATTATCCTCATTGGTGTGCTTAGATGTTGATTAATTTTGACATACTGTACTCGATCTGTCAAGTAACTCTCAAGCAAATCCAGCACATTACCCCTAAAGCCGTATTTTTCCCATTTCTGGAGGAGCAAGCGGTGTGACACACTATCGAATGCCTTTTCAAGGTCGAGAAATATCCCTGTGGAGAGCAGAGAAGAATTAAGAGTTTCGTATATTCTCTTTGTTAAGGCGGATATAGCATCAGTCGTTCCGAGATTTTTAATGAATCCAAACTGTCTGGGCGAAAGTATTTGGTGTTTTTCTAAAAATTGGTAAATATTGTTCTTTAAGCATTTCTCGAATATTTTTGATATTGTTGTAGTTATCGAAATGGGTCTGTAATTTCTAATGTCACAAATATTTCCAGACTTGTGAAGAGGTTTTACTATTGTTGTTTTAAGCTGTTTTGGAAAGTAACCTAAGGTGAAGGAATCATTGATAATATTCAGCAACGGTTCCTTTAATGACTCTATATTTTCTTTAATAATTCGAGCCGAAATATTGTCTATTCCTACAGCTTTGTTTTCATGTACTTCACTCAAACATCTCTTCAGATCGTATTCTGTTACCGGTGCAAGGAAGCAAGTATGAGGGTTGCGAGCGATATTTAATGTGGAGTCGGAAATCTGTCTGTGATGCTTTGCTTTCTCAGTGGTTTCGTTAATGAAATAATTGTTAAATTTATTAGAAATATTTATGTCATCTTTCCAGATTTCACCTTTATATCTGATTTCCTTGATCTCTTCTTTTCTAACTGACCTTTGTGTTATTTCATTGACTATGCCCCAGACCTTACCCCGGTTATTTGAATTGCGATTGATCAGATTCCTATAGTACTCAGTTTTCGTTTTCATAATTAGATCATTTAGTTTGTTCCTATATTTCCTATACTGTTCTTGAATTTCCATGTTATCCTTATTTTTTAAATATTGTTGATAAATTCGGTCTCTTGTGTGAATAGATTTTACCAAACCGTAAGAAATCCATTCTTTTCTTTTGACTTCCTTTGATTTCAATTTAACAGTGGACAGGCTCATGCAGCTTTTAATTGTATTCACGAATTTATCAAGTTTGATATCTAAATCACTGCTGTTTAAGATGTCTCCCCAATTTATTTTACTTAAATGATTTTTAAGCTCAAAATGATCTATTTTAAAACAGTTACGTCGAAAATTTGGTATATTACTAGGGACCGAGGCATTTTGAATGTTGAGACTTACTATTATAGGATAATGATCTGAAATTTTACTTTGAGAGATGATAGACAGAATGTCGTCATTTCTCAACCTACTTTTAATCAAAGCATGATCAATACAGGATTTACTTGTACCAGATACTCTAGTAGGATTGTTTATTAAGGACTGAAAATTTTTTTCTTGTACCATGTTGAGATATTCGTCACAGGTAAACGCAGCTCAACCCTATCCGTTACATACTAGAGGAGAATGCTGGTATCTTCCCTCGCCACACGGAAGCAAGTATCTTCCCTCGCCACACGCGAGCAAGTTTACATTAAAGAGGAAAGTCTTGCAGCCTATCTCAGATCTGCCTCCACTCTCTGTAGCCTCCTGGGAGTAGAATCTCACTTGTTGCACTGACCAAGAACCAGATAGATACATATGTTCCAAGATTATCCTTATTTATCGATGCGAGCTGAGCGATGACTGGCTGGCTTAATTTGAATTACCAGTAGTGGTAACGTAGAAAGAGAAGTCGTGAGCTTTTTTGTGCCAACCCCTAAACAGTTATAATAGTCTACTAAATCGTACGCAATCCAACCCCCTAGGTTGCACTCCAGAAGGAAAAGTAGCGACATCTGCTAATAAACCTGAAAATCAAGTACTCTTCATAAAAATCAGCACATTTCCATAATCGTTCACCGTCCTTAGGAAGGCCTAATTAATTTTAATTGTAATGGAAAGAAAAAAGTATGTCTGGCATCTGGAAGTAATTCCGTTACTTATACGTTTCTCAGACTCTTAGATGGCATTTCTTTCAGTGCTAATCTCTTAAATTTATTTAATATTTAAATCAAACCGCCCAGTCGGTTCATTATGAAATCACTTTGATTTCGTGAAATAGATATCACCGGACTGAATGTTTCGGACTTTGAAAGCACTGATCTACTCATTCGGAACTGGTGGGTTAGATCCCTGCTCACTGCAGTGGTCTTTAAAGATGCTCAAATACTCGTGTAATTATATTTACCAGCATGTACGAGAACTGCTGGACATAATTCTGATACCTCGATGTGCACAAAAACCCTAAGGCCAATATCGTTATTATTTTCTTGCTCGTTCATTTCGGCCGTCTATGGACCACGTTTGACGATCTTTGCGGCATTTTTAGCCTTCTCTGCCTTCACTCCCCGCCAGTATCTTCTCATTCTTTCTCCTACCTTCTTCCTCATTTCTTCTGTATAGGACCTCCCTTTTCTCACTATTGTTTCCTAAGTCTCCTGTTAACCACGGAACGTTTTGACGAGTTGTCTAAGTCGATTTCTGTCCATGATGTCATCTTCCGAAACCTCCATCTTCGTCAAGTCCAACCTCACTTCTCGAAACAAGGTCAGCTCTTGTTGGTATTATTATTATTATTATTATTATTATTATTATTATTATTATTATTATTATTATTCAGCTACACCTTTTTCTGACATGAATGATCATGTATTCATGTAGGGCCTATACTTATTCCTTCGAAGAGCAATAAGACTTCTAATGTAGTGTGTTATATATCGCACGAAGTTACCCCAAGAGTGAAAAGCACAAATGTCTTTTAAGACCGTGTAATTGCAGCGACGAAAATAATTACAAAGAATGGTAAATTATTAAAAACGGATGGACGTGAAAAACAGAGACATAACACAAAAAATTCCAAATAATATATTCCTTTCATTTACTCTGATTAAGTCACATGTTACAGCAAAGACTTTCGGAGTTGTAAACGTATGTCCTACAGCCTCTTCGATCAGGTGAGATGTGGGACACTATAGTGTTACTGCATTTGCAAATGTACTCAGTGGAGTATGTTCAGGAATATCGTTTGGAAACTACCGATTTAGTATTACAAATAATCCACTTTACTGCTATGTGTACTTTGAAGAGTTGTTAAATATTTCAAGTGTCTGAATCGCTGTTATTAGCTGACACTGTATGAAAAAGAAGCGTGAAGAAGTAAGTGTTGTCTCTTCACATTTTCCTCGAATAGCAGTTTTCATGAATCTAATTACTGAGGTGGTAGC
Source organism: Anabrus simplex (assembly GCF_040414725.1). Lineage (NCBI taxonomy): Eukaryota > Metazoa > Arthropoda > Insecta > Orthoptera > Tettigoniidae > Anabrus > Anabrus simplex. The sequence continues at coordinate 352,283,333 of NC_090266.1, read as the reverse complement.
ACAAGACGGCGCTGATTAGCGTATTGTCTGGCACGATGTCTTCAGAAAACAAGGAAGGATATAATGGGAAAAGTTAGAGACTGAGAACAACGGATATAGAGAATGCAGGAGGTGGTCCAATATAAGAGATGTGAGGGTTAACTCTTTGTCACTAATGGAATGTTTTTGTAATCCGAGAATGTAGTGTATTTTATCATTCCTGCTCTTACAACATTACATGCTAAATCGAATTTGTACTTATACTATCATTCCTTCACACAATACATGGTACACAAGCTATTCACCCTTTACTTAGATCCTAGGAAATGATCGAGAAGGAAATGCGGTGGAAGACCTGAGGGAAATCCAAGCAGAACTATAAAGAGAATGGCCCACTGCAGTGTTCGCGGAATAGCGAAAATGACAAATTTCAGTAGATCTGGAAACGACAATCTATCCACTGCTGAGTGAAAGAGCGTGAGACGTTAATACGGCCATGTGTTTATTTACAGTGGTCATTTGGGACAGTCAGTTTTAAAGGCTCGTATGTTGGTCTGCCTGGATAAAAGAGGTCTTTCGAATAACAGGGAACTCTCTCACGTAGGCAGCACCAGTAATAGCCTGACTGTGGAATGGAGGCTCCTGATAAGAAACTACATTGACTACAGGAAAGGACAATGTTTGTATTGTGCCCTTTTTAAAGGCACCCAAATGCGGTGGTCTTCTTTCTTGATATGTGCGCCGGCTGCTCCTGAAAATAATGACATTAAAAAAGTACCTACCGCCGCATGTAGACTCTTCTTCCTCAGAGGTGGTGCGTCCTTCGATCCCTCGGGTTGATGGGCCACACATAGATCGGGGGGTGAGGAAATGTAAGATGGGGTAAACTAAACTATTAAATAACGGTACCCAAAGACTGAATTAAAATTTAAATTAAAAAAATGTTTATTTAACAAAATTTGCAAAATGTAAATGAATGTAAACTGGTGTAAAATGAAATAATGTGAAATGAAACTTAAAATTTAAAACAATTGAAAGATCTGCATTACAATAAATTAATTATCTGCCTTAATAAAATCTCGACTGAATGTCGATTAAATTTTAGTGCTCAGAATTACATCGAACCACTGTCTCCATGACGATGACGTGACCACATTTAAACACTGGTCAGAAATATAGTCTCATTTGAATGAATGATTTATAATACCTTGAAAATGTCATCTCACAATAAATTCAGTAATTAATTAATTGATTTATTAATCCATCCAATTGACATTGACGTTAAGGTGTCTGTCAAATATTTAACTCATGTTTAAATTCATTTGGGAAGCACCCCACTCTAAAATAATAACAAAATACACTGACCATGTGTAATAATAACGAAAAGAGAGAAGAGGAAAACAACCATGAACATTGTACTTTTTCTGTTATATAATCTTTGCCACATGTTTAAACTGCTTGTGGCTGAAAACAAGTAAATTTTTACTGAACTGAACACCTGAGTGCTACCACCACTCATGTAATTTGTTAAACCTTATTTACTTGACTATGATAGTCTGGACTCTTAAAATTACTTAAATTAATTAGGCCAAGTGCCTCAGGTTTACATCTGCAATGAAAGCGATCCCTTTGCATCATTAACTTTACCTAGTTTGCCGCTGTCTGCATTTTCATTGTTCACGTATATTTGTGTGGTACCAACTCTAGATGGAGGCAGATCCCATCTAATTTATGTCACTCATTTACGGCACTTGTGATACAACTGCTTATTAAAGATCGCTTCATTTGCCTAACTGAAATGTAGTGGATTTCTAAGACTTGGTGATTACTGACTGCCTTTTATATGAGCATCCCACTACTATATTTTTGACTATGAACTAATCGATGATCTCTTACCCTAACACATGAAATCTTATTTACATAAATGAACATGTCAATGGAGAAACACTGCTCCTAAGAAATACTGAAATTAAAATAATCTGACTACGCCTATTCTATTCTATTTACGGACATTAAATCAAACATAATTCACGTATCAGATTTAAAATAATACGGTGACAAAATCTATACAAAGAAATGATATCATAATAAAAATCTAGATCCCAAAAATCGCTGCCAAATAAAATTTAAAAAAATAAATATGCGCACTGAAGAAGTATACAATGTTACCCTGATCCAAGTAGCAAAAGTTATGTGAATTTGATGGCAACCTTCTAACCTCAGACTAAAATGTCTGGACATGACCTTATTCAATCTTTACGGACAATAATTATTCGCATTACATGTCATCAATGATTAGACTTGACTGTCGAAACACGCATTGATCAGTCGCTCTGTTCACAACTTATCTCGGGCTCTCGATTGCATATTTTCCGAGCATTTATTTTCCCTGGAAACTATTTGAAGCACTACAGGCTTTTCGCCTACAACCATAACACATGTCGTCATATATTTAACACTCTCGGTTAAATAATTCATCTCTCAATTCTATTTATTCATCAATATTCTCGACGTAGTAACTCATAATATGGCCTCGCTCGTATCCGGCGGGCGAAATAACTGTGTCGTTCACTCATCCATTTATACGACACTATTAATAACATGGTCCAAATATCACATTTTCCATTTCTCACCACAGAACATCAGGGATATTACTATTACTTTGCTCATTACTTTGATCATCCACCGTTTCACATCTTATGAAATATCAGAGCTAACTTATCAATGGCTTCCTGTCACTAATTAAATAACTGAAACAACGAGATTGCCTCTCAAAAACACGGCTATCGAACTGTGTAACCACGTTACATAAAGAAATTAAATCTTAGCGTATCAACCATCGTCGCGAAATACAAATTATGAGAGCTACCGGAAACGGTCATCTGAATAATGATTACAGAACATGAAATAATAAACCTAATGCGCTAATAGCAAACATAAACATTTAAACTAAAATGGCAGCATCCACAAAATCAAAATGTCAACAAAATACTGCTCATTACCACAACTACTATTATTATCATCACTTTAAAAATCTGCACTACACCGTATGTAAATTTCTTAGTAAAATAGGATTCTCACATGTCAAAATGACTTACATTAAAAGAAAACTGCGCAAGTAACACACGCAAACACTTATTTATTATTATTATTATTATTATTATTATAACCCTAATTTTATAATTACCATCCGATCCGTGAATTATTTACAGTCCTAACTAAAATTCTAAACTACATTTTTGATCATCGACTGTCCATAGTCCTACTTGTTTACAGATTTACATTTTGCTCATTTACCTTATTTGTGCTGGAGGCAGGTCAGATCATCCTCCGGACCCCGTCATGATGAATTAGTATTTCATCTTCAAGCTGATGTTATCCAAGAGGTCACACACACAAACTTGATGCATTTTTACAATATCGTTGCACACGTCCATATTTATATTAATACTCGCATTTTAAACACTCCTACGAAGAATATTCAATGACACTGCATTGATCACCTGACGTGAAGTCGAAAGTCTGGACTCCGCTACCTGCCTGCTGTTGCCTCTCTCTCACCCCTCTCAGATTGTTTGTGTAAAGGATTATTGGTTATTCACCTTCTCTGTCCATGACACTGGACTCAAGGTCTTACTGCGGCAGCATTCCAATTATGAAAACAAAGTTTTTCTCCCTGTAACTGGCTGGACTAATTCTGCTCCCAAATATCTCACTTGCAATAATAGTACTATGAGAGTGTGGAAAAATTACATGTAATGTTCCCAATGATGTGGAGAATTTTATAATAATCGTTCTCCAACATATGACTTTTCCACGAAATATACAAGCTACACGTGAAATAGGGAAAATGTTATGCAGCTACGTGTTACGACGAGATTCAATGTTCACCTCGGTCCTAGCACCTTAAGTTCATTCATGGCAAGTGTTGAGAATATAACTACCATTGTCATTTGTTAATTTAATTGCCTGATTATATCTGCATAATCTAAAGTTGAATAAGTTTGTCAAAGTGTTCATTTCGGCTAAGATATTACTCTCACAAATAAATACATTACTCACTCGGATGTCAACTATTGTATAAGACACTAAAGATTCTTACAAGACTGCGAATTTTCACAAGACTGAGAATTCCGACGAGATTGAAGATTTCCTACGAGACTGAAGTTTACCACGAGACTGAGGTTCACCACCCTGGTGTCTTTGCTTTTGTAAACAGTCCTACCCCCACTTCGGAAATAGTCCTGTGGAAGGGATGTGGCGTAATATTCCTGCACTTGGGACCGATTTATCATGTGTCCGTAGGTTAGAATTTTAGAAAATGTGTTCAAAATCTTCCTAATTCTGGTCCGATTTATGTGTTATATTGCGTTATGAGAAACGATCACAGGTTAATTCCTACTACGGCGCGCGTCAGTAGCTCTATTTTCTGTCAGAGTATGGCGCCTTCCCGCCATGACGGTTCACTTCCTGGGCGATACCACTCTTCCATGAAAAGTTGAAAATTTCTTATTTAACCACTGATTAACCACACACTGGCACTGATAAATCCTTAAATATTACTTGGAAGTCAGGACACAATATTTTACAGCTACTTCGGTCACCAAATCGCGAAATACTAGCTGTAGATTCCCGCTATGACAAGACATTAAAATTTGCAATTTTGTGATTGGCTGAGACGTTCGCGCTCTTGGTAGTTTGGGTTCTTCCATTTTCTGCTAAGGGATGACGGGTATTATTCGTGTCTCACTCACTCTTCTGGACCAAGTGCATTCTGACGTGCGGATTCACGTGGGAACTGGATAGAAAGCTTTCACTTCCCGTCGGCATCATAAAACATAATTGGACGTACCACTCAGGCTAGCTACATCCTTTCCGTGCCTTAAAACGTATTCTGTGGATATATTTTCAGTCTGAACGGCGCCTGGCAGTTGCTTTGTGGGACTGCAATCTTTTCCCAGCCTACTGCGGTATTCTCATATGCGAAAAATTGAACATTTAATTTATGCATTAATTACGCACATTCGCTTATGGGTGCAGTATTGTGGTTGACGATATTAAACTAAGAAAGCAAGGTGTACTAAAACATGGAAAGGTGAACTTTATTTGTGTGAACAGGAAATACAGTTTAGTGAGACGTGCAATCAGTTGAAAGGAAATCGTTGAACACTCTCGTAAAGGCACCAGCGAAGAAGAGAGGAAGTTGTTAACCGAATTTGAGGCATATACGGTGGGGTACGTAACCTAAATAGAAAATATTTAAAATCAAATCAAAAATCATATCAAAATCTCTTTATTTGCAAATGAGGTGTCTACCTCGGCGGCAAATGGTACACTAAAATACATTATTGTCAAGCACTAAATTTTAAATTAACAAGAGAAGAAGAACATTTTCCTAGAATACAATATTATACAATTTACGCCAACAATTTTTCTATTAAACACGCTGTCCATCCTTAATAAATTTGTATTATTTACAAAATTCTACTTATAATATCTCCTGTACTCACAAACATGGTCAACTCATATACAGTATGTGGAATTACTTCAAATAATACTATACAACTGGTATAAGATTAAAATTTAAATTGCAGTTATTTACTTATTTATTTTTACCCATTTTGGAACCTAAGTAGCATAACGACCTGCTGCGTCTTAACAAGAGCCCCCTTTTGCCACCACTTTTCAGAGTTCCTGAAGGGCCTTCACTGCTACCGTAGCGGTCCCAGGGCTCTCGAAGTCCCCACTGTACTTCACCAATACAGGCAGTCCCCTACTTCGGCTGTCGAAACTCCATAGACCAGGGGATGGAATTAATTTATCCACACACATTTCTTATTTACAACTAGCGAATGTACCCGTGCTTCGCTACGGTATTCTACATTGTATTTGAATATCGACGTAAATAGTGTACATGCAGTAAATAAGATTGTTTTAAAATTGCATGTCTCTTAGCGTTATCCGAGAAAGAGCATGGGGAGGTCCCCGTACGTTGTTTCCAATGTAAAAAGTTTGTTATGTATTTGTGATATAACGGCAGGCTCACTTGTCTACTGCCATTCACAATCGAGTTGGGAAGTTTACATTATAATTGCAGGCCCCATTGCCTACTACGCGGACAGAATCGATTTGGGGAGTATCGTTAAAATGGCAGCCCCCTTTCCTACTTCCAGACAGATTACAGTTGAGGAGTTTTTATTATAATGGCAGGCAATTACCCTACTATCACTCGAAGTTGAGTTGTGCAGTTATCATTATAATGCCAGGTCCATTTTCCTACTTCCAGCCAGCTTACTGCCAGTCACACCAAGTTGGTGAGTTTCCATCAAAATAGCGGGCCACTATGCCTAATGAAAGTCACATTTTAGATGAGGACATTTCTTTATAATGGCGGGCACCCTTGCCTACTGCCAAACACAGTCGGGTAGGGGAGTTATAAACAAAACTGCATGCTCCCTTGCCTTCTGCAAGTCAAATCGAGAAGGGAACTATTCATTACAATTGTAGGCCTTCCTTACACAGGAGTTGGAGAAGGAACCCTTTCCTACTGCCAGTCAAAGTCGGTGTGGGGAGTACTGATTACAATATCAGACCCACCCTTTCTCGATAGCTAAAAATCGACATCAGTGAATATATATAGATCGACATACGAAAGTATATGCGTGTTTACAATATTGAAGACCTTCATTTACAGATTAACTGCTACTAAACGTACGTCATATCGACAAAGGATTATACCATAAGACACGCCGGATTTAGTGGCCTAAATGGCTGGTCATATGATATGTCATCTATTCTTGGGTCAGATTGAGTTAGAAACGTGGAACAGGGTAAAGGTTTGGTAAGATTATCTCACATTACATTACCTTTCGGATAATTATGTGACAGCTACATACATAGCATTTGGCTCACATATGCCTACTGGGTGGGCCGATTTTCGTGAAGAGTATGATGATTCTGTATTTCATATATGTAACTGAAAGTATGAATTATGCATGTGAAAATTCCAAATTGACTTAACATCGATTAATAGAGAAAAATCAAACGTAAATGGGATACAGATACGGCAAAAATCAAAAGACCAAGGTTGTAGATCATTCCAAATTGAACGGAGATTGTGCAATCCGTTGTGTGATATGAATTTCCGAAGGTCTGCACCATCATTAAAATTGCCTGCATATTTCGATATTCTTCGGGGATAAAAAGTGAAAAATGTAATGATCTGGGATGTATTCCGTTCGTTACAGGCGAAAAGGTATAATTTTGTCAAATTTCAATTATCTTCTTTTTCTTCTGGCAGATTATGCCGCAATCTGGATTTTGGGCGAGGCGGATAAAAATTAGGACTTTCAGGAAACTAAACCAAAAATTATGGAGATGATCATTATTACCCCTTATAACGGAATGCTGTACGAAAATTTCGCCAAAATAATCAGTGTAGAGGCACACAGTCGTTACGATTTGATTTAAATAGATAAGGAATCTGCTCCATGTAAAACACCTTTTGGGCTATGTCCGCTGGACTTAACCTGCAAAAGTGACCATTTATGAAAAATGCACATGAAGAAAAAGGTTTAGAGGTGGAATTCCATCACGTTTGGTCGATTTCCAGTTAGGTTGGTCTTGTTCTGTATATATTGTGGAAGAGTAAAATCACCATTTCGGTTCCCTATAAACCGCCAGTCCATTCCGGAACATGAAATGTTATTTACGTTTAAAACCTACCTTTGGACAGGTGGATGCTAAATATAAATTTTGGTTCGAATGTCTTCAGTAGTTTTCAAGTTGTAAGGAATACGCTTTACACGCACCCGCTCGTGAGTTAAGTCCGATGGGACTTGTACAGAAAAACGGTCCGTTAATGATATCTCCCTTATTAATCCTGGTATCGAAATGATGCACATGAGAAAAAAAGTTTATAAATTAATTTCTACCAAGACAGGTAGATTTAAATTAACGTTGGTTGCGTATATTTTGTGGAAGTGCAAAATTACTGTTTCGGTTTCGTATAAACCCCCAGTCAGTTCAGGGATTTTGAAACAATATTTTCCCTAAAACCTATCAAGGACAGGTGTATTCTAAATATGAGTCTTGGTGGAAATACATCCAGTAGTTTGTAGCATTCGCGTACATACGGCGTAATTAAGGAAGAAAATAATACAGTTAAGAAAGTTGAAAGTAATAGAAAATGGATTATAACTGAGGGCAGCCGGATAACGACAAATATGTAAATGCCAAGTTAACGTATTGGAAAATCAAATCCCCTCAATAAATTATGCTAGTGTGTGTTATGGATATAATAAAGCGGTAACAGAGGAGAAATTTAGATCCAGTGATTCCTAGGTAAACAAATAATAAGAAGATGACTAATGGTGTTATTACCTAATCTATTCGAGGGCGGTTATAACATCCAACGATATTCCGCCAATATCCCGCAGATAGGCCGATTGACGCCTCTCTTGCCTTCTACCCGATGAACAACCACGAATTTAAAAGCATGATGAGGAAAATGGCAATACGTTACTTCCCTGCTGGCATGCAGTCAGAGACGTTGCCATGGTAACCTGTAGGTTCGTTGTCGTTCTGTCGGTCACTCAATGCAGAGCATGATACCAGCGGAAAATTGTAAATTTCTCCGTCATGTGAAGAGTAAGGTAAATTATGAACATAACGAAAGTTGTTTATAATGAAGAGACGTTTCACGTACGGTAAACGAAGTTTACAGAAAATCAATAGTATAAGAGAAAATGGAGGAAAACCATTCTGTTTTTCCTGTAAAACCCCGTCTATTCAAATATTTTAAAATAATATGCATACAGAAACCTTCCCCGGGAGGAGTATACTCTAAATATGAAGTTTAGTTGAGATCTATCCAGCCGTTTCGAAGTGATGGTGGAAAAACCACTCAGGTTTTCCTATAAACCCCCCGTCTATTCAAACATTTTAAAATGATATGCATATCGAATCCTTCCGCGGGATGAGTGTACTCTAAATATGAAGTTTGGTTGTGATCTATCCAGCCGTTTCGACGTGATGGTGGAGAAACCATTCTGGTTTTCCTATAAACCCCCCGTGTATTCAAAGATTTTAAAATGATATGCATATCGAAACCTTGCCCGGGTTGAGTATACTCTAAATATGTAGTTTGGTTGAGATCTATCCAGCCGTTTCGACGTGATGGTGGAAAAACCATTCTGGTTTTCCTATAAACCCCCCGTGTATTCAAAGATTTTAAAACAATATGCATATCGAAACCTTTCCCGGGATGAGTATACTCTAAATATGAAGTTTGGTTGAGATCTATCCAGCCGTTTCGACGTGATGGTGGAACAGACAAACAAACAGGCAGACAAACAGACAAACAGACAAACAGACAAACAGACAAACAGACAAACAGACAAACAAACAGACACGAAACGTAAAAACCACCGATTCGGTCTTGAGTTGACCTAAAACGGATAAATATCTGAAAAATTGGCAAAACAAAAGAAATTACAGACAGCGGACCCCCTACAATTTTATTTATATAGATAACCTGCACTGGTCGAATGCCCTCTAAAATTTCATTTATTTTCTCTGTTGCTGTTTATTCTCTTCTTGGATATCTGTATAGATTTTGGAAAAGGATCAAACACTACCCCTGGTAAACTGTTCCACTCCTTCACACCCTTCCCAATGAATGAAAATTTACCTCAATCGCTTCTGCTAAAATTCCTTCTAATTTTATACTTGTGGTCAGTTCTGCCGATATAATTATATTCCAACTGAAGCCTCTCACGGATTTCTCCCCATGCGTCTTCCCCTGTATAGGCTCTATATAATCCTATAAGACTAGTTTTCTCCCTTCTCTTACTTAAAGTTTCCCACCCAAGTTCCTCTAACATTTCTGATACACTACTTATTCTCCTGAAATACCCTGTTACAAATCTTGCTGGTTTCCTCTGCGCACTATCTATTTCTTTTATTAGGTATTCTTGGTGAGGATCCCAAACACTGTTTGCATATTCCAATAATGGACGAACCATACATAAGTGACATTTTTCTTTTAATTCTTTTTTGCATACTTTAAGTAGCCTCATTATGACATGTAACGATCTGTATGCTTTCCCAACAATGTCATCAACATGACCCTTCCAGTGCAAATTACTTTCAAATCTCACACCTAAGTATTTGCACTTGCCATCTTTTGGGATAACTACCTCACCCAAAGTATATTCAAATTCAGTTTTAAAGCTCCTGTTTGTAAATGTTGTAACAGTTGATTTGCCTCCATTAACCCCCATATTATTTTCTTCAACCCATTGTTGGATACTCTCAAGGTACCTTTGTAATTCTGAACAATCTTCGATGTTGTTTATTTCCCTATAAACATTTTTGTCATCTGCATACAATCTTATTTTTGATGTTATATTGTTCCGTAAATCATTTGCGTATACTAAGAAAATTAACGGACCGATTATACTACCCTGTGCAATTTCCTTCCAAACTTTCTCTTCCTACTTTGACTTTCTGAACGCTTGAATTTAGAAATGCTCTTATCCAACGTGTAACCCTTACGTCCAATCCTATTCTCTCCAATTTCTTTAATAATATTCCATGTTCCACTCTATCAAAGGCTTTGGAAAGATCTATGGCTATTCAATCTAACTGGCCTCCTAAATCCAACTGATCTGATATGTCCTGCTGAAATCCCAACAGTTGTGCCTCACAAGAAAATTTCTTTCTAAATCCATACTGGCTCCTCATGAACCAATTTTTATCATCACATATCCCTCTGATGTATTTTGCTAAAATAAGGTTAGTTTCATTAGGAGTCAAATTTTTTTAAATGTGCAAAATATAATAAGGTGACGATAGTTATCTTGATTACACATTTTAATTAAAGAAACAACATTCTTAATGGTACCAGGGCATCCGTTACGAGTATCTGGTAGTCATAAGACTGAATAAGATAAGAGGGAGGATATTTCTACCGTAACCGTCGTAAACGTTCTATGCCTACGTTGGTACGCAGGTAAGTGGGATCGTCCCATGCGCCCAATATTCACCATCTCAACGTCGTACGGAAGTCGCCCCTAACGGTACACATTAGTGTTGGCTACTGAATGCATGATTCGAAGCAGTGTATCGATTCATTCAAGTGTCCGAGTGAATCGATTCACAGGAACGGCGAGCTCACGACACACGACTCAGCTTACTCCCAGCGGACAGTGCTGAGTGGCGCACTCACTGGACGTTGACGGGGAGCCGAGCTTCCGCTGCAGCGAGACATGAATCATGGCACATCTAAAGAATCGTGAACGAGCGCGGCTCAGTGAGACACATGATACACACGGCTCCTTATCGGCTCACTGGACACGCGGAGAGCCGAGCTTTCGCTGCAGCGAGGCAGTGAATCATGGCACATCGAAAGAATCGTGAACGAGCGCGGCTCAGTGAGACACATGATACACACGGCTCCTTATTCGGCTCACTGGACACGCGGAGAGCCGAGCTTTCGCTGCAGCGAGGCAGTGAATCATGGCACATCGAAAGAATCGTGAACGAGCGCGGCTCAGTGAGACACATGATACACACGGCTCCTTATCGGCTCACTGGACACGCCGAGAGCCGAGCTTCCGCTGCAGCTAGACATACAGTGAGCCATGGCACACGGGAAGAATCGTGAACGAGCCGGCTCAGTGAGACACAAGATACGCACGGCTCCTTATCGGCTCACTGCAGCGAGACATACAGTGAGCCATGCTACACTGAAAGAATCGAATGCTATAATGAACTCTCGAGCTCAGCTCATTTGAAAATAATACCCATTTGCATTCACTGTCCTCCTCTTACAGGGAGGTTTAAATAATAGATGGATTTATTTGCAGTGTTAAAAAGTTAGTCACAACATAATTCTGAAGTAGCTAGTAAGTAGGTAGGCTATTAGGTTATACTATTTATTAGTTTAATGAATCTTAGTATTATAACTTAGTTGGCAATTAAACTCTACTCTAGCCTGCTCTATGACTATGAGTCATGCTCATGACCACTCAAAAGTACCTGTTTTATTTTGGGAAGAATGGCCCAGTATTCTCTCAGTTCATATGTCACATCGTTGCACAAGACTTCAATCATATGTGAACAGACGCACTAACTTGACCAACAGTATGTTGAATCAGAAAACCAGCGGGCTACTGTACATCTCGGGTAGCCTATACAAAATATGACGATTAAAAAATCCTCAGCTGATAGAAAAATACATATTTTCAAAAATGACTGAGCGAGTTGTCGTGCGGTTAATATCGCGTGGCTATGCGCTTGAATTCGGGGGATGGTGGGTTCGAATCCCACCGTCGGTAGCCGTTAAGATGGTTTTCCGTAGTTTCCCCATTTTCACACCAGGAAATGCTGGGACTGTACCTTAATTCAGGCCATGGCTGCTACCTTCCTAATCCTAACCTTTTCCACCTTGCGTCGCCGGAAACCTTCGATGTATTAGTGTGACTAGCATTTTTCTAAAAAAGGAGTTCATAGTATGAAGACCAGATGGCAGCTGCGAGCACTGAATGCTGTTGCTGCTGTCTTACCAGCACATACTACACAGATGCAGTAGGAGCGGTGACTAATGTGCCGTGAATCGGATCACTGTACCGATTCAGTAACGTGAACGGAATGAAATGAATCGATTCAGTAAAATGAATCGAATGTCCCATCACTAGTACACATTTAGGTGACATCGTCCCAAACGTTAAACACTGGACTGAATTCCATACATGATCCCTGCTAAATCTGATATACGCTATGCCGTGAGATTGTTATTTTGTCTGGAATAACGGTTCATTCCTCTACAAATTACGGAAGTAATCTTGGGTAGGAAATTAACGTAGGTGGCAATGACCCGAAATTTCAGTTATTTGCGAGAACATTATTTTATTTTCAGTATATTATATATCATTGTAGAAAAATATCTCAACCTTAGCAAGCCCTTTATAACGCAATAAATCAGGGCAAAGCCAAGGTAAGTGCTCATAAAATAACGAATGTTAGGATAACAAAGACGAGGATCTTTATTTCAGTGAAGTTGTTAACAAAATGTCATGCTATACCTAACGTTGAGAAATACTATTACGAGGCTAATAATGGCATTGCAGTAACGTCCGATTCACGTCTGCGGAAGATCGTGCCATACTGTTAGGAATATTGCACTTCTCTGTATTCCTCGTACTTCACGGTGGATGAAGCTGCAATCCAGTGTAGTCTCATCCCATACTCAATAGGTGACACGTCTGGTAGACGGGCTGTCTGAAGAACTGTATCGACTCCGTACTGACGGTAAGGAAAGGGTTGTCTTAGGTGAACAGATGTTACACGAACATTTTGATCACTACAGTACATCCCGAAATTCAGTGATATTTAGAGATGCCACTACATTTTTCAGAGTGGCTAACGAATAAAACTTGAATCCACCCGCTCATGCTAGAGGGTGAAGCGATTCATTGCCTGGTTAATCCTTGATTTCTCAGATACTCAGCGCATATTGAAATCTCTCACTCGATCACTGCTACAAGCACAGACTCACAGAAAAGTCAGAACTGTGAAGTGAAGGGGCATTTCTCCGATACGGCCAGAATTCCTCACACACTTCTGTTTCCCGGTGTGACTTCTGGTGAACTTAGTTTCCAGTTATAATGCCCAGAATTTGTCGTCGCATATCAGTAACGATTGCTAATATTGATTCTATACAAGTTGAGAACACCGTACACATCCATCGTCTCATAAGTTCTGACCTGCTTTTTACCCTGAAGTTATCGCCCACGATGACGCTTAATAAACTATAATAATTTAGCAAGATCAGCGACACGATTGCCTGCGACGTCACCATGTACACATATTTTGCATCATGTTTAGGCCAGATAAAATACTGAGAAAGTCACTCAGGGGACAACCAAGGGTGTCATACATCAAGAACTCCGTCGGTAAACTGGCATGTGGTTCATATATCAACATGAGGCTAGAAGAAGATTGTCAGATGTGGCTTCAGCCTTTAGTAGATGGTGATGTTTAGGCCAGAGACGCCCATCATATTTTGAATGGAGGGAAAAATACAAGAAACAAGAGGTGCGGCCCATAAAAGTTGTTATGTCTTCTTCTTCTACTTGCCTTTATATTTCTTGATTGCCCATGAAGCAAAACATTCTATGACTTTTAATACGATTCTCTAACAACAAGGAATAATTTCCCTGACTGTAGGAAGCGCATGCTATAATCATTATACGGATTCAAATATTTTTAAATGCAGACGTCAATGCTGTTATACAGTACTCACCAACGAGATAACGCTTTCCAGTGCGAGAAGTGAAACTGTTTCTCCAATGAAATGAAGTATTTTATGTTAAGTCGCTTATTAAGAGTGGTGAGTTGTAAGATGTTGGTCGTTAACGTTGCCTCTGTACTGCACCATTCCATGATCTTCATATGCCTGGCTAGCCCCTCAGGGGTGTAACCGACTTATATTTATATAATATAAAACCTAACTAAATGCGACTGGGTTAGGGTCCAGAGCTTCTACTGAATTACAGTACAAGTCAAAACTAATTTATATGACCTAGTTTATTGATCTAAAGCAAAGGAATCGAATGAAAATGAATGAATAAAACTTCAAAAATATACAAATGAAAATTTGGGGTAACATATACCCTCAAAATGTAAAGTTACAGCTCAATATCTGGCAAAGTTTGTTTTACATTTTTCCGGACGTTACGTTAAGCTTCTGGTTCTGAATATTTGTACCGTAGGCCCCGAGATATTGGCATTAATAGCGTAAAGGGATGGTAGCGTATACATTTAATCTACCCCTCAAACAGCAGCAATTATAAACAGTAAACAGAAGAATGGGGCTCTAATATTTACAAACACATAATCCTCCAAAAAGGCGCAGGTTCAAATGGGTTTCTAAGGTCACACTCAACCAAACGGAGATCAGAACTCACAATCACAACAAACTGACATTAATTTCACAATAAACAAACGGAACTGAAACAAATACAACACTGCCCAAACATTATTACAATCACATGACATTTAAAACCTGTAACAGAAGACACACACACACACACGTAGGCTCAAACATCATTTTCCCCGGAAAACGACAAGACTTGAGCCAATGCCCTCTCAGCAAGTCATCCTGGACTGGAAACCTGTTAACACTATCTAAGTGTTAGCCATGTTCAGGTGACCCTATTTAATTTCACTCTCCTTTTCCTAGACAGCTGAAAAATGATACTGATCGCAATTATCATCTGTTAGCCCATTAAGAAGATCCAGCTATGGTTGGAATCCCATTTTAAACCGTTAGCAAATTCTCTTCGACGGGCGAGCTTATTTCATCCACCTGCTTCCTGCCCTCACACTTTCATAATGTTGTCTGTTAGTGGCGTTTTCCCTTTTACGTGGAGACAGCTAGATTCTCTCAAAACCCTCCCTTTCCTTCGACCCAACACAATATAGTCAAGAACACTCTTAAGTCATTCGGCCACTAAATAATCTCTACTTTATCATTTCATTGGTCTTCTCCGATCTCTAAATCATTTGTCTATGGGTCACAACATATGGAATCTCCAACCGTCTACACCTTTCACAACATGCCAGTAACTTGAAATCTACCCATCACAACAGGAATAATATAATCGTCTAACATAATCGACCTAGCTGCGGTCAGGGGTTTGATATTCTCGAGCAATGTGGTGGCCCTCTTCACGTATACAGTACATTGGATATATTCCGTGCACATCTCAAATATCATGCTACGAAAATTGAACTCATGCAATACTACGTTATATACTGAGCGCCTCCTACTCCCCCGGAGGATCACTAGCTCGACATCAACATTTGCCTCGCGGCCGTACGAACACAGATGATCTCTCATTAACATCGTTACAGCTTCCTCTGCGAACCATGTGACATTGCCGCGGTGGGGAGGCTTGCGTGTGCAATGACGTAGATAGCCGAGCCGCAGGTGCAAACATATCGGATGGGTATCTGTTGAGAGACCAGACTAACGAATGGTTCATCGAAAGGGGGTAGCAGCCTTTCGGCAGTTTCAAGGGCGGCAGTCTAGATGATTGACTGATACGGCCTTGTAATAATACTCAACATGGCTTAGCTGTGTTGATACTGCTACACGGCTGAAAGCAACGGGAAACTACAGCCGTAACTACCTCCCGAGGACATGCAGCTCTCTCTGTATGAATGGTGTACTGATGGTGGCTTCCTCCCGGGTAAAATATTCCGGAGGTAAAGTAGTCCCCCATTCGGATCTTCGGGTGGGGACTACACGAGAGGGGGCGATCATCAGGAAGATAGATACTGACATTCTGCGAGTCGGAGCGTGGAATGTTAGAAGTTCGAATCGTTGTGGTAGGTTAGAGAATCTGAAAAGGGAGATGGATAGGCTAAAGTAAGATGTAGTTGGTATAAGTGAAGTACGTTGGCAGGAAGAACAAGATTTTTGGTCAGGTGACTACCGAATTATCAACACAAAATCAAACAGGGGAAATGCAGGAGTTGGTTTAATAACGAATAAGAAAATAGGGCAGCGGGTAAGATACTACGACCAGCATACTGAAAGAATTGTTGTTGTCAAGATAGACACCAAACCAATGCCCACCACAATAGCGCAGGTCTATATGCCTACTAGTTCAGCGGATGATGAAGAAATCGAAAGAATATATGAGGAGATAGAAGATTTAATACAATATGTAAAAGGTGACGATAATCTAATTGCGATGGGAGACTGGAATGCAGTGGTAGGCCAAGGAAGAGACGGTAGTACAGTAGAAGAATTTGGATTGGGACAAAGGAAAGAAAGAGGAAGTCGGCTGGTTGAATTCTGCACTGATCATAATTCAGTTCTTGCCAATACTTGGTTCAAAAACCACAAACGACGGCTGTATACGTGGACGAGACCTGGAGACACTGGAAGGTATCAAATAGACTTCACTATGATTAAGCAGAGATTCAGAAACCAGGTGTTGGATTGCAAAACTTTCCCAGGAGCAGATGTGGACTATGACCATAACTTGTTGGTCATGAAATGCCATCTGAAGTTGAAGGAATTGAAGAAAGGAAAGAATGCAAAAAGATGGGATCTAGACAAGTTGAAAGAAAAGAGTGTGAGGGATTGTTTCAAGGAACATGTTGCACAAGGACTAAATGAAAACGCTGAAGGAAACACTATAGAGGAAGAGTGGATGGTCATGAAAAATGAAGTCAGTAGAGCTGCTGAAGAAATGTTAGGAAGGAAAAAAAGATCAACTAAGAATCAGTGGATAACTCAGGAGATACTAGACCAGATTGATGAACGTCGAAAATACAAGAATGCTAGAAATGAAGAGGGCAGAAAAGAATACAGGCGATTAAAGAATGAAGTGGATAGAAAGTGCAAGGTAGCTAAGGAAGAATGGCTGAAGGAGAAGTGCAAGGATGTCGAAGGCTGTATGATCCAGGGAAACGTAGATGCTGCATACAGGAAAATCAAGGAAATCTTTGGAGAAAGGAAATCTAGGTGTTTGAATATTAAGAGCTCAGATGGAAAGCCACTTCTAGGGAAAGAAGACAAAGCAGAAAGGTGGCAGGAGCATATCAAACAGTTGTATCAGGGTAAAGATATAGATAATGTGGTTCTGGAACATGAAGAGGCTGTTGATGCTGGTGAAATGGGAGACCCAATTTTGAGGTCAGAGTTTGACAGAGCTGTGAGTGACCTCAATAGGAACAAGGCACCTGGAATTGATGACATTCCCTCTGAATTAGTGACTGCCTTAGGAGAAACCAGCATGGCAAGGTTATTTCATTTAGTGTGCAAGATGTATGAGACAGGAGATGTCCCATCCGATTTTCGGTAGAATGTTGTTATAGCTATTCCCAAGAAAGCCGGTGCTGACAGGTGTGAAAACTACCGCATCATTAGTTTAGTATCTCATGCCTGCAAAATTTTAACACGTATTATTTACAGAAGAATGGAAAAACAAGTTGAAGCTGAGTTGGGAGAAGATCAATTTGGCTTCAGAAGAAATGTAGGAACGCGTGAAGCAATCCTGACTTTACGTCTGATCTTAGAGGATCGAATCAAGAAGGACAAGCCCACGTACATGGCATTCGTAGATCTAGAAAAGGCCTTCAATAATGTTGATTGGACCAAGCTATTTATGATTTTGAAGATGATAGGGATCAGATACCGAGAAGGAAGAATTATCTACAATATGTATAAAAACCAGTCTGCAGTGATAAGAATCGAGGGCTTTGAAAAAGAAGCAGCAATCCAGAAAGGAGTGAGGCAAGGCTGCAGTTTGTCCCCTCTCCTTTTCAATGTTTACATAGAACAGGCAGTAAAGGAAACCAAAGAGAAATTTGGAAATGGAATCACAGTCCAAGGAGAGGAAATCAAAACCTTGAGATTTGCCGATGATATTGTTATTTTATCTGAGACTGCAGAAGATCTCGAGAAGTTTCTGAATGGTATGGATGAAGTCTTGGTTAAGGAGTACCAGATGAAAATAAATGAGTCCAAAACAAAAATAATGGAGTGCAGTCGAATGAACGCAGGTGATGTAGGAAACATTAGATTAAGAAATGAAGTCTTAAAGGAAGTAGATGAATATTGTTACTTGGGTAGTAAAATAACTAAGGATGGCAGAAGTAAGGAGGACATAAAATGCAGACTAGCACAAGCAAGGAAGAGCTTTCTTAAGAAAAGAAATTTGCTCACTTCAAACATTGATATCGAAATCGGAAAAGTTTTTTTGCAGACTTTCGTGTGGAGCGTGGCATTGTATGGAAGTGAAACATGGACGATAACTAGCTCAGAAAGAAAAAGAATAGAAGCTTTTGAAATGTAGTGTTACAGAAGAATGCTGAAGGTGAGATGGATAGATCGAATCACGAATGAAGAGATACTAAATCGAATTGGTGAGAGGAGATCGATTTGGCTAAATTTGACGAGAAGAAGAGATAGAATGATAGGACACATCTTAAGACACCCAGGACTTGATCAGTTGGTTTTTGAAGGAAGTGTAGGTGGTAAGAACGGTAGGGTAGCAGATTAGAGCAGAGGTAGGATGCAATAGTTACGTAGAAATGAAAAGGTTAGCAAGGATAGGGTGGCAAGGAGATTTCCATCGAATCATTCTATGGACTGATGACTCAAACAACACAGCTTCTGTATTGAACATATTCTAAACATCACGTAATATGTACTATTTGCACAACTCCAACTAATTAACCTCCGCCTCGGGCCGCCATCGTACTCTCATCTGAATCTATTGCAACTTCTTTATCCTTACTCTCAATCCTTCGGCTACCTTCACTCCTATTATGTGTTGCCTCCACCATACTCATATCTACTTCCTACTCTGAATTAACCAAACATTACATTTTATCACATGCTCGCTACACAGTGTCATGTCCTTCTCCATGTGCTCAGCCATGCTACCCCCAAAATCTCACACACAAATCTTCAAGTTTTGGAAGTCCATTTAGTTGAGCTCTTTGTAAAATTCTAATAATAATGAAAAATATCTCCTTCACGTTCACACTGTTATGAAGAGAAATAGATTATATGTGAATGTCTGATGGAGTACCGCTGGGTAATCTCATGAGAAAAATGAGTGCAATATATTTTTATGTTCGTACCCTGCTGAAAAAATGTCATCAAACTGCGATCGGAGTCTGATATCATGTTCGATATTACTTCAACGCGCGACAGGTGACGGAAATTCAGGATGCAGTTTGTGAATTCCCAATAATGAGGGGACTCTACATTATTATCCTTGCGTTCTTTACATCTCAGACGAACGGAGTTTCACCCGGAAAGACTTAACATAACTCTAAAGTTGGGTATCGTCGCAGTTATTCACTTGCAATTCAACATTCAAAGAATTGAGATCAGAGGTAAGATCCGTTAATGATGCTTGGTTAGAGTCAATCTGCCTGCAACTTAAAAAGCCTGCTTTGTGCTTTTACCCCACAATGACGCAGCTATTTCCAACCGAAGGGTAAAGACCCGTGACAAAACTGCTCCCCGGCTAAACTACCTGACTTCTGAATGGAACTATTTACCTTTATATTCATAACGTATTCCACAAAGGCTTTGAAATGCCTACAATTCGTAGTCACACCCCACTGCTCATTTTATTTGAAGTCATAAACCTGCATAAATGACGATATGCTTGAAACTGATCACTGCTAGTTGTTGTTCCGTTCATGTTGTAGGCCTACATTCCTGCCAAATCCTCAATCACATTAAAATTATCATCAACGCCATGAACATTAATTAGTAATTAAGCGGTATTAGTTATGACATAATGTTCATCACATGCACTAGAAAATGTTTAAAATTGCCTACTTTTGTCGCGCAATATACACTGACTGACAGAGCAAATGCAACACCAAGAAGGAGTGGTCAGAACTTTATGCCAATTGCAGGGTAGACTGACGTCACTGAGGTATGCTCATGATGTGAAATGCGCCGCTGTGCTGCGCACGTAGCAAACGATAAAGGGGACACGGCGTTGGCGAATGGCCCACTTCGTACCGTGATTTCTCAGCCGACAGTCATTGTAGAACGTGTTGTCGTGTGCCACAGGACACGTGTATAGCTAAGAATGCCAGGCCGCCGTCAACGGAGGCATTTCCAGCAGACAGACGACTTTACGAGGGGTATGGTGATCGGGCTGAGAAGGGCAGATTGGTCGCTTCGTCAAATCGCAGCCGATACCCATAGGGATGTGTCCACGGTGCAGCGCCTGTGGCGAAGATGGTTGGCGCAGGGACATGTGGCACGTGCGAATGGTCCAGGCGCAGCCCGAGTGACGTCAGCACGCGAGGATCGGCGCATCCGCCGCCAAGCGGTGGCAGCCCCGCACGCCACGTCAACCGCCATTCTTCAGCATGTGCAAGACACCCTGGCTGTTCCAATATCGACCAGAACAATTTCCCGTCGATTGGTTGAAGGAGGCCTGCACTCCCGGCGTCCGCTCAGAAGACTACCATTGACTCCACAGCATAGACGTGCATGCCTGGCATGGTGCCGGGCTAGAGCGACTTGGATGAGGGAATGGTGGAACGTCGTGTTCTCCGATGAGTCACGCTTCTGTTCTGTCAGTGATAGTCACCGCAGACGAGTGTGGCGTCGGCGTGGAGAAAGGTCAAATCCGGCAGTAACTGTGGAGCGCCCTACCGCTAGACAACGCGGCATCATGGTTTGGGGTGCTATTGCGTATGATTCCACGTCACCTCTAGTGCGTATTCAAGGCACGTTAAATGCCCACCGCTACGTGCAGCATGTGCTGCGGCCGGTGGCACTCCCGTACCTTCAGGGGCTGCCCAATGCTCTGTTTCAGCAGGATAATGCCCGCCCACACACTGCTCGCATCTCCCAACAGGCTCTACGAGGTGTACAGATGCTTCCGTGGCCAGCGTACTCTCCGGATCTCCCACCAATCGAACACGTGTGGGATCTCATTGGACGCCGTTTGCAAACTCTGCCCCAGCCTCGTACGGACGACCAACTGTGGCAAATAGTTGACAGAGAATGGAGAACCATCCCTCAGGACACCATCCGCACTCTTATTGACTCTGTACCTCGACGTGTTTCTGCGTGCATCGCCGCTCGCGGTGGTCCTACATCCTACTGAGTCGATGCCGTGCGCATTGTGTAACCTGCATATCGGTTTGAAATAAACATCAATTATTCGTCCGTGCCGTCTCTGTTTTGTCCCCAACTTTCATCCCTTTCGAACTACTCCTTCTTGGTGTTGCATTTGCTCTGTCAGTCAGTGTATTTCGAATTTTGGTTACTGGGTCTTCCATACATGTCTTCACACTAAAACGTGAGAGACTTATAAAATTGAATATTGTTTATTTTTTTCAAGACACATTGCTTCCGCGACATTATTTAAACACACTTTGATGAATTCCTCACCAGAGAATGAATTTCCATTCTCACTAATCAATTTTGTAATTTTGCAGCTTACCCATGTGGTTACTTCTTGTGACAGTCCTGATTCAACAGTAATTGCTTTCTGCTGCAATGCTGAACTCTTCTCAAGATTCTCCGCTTTTTGTAGCCATTCTGATCCAAAATATAGACTATATGCTCAAACGTACATTAAATAATAATGTCTTTTTATGATATAATCCCTCAGTACCAAAGATTTTTAATTACTTATTTAACACAATGCACCATCTCCATTAATTTCCTGTCAATAAATATATACCACGTTAAGAATTATCCCTATCAACTTGTTCGAAATGATTCACTCGGGCGCACTTGCTAACACAGACTCACGTTCTCAACTACAACCACTTGAGCAAAACAAGAACCAACAAAAGGGAGAGCTGTGATTCCAAAAATATTATGAATGCCACCATCCTCCTGCAAAATATTTTTGACTACTCGAAATTACTATCAATAGATGCCGAGAAGATCGAGTATAACATAACAGCTCAGCATGCCGTCGGCTAATGCAGTCATAAATTAAGAAAATTGGGGGAAATATTTTGTACTGAATAACGTTTTGCGACTCGTTACTTCGCATCCCGCAGCATGATTGCAGACAGAAGTTACAAAAGTTGAGTACACTCATTGTTGTCAGAATGCTGACCGCGAGCCGGTTGAAATGTTATGGAGGGGGGCGTACCTGGTGCGTGGGCCGTGGTGTGGCCATCTATCGTTAAGGAAATAAGTTGAAAGGAGCCCTATTATGTAAAATGGTTTGCGATATAAAACCAATTATAGCCTATGGGCTTAGAGTTTTCTAAGATTAGGGTAAGTGAAAGCAGTAATTTCACATTTTCTGTCTAGCCATTGATCATTTCACACGAACTCTACAAGTTCATCACGAGACAAATGTAGGAACATCTTTCCCTCCAATATGACTGTTCTCTCTTTTCTGGACGTTAATTTAAGTGTTTTCAAGCGTAAGTGGATCGAGTAGTAACGAGCAACCGTGCAACACTCCACACAAAGAATATTAACGTAAGGGAGATTACAATTTTACTGGGAAAGAATGAGAGAAATGAACGGTGATTTCGGGGGAGTGTGGTTTCTGATTGCTCATTTCAGTGGTTTAGACAGACGTGAAATTCTGCAGCAGCCACTCGCCGAGAGTACAAGTGTATGGATCCGGCGTTGAAGTTGACAGCCGTTGACAGCTCACGTACGGTTATTCCGTATATACTGCATTTGCCGTGTTGTTTTTGATTCACTTGCCCAACTCTTATAGGTGTAAGTTGTGTTTCTTTTACAATTAGCTTTACGTCGCACCGACACAGATAGGTCTTATGGCGACGATGGGATTGGAAAGGGGTAGGAGGGAGAAGGAAGCTTAAGTGGCCTTAATACAGGTACAGCCCCAGCATTTTCCTGGTGTAAAAATGTAAAACCATCTTCAGGACTGCCGACAGTGGGGTTCGAACCCACTACCTCCAGAATGAAAGCTCAATCCCTGCAGTTTAGGATGATATTAGCTCTCATATGAGACCTCCATTAGTGATTGAAGAGGACACAGTAACTCCTCTACAGCATAGGATCAGGATTGTCAATTCAATGGTTGCTTTACGTCGCACCGACAAAGATAGGTCTTATGGCGATGATGGGACAGGAAAAGCCTAGGAATGGGAAGAAAGCGGGCCGTGGCCTTAATTAAGGTACATCCCCAGCATTTGCCTGGTGTGAAAATCGGAAACCACGGAAAACCATCTTCAGGGCTGTCGACAGTGGAGTTCGAACTCACTATCTCCCGGATGCGAGCTCACAAATGCGCGCACGTAACCGCTCGGCCAACTCTCCCAGTGGTTGGCCCTCTGACCGAGACCGTTGAAAATGGCCCGCTCTGACACTGCATATCTTTGGAACCTCTCCAGGACGTTGCACGTTCACAGTGGCGCGCCAGGTCATAGGACGTAAGCCTGAGTGAACATGTGTAGAACTTGATGTACTGCATAATTTACCTCGGACGAACTGACCCTCGCGATGCAGCAAGCGTGGGCTGCATCATACTAACCCCACACCGCGCAGGATTCAGCCACATAACGATTCTCGGGGTGAGCACACCTGTATTCACCTGTCTCCACATGCGCGCCCTGAGGCAGATGAAGGCGTTATCTTCGCATTACAGCCTCACACCCGTCTAACATGCAAACTTGGGGTGTTATAGGTGCACCTCTTCGTGGTATTACAATATCCATTTTCGCTAGTACATATGTGTATATCCTCGTATAAATCATTCACCACTAGGTTGAGGCTACGTATGCTTGAATACCAATTGTTTTTGGGGTAGACATAATTATTGTATTATTCCCATTGCATGAACCAAGAATATGCTTATTATTCTATTCAAAACACTCGGCCATGCAGTTGAGTAAAGTTTATCGTCACAATTATTCCTTACATCCAGGGCTATTTTTTTCAGGGGCAACGTGAAGGCACGAGTATCCATTAAACATTTGGAGACTGATTAAGACAAAATTTGGCACATATCTATCTAGGACGACAAATATAACTTCAGACTTGAAAAGTCGTCAATCAGCTGGAGTCAACGCGCTGTTAACAACAGCTGGAGATGATTTCGGGTAATATTCGATTTAAATCGATCTGTCGAATCAGTTTCTCTTGGTCAGCAACACTACACTAAGTAGCAGAATTGAAACATTAGTCCATATTACTGCATTGTCTGCTCGACTAAAGCTTTGTAATTGCTGCCTTATTGGGAGAAATTTTACGCGCTTAGACAAGAATAAGTATTTTACTGCCGTATATTGGCTGTATAGTTAATTTAGGTACTTACGATCGCTGGCTTTTGCCTGATTTAATACCGGTACCTTTCAATTTTCTTGAGTATGTGATCTGTTGTGTGGTTTGCATTGAAAAGCGGCGTGTCTTTAGTGACTAGATTTTGATTTCTTAACGGTGTGTGTAAATTTAAAGAAGGCAAATAAATTATTAGACTGTGCTGGTAATCTGAACACCTGAACAGAAATGATTTGACAATTGACAATCATGAAAGTGTAAGTTTCGTTCTTACAAACAGTAACTAGTGTTTGGTGGCGAGTTAGGCTGTTATTTTGAGTGTGTGGTTAATTTTGAAGGATGAAGAAAATAACGAACTATTTTACATCCACCCAGGCATCCAAAAGGCTGAAAGTTAATGATTCAAACGTAAACAATGACAGGGAAACGCTAACAGCATCGTGTGGTGATGCAAAAGAAAATCACAACAAAGAGCTTTCAGCCGCGTGAAACAGTGCATTCTCGAATGTTAGGATTTGGAGAAAGGTCCGGAAATATACAGTAAGTATGAATGGTTGGCGGTAAAAAAAATAAGAAACTTGACCGCAAAATTTGTAAGGAAGTTGGCGACTTGCGAACTGAAAGTACGTCACGAGAGATGAACATTTCAAAGCAATGGGTTTCAGTTTCTATTTGTGCAACTGGTGGAACTGAAAATAAATGCCAGCAAATGCTTTCTCTCCACAATAAAATATTTAAACAAGGAAAGAGTTCAGTTCATCAGGCTGCAGTTAATATACTAAAAACACAAAGACTGTAATCTTTGGAAACTTCATGCACTAAGACTTTCGAAAAAGAAAAGGAAAGTAACTGCCAATGCTATTCGGATAGCATATAATATAGTTAAGAAAAGCAAGCCCTCCACGATTTCGAAACTGAAATTGACGTGCAGGAGTTGAATGGCGATAACGCATGCATAAATATTGTTTCTCATATTGCAACAGAACGGAGAAATAAGGTAACGAACATGACAGCGCATGGGACTAATAAGATTGCCCTCCTTACAGATGAAAGTACTACACTCAGCTGTCATCACTGATAGTGTACTGGAGGACAACACTTCCAGATATGGATAAGCCTACCAACATTTTTTTTGAATTATCGAATCGTGAGATGCATTGATGACCTATTTGGAAGCAGTGGAGTTCAATTGAAGACCTCGGTATGAAATGTCGTATGGCTTTTAGTGCCGGGATATCCCAGGACGGGTTCGGTTCGCCAGGTGCAGGTCTTACTATTTGACCCCCCTTAGGCAACCTGCACGTCATGATGAGGATGAAATGATGATGAAGACAACACATACACCCAGCCCCCGTGCCACTGGAATTAACCAATTAAGGTTAAAATCCCTGACCCGGCCGGGAATCGAACCCGGGACCCTCTGAACCGAAGGCCAGTACGCTGACCGTTTAGCGAACGAGTCGGACAAGACCTCGGTGCAAGAAGGGGACAGTTTCACTTTGTACTGGTTTTCTGTTTTTTATTGACATACATGAAGAAAAATATTCTTTCTGTTTGTGCGGAAGAACGATACAGCTCCAACTAATCTATATATATGTATTATAACTTGTCCTGACTGACTGACTGACTGACTGATTCATCATCGCCGAGCCAAAACTACTGGACATAAAGAAATGAATTTTTTTTAATATATTCATATTAAGATGTAGGTGGTCGCTAAAAGAGGATTTTTGGATATTCTGTCGCTAACGGGGTGAAAAGGGGGGTGAAATTTTAAAATGAGTGAATCTATATCTCAAAACTTTAAAAGTTTACGGATGTAAAAATTGGTATTTAGAATCTTCTTTAATGATGAGGAAACACTTTCTTTTTCTTTTCGGAAAATCCCAATAGAAAGGGTGGAAAAGGGTGAAAAAGGGGTTGAATGCCTTTAAACAGGCTACTTATATTTCAGAACCTGAAGATATTACAGACCTGAAACTTGGTATTTGGGATCTACTTTAAAAATAAAGGAACAGGTATTTTTTCGTTTTTGGAAAATACAAATAATGGGGGTGAAAAGGGGGGTGAATTTTTGAAATGAGTGTGTCCGCATCTTAAAACTTTAAAAGTTTACAGATGTAAAAATTGGTATTTAGAATCTCCTTTAAAAATAAAGGAACGCGTATTTGTTTGTTTTCTGTGAATCCCAATAGGAGGGATGTAAAAGGGTGAATAATGGGTTGAATGCCTTTAATGAGGATACATATATCTCAGAAACTGAAGATATTACAGAACTGAAAATTTGTATATGGGATCTCATTTAAGAATAGACAAACACGTATTTTTTGTTTTTGGAAAATCCAATTAATGGCGGTAAGCAGGAGTGACAAATTGGTGTGAATTTTTTGAAAGACTATATCTACAGAATATCTGAGAAACGTAAAATGTTACAGACGTAAACAGTGGATATTTGGAATTTTCTGTAAATGTAAAGAAACATAGGTGATTTGTTTTTGGAAACTCCACTTAAGGGGAACTAAAAAGGGGTGAAATTTTAAAAAGAGAATTTCTACAGTATATCTAAAAAACTTAACATGTTACAGAAGTGAAAAATGGTATTTTTTATCTCTATTAAAAATAAAGACACGTGTATTTTTAGTTTTTGGAAATACCACTTGGGTGGAGGGGGGGGGGTAAAAGTGATTGAAAATGGTGTTGAATTCTTTTAAATAGGCTACTGATATCTCAAAAATGAAGATGTTACAGACGTGAAATTTGATATTTCAATCTGCTTTAAAAGTAAACAAACACGTATTCTAGGAAAATCCAATGAAAGGGGGGGGGGGGGGTGAATGAATTGAATAATTAATTGACTTAATTGTATAGGAATTCATACATCTAATAAAAACTAAAGTTGTTACAGACGTCACAATTGGTATTTGGATCTCCTTTAAAAACAATGAATAACGCGTTTTTGTGGGGGAAACCATCTTGGGGGGCGGGAGTGTAAAGGAGCTGAGTTCCTTTCATGAGGACACATAAATAAAAAACTGTAGAAGTTAAAGTCGTGATAGTTGGTATTTAGAAGATCCATTACTATTAAAGGAAACAAGTATTTTGTGCCGGAAAATTCACTTAGGGGGGTGGGGGAGGAGTGTGAAGGGATGTGAAAAAAGTGAATTATTTTTATGGCTATACTTATGTCTCAAAACTGAAGGTAATAGACGTAAACATTGGTGTTTGGAATCT
Source organism: Anabrus simplex (assembly GCF_040414725.1). Lineage (NCBI taxonomy): Eukaryota > Metazoa > Arthropoda > Insecta > Orthoptera > Tettigoniidae > Anabrus > Anabrus simplex. Next base: position 352,255,333 of record NC_090266.1, on the reverse strand, counting down.
CCTTTAAACATAAAGAAACCCGCCTTCTTTCAATTTGGGGGAGGAGGTAAATAAACTTAACCGCCGTGGGGTGTAAAAGGAGGTGAGACCTATTGATTTTACTGTTCATAATGTACCGGTACTTATAAGGAGCCTCCGTTGCTCAGGCAGCAGCGCTCCGGCCTCTCACAGCTGGGTTCCGTGGTTCAAATCCCTGTCACTCCATGTGACATTCGTGCTGGACAAATCGGAGGCGGGACAGGTTTTTCTCCGGACACTCCGGTTTTCCCTGTCATCATTCATTCCAGCAACACTGACCAATATTTCATTTCATTTGTCATTCATCGATCATTGACTCAGAGGAGTGCTTCGGTAGCCGGCACAATTCCTATTGTCGCCGCTAGATGGGGCTTTATTCATTCCATTCCTGACCCTGTCGAATGACTGGAAACAGGCTGTAGATATTCGATGTACTTATTCTGATCAAAAACCGATCATTTTTAATCTTTCCTGGGTTCGTTTTCAACAGCCATTTTTCCTTCGGAGAACGTTCTTAGATTACAGTAGATTCTCCTGGCATATAAATAAAAATTTTAACACATTTGAAATAAACGATAGGAATGAGATTGACCGTCCAATTGTTCACCTCTATAATAAGGTCAATAATGCACGGAAATATGTCATTCGTATCGCCACAAATCCCGCACACTTAGCTACGCGCAACAATGGTGCTGGTCACATTGTCAACAATGACAATGGCAGCAGATGTAATTTACCGCCAAGTAGCGGTCTTGCATGTTGCTGTGGGGTCCAGAACATCTATAATAATAATAATAATAATAATAATAATAATAATAATAATAATAATAATAATAATAATAATAATAATAATAATAATAATAATAATAATAATAATAATAATAATAATAATAATTGTACCGGGCGGTACACCTCCACTCCGCTAATTTAAAATGTGCGCCTGTTGAAACTCCTCTGCGGGAGGAAGTCTGAACTTTATTGACGGTATTAATTTTCTACCTTCTCAGAAGATGTCACTACCTGTAAATTTTGCAGTTTTAGAACTGTGTCATTTTTGATGTGTTTTTGTTTCGCTTGAAGTAAGAAGTGTGAACTTTCTCTTCTAGAGGACACTACTGAAGATCTACAATAGTGCAACCTAGTGCGGAGTCAAAGAACTATTTTGTTGGAGAAAATTTAATTTCAAGAGTTTGTTCTTTGTTAAATTTCTTTCTGTCATTGTTTAAGTTGGCAATATTTACCCCTTTCTTCCCCTTGTTATGAATGTATCCAATCCCGAAATTCTTCTATTAATTTCTGACCAATCTGGTGTATCTTCCCCCAACTGGTATCGGTTGCGGGGTCCTACCCAATAAAGAATTTGTGGGAGGGTGTTTTCTTTCCCCTAACGACTAGAACCTTCCGCGAGGGTATATAAACTGCTGATTTGAGGGTCTCCGGGCCACTTCTGTTCCATCTTTCAGTGCGTAAGGTACTCAGCAGGGGGCGGGAAGCGCCTCTTTCTTCTCCAGCCGTTCAACACAAGGTAATGGGCAATTAATAACTTCTTTCGTTGCTAGATCAGCAGTTTAACTCTCGGGGCGGGTTCTAGGCCTTCCACCATGTAACTTTCCTTTAAAATGTAAAAACAACTGGTATCTATTCTATTTTCAAACGACATATCGGGATAGAGAGTGCTTAACCCTCTCGAGCTCCCACTCACATCGTCTTGAGGTGAACTTATTTTTCTCAACCAATTCTTCCGTAATGTAATGTAAATTGCTATTAAGTCACCTCTGTAGTATGGGATTAGCCCTTGTATTAACGGCCTAGTGCCAAGTAGGTCTTAAGCAAAGTGTATTAGGAGTGCAAGTTCGCCTCCTCTCAAATTGTATTTTAGAGGTCATGCATTAACCTTCTTGTCATTTAACAGACCTCAGTAGGTTGGGTATTTTACCCCTGTGTATATGTCCTTTGAGGACAGCTTAAAGGTGGAGTTCGGAGTGGCCTATGATAGGCTTGTATTTTAGGGGGAAGTTGCCCTTTCTTGAAAATTGTGTTTCTGCCTCAAGGAGGCTTTTGGGTGTAATTGGAAGCAAATGTTTCTGGCATGTTTGGAGGTTTTCGGCCCCTTTGTTGTATGGTGTTCATTGTAAGGTTGGGCTCATTGCTCAAGAATTATGTTTCTGACTTTCGAAGCCCCAAATGGGGTACCTATGTAAATGTATTTTTCAATCGTGTTTCGGCTACTAAGTACCTGTTCTATTTGTTGTTACCTAATTTTGAAAAGAAAATATAACCTTGTTAAATTTTAAAATTAATTTCACTTTAGTAGCTTGAGACCTATTCACCACCCAGCACCTTCTTTCATGCATAACTACCACAAAAAAACGGTAACAAGTGGTAGCAGAGCGTGGTTGAATGGGTCTCAATTTAGCCCCTTTTTGACGGCTACACATTGTTTTGATCCGAACTCTAACCATTTTCTCAGTTGCTGGAATTTTTTGACTTTTTCAAAATTGTTCTGTCATCATGCCAGGCCCTCGCGATGTTCTCCATCTTAATTATTTGCGCAAAGAGGAGTTGATCTATGAATTAACTATCAGAAATGTGCAATCTGGAGGCACGGTTGCAGTAGACACTAACAAGCTTAGAGAGTCCCTAGATTTGCCCATTTCCATCCCCAATTTGGGAGAGAAAGAAATTGATGACTCTCTTTCCACGATCGTCGAGAATATTACTGGGCTAGCTTCTGTAGTTAGTTTTTTTGATGAAAATGATCCGTCTCCTAATCAAATTAAGCGTGTGCAAGGCAGGCTATATCATTTTTCGAATAGGGTTAACGATCTGTTGTCTCTAAAACTGAATGACGTTCAGAGGAAGGAAGCTAGTACGCTCCTGGAAAATATTTCCGAATTATCTAGTAAAGTCACTCTATTGTTGACTGGTGAAGTTCCTCCCAAATCTGATCAACCCACCATAGTGAATGCAGGTAGTGAGGAAGCGCCTCCCAAGGGAGAAGTTAATAGGATAACCGTTGCTGCTCAAACTATCCCTGCCCCATTGGACAACGAATTTGAACGTCGTGCATCATTGAGTAACATCCGTTCTGAATTAACTTCCTTGCCATTGAAACCTTTACCTACTATGTCACCTGGGTTTAGCAGCTTGCCTCATCCATTGGCAATGTTGCTCAGAGGTATTTCTAAGTTTTCTGTTAATACCACCAGTGATGTAATTTCATTTTTAAGATTTCTAGTTGAATTTCAGGATCATGCCCTTGTGTTTTCTCTTTCTCCATGTCAAATTTTGCAAATTATTTATCCGTATGCTATTGGTATTCTCTCAGATAAAATCGTAAGAGCCATTGCCGAGCAATCATCTATTGAGGATTTCCATGCCCATTTGCTAGCTAATTTCATCCCGGCTAGGGCCAGGTCCTCCCTTATTCAGAAGTACTATTATCGTGTACAGCGCTTGGATGAAAACTTGGCTGATTTCATACAGGACATTAAGTTTTACACTAGGGTGTTTGCCCTTCATTTTCCTGAAGATCAGATTGTACAGGCTATTGTCGAGGGAATTTCACCTCCCTATAGGTCATATTTGTGTTTCGCGGCGTGCCCGCAAAGTTTCTCTGAACTTGAAGCATTGGCCGTTTCAGCGGAAGGAGTTAGATACGCCGATTCCTTGCGTGTCGCGAAAGAACCCCCGCCTTCCTTTAGTAACACTCGGCCTCCACCTCGCCGACCAGTCAATCCCCGTAAATGTTACGCTTGCGGGTCGCCTGACCATCTGCGCAACAAGTGTCCTCTGATCAAGTCAAGTGGGACAAGGAATGGAACCGGGTCATCACAAGGCTGTTTTAAGTGTGGGGCCTTCTCACATATCGCCAAGAATTGCCCAAACTCAAATAGCACCCCCTCCTGCTCAACTTCCGGTGCAAATTCCAACTATGCCAATAATAAAAAGTGACTAGTGGCTTCGGCTGAGTCGACTAATCCATCTTCCCGAGACTCAGCCCCTAGTAAACAGGTTGTAAATGCAGAGAACGATCAGCCTTCAAATTCATCTTTTGAATGCCCTAAAGAATGTCTTAGGATTGCGGCGGATACCCCCGCACCTGTTCCTTTTCTTAAGATTGAGTTAAATAACGAGCCTATAACAGCTCTCTTAGATTCAGGAAGTGTTTGTTCGGTTATTTCGGCTGAATGGTATTCTAAATTGAAAACGGTTTGTAAACTTCCTGACTATGTCTCTTCTCCTGTTCAATACGTATCGGCTAATTCATCTCCATTAGAAATTCTAGGTTCCTTACTGGTCAAAATTCGTATTTTTAAGTTTTCATGGAAAGTTAAATTGTTTGTGGCCAAGCAATTGTCTTGCCCCATTATATTGGGAGCTGACTTTATTTCTCACACTGGTCTTGTGCTCGATCTCCAGTCTAGGTCGTGCACATTCAAATTTGCTTCTAATGGTAAAATCCCACTATTAAAGTGTAATTCTGTGTCATGTTCTTCTATTTCGCCTACCCAGGATGAGATGTTGTTAGACCTTAGACATCTACCTGAGGAGCAGGCTGATAGTATTCGCAAACTGTGTCAGTCGTTTCCCGAGGTGTTCTCTGATACTCTTGGTGTTACTGACCTTATTGAATACAAAATTGAGGTCACGGATTCGATTCCTGTCCGTTTTCCACCTTATAGGCTATCTCCACCTAAAATGAAGGCTCTAAAAGAAATCATCGATCAGATGTTGAAGGACGGTATTATTAGGCCCTCTAAGTCAGCGTATTCTTCGCCTATTTTCTTGGTCCCGAAACCCCAAGGAGGCTTCAGGCCTGTCATTGATTACAGGGCTCTCAATCGGAAGGTGGTGTTACAATCTGTGCCCCTTCCTGACCTTCATTCTTGTTTTTCATGGTTTCGTAAGGCCAAGTTCTTCACCATCTTGGACTTGAATCAGGCCTATAATCAAATTCCCCTTGCCGAAGAGTCTAAACACCTTACAGCGTTTGCCACGGACTGGAATTTATATGAATACAACCGCGTACCTTTCGGGCTCCCCACGGGGGCAGCTGTGCTCACTAGGCTACTAGATAGGGTCTTCTCCGACATCAAATTTGAGTACTTATATCACTACTTAGATGATGTCGTCGTATTTTCAGAGATTTTTGAAGAACATCTAGATCATCTGCGAGAAGTTCTCGATCGCCTTCGTAAGGCTGGGTTAACTGTTAAGTTGTCCAAGGTTGCCTTCGCTAAGCCCTCTATGTCCTTCCTAGGGCATATTGTGTCACCTAATGGTGTAGCAGTCGATCATTCTAGAACCCAGGCCATCCGTGATTTCAAACCTCCCAAGGACATTAAAGGTATCGCCAGGTTCATTGGTATGGTGAATTTCTTCAGGAAGTTTATTCCTAACTTCGCTAATAGAGCGGCGCCCTTAAACCTTCTTCGTAGGAAAGGCAGCAAATTCGAGTGGGGACCTTCTCAACAAGCCGCTTTTGAAGACCTTAAATTAGCACTTTGTAATGCCCCTGTACTTGCTATGCCTGATTTCTCGAAGAAATTCATCGTCCAAACCGACGCGTCGTCGTCAGCGGTAGCTGCAGTCCTTCTTCAAGAGACTGAACTAGGGAGGCGCCCCATCGCCTATGCGTCTAGGACATTGTCGGCTCAAGAAGCCAAGTATTCCATCTATGAGCTCGAAGGTTTGGCAGTCTTATTCGCCTTAGAGAAGTTCCGTCTCTATCTGGAACATGTCAAATTCGACCTGGAGACAGATAATCAAGCCCTAAGCTGGGTCTTAGGTAGGCCGCGTCGTACTGGTCGTATAGCCCGCTGGGCCATCCGTATTTCTGCCTTCCAGTTTGATGTTAGACATATCAGAGGTACCGAAAATATTGTCGCTGATGGACTCAGCCGTATGTTTTCAAACGACGTCGAGACCCAAGAACCGGTCGACAGTTCATCACCTCCCGAGTCCATACTATCTGATGTTAATGCCATCTTAACGGATGCCCCCATGCTCTTTAGGGATATCGAGAAATACCAACGTGAAGATCCGACGCTGGCTCCGATAATGGAAACCCTTTCTTCTGGGGAACATGTTGTCCCTTATGTTCTGAGGAATGGGGTTCTATGTTGCCCTTCGAGGCATGATAAGATGATGAAAGTTGTTGTTCCAGCGGTTCTTGTACCTATGATCTTCAAGTATTATCATGAGACCCCATTAGGAGGGCATCTTGGTATCTTTAAAACTCGTGAAAAGATTCGTGATATGTTCATCTGGAAAGATATGGACGGTGAAATCCGTGAACTAGTAAAGGCTTGTAAATCCTGTTTGCTTAGTAAACCGACCATGTCCACCAAGGTAGGCCTCTTGTCTTCTCAGCAAGCGTCGCGCCCCATGGAACGCCTGTATATTGATTATGTAGGACCCTTCCCCCAGTCAAAGGGTAATGCCAACAAGTTCATCTTTGTGTGTGTAGATGGTTTTACCAGATTTTCTTGGTTATTTCCGACTAAGCTGGCTACCGCTCAGTCCACCATTACTTGCTTAAATTCTATTTTTGCTTCTTTTGGTCCGTGCCAATATATTGTATCTGATAATGCTAAGGCTTTTACATCTAATTTATTTCGTAAATTCTGTTTTGACTTGTCCATCTCTCACGTAACTACTTCGGCTTATTACCCTCAACCATCTCTGGCTGAACGGGTTAACCGGAATCTCAGGTCCGCACTTATTGCCTATCATCATGAAGATCCTTCCAGGTGGGACACGTCCCTGCATTGGATAGCTTTTGCTTTGAATTCGGCGGTTCATGAATCTCACAAGTTTACTCCAGCTTCTTTGATGCTTAAGTTTGTTCCCAACTCGCCGCTCTCTAACCTCTGGTCTCTGAGTGACATTCTACCCGAGACAATAGATCCGGACAATATTAAAGATCTTTGGAAGAAGGCTAAAGCCAATCTTAAAGTGTCTCATGAAAAGGTTAGGGAAAGGTATGATCGTGGACGGAGACCCACCCCTTTGAAGGTAGGTGACCAGGTTATGGTCAAGAATTTTGTTCCCGCGGGCAAGCTTGCCCCCAGATTTTATGGGCCATGAATCATTCTCGATTTTCTTACTCCGGTTACATTGTTAGTAAGCAATCCAGCCACCGAGAGGATATTTAGGGTTCACCTGTTTTTTGAGTTTCGCTTTTAAGGCATTCTGCCCCTTCTGTAATATTTTGGTTTTAGATGTAAGCCTTTTGTAAAACCTGCCCCGATCCGTTAAACTGCCATCCTGTCCGTGCCACGGCCATTACCACGCTCCCGTCTCCTGCTCCACCTTACACAGTGGCTGGCTTAGACGAAATGCCATGGATATCTACACGCCGCTGGTCCCTCAATCTCTCTACATGCCTGTGCCCTCAAAAGAAACATGATGGTCCAACACAATTCTGCCGCCTAGCTTTAATGTTTCAGTGCCCCCGCAGCCGCGCGGCGCTGTGCCGCGGCTGGGTTCGAGGACGGGCCCCCTCGGCCCCAGCGAGGACGACATGTGCACGGCGAGCCGGAGCTCTCCTCCCGGCCAAGGCTGATGTGCGGCGCACGACCTGCTACTTGCCCGCAGCCTGTATATGTTCGCCGCGGGCGCGGCGTGTTTCAACACCTCTGCTCCCCTCATAGTGCGGGCGAGCGGTATCTCAGGGTACTTGAGGGGTCCGAGCGGCTTCCTTTGGACGCAAGCTGTAACGGCCGGTCTGGCCATCCAACTTAGCCTACATCAACTACATAGACATTCCTGTTCAACCTTAATACCGTTTCATGGGAATCCAACAGCAATATTTGGTGGACATTGCAAAATTTTCCTTCACTTTTAAGTATTAAAAGTTTATCCTCAGAATTCAACTACTACAAACAGAAAGACTTTACTTCACTTGCAACAACAACATTTTGAAACTGAAACAAACCAAATTAAGAAAATCTCATAAATGCTTCTGCAATCTATCTTCATATTCACATCATAACTTGGAACTTGTTTCAAACTGACTTCATGTGTCATCCCTGGAGGAACTTTTGGGGGGGGGAGGTCTGTACCGGGCGGTACACCTCCACTCCGCTAATTTAAAATGTGCGCCTGTTGAAACTCCTCTGCGGGAGGAAGTCTGAACTTTATTGACGGTATTAATTTTCTACCTTCTCAGAAGATGTCACTACCTGTAAATTTTGCAGTTTTAGAACTGTGTCATTTTTGATGTGTTTTTGTTTCGCTTGAAGTAAGAAGTGTGAACTTTCTCTTCTAGAGGACACTACTGAAGATCTACAATAGTGCAACCTAGTGCGGAGTCAAAGAACTATTTTGTTGGAGAAAATTTAATTTCAAGAGTTTGTTCTTTGTTAAATTTCTTTCTGTCATTGTTTAAGTTGGCAATATTTACCCCTTTCTTCCCCTTGTTATGAATGTATCCAATCCCGAAATTCTTCTATTAATTTCTGACCAATCTGGTGTATCTTCCCCCAACTGGTATCGGTTGCGGGGTCCTACCCAATAAAGAATTTGTGGGAGGGTGTTTTCTTTCCCCTAACGACTAGAACCTTCCGCGAGGGTATATAAACTGCTGATTTGAGGGTCTCCGGGCCACTTCTGTTCCATCTTTCAGTGCGTAAGGTACTCAGCAGGGGGCGGGAAGCGCCTCTTTCTTCTCCAGCCGTTCAACACAAGGTAATGGGCAATTAATAACTTCTTTCGTTGCTAGATCAGCAGTTTAACTCTCGGGGCGGGTTCTAGGCCTTCCACCATGTAACTTTCCTTTAAAATGTAAAAACAACTGGTATCTATTCTATTTTCAAACGACATATCGGGATAGAGAGTGCTTAACCCTCTCGAGCTCCCACTCACATCGTCTTGAGGTGAACTTATTTTTCTCAACCAATTCTTCCGTAATGTAATGTAAATTGCTATTAAGTCACCTCTGTAGTATGGGATTAGCCCTTGTATTAACGGCCTAGTGCCAAGTAGGTCTTAAGCAAAGTGTATTAGGAGTGCAAGTTCGCCTCCTCTCAAATTGTATTTTAGAGGTCATGCATTAACCTTCTTGTCATTTAACAGACCTCAGTAGGTTGGGTATTTTACCCCTGTGTATATGTCCTTTGAGGACAGCTTAAAGGTGGAGTTCGGAGTGGCCTATGATAGGCTTGTATTTTAGGGGGAAGTTGCCCTTTCTTGAAAATTGTGTTTCTGCCTCAAGGAGGCTTTTGGGTGTAATTGGAAGCAAATGTTTCTGGCATGTTTGGGGGTTTTCGGCCCCTTTGTTGTATGGTGTTCATTGTAAGGTTGGGCTCATTGCTCAAGAATTATGTTTCTGACTTTCGAAGCCCCAAATGGGGTACCTATGTAAATGTATTTTTCAATCGTGTTTCGGCTACTAAGTACCTGTTCTATTTGTTGTTACCTAATTTTGAAAAGAAAATATAACCTTGTTAAATTTTAAAATTAATTTCACTTTAGTAGCTTGAGACCTATTCACCACCCAGCACCTTCTTTCATGCATAACTACCACAAAAAAACGGTAACAATAATAATAATAATAATAATAATAATAATAATAATAATAATAATAATAATAATAATAATAATAATAATAATAATAATAATAATAATAATAATAATAATAATGTTCTGGACCGTCGTCAAACTTGCGGACCGCGCTGGAAACGGGTCATGGATGGGTAATGACTAAGAATGCAGTCCGGCCGCGGGTTCAGAAGCGCTAAGGCACCCAAGAAGACACCACGTCGGATCTCCTGAAGGATTTCATCCATATAAAAAATGCTTATAGGAAAAGATGACAAAGATTTATTGACCCAACTGACCGGGTGGAATACCTGGACCTAGCCCGGGAAGTACGACATCGATTGCTAGAAAGAAAGATTGAAATTGGGGGAAACTTGCCGTAATCTATTAGAAAACGAGTCAGATCGCGAATTTTGGCTGATTCTCGCAGAAAACATGTCAGATCGCGAATTTCGGCCTATTATAGATCTAAAACAATAAGCATTCAATTATAAATTTCAGTATAATACCGTAGCGAAGCACGGGTATCTTGCTAGTATTCCATAAGATATTAAAGGAAAGGAGTTGTAACAGTCTGAGGTTCGCGGGAGCTGTCCCATTCTTGTGCCAAACAGAGTTCACTGTCTGGCCACTACAAGCGCTCGAAGTGCCAACAGTGAATACCTCTAGTCCTTTGTTTACTTCAGTACAAGCCTAACCTCAGCTTGATATTGTTTGTTCGTGTTTTTCAGTAATGAGCGCTTTCCATGATGTAGTTAACTGTGATTCAGATCCTGATTATGTTCCGGACAGTGGCAGTGAGGGTGACAAAGATTGCAGTAGGCCTGGGCCTAGTAATGTGAATAAAACAGATTCAACAGGTGGAGTTCTAGTCAGGCTGAGGATAAATGTTCTAGTAGGCCTAAAGGTGTAGATTGTGTAGGCAAAGTAAACTCTACTATCCTAAAGGGAAAAGCACGAAAGCGGAAGAGAGACTCTACCAAACGGAACCGCAGTGTTTTGAAGAAGAAGAGGGCAAGTGGAGAAGAGCTCATGAATCCTACAGGTGCAGTGGTTGCAGCTCGTAGCACGGGACCAGATTGCAACTCTAAGTTCAAATGTTTTACCGTTGTAAGTGATAATATCAAAACCGATATTATAAACTCTTTTAATGCGATGGCAGACAAGGAAAAACAGGATATCCATCTGAGTGGTCTTATCAGCTTATCGACAGTTCAAAGATGTCGGTCTAAGACAGGAGAGGGCCAAAATCAAGCCTACGCAGCTCACTACAAAAGGTGTGCAAAAAGCATTTTGTTCTCTATGGAATTGAGCAACGTAGTGGAAAGGCTAGTAGGCTATCTTCAGGAAGGTATCCCCGCGTTGACGGATAAGCGTGGGAAACATGGAAATAGACCAAACAAAATACCTGACAATATTATTAATCAGATTGATGAGCACATACAAAGCTTCCCTGCTCAATTATCTCATTTTAGCAGAAACAAAAATGTAAACGTACGGTACGTATCACCGGATTTGAGTATTCAAAATATGCACAGGCTGTTATTTACAAAAATATGAGACCGATGTTTTTCAAAAATAGAAAACGGCTAAGAGAGCAAACCAACAGTTAGCTACGATTTTTACAATCGTCATTTTAACCACAACTATAAACTGTCTTTTGGCACACCAGAAACCGACACATGTCAGAAATGTGATCAATTGGAGAACCGAATAAAGTTTGAAAAAAAAAACAGATTCTTTGAAGAAATTACAAAGTGAAAAAGAAATTCATCAAAGAAAAAGTGAGGAGTTTTATAAAGACATGAACTCAAAAATCAAAGAATCCAAAACCAATGGCAAGATTGGAGTTCTAACTATTGACTTTCAACAGTATTTACCTTTGCCGGTAGTACCAAGCGGAGATGTGTTCTATAAGAGACAGCTGCGGTGTTATAACTTCACTATATAATGTGCAAGCAATGGAAAATCGTACTGCTATATGTGCAATGAAAGTACCGGAAAGAAAGGTCAGAATGAAGTTATAAGTATGATAAACCATTTCACCATTTCATAACAAATTACATCAGTCCCAGCGTAAAACAACTTTATCTGTTTTCTGACAACTGCTCAGCTCAAAACAAGAATATGGCTCTCATGCAGTACTTTTACACTCTGGTCAAGGGATATAGAAGGTTTGATAGGATTGTTCACAGATATCCAGAGCCAGGACACAGTTTTTTTACCCTGCTACCGTTCTTTTGGCATAATTGAGAAGAAGAGACGGAAAAGAGAACGTGTTTTTCTTCCTAAAGATTACGAAGACATGGTAAAAAAGACATCAACAATGTTTGTTGTACACGCCAAACAAAGTATGTTCTTAGACTTCACAACCCATTTTAAGGGAAACTTCAAAACATTACAAACGTTGTACGCTAAACCTCAGAATGTAAATGAAAACAATACTCCCAAGAAACCTATTAAAGGCAGTAAGTTCACAATATCGAAGTACAAGTATGTGGAGTACAGAAAAGATATCATGTTGTGCAGTTCTTCTGCAGCCGTAGTGCCTTTAGTAAAAGAGGCTTTCCCACTAAAACAACCGAACATTACTTTCTCCCTACCCGAATATGACAACGTTCTATACCATGGGGCTTTGAAAATAAAACGGCGAAAGTTCAAAGATGTGAAGGAGTTAGTTGAAAAATATGTTCCCCCAGATTGCTTGCGGTTTTACAATGAACTGATTCAAGAAGATGATGCTAAACATAACACGAGTGACGTAGAAGATGGGGATTATGATGACTAAAAGGAAATCTTGTCACATAACGAAGAAAGTAACTTAGTTTACTATTATCAAAATACAACATTGTTTTTGTCATAAAGCAAACGTGTAACCTACTGTACTATTTCAAAAATATATGATTGTTTTTGTCACTATTCTCTCCTTTTTTACCACTAAAACCAATAAAAACACATGTATTTGGAGCAAAAAATAGACAAATCCAACACATACATGAATATTTAAGCCGTATATTATATGAAGAAAAATTTGTTTTTACAAAATATCATTGAATTCGGTTTTTAAGTGACAAAGTCTAAACTAATGCGAAATATAAAAATAAAATCTTTAAAAATAAATTTTTAAAACGTTTTTCTGAAAAGTTTTGTAAAATGGAGCTCTCCCCTTCTTGCACCGAGGTCTTCAATTTTGAGTTTCTGAAAGAGAATCTTTTTGCAGTCTCAACCGATGAGGCTGCAGTAATGGTGGGAATGAAGAAGCGTTTAATTACTTTAATAAAGTGACAATTTCCCAATGTTTTGTTCTGACATTGTGCCAATCACAGGCTAGGGCTTTCCGTAGGTGATGTTTTGAAACAAGATTTCCCCACACATGTAAACCACTTAAAATCTTTCCTTGATAAGCTGTATGCAGTTTACCACCAATCACCCAAAAATGCATGAGAATTGAATGTTCATGCAGAGAAACTTTAAACCGAACTTCTGAAATTTGGAAGGATTCTAGATACAAGATGGGTTGCTTCTAGCTTTACAGCAGTCTCAGCTTTGTTGAAAAATGTTGAAGTTTTAGTGGCACATTTAAAAAGTGCCAAAGATGATCCAAAAAGGGAAAAAAATGAGAAATCCGTGTATGGAGGACTCCTTAAACGCATAACCAATGTCATTCTATATTAGACCTCTTAGGGAGTTGGCAGAATTTAGTGTTGACTTGCAAGCTCGTGACATTACAATATTTTTGGCCCTTAAGAAGATATGTCAGCACATTAAGGTGTTTTCTGAAAGAAAGACAAAATATGGCCCATACTACACTGAAGCCTTGGAAGCAGAAACACTGTTAATGTTTAAAAGCGTGCATCTAGAAAAAGGTGCAAGAAATAAAGGGAATCATATTGATGCTGTAAAGTTATGTGAGTGCCTTGGCAGGCGTATGAAGTACCGCCTTTTAACACTATGGGCAGCATACCAATTTCGACAAGTGAATGTGAAAGATGCTTCCCACAAATGAACTTGATCATGACTCCAACGAGAGCATCATTGCATCTGAATACAGTAGCAATTCTTATGTTCATCAAGTTGGTTGGCCCTCCACTAAGAATTTTCAAACCTGTGCATTAGGTGAATTCATGGTTCCTGAAAGGAAGACATCTGGCGACTGACATGATAAGCAAGGAGAGGAAGCGTGAAGATGGCAATGATCAGTCTCTTTTACCAGTGTGGAATTTACAGTATGCAGGTCAGCAAAACGAGGTACTACCGCAGTGCTTATATTTATGTGTTCATTTACTTTTAAAAGGTAAAATTATTAGAAATACTGAGTGCAGTTACCACCTTGACATGTTGACCACAAATAAAATAGCGTAATCAATCTTTCTTTAAACATGTCTGCCCTAAAAGCGAAAACCAGACTGTGTATAATTGCCGAAAATTGTATGATCGTGATATTTTGTCGACTACAGCTGAGAGTACCACTTAAACTGCTTTCAAAATGAATCATAATTACCGTTAACTGCTACAATTGTACTCGTAATTTAATGATATTTCTTTCATTTATTCGATGTTCAAATCTCGCCCTTTCAATTATTTTGCGTTATATGCTTGTGATTGTAACCTAACATAGCAGAAAGGGCCAAATAACTATCTCCTACTCAGTGGTAGAGAAGGTTGCTGTGTCAGCAAGAGCTCTAGCCAACAAAATATCTTGAAATATTGAGGTCAATAACTACTTATCCATCTCGTAACTTGGTTCACGTATGTTGTTAAATGACGTACCGTATTAGAAAATGATTCGAAGTCAGAACAGGGAGATCGATTCCCAGTCACGGTGACAGCGACTCCTGTAGCAACACATACAGCTCTTCTACCATGTATTCAATTCACACACACACACACACACACACACACACACACACACACACACACACACACACACACACACACACACACACACATGCGCGCGCGCGTGCAGAGGTCATTATTGCAATATTGGATTCAAGCTTTCTGTAAGATTTCTAATTCAATTGTCCCACCAAGACCGAATTTGCCGTGCGTTAACGCCTAGTTTACACAATGTCACTTGAAGAGACAATTGTCAGAAGACAGGTGACTGGCTTACAATTATTGGCTGCGTGTGAGCAGTTCGGTCCAGTTATCTAGGCAATTGTCCAGGCAATCGATTGTCTCCAGGAGTAGACTGAGGGGAACCAACTAGACCCAGCTGCAACCCCCATCCTCCGGAGCTCAGTATTGTCGGGACAGTTGGCGCCGTGTGAACTTTACAGGCCAGTAGCTGTATATTTATTTCGTGCCAGTTCGCTTGTGTCAACCGAGAGGTGCAGCCACCTTCGTGGTCTTGATAATTTTAATACTTTAATTTTTTAATTATTTGTAAGCTGTTCGCGTAATTATGGCTCCAAAGTAGGGTGATGACACTATTGCAAATTTCGTTGAGCTGTGTAGGGAACAATGATGTTTGTGGGACCAACATGAAGACCTGTACAAAGACGAAAATTCTCGTCAAGTTGCACTTTCTGAGATTACCGATAAACTTAACGTTCCAGGATTCGGTATGACTGAGGTAAAAACTTTGCATAACTGAGCAATGAATTCCCGGGACATATAATTGCAAAATAAATTTAATTCCTCACGGGATACTACAGACGCTGCGCACTCAGCCATTTCTCGTCATCTACTGGCGCGGCAATAGCTTCCTCGTGAGAACGGGTTCTCATTCAACTGGACTGGACAGCGATTGTCCCGCTATTATTAGAGAGCAACTGTTGTCAACAATTGTCTCATCAAATGACATCCTGTAAACCAGGCATTAGCGTCGCACAGCTATGAGCTAGCATTCGGGTGATAGTGGTTTCGAATTTCAATGTCAGCAGCCCTGAAGGTGGTTTTCCGTGGTTTCCCATTTTCACACCAGTAAAATGCTGGGGCTGTACCTAAATTAAGACCACGGCCGCTACCTTCCCAATCCTAGCCTATTTCCATCCTTCCATTGCCGAAAAGCTTCGATGTGTTGGTGCGACTTCGGGGAAGTAGCAAAAAATTAATTGCCAATTAAAAGAACACACACGAAGAGAGACATCTCAGTAATGTACGTTATCAGAGTTGTAGCAGCAACAACATTTGCAAATCCCTGCCGTAACATCTGTAATGTTGTGAGAGGTAACAGATTATCTGCAAAAAGCAGCACAAATGTTAATTAGTTAAACAGAATGATAGTAAACGTATAACAAAGAAGAAATTGAAAGTCCTGAAATGTTTAAGGTTTAAATATCTGCCTATGACATTTAATCAAGGTTCTGATTGCATTGGTTTAATTGAGCATTTATCACTGCTTTGATATGCAGGAGATGCGGTAATTTTCTTTGTTGATCTCGACGCACGTGTAATTTTCGATACGTCTTTTGTTCAACCTTAATTTGTGACTATGAACAGAGTGGCATTTAATGCTACCAATACTGAGCTAGTCGTTTATCTTCTACGTAACCTAAAATTTTTCACCTTCATATCTTTGCTTCAAAATTCTGTCCCTTTCATTCACCATGTCCACAAATGAGGACATCGATTTAAACTCTTTGTATTTTGCAACAGTGCAGTCAAATAGCTTTAGTGAGTGCATCATCTGTCTCTTAATATCTCTGAATTAAGGCAATACGGAAACTGGTGACCTCTAGTGTATAGTTTGTGAACACCGCCATAAACAAGGAAGCCATGGCAGCATCAAGACAATGAGGGAATGGTGAGTCGTATTTTATAATTGTTTACAATACATTACAATACAATACATTAGGCATACCCATATTTAAACGAAAGGAGGGAGGCTTTTGTGACCATGTGAGCAGTCGTGACGGAAACGTAGTCATCATAAAGTGGCAAGACAATAGGCCTGTAACAATGGCACCTAAGTTTGTCGATGTTGGAGATTCGGATTTTGTTCGACGGTGGGACAGAAAGTTAAAGAAGTATATTGAGATACCAAGGCGACAAGTCATTCAGTTGTATAATGCTTCAATGGGTGGTGTTAATAAGTTAGATTTTCTAAGAAGTCTGTACCGGATTGCCATGAAGTCTCGAAAATGGACACTGAAGATGATATTTCACGCCATTGATTTTTCTATCACAAACAGCTGCTTAGAATATCAAAAGGATGCGGCTAAATTGGGGATGGCAAAAAGGAAAACGCTTGATCTCTTTCATTTCCGCATCAGGATTGGAGAGGCATTAGTAAGGAAAAGAAAGAGTGTAGCAAGCAAGAGAGGACGTTCTTCTATTAGCAACCCTACATTTGATGAACCTACCTCATATAAACGCAGTAATGTTGAAGCAAGGCCAATCCCAGAAGTACGCTGTGATAGAATTGATCAGATGCCAACCCACAGCGATGGAACTCAGGCTGGCCGGTGTAAACTGGAGAATTGCACAGGTAAATCGCGATGGCGATGTAAGAAATGTGGTGTATTCCTATGCTTGAGCAAGGACAGGCACTGTTTCATTGCATTCCATAAAGCATAAGACTTATATATTCTTGAAACAAGGCAAACTTCATTAATATTTCATGTCCATTTCAATATCAATGTGTTTTCTTATATTATTACCATGGTTACTGGAAATGTTGAACTGCAGACATCAATTGTGGACGTGCTGTATTTCCTGGTCTATGGGGAATAGAATTTTAAAATTTTGAACAGAGTCTCCCTGCATGAATGCCCAACACTGCTGAAATTTTCAGATTTTTCCACCAGCTAGAAATAAGTCGTGAACGAAAGGGCTATTTTTATTTCTCAAATGTCCTACACGTTTAAATAAGATAGCTCTGGATGTCTTCAGTACGTCCTGGCCACTTGCCTCTTTTTTTGGTCCAGTTCTTCCGATAGTGAATTCCATTCATTATCTCTTCATTTCAGTGCCAGTCTATATTTATTCTCCAGTACACTTCGGTAACAGCACAGTGCAAGGACAAACATGTTTTAATGTCAATCGGCTATTGTTTAGGTTTCATTTTCATACGAAGCCACACTCCACAAGAGCATTCCTCTGAAATGATGTATAAAGGCATATCGACTACTGCAACGTTTATTGAGCAGAAGGGTGTTTGTTCAGAAAAAAGAAAACCCATTTATAAAGGAGATGAATACGTTATATTCTTCTTACTTATGTTCTCCGAGTATTTCATTATCTTTGAAACTTAATACAGGGGACAGATTGGATATCTCATACATTTTTGCTTTATACAGACAAATATAAGAATCTTATTTGACTCGGTACTTTTTCATTTGTGACCATTTATAATTTAACACTTTTATATTGTATTATCTGCTTTATCTCATTATATTCATTTTCCATTATTTTAAGTATGTTTATGGTAAACTTGCATTCGGTTCATGAATATAACAGAGCTAATCTTCTCTTGGCTGCAGACACCCAAAGTAAAAATTAAGGTGAACATTTCTCTGGCATGTAGACCTAGACTCACTTAATCCAAATGGGTCCTTAATAAGTGGAACGAAACTACACACATTAAAAATGTTATGCATCACCCGTCAAACAAAAACTCTAAGGCATTCTGTACAATGTTGAAGTGATACTTCAAAATTAATGCATATTCTAGCTTATTGACAATCGAAATCAAACAAATCACTTCGATTGTAAGCTAACGGGAACTCAAGTCACTTTTCTTGAGGTAAGTCCAATGTGTGGCAATCTCATTCAGTACTGAGTAACATGTCCTCTTGCACCCTACCTGGCATGCTTCCTTCGAGTTCATATAACCACTGCTGGTCGAATTGTCCCATTCTTCAGTAGTAATCCTATGTAACGCCCGTAGATTTCGTAGTGGGACAGGACGTGTTCGCACAGTATTTTCAATTGCTCCCAAGTATGTTCCATTGGATTCTTATCAGGGACACATGAAGTTCAATTATGTCGAGCAATACCGGCATGATTGATGAAATCATTGACGATACCTGCATGACAGACGCGGGAGTTGTCATCCTTAAGCTTGAATTCTTCCGAGAAATGCTGATGAAGCAGTTCAGTGATGGGTTGGAGAAAGTCGTCCATGTATTGGGGAGTGTTGAGTGTGCCTTGGATGGACAACAATGGCGTTCTACGCCCTCACGTGATGTCGACCCAGAACATCACTGATCCACCACCTTGCTGTACTCGATGGACGGGATGTCTCTGGGGCACAGCGTTAGCAGGTGCCCTCCATGCACGTTGTCGACAGTCTTCGGGGTTCATACATATGCGGCATTCATCTCTGAAGAGAAATTTTCACCAATTTTCCATTGTGCCTGTACCTTCAGCATGGTGTCTGGGTTTAAGAGCCGGGCGTCTCCATGAACGTTAATAATACAGAGAGGCGTTTCGTACAGTTTGGATGGACACGTGGCTAACTGTAGCCCCAGTAAAACCACTGTTAATCATGGTGGCAGTGTGGTCGGGGTTCCTGGAGTCACAGATACCAGTCGTCTACCGCAGTTGTTGTCCTAGGTCGACGACTACGGGGCCAGTCATGAACGCTACCTGGTTCTGAAAACGATTCCAGGTCCGTACCACATCACTCTGTTTCACTGCTATTCGCTCAATACGTGTGCGATCAAACATTGATAACCGCCACCATGCCATCGCAAAACGTCCGTACAATGATCACAAAAGACCTACATTGTTGTTTGAACGAAGGTACACGTGTAAATGCCTCACCGAAATTCAACGAAATTGGTATGCCTGCGATAGATGGGGCTGTACGCAAGTTTTGTTTACACGTTTAGACACTTCAAAGGACGAGATGTTTCGGATCATGTCAACGTAGGTCGAGGAGGAATGTTTCTATGGCATACATAGGAGATGCATAACTTTTTTGATGTGTATATATAATAAAATGCTAACTGTAGTTCTTTCTCTATAATGAATCTATTTACGATTTCAATTTGCACATACTGACATCAAAACTGATCTGTTAATCAGAGTGGTAGAGGAATAGTCGTACGAAGATACTTCGTTTATATTTTGCACTCATATTTGCCATTAAGATGATATTGAGTACTTCACTCTAATTTTGTGAGGAAAGGTAGAAACATTGTTTGTGCTGTAGGAAGTAATATAGCCTCCAGAACTTCAATTCTGTTTATACATATCATTGTCAAATTGCTGGCAGTGTGACGGGTACATATGACGTATGGAGCGTTGTCAATTCCAAATTCTATTCTTGTATACCTCACGATTTAAGAAAATTTCTATTTAAAAATAGGGGAAGTACTAAGATTTTAAAATACTTACTTGGAATTTCCAAACGGTCAACTTGTGACAAAGTTCCAAATTAATTTCAGGGTAGTGGTGACAAATTTAAACAATGTAAAAGCCATAAACCTAGAGTATATCCTCTAATAGACGTCTTTCTATTCCAGGAACTGATCACGTTTGGGTAATTTACTGTAATTCTCACATAATTTAATTATTTTTATTTTAGTTCGTCAGTTATTCAAACAAATATTTTTACTAATTTTACCTATTATTTATATCTAACGACTGGTTCATGCTGTTTTAATTATTGTAGACCCCCTAAAAGTAATTCGGAACTTCATCCCGTCTTAAACAATTAGAAGCCCCGAGGCAATACTGGAAATTATGGCTTCTCAGCAAACCTTAAATTGTAATAATTAGAGAGATATATCCAGTTTGAACAGTAGTATATTCCTAGCCACCAAGAAGGTTTCCAATACAACTCATAGAGCGCGACTTCCCGGCACATAGTTAATTGTTTATTTAGCTAAATTTTTAACAACCGGAGGAGTAAATTAGCTCTCTACACTTCGGTAATATTCTTCAATATTTCTCTTACTGTACTTCTTTACAAAGTCTTAATTTTGTAAGACTCGTAACATATTTGTGATTTTACTACCGATAATGACACTTTAATGAAACTTTTCCTTAGTTCTGAATCTCCTTATTTATTTAAATTAAGTCAAGAGAAAGTTGCAAGATAAAGTTATAAAGATTCACTACAGCCATTTGGCACTCTCTTGTAAGCATAAAACCTACAGGATGCTCTAGACCAGGGCCTCTCAAACGCCCAAAATCTCACGCGTGCAGACAGCGGCGCAGTGTTCCTGTGCACAGTGAATCGGTCGGGCTCGGCTCGGCTCGGCTCGGACCAACACTTCGTCTCTGGACTATTCGGCTAAGCTCGGCTCAACTCGGCTCGGATTTGGAGGACTACGGAGCAAGTGAGGAAGAGGGAGACAGGGTTAGCGAGCGAGACAGTTGTGGAGAAAGAGAGAGACAGCGCTATTGCTCCAAATCGAGGAGTGGGGGTCTGCACTCTGGTCAACCAAGCGAAGTCGTCTTTCGCACCGTGCACAGTGCATGCACCGGGCGCATGCACTCTGAGAGGCCCTGCTCTAGGAAAATGAGGCCAAATAGAAGTTTGTTAACCCTTAAGTCTTTGAAATAATATTTGCCTAAAAGTAATCATACACTCAACGAGTTTCAAGTTCATTTTGTAACTTATTTCCAAAGCAATTGCTGTTGTATTTAATTAAGATTCAGAATATGTGTGTACTGGGTGTACAGCTCTACTTAAAAAAGTAAATACTTGGCATATTTTTAATTAGGGAACTTTCGTAAGGAATGTTATAAATGGAAGTCGTAACTAACCTTTCAGTACGAAATTCAACATACATACATACATTATCATTATAGACTGTTATGCCTTTCAGCGTTCAGTATGCAAGCCTCTGAGAATTTACTAAACGTCGCCACAATTATCGATTTGCAACTAGTGTTGTGGCCTCATTTACTTTTATACCTCTTAAAATCGTTAGAAACAGAGTCTGACCATCGTCGTCTTGGTCTCCCTCTACTTCTCTTACCCTCCATAACAGAGTCCATTATTCGCCTCACATGACCCCACCACCGAAGCCGGTTTATGCGTACAGCTTCATCCATCGAGTTCATTCCTAAATTAGCCTTTATCTCCTCATTCCGAGTTCCGTCCTGCCATTGTTCCCACCTGTTTGTACCAGCAATCATTCTTGCTACTTTCATGTCTGTTACTTCTAACTTATGAATAAGATATCCTGAGTCCACCCAGCTTTCGCTCCCGTAAAGCAAAGTTGGTCTGAAAACAGACCGATGTAAAGATAATTTCGTCTGAGAGCTGACTTCCTTCTTACAGAATACTGCTGATCGCAACTGCGAGCTCACTGCATTAGCTTTACTACACCTTGATTCAACCTCTCTTACTATATTACCATCCTGGGAAAACACACCACCTAAATACTTGAAATTATCGACCTGTTCTAGCTTTGTATCACCAATCTGACATTCAATTCTGTTGAATTTCTTACCTACTGACATCAATTTAGTCTTCGAGAGGCTAATTTTCATACCATACTCATTGCACATATTTTCCAGTTCCAAGATGTTAGACTGCAGGCTTTCGGCACAGTCTGCCATTAAGACCAAGTCGTCAGCATAGGCCAAACTGCTTACTACATTTCCACCTAACTGAATCCCTCCCTGCCATTTTATACCTTTCAGCATATGATCCATGTAAACTACAAACAGCAAAGGTGAAAGATTACAGCCTTGTCTAACTCCTGTAAGTACCCTGAACCAAGAACTCATTCTACCATCAATTCTCACTGAAACCCAATTGTCAACATAAATGCCTTTGATTGATTTTAATAATCTACCTTTAATTCCATAGTCCCCCAGTATAGCGAACATCTTTTCCCTCGGTACCCTGTCATATGCTTTCTCTAGATCTACGAAACATAAACACAACTGCCTATTCCTCTCGTAGCATTTTTCAATTACCTGGCGCATACTGAAAATATGATCCTGACAGCCTCTCTGTGGTCTGAAACCACACTGGTTTTCATCCAACTTCCTCTCAACGACTGATCGCACCCTCCTTTCCAAGATGCCAGTGAATACTTTGCCTGGTATACTAATCAATGAGATACCTCGATAGTTATTGCAATCCTTCCTGTTCCCTTGCTTATAGATAGGTGCAATTACTGCTTTTGTCCAATCTGAAGGTACCTTACCAACACTTCACGCTAACTTTACCACCCTATGAAGCCATTTCATCCCTGCCTTCCCACTATACTTCACCATTTCAGGTCTAATTTCATCTATTCCTGCTGCCTTATGACAATGGAGTTTATTTACTATCCTTTCCACTTCCTCAAGCATAATTTCAGCAACATCATTTTCCTCCTCCCCATGAGCTTGACTGTTTGCAACACCACCATGATGATTTCCTTTTACATTGAGAAGATGTTCAAAATATTCCCTCCACCTCTCCAGTGATTCCCTGGGATCTGTTATGAGTTCACCTGAATTACTCAAAACACTGTTCATTTCCTTTTTTCCTCCCTTCCTAAGATTCTTTATTACTGTCCAGAAAGGTTTCCCTGCTGCTTGACCTAGCCTTTCCAGGTTATTACCAAAATCTTCCCATGACTTCTTTTTGGATTCAACAACTATTTGTTTCGCTCTGTTTCTTTCATCTACGTACCAATCCCTGTCTGCCTCGGCCCTTGTTTGGAGCCATTTCTGATAAGCCCTCTTTTTACGTTTACAGGCTGCTCTCACTTCATCATTCCACCAAGATGTTCGCCTTTTCCCATCTTTACACACAGTTGTTCCTAGGCATTCCCTTGCTGTTTCTACTACAGCATCCCTGTATGCCACCCATTCACTTTATATATCCTGAACCTGCTTACTGTCTACTCTTCGAAACTTCTCACTAATCATATCCATGTACTTCTGTCTAATTTCCTCATCCTGGAGATTTTCTACCCTTATTCGTTTGCAGACAGATTTCACTTTCTCTATCCTAGGCCTAGAGCTACTTAGTTCACTACAGATCAGATAGTGGTCTGTATCATCGAAAAATCCCCCAAAAACTCGTACATTTCTAAAAGATTTTCTGAATTCAAAGTCTGTTAAGATATAGTCTATTATGGATCTGGTACCCCTAGCCTCCCATGTGTAGCGGTGAATAGCGTTATGCTTGAAGAATGTATTCGTAACAGCTAAACCCATACTAGCACAGAAGTCCAGCAAACGCTTCCCATTCCCATTAGCTTCCATATCGTCCCCACATTTACCAATCACCCTTTAGTATCCTTCAGTTCTATTCCCAACTCTCGCATTGAAATCGCCCATTAGCACTATTCTATCCTTGCTGTTGACCCTGACCACGATGTCACTCAATGCTTCATAAAGCTTGTCAACATCCTCATCTCCACCCTCACATGGTGAATACACGGACACAATTCTTGTCCTAATTCCTCCCACTGACAAATCTACCCACATCATTCGCTCATTTACGTGCCTAACAGAAACTATGTTGCGTGCAATGGTATTCATGATAAAGAGCCCTACCCAGACTCTGCCCTTCCCTTTCTAACACCCGTCAAGTACACTTTATAATCTCCTATCTCTTCCTCCTTATCTCCCCTTACCCGAATATCATTTACTCCTAGCACATCCAGATGCATCCTCTTTGCTGACTCAGCCAGTTCTACCTTCTTTCTTCCATAAGCCCCATTAATATTGATAGCTCCCCATCGAATTCCATTTCGTTCGCCAAGTTGTTTCCAAGGAGTCCCTCGCCTGTCAAATGGGAGGGGGACTCCATTACTCCCATAGGTCCGAGGCTTGCTTAAAGTGTTTTGAGCTCGGTAAATTCATGAAGCAGGATGCTGCCCTACTTGCACATAGTCCAAGTGAGGATCTCTCCTCTAACGGGTTATGGACCACCGGTGAATTGTATAGTCCTAGCCGCCTGAGCACAAGGAGGGCCACGACTCGGAATATGTCCGAGATGCCCACTCCCATTCCATAGCAACTGGTATCCCGACTCTCAGGACTTCTTACTAGGCCACTCAGCCGTTGCCCATGGTTCACGAACGAGGACGTGACTACAGTAACCCACAAACAAACAATTTTAAAATTGCTCATCATATATTTTCACTTAAAAGTGAGTCTGATCCGAACATTCCCCTCTTGGGAGTTCTAGTTTAGATTCGAACATTCCCAGCTGTGACTGTGGGCCACCTTTTGTTGATCGCCCTCAGATGGTTCTCTGGAGCATCTGTGAGCTTATAGTAGCTTCACAGATCGCATGATCTACGTGAATATTGCACTAGAAACTGTTGCCTCATGTCAACTATCTTCACGGTGTGTGGGTGAGATGACATGTGTCAGAACCATGTCTTCGTGACAAGCGGTTTTTATTTGTGCATGTTGAAATATGAATGGGTTATATGGTTTACGATTATACTTTTGCTATAATACATAATTAGTTTATAATTGTTGGGTTAATCAGTCGCCCGAAACTAATTTTGAAATAATTTTTTATATAATGCCTGATAAATAAAACATATGGTAACAGAATTATATCTGAAAATATATACGTTTTATGTTTTATGTTTCAGGTAGTTTATTCATTCATTTATTCAAAATTGGTTTTGGAAGATTGAGTCGAAACTGAAAAGGGATGGCTTCAGATATAAAATATTAATTAGTAATATAATTAATAATATGCTGAATGAGGATATGGCTATCAAGGCTTGAAAATTTGAGAAATGCCGTCATAGTAATAGTTTTCGGGAGCTGACCCACTTTGTGCACAAATGTTTCCATCTCCTGCATCCAGTACAAGCGTTATGATCTACTGAAGAAAAGTATTGACAGGATAGAGAAATAAGTAAAAGCAATGTTACGTTCCACGCAAAAAGAACGTACATTGATCTGAAAAGAAACGGGGACTCATTTTTGGACTTACCAGAAATCTGGTTATCAAGGGCGAGAGGATAATCGATACCTTCAAACTACCAGGAAGATATGTTGATGGCGCCATAGAAGCGATCAATTACTTCTGCCACCGGGCGAGTTGGCCGTTCGGTTATAGGCGCGCGGCTGTGAACTTGCATCCGGGAGATAGTGGGATCGAATCCCAGCGAAGCTCCGAACGTAGTCCCTGACCATCCCAGCTACTTTCAGCCATCAGCTCCTGAGGTAATTATCACTCGAGGACTTAAATGGTGATAGTGGATGATATTCTTTATTGTTCCTTTTGGATGATATTCTAAATAATAAAGTTTTGCGGAAAAAAGAATGTACGACGATACAGAGATTTTGACACCAATGTTCAGGTTCAGTTCGGTATTCCCTGTTTTAGCTAATAACATTCTCTTTTTTCGCTGTTTGTTTTACGTCGCACCGACACAAGTAGGTCTTATGGTGACGATGGGAGAGGAAAGGCCTAGGAATGGGAAGGAAGCGGCCGTGGCCTTAATTAAGGTACAGCCCCAGCATTTACCTGGTGTGAAAATGGGAAACCACGGAGAACCGTCTTCAGGGCTGCCGACAATGGGATTCGAACCCACTATCCCCCGGATGCAAGCTCACAACTGCGCGCTCCTAACCGCACAGCCAACTCGCCCGGTCTATCGTTTTTTCAGGGTATTCAATCCCCGAACGAGGGATACGAAAGAAAACTTTGAACATGCACAGTTTCAAAAGAAAGAAGAGAAATTGAAACTGATTGTTAGGAAAATGAGGGCTTCATTGAGACATACGAGACTGATCACTAAACATTTACGAAGAAGGACTACTAGGATGAAAAAGGAGGTGTCAATTACGAACATTTATTTCACTACGCGACCTGAAATCAAAACCATTAATTACTAATGATTGCGCTGTTTAGCTTATTGATACTTCAGGCGTTTATGTCAGCCTCTGTGATGTAGTGGTTAGTGTGATTAGCTGCCACCCCCGGAGGCCCGGGTTCGATTCCCGGCTCTGCCACGAAATTTGAAAGGTGGTACGATGGCTGGAACGGGGTCCACTCAGCCTCGGGATGTTAACTGAGTAGAGGTGGGTTCGATTCTCACCTCAGCGATCCTGGAAGTGGAGTTCCGTGGTTTCCCACTTCTCCTCCAGGCAAATGACGGGATGGTACCTAACTTAAGGCCACGGCCGCTTCCTTGTCTATCCCTCCCAATCTTCCCATCCCCCGCAAGGCCTCTGTTCAGCATAGCAGGAGAGGCCGCCTGGGCGAGGTACTGGTCACCCTCCCCAGTTGTGTCCCCGATCCAGAGTCTGAAGCTCCAGGACACTGCCCTTGAGGCGCTAGAGGTGGGATCCCTCGTCGAGTCCGAGGGACAAGCCAACCCTGGAGGGTAAGCAAATTAAGAAAGAAAGATACTTCAGGCGTTTATACGGAATTTGTTGTGAAATAGTGCGCTAAGAGCAAAGGTTATTCACACGACCTGCATTCATTTGCGTTGACGTTAAACTTCTACTGCACTAAGGCATATTCTTACATCAGGTGCATCTTCAGTGCTTGCTTACCCCACCATGGAGTGACCAGAAATATAATTACTTGACAAGTGCTAAAGGACTTTTGCATGCCCACTCTCTGATTTGACCAATATGTCGACTGTACTTCAAGTTCGACTAAGACACTTTATCAGAGTTCAAAATGAGAAGGTCCAGAGAACAAAAATTAGACAATACTTCACTAAAGTTACACAGTTCAAAGGACGGTTATGCTCACAGTTTGGCTTTGATTGCAATGCTTCTTCTTGTCCATTTGTGGTCTATGAGAGGCTTTAGTTTTGACCACAGTCTCGCTCATTCGGTAGCGCACGGTGGTGCCGAGTGTGCAAGGCCTCAATGGCTTCCCCACCCAGCGAAGTGGGCCCACTTTTCTCCACAGGCTAGCAGTTGCGAGGGACCACCTGCCTGTCGTTTACCCTATGGAGCTGGTATTTTCGGCAACTTCCGGAACGTATCTGTACGGCGGGAATTGTGTCGACAGGCGTTTCTTGTTGGAACTTAACGATACCAGCGAAGGAACGATTGAA
Source organism: Anabrus simplex (assembly GCF_040414725.1). Lineage (NCBI taxonomy): Eukaryota > Metazoa > Arthropoda > Insecta > Orthoptera > Tettigoniidae > Anabrus > Anabrus simplex. The sequence goes on along the minus strand of NC_090266.1, from coordinate 352,227,872 downwards.
CCTACGCAATAATAGTGAGATATTCCTTTCTTTTAATTTTTTATTGCTATTTGCTTTACGTCGCACCGACACAGATAGGTCTTATGTCAACGATGGGATAGGAAAGGCCTAGGAGTGAAAAGGAAGCGGCCGTGGCCTTAATTAAGATACAGCCCCCTGGAGTGAAAATGGGAAACCACGGGAAACCATCTCTAGGGCTGCCGACAGTGGGACTCGAACCCGCTATCTCCTAGATGCAAGCTCACCGCTGCGCGACCCTAACCGCACGGCCAACTCGCTCGACAGAGAGAGATATTCCTGACGAAGACGTTAAACAAATGAAGTTTCGCAAACATAGATTTTCTGGTGTTGATCTAGGGACTAGTGAGGCAATAATGTGGACACGAGAAAAGATTGCGTTATATCATTCGAACACTTATCGTTCATTTACCTCTGTCCAAAATATGATAGTGCCGTGCAGTTAGGAGCGCGCAGCTGTGAGCTCGCATCCGGGAGATAGTTGGCTCGAACCCCACTGTCGGCAGCCCTGAAGATGTTTTCCGTGGTTTCCGATCTTCACACCAGGCAAATTCTGGGGCTGTACCTTAATTAAGGCCACGGCCGATTCCTTCCCATTTCTATGCATTTCCTGTCCTATCGTCATCATAAGACCTATCGGTGTCGGTGCGATGTAAAGCAACTAGCAAAAAGAATGATAGTGAACGAAAATGCCCATTCTTCATTCAATATAGAGCAAAAAGCTGACTCTATCACTGAAGGAGCATCCCCAGATGGTCACACTGCCATCATAATGCTTTACAGTTTGATATCTGGTACCGAGGGGGAGTTTTCTTTATGACTATATACATATGTTGTTAAATGAAAATACTGTTCATTTAACTCGTTTTCATTGCACTACAGTCCAGATTTATGGCTTAATGATTAGCGTGCTGGCCTTTGGTCACAGGAGCCCCGGATTCGATTCCCGGCAGGGGCGTAAATTTTAACTATCATTGGTTAATGTCGCTGGCACGGGGGCTGGTTGTATGTGTCGTCTTCATCATCATTTCATCTTCATCATGACGCGCAGGTCGCCTACGGGTGTCAAATGAGAAGGCATGCACCTGGCGAGCCGAACATGTCCTCGGACATTCTCGGCACTAAAAGCTATACGCCATTTCATTTCATTGCACCACAAGACTCGTGATTATTTAAGGATAATCCATCTACGGCGTGTCCCAGAATAAAACTACCTTAGCCCTCTATTATAATTGTGAATGATGTGCTCATTGCCGGTATAGCTACCTTTAAAATTATTACCTCTCATTCGATGCCTGAAAATAGTATCGTGAAAATTTAAACTATTATTCCAATGCAAATCATTTTGTATAGTGTATGCCTAATTTAACAAAATGGAAACACACTTCTGTTCACTCTGGCTATTCAGTTTCATAATCTTCTGCTCTCAGTTCATGTTTGCACGCCTCCTAGATTTCCACAGCGGAACCGATAATAAACAGTCCGACAAGATACGTCGGAGATTGTCATGAATCCAAAGTTTTAATTAAAGCCCTTCTAAATTTAATATAACAAATCTGACGCCTTCAAACGAGCATTTGTATTTGATACAGCCAATATTGGACCTGATGTTAACAAAACGGTTTCACTTCAACTATGTGCACTGTAAAAGTGAAAGAACTGGAATAAAAAATAAATACTCCCCACCAATATGCGACATGTTACCAGGACACCATAACCGACTTGTATGGACGATCACCATCCCCACTGTGTCCGCACTCCATAAATTTAATTGAAAACTGAGATGACAGTGCCAAGTTACCAATTTTATGCGTAGAAATCTATTTGTCATAACACTTTTGCTTGCTGAATGATTATTTTAGAGTTATATATCTCATTAAACACTTTGTACTGTAGAATTATTACGCCCAGTGTAAAAGAATTTCCTTGAAGGTAAACGTACTAAAAATGTTTGCTCTGTAATATACCACAAACAAAATGTCCGGTATCTGCACCCCTGTTTTAACATGTACGATATGTCAAATGAATTTTTCCTACTTCAGACGTGCACCCCTCTGTTGTTCGTTAGAACTGAAAGATGCCTACCTCCTTCATAACTGGATTTGAGAGTACCATTTGTGCACGTTTATGGTCACTATTCTGAGTATGATTTTTCTCCAAGACCATTCAGAATCACTGGACTTTTTTTTTTTTTTTTTTTTTTTGCTAGGGGCTTTACGTCGCACCGACACAGAGAGGTCTTATGGCGACGATGGGACAGGAAAGGCTTAGGAGTTGGAAGGGAGTGGCCGTGGCCTTAATTAAGGTACAGCCCCAGCATTTGCCTGGTGTGAAAATGGGAAACCACGGAAAACCATTTTCAGGGCTGCCGATAGTGGGATTCGAACCTACTATCTCCCGGATGCAAGCTCACAGCCGCGCGCCTCTACGCGCACGGCCAACTCGCAATCACTGGACTACGGTATGGTACAATTATATGGAAAATCTTAAAGCCTTAATCATCATTACAGATACAAGATTATTTGTAAGGTTTCGCACACACGAGAACTGCACACATATGATGAGTTGGTCTCCGGTGGGAATACGCTCCACACCTTGTCAAATAAGCCGTATTCAGCTATTCACCATGTTCCAGTTTGGAAATAAAACCGAACAACACGCATGAGCCATATCGAGTTATCCACCAATGTTACACTAAATTATTGACATGCAACTAAGTCAATACATAAGGAAAGGAATGCTTACGATATGTAGCAGTCAAGTAACATGAAGGAATGGGTTGAATAAAAGTTGTGATCAAATAGTGGTGACCTCCTTCGGCTTACAGCCAATACTAACTCCTCAATCCACTTGGTCAACCTACTTTTTTCACATTTCACTTCATCCTGCGGGGATCGAGTATTTCTCTATAGGCCTATACACTTTATAGAAAGAATGTACAAATTATTGAACTTAATCAGGAACCAAAACAACGACTACAAACACATGTCAGGTTTCATTGTTCCTACGAGTCTTGATAACGGGTGGAGAGGAGATTCCTTTCATCCAGATTTGAGGACAGAGAGAATTTGATCCAAAAGGGAAAGCTAGGTGCTTGCCAACTTGTTAGAGTTGAGTTTGCATAAGGCCAGCGCCTAGAGGCACAAAGCCTGGTAACAAGGATGAAGACCATTAATGTATTCTCATATACAATAGAAGGTGACTATAGGATTACGATCAAGTTATGGAGGGTTATTGGAACTAACTCTACACTTTACTTGCTATCGTTAAATCAAGGGAAGTTTGGCTTAAACTTTAAAGTAATGCTGACCTTACTCATAAATTCGATAATATAGCACGTTCATCACTTGTTCCTCACGTCACCGTTTGCTCTTTCAGCTCAATGTAATATATATACATATATTATTTGCTAGTATTTTGACATTGCTCGGATAACTTAAGGCTTTTTGCCACGATGGGATATGAAAGGGCTAGGACTCGGAAGGAAGCGCACATAAAATAGTGGTGTGAAAAATTTCAGGACTGCCGACGTTGGAATTCGAAATCATCATATCCCCAACGCAAGCGCACTGCTATATGTCGCAAGCATTATAGCCAACTCGGTCTATAATATCTTTGCACTGATCGGCTTAAAGACATGCCTGCTTAGTTACATCTTTCACGGCTGGTATTTCTGAGCAGTTAGTCAGTTCTAACAAGAGATGAAATGCGAGAGAAACTTGTCCCTAGATTTTATGACAATTTAAATGCCGACAATTACGACATAGAGTGCCAACATTTTCACCCGACCTCTTCAAGTCGGCTACCTCAGCTGGAATCGAACGCATGAACTTGAGATCATGAGTCAAAAATCTACCTCTGATTCATTAAGTCAACTTGACTAAAGTCTATGGATTAAAATAGTAAGGGAAGCTGAAGAAGTGAGGAATACTAAAATCGACGTATGGGTCCTGGAGTGAATCGCAATCATTTAAAGGTTATATAAGTATACACCATACTTATGTAAGTTGGGCCGTTGACCTTTGATGTTAGGCCCCTTCAAACAACAAGCATTATCATCATCATCATCATCATCATCATCATCATCATCATCACCACTTATGTATGTTCACATATACAGCATCACAAATGAAAAAGGAATAACATTTAAGTGCAATTAGCAAATCAAATATCCTTCTTACTAGAAGTTATACAACCTCTAACAATCAAGTTCGGTGAAATAAGTCAGAACGGTCGATCCGGCAACACTGGCGACACACAACGCTGCACCTGCGTAGCAGCAGGTTTTGACGGTCTTCTCACAACGTTGTTCAGTTGAGCATCGCGTGTGTACCGTGTAAGACCTGTTTGACACAGTGCGTGTTTAGAACATTGGTTCTGAACTGCGAACAGGAACGTGAACGACCAAAATATCAATATGCAGTTTTGTTTTAAGCTTGGCAAGACAACGAAAGAAACGCATGCGATGCTGATACGTGTTTATGAAGATCAAGCACTGTCCTTGAAGTGTGCGTACGACTGGTTCGCCTGTGTTCGAGGAGGCCGGGAAAGTGTTTCTGACAACCCCCGTAGCGGAACACCGGCGACCGCCGTCAATGACGAAAACATTGAGAAGGTGAGGACATTAATCACGAACGATCGGCGATTATATGTACGCATGATAGCGGATGAACTACAGATTAATCGTGAATCCGTACGACAAATCGTTACCCAGAAGTTAGGGAAGAGGAGAACGTGTTCTCGTCTTGTGCCACATCACTTGACTAACGATCAGAAGCAGGCACGTTTAGGGGCTTTACATGATTTTGTGGAAACGGCGGATGAGACACCAAATTTCTTAAACTGTATTGTCACTGAGGATGAAACCTGGTGTTTCAGGTACGACCCTGAAACGAAACGGCAAAGCATGGAATGGCGTTCTCAGGGATCCCCTCGCCGGAAAAAGGTCAGAGCCGAAACGTCACGCATCAAAACGATGCTCATCACCTTTTCCGATAGTCAAGGCATTATCCACAAGGAATTTCTACCTGAGGGAACGACGTTGAATGCTGCATGGTACATTGAAATTTTGAACTGTTTCATGAAACGTCTACGCAGGGTACGACCCCAGTACTCACAACCAGATTCATGGTTTTTTGTCCATGACAACGCTCGCCCACATACAGCAAATAGATTCAAACAGTCCATGGCAAATAAGGGGGTGATGCAACTTGAACATCTCCCCATACTCGCCAGAACTCAACCCTCCAGACTTCTTCCTATTCCCAAGACTCAAAATCGCTTTGAAAGGAAAGAGATTTGACGATATTCCTGACTTCCAACGAAACGTGACTAGGCTTTTAAACACCATCCCAAAGGAAGCCTTCTTGAAAAGTTTCCAGGACATATATCGCCGATCTCAGCAGTGCATAGTTATGGGAGGGGACTACTTCGAAGGACAGTAAGGTCACAGTCGTGCATTGTGCATCTATGTTGATAGTACAGGATTATTCACCGAATTTTATTCTCACAGGTTGTACTACTCGTAAAATCAATGGGCTGGAGAAAAAAGAAAAGAGCAACGACATAATCATTGTCTTTGAGTACCAAAGCTCACACAAATCACACCACATGATCCATGAAAAATTTAAATACTTCTAGCTGATTAATGGTTAATCATTAAATTATTAAGGCATTATTTCAAACAAGCCTTCAGTTTCCACCGCTCTCAATGGAATCAAATTACACTTAAGAAAATGGAAATTGCAACACCATGAAGGTATTGGTCGTTTGTGTTGATTTTCAAGGTATGGAACGATGCCATGTAGGTATGTAAACAATCAAAGTTTCAGATCCATTGGTTTGTTGCTACAGGTCTCCCCACGTGATTGGTCGCGGAGGAATCAACTCCAGTATACGGACTCTGGTGTAGCGTAGTTGACTTTCAGTCTGTGCAGTGAAGTGTTCCCCGTCAAACATGCCTCGACGACAGAGAAGAGCAAGCTATCAACAACTGTCGCCGTTTGAGAGGGCTCGGATAATTGGGCTGTGTGAGGCTGGATTATCGCTAAGGACTGTCGCTGCACGTGTTGGCCGACAGGCATCTACGGTGCAACGTGTAGGGCAGCAGTGGTCAAATGAAGATACCCACACTCGTAGACCTGGCACAGGCCCAGCGCGACGGACAACTGTGAGAGAGGATCGCCGCATCATTCGGATGGCCCGGATGGAACCCCATGCAACAGCAGCGCAAATTCGATCAGCTGTGGCACCCCACGTTACACAACAAACAGCTGGTAATCGCCTGCGTGCAGCTGGCTTACGAGCCCGTGTCCCTGCAGAAGGTGTTGTATTGACCCCACAACAGCGACGTGTAAGGCTGGCCTGGTGTCGAGAAGGATCGACGTGGGTCGACGAATGGCATAGGGTCGTCTTTAGTGATGAATCGCGCTTCTGTCTTGCCCGCAGTGATCGCCGAAATCGTGTGCGCCGACGTACCGGGGAGAGCGGCCGCCCAGATCATTTTGTCGAGAGGCACACAGGGCTAACACCAAGCATTATGGTCTGGGGAGCTATTGGCTTTAATGTGAAATCACAATTAGTGCTTGTTGAGGGCACTATGACTGCTCGACAGTTCGTTGATAGGGTACTCAATCCGGTGGTTGTCCCTATGATGGCGAACATTGCTAATGGGATGTTTCAGCAGGGCAATTCACGGGTTCACACTGCACGCATATCCAGAGAAGCTATCCACATCAAAACCTTAGAATGGCCCTCCAGATCCCCGGACCTCAGTCCTATTGAGCACGTGTGGGACATGATGGGTCGACAACTGGCCAACCGTCCTCAGCCACCCACAACTCTGGAGCAACTGACTCGTGCAGTGCAGCAAGCATGGGCCACAATTCCTCAGGAAGCGATCCAGGGCCTTATTGACTCCATGCCTCGACGAATTCATCAATGTATTGCAGCTCGTGGTGGGCACATCCTGTATTGATTGTTGTCCAAACTTGTGGTCAGAGGGACCTGATAGTGTAATAATCGGATCACAGCCAAACACTCGCCCTGCATGTTCAACTGCAGCAATGTAGCATCACTCCTTCTGGGTGTTGCAATTTCCATTTTCTTCAGTGTAAAAACATGGTGTCTGGCAGTCTCACGTGATGATGTGACGAACTCCATATCTGTTATTTCCAGTCATAATCTCTTGTAACAGGTTGTCTTTCATTCGTCCTCATGAGGCTGACTCAACTAAGAAATGTTACCGTTTCATATTGGTCGTCAGTCTCAGGTACAGGTGACTGGTCAATTACCAGTGTTGCTAAAGACTCTTGACCAAAGTGTGCAGTTAAAATTGTTTAGGTTTAGAATTGGAATGGGGGCACCAAGATTTTACTGGAACTTTCCTGGAATGAGCGCGGAAAGAACTGTCAAAATCACATACACATTGTTGCTGCTCTCGACATTAGATGATGAAGTTTGGAATTCAGTTCTTTTGTTGAACGGAAGGGGTTATGAAGGAGAGTTCTGAAGAAAACTCTGTAAAATTCGGGTAAAAGTACATAAGTCCAATTTTACTTACTGTATCTTTTAGGTTAATATGGCACTTCAGAACATTTATTTTTCTCCACCACGGAGTAAAACGTTGTAATTCCTAACACAATTGTTTTAGAAGATATTACCAGGTTAAAAGTGCGCATGGATTGAAAAATAATGCACCATGTTGAGGCTAAAAGTAAACTCATGTTTTTGCCTGCCACTAACCTCGGTAAGCCATCACATACAAATAATTTATTACAAAGAACATGGATTCTATTATCAGTTAGAAACTTCAAAAACTGGTTATATTTTTAAGAACAAAAGTAGCCGATGTAATTAAATATTATTAGATCACGCTTGAAGAAATAGTTTATGCTTATTTGAATTATATAAAAGAATGTAAAGCTATACAAATTCAATAAGAAAGAAACAATTAGATATTCAAGCTAAACAAGATGAAGAACAACTAGTATTAGAAAATGAAGAAAAATTAAAAGAAGAAAGAGACAAAGCTGATAATAGTTCTAATTAAAAGATCGAAGGTAGAACTAACAGGTGCTATCTAAGTTGTGACAACTGATATTCTTAGAAAAGACCATTTCTTCAAAGTTTGAGGTATAACAAAAAAATTAATGAAGCAGAGATTAGCAACATACAACACCGGAGAACATCCTGATATAAAATCTAAATATGTCTATATTCGAGAGTGCATTAGTTATCCAGCCATTGAATGTCTTTTTGAAGCTAGTTTCAAGTCACACGCAGTAGAAGATGACAAAGAATTGTATAATATGGCTTTTGAATATATAAAACATTATTTAGATTTTCTTGTTTATTTTTTCATCCAATTTGATTGTTAATGAGTTAGAGTTAAACAGTGATGAAGTAGCAGAAAAGACATTTAATAATCTCTTATCTTCAGCACCGAAAATTGAATACTTGGAAATTTCCCAAGATCTTGTTACTAAAGAAGACAATAATGTTTCAGACAGAATTACCTTAAATAACCTGAACACAGGAGAAATTATTGACATCATTAGAAACTGTTATGGAAATTGTCCACATAAACAGGAAATTACTAGAAAAAATTTGAACAACGTCCTTTTAGTCCGCGCACCTTATAGCGATATATCTGTGTACGGTTGGAGGAGTAAGGAGGGAGCTCTCCCGGTTCCGGTAGTGCTGCCAACTGAATGGAAATGAAATCTGAATTGAATCGATAGTATGATCGATCGATATGAATTTTCTAAACCTAAGCCAACAACTGTGTCATACACATATTATATAACATTATATAACATTTCTCATTGCGAATCTTGTTCCCAGCATGAATTCTATAGTTTGGCTTTACTGTGTAAACAACAACAGTACTAGTACGTAAAGTGTACGCCAGATGTCACACAGCGATGCATAAGCGAGTCCTAGTTTGTGTTTCAAAGGTTGCCAATACGAATCTCGAAGATACCCGAGGTCGACCTATTCAGCACTAGGGTGTCCATATATCGCTAAAAGGTGCGCTTACGGTAATTGAGAATATGATATAGGTAAGAAATGAGCGATGTTTGGTTTCACAAAACAAGCTCTAAGAAGTGCAATAAAGCATAAATATTAATTTCTCTTTTGTTTCGTGTAACAAATAAAAGTGTGGTCCACTTCCTCACCGTTAAGATTATAAACAAATTCTATACATTTATCAGTTAATTGATTTGTAAATTATTCAACGTTATTTTCATTATGGTAAAGTTTTAAAAACATTCAAGACAATGTTTCTTATCTTGAATTTCATTGTTCATTTTTTACGTAAATTTATATGTATCTAAAAATCAGTATGAATCAATCTGTCATAAATGTATGTACACCCAGAGTAAATTTATTTGCATCCTGTTGTATACCACTTAGAAATAAATCTTCTACTATATAACCATATACTTTCTGCGTTTCTTGCTTAGACAGATTAAGTTTTGTCAAAGGTTGAGGACTGTTGAATTATTTATACTTTTCCTGGAACCATCTCTAACTGCTAGTAAAACCTCTAGTAAAGTAAATCCTGTATAGCTCCAGCGACCATCTTCTTTTCCAAAAGTCAAAGTTACACGTTGGCTAAGAAAGTAGTCGAATATTATTTCAATTTTATATTCTCTAGTAATTATTTCATTATTTTTAAGACACATGTTTTATCTTTAACGTCGACTTATTTAGACTATTCATCCTGGGAATCAATATGAATATCTGCTCTTGCTTACTCATTTATATAGCAAAACATCAGTCATCTGAAAAATTATATTGATAAAAAAACATAAATAAATGGAAGAGTCGGTAGCATTATTTAAATTAGTTAGAACTATGTAAATACAAAAACTGATAGGCTGTTACAATAATCCTCAGCTTCGAGTGGTTGTTCGAAATGAAATGAAAAGACGCATAGTCGATGTTAATTGGAATAGTATATAGTTCATTGGAATAGTGCTTCTGAATATCAAATATATTCTGAAATTTTTTTCGTGAATTTAAAGGTAAAGTTAATTGGAATAATATTTCCGTATATTAAAAAACTCTCTGAAGATTTTATTCGTGAATTTCATGATGTGGTTGATTGGAGTTGTGTATCTACGGTTCATAAATTAGCAGAAAATTTTATTAGAGAATTTAAAGATTAAGTGTATTGGTATTTTAATTCTGAATATCAACAATTATCAGAAGATTTTAAAACGAATTTCAAGATAAAGTTGTTTGGTCATTGATATCGGAATATCAAAAATTATCAGAAGATTTTAAGCAATTGCATCACCCTCATTGCCACTGCACCACGATTTCTGTCATCCGTTCACAGCACCGACTGCAATCAAGAAGACCAGCATGTGTCACTGCAGGGCAACTCATAGCGGATGTATTTGAGCTAAATGAAAGCTGGAAGCATGAGTGGTCAACAAAAGCATTGGGAACAACTGTCCATCATCTTGATCCTACAAAGAAGCCAAACGGTTTTGACCTACCGAGGAACCTTTGGTGCCGTATCAACGGGTTAAGGACTGGACGTGGTTTTTGCAATTATTTCAGGCACAAGTGGGGTTGGATCAGTTCATGAACGTTTGATTGTAACCTGGAAAAACAGACGATCGAGCACCTGGTCCAACGCTGTCCTTTTCATTCGTACCCTGACACTCCTGATGATTTGTTCACTCTCATACCCGGTTTATCTGTATGGCTGAGAAGGATGGACTTTAAAGTTTGATTTTGCTTTGTATATATATTGTATAAAATCGCCATATGATTTAGAAAATTAGAGAATTTCAAGATTGGTTGATTGGTATTATATTTCTGTATATCAAAATGTATCAGAAGATTATATGCGCGAGTTAAGATTGAATGGAATTGTGTTTGTGAATATCACAAATTATCAGACTCTATTAGATAAATTAAAGATGAAGTTCATTGCTATTTAATTTCTGAATACCAAATATTATCAGAAGACTTCATTCGTGAATTTAAAGCTAAGGCTGATTGGAAAAATATATCTGAATATCAAAAGCTATCAGAAGATAAAGTTGATTGGTATTTTATTTATGAATATGAACAATTATCAGAATATTTTGTTCGTGAATTTCAAGATAAAGTTAATTGGCACCGAGCTCGATGGCTGCAGTCGCTTAAGCGTGGCCAGTATCCAGTATTCGGGAGATAGTGGGTTCGAACCACACTGTCGGCAGCCTTGAAGATGCTTTTCTGTGCTTTCCCATTTTCACACCAGGCAAATGATGGGGCTGTACTTTAATTAAGGCCACCGCCCATTCCTTCCCAGTCCTAGCCCTTTCGTGTCCCATCGTCGCCATAAGACCTATATGTGTCGTTGCGACGTAAAACCAATAACAAAGAAATGTTAATTGGAATTCGATTTTGAAAAGCCAAACATTATCCGACGAGTTTATACAAGAGATAAAAATCTCCACACAAAATATTCCCGTCAGGTGCCACTTCAGAACTGGAGTGTTGTATATGTTTAATCAAACAAAGTCACAAGTATCTAAAAACAAAATGTGATCATGTTTCTCATAAAAATGCATTGACGAATGGTTAATAGCCCATGATTATTGCACAATGTGCCGGCATACTATGAATAATATAGGTAATTACACAGATGAAGAATTAGTGAATACAATTAAAAATGTTCTGAGATACAAAGGGAAAACCAATTTAATATTCGTAAACATATTTCACTGTAAACTATTATATTTGTTCTAACTGAGACACAATATTATTTAAATTAGTTATGATATCTATAAAAGAAGATGTTATTTTTGAACAATATATTCAAAAAATTGATAAATCAAATTTTCCTGTTTTAACTAGAGATTCTAAAAATACATTATATTCATTTATAAACTTATTCTCAAAAATAAATAAATAAATAAATAATAAGTAATGAATCCATTGTTGGTGGTAAACATGGAAAGCTTTTAAATATGAATCCATGTTGTTGTGGTTTAAATGTGCATTCATCTATTTCTGTAAAAAGTGCGTCATTGTAGAAAATACCTGAGTAAGTATTTATCACCGTATGAATGTTTGTATCAGATCTCAATTTCCAAATTCACAAAAATTTTGGATAATCATTTAGATGCAAAAAACTAGGAAAATCAATTAAATAAATGTTATTATTGATAATCATAACAATTTCAACTGATGGACTTCGATAAAGAGCTATGACGTTTTTTAATCTTGAGGCTAGAATGTTAACCAATTAGTAATGAGCTGAGGACGCGTATTTTTTATAGATGTTGAATTATCGAAATCGAAAGTCCCGAAACATGTTACATGAAATACGTAAATCAGTTTGTTGACGATTAAAAACGTGTTTACATGCAAGTCACACAGTTGAGGTTCTGTCTTTAGTAACTCGGACACAGGTGTATTGTTTTCAGGTTCATTACGCACGGTAGATTTTCCACACCAACTCTGAATAGCGAGAATATCATCTTGATTTACTTCTATTTGACTTTTATTGTACACGTACATGATGGAATATGGATTATTTGAATGTGACTTTCCTAGAGCATGGCCAATTTCATGCAACAATACACCATACATATTAGTTTGTCCATGTGGTGTATTGGAATCAATGTTCAAGTACCAATATTCATCTTGATTAACATGAATTTCAATCGGTTAATTAACGCTACTTCTGTAATGTGCATGAGCAGTATTCCTACTTGACCATCAAATTTATCAGAGCATTGTCCACCATTTTTTATTTCGATGTTGATATCCTCGCTTGTTAGTAATAACGATATCTGGATTCCGTATATCATTTTCAAACTGTAGATCAGCATGTTGTTACCACGCTTCGAAATTACAGTTTGTATACTGGATGTAGTTCCATTTATATACAGTAGAATAAAATTGCATCTTCATTTTAGACTATAGTGTCGCCACGGTAAAGTATCTACCATTTCCTATAACTTTTCTTTTGATGTCGTGTGGATTGAGTGCGATTTTATTTAATTCGACGGTATAAATTTCATGTTTTAGCTAAAATTAATTTTTACAGAAATAATGCTTCATGCAGTTGAACCCGATTCTTATGAACGTATTGTTTAAAAAATCATATTTTCTGCTAGTTGCTTTACGTCGAGAATACATGTAATAGGGTACATTGTTAATCTACCTAAATATGACTCTGTATACATCCAAACAACAATATCAGAATATACGTGAGCAGAAAGGACATGCTTATAGTGAAGATAGGAATTCATGATTATCTCCACTTGAAAACTAGTCATGAACGTGAAAGCGGAAGTAGGAGAGACTGATATTGGTACTGAGATAAAGTGTACAGTGACAGACAGTAATTGTCATGTTTGAAGTTTCGATATGCAGCAGACGCTCGTAGTTTATAAATAAACATGGTTGCCAGCATTTTACAACAGGAAACATTGGCTGTATAAACTCAACGTTCACGCCTGTGGAAAATAAAAGATCCCTGTTTCGTGCGGAATGAGGCTGTAACTGTCTGAGGACCGGAGGAAACTGTAAGGTGCCTTACACGTTACTTTGACGAAAATGACATGAAAGAAAAAATCCACCGATAGGAATTCTGCGACAGTTGAAAATTATACCCTCCGATAGATTACGGTTTACAGTCGAAGTAGTGGTTAGAAGTAGTATAATAAGCGGGTTCTGCGGCACCTCCGCCGCCGCACGCCTCCGCCCGCCTCCTCCTCCGCCGCCCGCGGGAAATTTGAATTTTGGCGGGAAATTTGAATTTTGGCGCGAGATTTGAATTTGTAAACAAAGCCACGTGCTTTTTGACAGCTGTCATCGACAACAACGCAACGCTAACCTCACTGCTGCCATCTTGACGGGCCTAAACCTCACTAGTGCCAACTTAACCTAACTAGCATGAGGTAAACAAAGCCACGTGTTTTTTGACAGCCACGTGCTTTTTGACAGACAACAACGCATCGCTAACCTCAGTACTGCCATCTTGACGGGCCTAAACCTTAGTGGTACCAACTTAACCTAACTAGCATGAGGTAAACAAAGCCACGTGCTTTTTGACAGCCACGTGCTTTTCGACAGATTTGTAAACAAAGCCACGTGCATTTTGACAGACAACAACGCATCGCTAACCTCAGTACTGCCATCTTGACGGGCCTAAACCGCAGTAGTACCAACTTAACCTAACTAGCGCGAGATAAACAAAGCCACGTGCTTTTTGACAGCCACGTGCTTTTTTGACAGCTGTCATCCGCCATTTTTGAGCACCGTGCTGCCCTCTTTCGTCACCTGTCATCGGCAGTGCTGCCATCTTGACGGGCCTAAACCTTAGTGCTACCAACTTAACCTCACTAGCTCGAGATAAACAAATCCACGTGCTTTTTGACAGCCACGTGCTTTTTTGATAGCTGTCATCCGCCATCTTTAATCTATAGAGCACAGTGCTGCCCTCTTTAGCTACTTACCTTTGAAATGTGGTGGCGGATAATTTGAAAAATGCTTTTCGACAAGCAGCCATCTTTAATCCAGAGAGAACAGTGCTGCCCCGGTGACGGCAAATTCCACGTGCTCTTGTTTGAAAACAAACTCACGTGCTTTTTTGACAGCTGTCATCTGCCATCTTTAATCTATAGAGCACAGTGCTGCCCTCTTTAGTTTGAAATGTGGTGGTGGTAAATTCCACGTGCTCTTGTTTGGAAACAAAGCCATGTGCTTTTTTGACAGCTGTCATCCGCCATCTTTAATCAACAGAGCACTGTGCTACTATCATGCGGGCAATTTCATCACCTGTCATCCGCCATCTTTAATCCACAGAACACCATGCTGCCCTCTTTGTGGCTACTACCTTAAGCACGTAGTAGCGGGCAATTTGAAAAGTTCTGTTAGCTATCATCCGCCATCTTTAATCAAGAGAGCACTGTGCTGCCATCTTTAGCTAGATACCTTTGAAATGTGGTGGCGGCAAATTGAAAAATTCCACGTGCTCTTGTTTGGAAACAAACTCACGTGCTTTTTCGACAGCTACCATCCGCCATCTTTAATCAACAGAGCATAGTGCTACCCTCTTTAGTTTGAAATGTGATGGCGGCAAATTCCACGTGCTCTTGTTTGGTAAACATAGCCATGTGCTTTTTTGACAGCTGTCATCCACCATCTTTAATACAGAGAGCACCGTGCTGCCCTCTTTATCGTAGTAGATGTAAATTCGTCACCTGTCATCCGCAGTGCTGCCATCTTTAGCTAGATACCTTTGAAAAGTGGTGGCGGATAATTTAAAAAGAAAAATTCTACAGCAGCCCTCTCTCGACGCTAATTGCATAAGATGGCGGCTATACATGACTCCTTAAGGGTGCTTACGCAAGATGGCTGCTATACACAGGTTCTTATGAGACGCCCTTGGGATGCTTGCGCAAGATGGCAGTTATACATGGCTCCTTATGAGATGCCCTAGGGATGCTTGCGCAAGATAGCGGCTGCTCTTATGGGACGGCTTAAGTGTCCTTGCACAAGATGGCTTGAGACGCCCTAAGGATGCTTGCGCAAGATGGCGGACACAAGATGGCGGCTATACGCAACTCTTTATGAGACGCTTTAAGGGTGCTTGCGCAAGATGGTTGCTACTCTTAGCTTAGAGGCTAACGTGTCGTCCTAGTTCGATTCATTAAATTTAGGGCTTAAATGCAAAATGTTAAATATATCGAAAACGGTGCACCGTAGAGCAAAACGGACAAAATTTTTCTGCCTAATACCGAGGTTCGCAGTATGAGGAACAAGGAAACCATAGTCTAATGATGGGATCAACGGTTCGGTTCCTACTTAGGCCCTTTGACATTTGCTCTGTTTTAGCTCGTATTGAAGCGAGTCTTCGTAACATGATCAGGTCTAACTATGGTAGAGAGTATAACGTACCGTGCAGGTTCGATTCATTAAATTTGGAGGCTTAAATGCAAAATGTTAAATATCTCGAAAACGATGCATCGTAGAGCAAAACGGACAAAATTTTTCCGCCTAATACGTAGGTTCGTAGTATCAGGAACAAGAAAAAACATAGTCTAATGATGAGATCAACGGTTCGATTCCTACTTAAGCCCTTTGCCATTCGCAGCTATCTATTTCTACAAGATGGTGGCTGCTCTTATGAGAAACAAGATGCCTTGAGACGTCCTAGGGATGCTTACGCAAGATGGCAGACACAAAATGGTGACTATACATAGCTCCTTATGAGACGGCCTAGGGGTGCTCGCACAAGATGGCGGCTACTCTTATGAAGAAAGCTAGCTTAGAGGCTACTGCGCAAGATAACAGCTGCTGTTATGCATGTGGTGGAGGGCAATTTGAAATTCTATGTGCTTAATCAACAGAGCACCCTGCTGCCCTCTTTAGCTGAAATGTGGTGGTGGATAATTTGAAAAATTCTTTTGACAGCTATCATCTTTAAACAAAGGCGACTATACATAGGCTGTTAAGGCCTTATCATTCTCCTCCTCCTCCTCCTCCTCCTCCTCCTCCCCCTCCTCCTCCTCCTCCTTCTCTACCTCCTCCTCCGCCTCTTATGTCAAGGCATAGCTTTATATCGAACAAGTTTAAACCTGCATCGCGAAGGCAAGCGTGTGCAGCGATAACATTATTGTGCATGTTTAGACTTTCGAAACATAAGAAGAGTAGAATCAAACGCTGTACTCGATACGACATGTGATCAGAACATTGATTGATGCGTTCAGAAAACAAAATAAGTGATCAAGACTAGAATCGAACAATGTACTCAATACATCATGTGTTTAGAATATGTCAGGGGATACGCTTGTTCTAAGAAGATCAGATTGAAACATAACAAGACTAGAATAGAACACTGTAATCGATGTTGTTAACTTCAACATGTGATCAGAACATTGATTGATGTGTTCAGAACACAAAATAAGTGATCATGACTAGAATCGAACACTGTACTCGATACAACATGTGATCAGAACATTGATCGATGTGTTCAGAACACGAAATAAGTGATCAAGACTAGAATCGAACACTGTACTCAATACAACATGTGTTTAGAACATGTTAGGGGTTACCCTTGTTCTAAGAAGATCAGAATGAAACATAACAAGACTAGAATCGAACACTGTAATCGATGTTGTTAACCTCAACATATGATCAGAACATTGTTTGATGTGTTCAGAGCAAAAGTACAATTTTGATGATTTGCGCAGCTAACTCGCTCGGTAAACGATATAGCCAAAGTATATCTTCAAATTATTTACCTTCCATCATTCGTCTTGTGTGTAAAAATCAGTCGAACAAATTATCGCATAAACATGGCTGAAAAGAAATCGTGATAAGGTATGGAACCCAGGGGTTGCATCTTATCAGAAGGGCAAAAAGGATGAAAGGACTCTTCCTCCTCCTTACCGCACATTCCTTGGCTAAAGGGCTAATGGGCTAAAGGGCTAATGGGCTAAAGGGCTAAAGGTGCAACAACCTCATCGATCGCTATCAGCAAGAACGCTTGTACTTTGTTAAGTGTAGAAAATTAATCTTTATTGGTAAATGGTTTTATGTTCAGAACAAGGAATGGAACATAGGGGTTACGTCTTACCTAATAAAATCCCCGAGGTGCGATGAGTTACGTTTTTCGAACTAGTGTTTGGAACACTGAACTTTTCAAGATGGCAAGAGTGAGGTTAGCAATGTTCTGTTGTTGGATTTTAAATTCCACGCTACAACATGCATAAGGTGGCAGCCCTTGAGGTTTACTCCCGTAAAGATGGCAAGAGTGAGGTTAGCAATGTTCCGTTGTTGGATTTTTAAAATTCCCCGCTATAACATGCAAAAGGTGGCAGCCTTGAGGTTTACCGCCGTAAAGATGGCAGCAGTGAGGTTAGCGACGCTCCATTGTCCTTCAAAGTGAGGTTAGGGTTCGTCAAGAAGACAGCTGTCAAAAAAGCACGTGGCTATGTTTACCAAACAAGAGCACGTGGTCGTGACGTCACGGTCACGTAGTATGGTGCCACAGCATGCAAAGTTCAATGTCTACACCTACGTAGTTAACACTCTGCTATGTTCACAAGATTTTTATACATCACTATTCTTTATGCTTTAAGTTCATTCACATAGGCTATGCTAAGGTAGCAGCACAAACACATGCGAACTTTGTACATTCTAATGGAATAAGTTTAGTACTGTGTGCGTCATGGATACATGATGTGTGCACGCATTTAATCTTGACTATACGTAATGCTGCTGCTTTGTTTACAAGATTTTTATACATTGCTATTCTTTATGCTTTAAGTTCGTGCACGCACAAGCGATACTCGTACGCTCTAGCAGGAGAAGTTTAGTACGATATTCGATACATACATTATCGATAGGTGATGTGTACACGCTTTAGAACATAGCTCATCTTTATGCTTTAAGTTCGTGCACATGGGTTAGGGATACACAAAAGCGATTGCTACATGCTCTAGCGGAAGAAGTCTAGTACGATAGTAGATGCATGTAAAATCGATAGGTTATGCTAAGATAGCAGCACACTTACATGATTTTAGCACAATCTAGTGGGAAAAGTTTAGTATGATAGTCGTTTCGTGCAAAATCATTAGGTAATGTGTAAACGCTTCGAAACAAGGCTATTCTTTGTACTTTAAGTTCATGCGTACAGGTTATGCTAAGATAGCGGCACAATCTACCTGCAGAAGTTTAGTACGAGAGTCGATACATGCAAAGTCGATAGGTAATGTGTACACGCTTTAAAACATGGTTATTCTTCGTACTTTCATTTCATGCATCTTAGTCATGCTAAGATAGCAGCACAATCTAGCGGAAGAAGTTTAGTACCGAGAGTCGATGCGTGCAAAATCGATAGGTAATGTGTACACGCTTTGAAACATGGCTATTCATTGTACTTTAAAGTCATGCTAAGATAGCAGCACGATCTAGCGGATGAAGTTTAGTTCGATGGTCGATGTATGTAAAATCGATAGGTGATGTGTACACGCTTTGAAACATAGCAATTCATACTGCTGCTCTGTTCCCAAGACTTTTAAGAATAGCTAATCCTAATGCTGCTCTTAGCGACGTCGAGCTAATGATTGATTACGTGACCGTGACGTCACGATCACGTGCTCTTGTTTGGTAAACATAGCCACGTGCTTTTTTGACAGCTGTCTTCTTGACGAACCCTAACCTCACTTTGAAGGACAATGGAGCGTCGCTAACCTCACTGCTGCCATCTTTACGGCGGTAAACCTCAAGGCTGCCACCTTTTGCATGTTATAGCGGGGAATTTTAAAAATCTAACAACGGAACATTGCTAACCTCACTCTTGCCATCTTTACGGGAGTAAACCTCAAGGGCTGCCACCTTATGCATGTTGTAGCGTGGAATTTAAAATCCAACCACAGAACATTGCTAACCTCACTCTTGCCATCTTGAAAAGTTCAGTGTTCCAAACACTAGTTCGAAAAACGTAACTCATCGCACCTCGGGGATTTTATTAGGTAAGACGTAACCCCTATGTTCCATTCCTTGTTCTGAACATAAAACCATTTACCAATAAAGATTAATTTTCTACACTTAACAAAGTACAAGCGTTCTTGCTGATAGCGATCGATGAGTTTGTTGCACCTTTAGCCCTTTAGCCCTTTAGCCCTTTAGCCCTTTAGCCCATTAGCCCTTTAGCCCATTAGCCCATTAGCCCTTTAGCCAAGGAATGTGCGGTAAGGAGGAGGAAGAGTCCTTTCATCCTTTTTGCCCTTCTGATAAGATGTAACCCCTGGGTTCCATACCCTATCACGATTTTTTTTCAGCCATGTTTATGCGATAACTTGTTCGACTGATTTTTACACACAAGACGAATGATGGAAGGTAAATAATTTGAAGATATACTTTGGCTATATCGTTTACCGAGCGAGTTAGCTGCGCAAATCATCAAAATTGTACTTTTGCTCTGAACACATCAAACAATGTTCTGATCATATGTTGAGGTTAACAACATCGATTACAGTGTTCGATTCTAGTCTTGTTATGTTTCATTCTGATCTTCTTAGAACAAGGGTACCCCCTAACATGTTCTAAACACATGTTGTATTGAGTACAGTGTTCGATTCTAGTCTTGATCACTTATTTCGTGTTCTGAACACATCGATCAATGTTCTGATCACATGTTGTATCGAGTACAGTGTTCGATTCTAGTCATGATCACTTATTTTGTGTTCTGAACACATCAATCAATGTTCTGATCACATGTTGAAGTTAACAACATCGATTACAGTGTTCTATTCTAGTCTTGTTATGTTTCAATCTGATCTTCTTAGAACAAGCGTATCCCCTGACATATTCTAAACACATGATGTATTGAGTACATTGTTCGATTCTAGTCTTGATCACTTATTTTGTTTTCTGAACGCATCAATCAATGTTCTGATCACATGTCGTATCGAGTACAGCGTTTGATTCTACTCTTCTTATGTTTCGAAAGTCTAAACATGCACAATAATGTTATCGCTGCACACGCTTGCCTTCGCGATGCAGGTTTAAACTTGTTCGATATAAAGCTATGCCTTGACATAAGAGGCGGAGGAGGAGGTAGAGAAGGAGGAGGAGGAGGAGGGGGAGGAGGAGGAGGAGGAGGAGGAGGAGAATGATAAGGCCTTAACAGCCTATGTATAGTCGCCTTTGTTTAAAGATGATAGCTGTCAAAAGAATTTTTCAAATTATCCACCACCACATTTCAGCTAAAGAGGGCAGCAGGGTGCTCTGTTGATTAAGCACATAGAATTTCAAATTGCCCTCCACCACATGCATAACAGCAGCTGTTATCTTGCGCAGTAGCCTCTAAGCTAGCTTTCTTCATAAGAGTAGCCGCCATCTTGTGCGAGCACCCCTAGGCCGTCTCATAAGGAGCTATGTATAGTCACCATTTTGTGTCTGCCATCTTGCGTAAGCATCCCTAGGACGTCTCAAGGCATCTTGTTTCTCATAAGAGCAGCCACCATCTTGTAGAAATAGATAGCTGCGAATGGCAAAGGGCTTAAGTAGGAATCGAACCGTTGATCTCATCATTAGACTATGTTTTTTCTTGTTCCTGATACTACGAACCTACGTATTAGGCGGAAAAATTTTGTCCGTTTTGCTCTACGATGCATCGTTTTCGAGATATTTAACATTTTGCATTTAAGCCTCCAAATTTAATGAATCGAACCTACACGGTACATTATACTCTCTACCATAGCTAGACCTGATCATGTTACGAAGACTCGCTTCAATACAAGCTAAAACAGAGCAAATGCCAAAGGGCCTAAGTAGGAACCGAACCGTTGATCCCATCATTAGACTATGATTTTCTTGTTCCTGATACTGCGAACCTAGGTATTAGGCAGAAAAATTTTGTCCGTTTTGCTCTACGGTGCACCGTTTTCGATATATTTAACATTTTGCATTTAAGCCCTAAATTTAATGAATCGAACTAGGACGACACGTTAGCCTCTAAGCTAAGAGTAGCAACCATCTTGCGCAAGCACCCTTAAAGCGTCTCATAAGGAGTTGTGTATAGCCGCCATCTTGTGTCCGCCATCTTGCGCAAGCATCCTTAGGGCGTCTCAAGCTATCTTGTGCAAGGACCCTTAAGCCGTCCCATAAGAGCAGCCGCTATCTTGCGCAAGCATCCCTAGGGCATCTCATAAGGAGCCATGTATAACTGCCATCTTGCGCAAGCATCCCAAGGGCGTCTCATAAGAACCTGTGTATAGCAGCCATCTTGCGTAAGCACCCTTAAGGAGTCATGTATAGCCGCCATCTTATGCAATTAGCGTCGAGAGAGGGCTGCTGTAGAATTTTTCTTTTTAAATTATCCGCTACCACTTTTCAAAGGTATCTAGCTAAAGATGGCAGCACTGCGGATGACAGGTGACGAATTTACATCTACTACGATAAAGAGGGCAGCACGGTGCTCTCTGTATTAAAGATGGTGGATGACAGCTGTCAAAAAAGCACATGGCTATGTTTACCAAACAAGAGCACGTGGAATTTGCCGCCATCACATTTCAAACTAAAGAGGGTAGCACTATGCTCTGTTGATTAAAGATGGCGGATGGTAGCTGTCGAAAAAGCACGTGAGTTTGTTTCCAAACAAGAGCACGTGGAATTTTTCAATTTGCCGCCACCACATTTCAAAGGTATCTAGCTAAAGATGGCAGCACAGTGCTCTCTTGATTAAAGATGGCGGATGATAGCTAACAGAACTTTTCAAATTGCCCGCTACTACGTGCTTAAGGTAGTAGCCACAAAGAGGGCAGCATGGTGTTCTGTGGATTAAAGATGGCGGATGACAGGTGATGAAATTGCCCGCATGATAGTAGCACAGTGCTCTGTTGATTAAAGATGGCGGATGACAGCTGTCAAAAAAGCACATGGCTTTGTTTCCAAACAAGAGCACGTGGAATTTATCACCACCACATTTCAAACTAAAGAGGGCAGCACTGTGCTCTATAGATTAAAGATGGCAGATGACAGCTGTCAAAAAAGCACGTGAGTTTGTTTTCAAACAAGAGCACGTGGAATTTGCCGTCACCGGGGCAGCACTGTTCTCTCTGGATTAAAGATGGCTGCTTGTCGAAAAGCATTTTTCAAATTATCCGCCACCACATTTCAAAGGTAAGTAGCTAAAGAGGGCAGCACTGTGCTCTATAGATTAAAGATGGCGGATGACAGCTATCAAAAAAGCACGTGGCTGTCAAAAAGCACGTGGATTTGTTTATCTCGAGCTAGTGAGGTTAAGTTGGTAGCACTAAGGTTTAGGCCCGTCAAGATGGCAGCACTGCCGATGACAGGTGACGAAAGAGGGCAGCACGGTGCTCAAAAATGGCGGATGACAGCTGTCAAAAAAGCACGTGGCTGTCAAAAAGCACGTGGCTTTGTTTATCTCGCGCTAGTTAGGTTAAGTTGGTACTACTGCGGTTTAGGCCCGTCAAGATGGCAGTACTGAGGTTAGCGATGCGTTGTTGTCTGTCAAAAAGCACGTGGCTTTGTTTACAAATCTGTCGAAAAGCACGTGGCTGTCAAAAAGCACGTGGCTTTGTTTACCTCATGCTAGTGAGGTTAAGTTGGTACCACTAAGGTTAGGCCCGTCAAGATGGCAGTACTGAGGTTAGCGATGCGTTGTTGTCTGTCAAAAAGCACGTGGCTGTCAAAAAACACGTGGCTTTGTTTACCTCATGCTAGTTAGGTTAAGTTGGCACTAGTGAGGTTTAGGCCCGTCAAGATGGCAGCAGTGAGGTTAGCGTTGCGTTGTTGTCGATGACAGCTGTCAAAAAGCACGTGGCTTTGTTTACAAATTCAAATCTCGCGCCAAAATTCAAATTTCCCGCCAAAATTCAAATTTCCCGCGGGCGGCGGCGGAGGCGGAGGCGGCGGCGGAGGAGGAGGCGGGCGGAGGCGTGCGGCGGCGGAGGTGCCGCAGAACCCGCTTATTATACTACTGTTAGATATAACTAAAAATAGGGCAAAGAAGAATCTATGCATTGTTAATGGTAAGGCACAGGAGCAATTCTTCCAAGTAAGTAATTTGAAAGAAGCATTTTTTTTTTCGGAAGAAAGACTGTTGATGGCCAGGATATCAACCTAAGGGTTGTATGCAATTCTAAGTGATTCCTGAGAATCCACCATTCATATTCATAAGTAAGATATTCTGTCATAATATCTGGCATGAAATAAATTCTAGAAAACATTACCTATTCTTTGAATGAAATATGATGGAACCACACATGTTGAAAGGAGTCAAGTTGAGGTCGTCTTTTCCTTTTTCGATTATGTACTGCCTGTACTTTCACGAACATACATTTTCATGATATAAATAATATATTAATATTTATAAATACTTAAAAGTTCAATAACTTTCCCAACATGTTTGAACGACGAATATTGGAGTGCTGTAATAGGTTTCTGTTAACGTAATGAGTTACTTCAGATATTTGTGTTACCAACTTGTAAGAGGTCTTCTTCCATAAGTTGCAAAATAGTGACAGTCTACGTGTCGGATAACAGTACATCTCTCCACTACAGTTAAGTTTTCTATTCTCCTAATTCAGTTCTATCTATATAAAGAAAAATTATGTTCAAAATCTTAGACAGAAAAATGGACGTTAGAACAAATTTAATTTGATTTAAGAACCATTCACAACTTCGTTTTCGCTACATTACAAAACCTTCGATTTTGTGCTTACAATATTGTCCCCCATCCCCCCGAGGAGCACACTTTTGTTGAAAGGTCTACTGGTTTAGATGAAACAGATTCAGGCTGTGTTTTTTTACTGATAACACACCTTTCCTGTATGAAATAAATGAATTATTGTTATTATTATTATTATTATTATTATTATTATTATTATTATTATTATTAATATTATTATTTTCGGTTTCATGGCTAAATGGTTAGCGTTCTGGCCTTTGGTTCAGAGTGTCCCGGGTTTGATTCCCGACCGCGTAGGGGATTTTGACATTCATTGGTTAATTCAAATGGCTCGGTGTGTGTGTGTGTGTGTGTGTGTGTGTGCGTGTGTGTGTGTCGTGTTCTGCATTAGAATTAATCATGGATAGGGCCCTATCCTCACAGACTCGCAGGTCGCCTATACGGTGCCAACTCGAAAGACCTGCACCAAGCCTCTTTGGAGGCCACACGCCATTATGATATTATTATAATTATTGCAACAACAATCAAAATATATTCTCGTTTGTGTGCGTGCGTGCTTTAATTGTGGGTAGCACTGTACTGCTGAATGTGGCCTGAAGGTAGGCGGGACGTCGGGAAAGAACATGCTAGTTCAAACTCGGCCTTCCACGTCACCGGCAGAACGGAAATTTCCACTTCCCTGACGTAACAAGACAGCAGAAAGTTCTACTGCGTTATAGAAGTTAGAAAGTCCCTCTAGAGCAGAGTGTAATGGCATATAGCAAGGCCACCCACTTCACGTCTGCCCAAGTGAGATTTTGGTTCCACTAGCAGGAAAAAATATTACCTTTGCTTTTGCCAGTCTAGTGAAGCAGACATGGAGGGTTGCGTGGTGCTATCTCGGTAAACTAAGTCTCCGAGAAATCTATCTCCTTTGAGAAATTTACTACTTGCTGCAGGGAACTTAGAGTTTCGTATGGCAAGTGTAAAAACGTCAATTAATTTACTAACGGAATATTTTCTTGTAAACCCTAGGGGCTTAAAAGTAAAATTTACCTCTTTGAGAATAGCCACCTCCTTTTCTGATGTACTCATTTAATCGTCTATTACGTAGCTTGCTCTACAGCTACGACCTTTTCATAGCAGCAAGTATTTTCCTGTTTCTTTAAGTTTGGGTCTTGGGGTCTACTCCCCATTTTTTACTTGCTCCCATAGGGCGGGATTAACCCCCATTCAAAGGAAAAATTCCTACCTACGTGCAGGGCAATGTAGCCGTAATTGATTATTTCAAGCCACCTACTAGTTCATTCCCTTTGTAAATTCTGTAGTAAACGGCCAGGTGGCCATACGTACCAATGCAACTTAATATTTTAGTTTTAATCATGGGGACGGTTGTGATATTGAAACAACATTCCTTCCGACGATTTAAGCTACCTATGCTGTTAGCTTTCGGTATTCTTTTCTGGATTGTGCATTCTGACCTTCTGTTCTTATAGTTAAAATTTAATTTTTGCTTTTTATTCTGATTGTCCCCTTTATGTCGGTTCTCGGTGATTTATCTTGGTTTACGTTTCTGGCCTTCTCATCCTCTTGTACCTTCGCAAATATTTTCTGTATTATTAACCTCCAGCCAAGCATACGGTAAATTTCTCCTCACATAATTTATTTCGTTTATCGCCTCACGACTTCATGTCTTATTTTGACCAAACTATTTGTTATAGCTTCCGCATCCTGTGATACATGCCTACCTTCCACATTTTTTCTCTTGCAAATTGAAGATTTGTGGCTTCTGAGCAGATGCTGTATTTAATTTTGGATTCTCTTCTTTGGGTTGTTATTTTTAGGTATTTCTCTTTTAAGTTTAAATAAATGGTATGTTATTTGATATTATCTATTCCAATATCCTAGCTAGAATGCCGAATTCCTTCATGTTTTATGCAGATTCCTAACTCTTTAAACCACCTTTTACTTATTGTGATATTCTTATGACTTCTAATGGAGGACGGGAATGAAGGTAGGTCTCATTAAATCTGTGTACATATGCAGTTGGCATACAAGAGGGAGGGGAAGGAAAGGGAGACATTCAGGAAGAGGCGGGTGGAAATTGTGGACCAAGGGTTCTACGCAGGCGGAGGAAATGGTATGAGTCAATGAGTCCCTGCAGGTAGAACAGCAAAGGGAATATGATGAACAGAGAAGAGGCAAGTTAAGAGGAATGTGAAAGGTAGGAAAGGGGAACGAAGAGTACAGGTTAAGAGGAATGAGGTGGAACATGGCCCTGAGAGGGAGGAAAGGGAGAAGGAAGTAAGTTTTGCAGCTGTAAGGGAAGATAACAGAGATCACGACGGGAGGAGATTATATGAGGTGGGCGAGTTTGGTGCTGTGGTCATGTGAGACTCCATTATTACGCACTTGGGGAATGCATATGGAGGAAAGGGAACCAAGGTAAACTTTTATCCATGAATTAGGTTGAGGCAGATGTTGATTGAAGTAGAAGGGAAGGAAGAGTGTAAGGGGAAGGTGGCAACGTAAGGGAAGGAGGAATAGGTACCACCAACATAGTTGGTAGAAGTTTAATGGAGCGGAGATTGTCGTCTGTGACAAACTGCGTCGGCGAGATACTGACTGGAGGGTGATCGGATATATAAATGGGAATATAGAGAGGTTATGAGAGAAACTGGAAGTGAAATTTGCGTATCCTAATGGGTGGGTAGGAGATATGGGTCTGCATTCATCTGGTCTTCACTTGAACAGCAGGGGCACTTATAAGTTAGGAGGTTTCGTTTTAAGGGTTATAGGAGGCACATAGGGAACTGGAAGTCAATTACGGGCGAGAGAAAGTTATTACTGTTAAAGTGTGCAAGTATTGTTAGGAAATTATTCGAATTAAGTAATCTAATATATTCACCAGAGGAGTTGGGCCTTAGCTAAGAAGCGATGTTGTAGGTGTTGACATCAATTTACCAAATGCTAACTGGGAAAGTAACGAGAATGTCCGGGATCATAAAATGGAAAATAAATTGAACTGGGAATATCGGCTGAATCAGAAAGTAACGGAACCAACTATAGGGACGAGTATTCTGGACGTGGCGCTGTAAAACCAAATGAGATCTGCAGACAAACTGAAGTGACCGGGCGAGTTGGCCGTGGGGTTAGGAGCGTGCAGCTATGAGCTCGCATCCGGTAGATAGTGGGTTCGAACCCCACTGTCGGCAGCCCTGAAGATGGTTTTCCGTGGTTTCTCATTTTCACACCAGGCAAATGCTGGGTCTGTACCTTAATTAAGGCCAAGGCCGCTTCCTTCCCATTCCTAGGCCTTTCCCGTCCCATCGTCGCCATAAGACCTATCTGTGTCGGTGCGACGTAAAGCAAAATAGCGACAAAAAAAAATTGAAGTGA
Source organism: Anabrus simplex (assembly GCF_040414725.1). Classification (NCBI taxonomy): domain Eukaryota; kingdom Metazoa; phylum Arthropoda; class Insecta; order Orthoptera; family Tettigoniidae; genus Anabrus; species Anabrus simplex. Next base: position 352,200,286 of record NC_090266.1, on the reverse strand, counting down.
TGGATGCTATAAGTGCTCACGTGTGTGTTTTAGTCATAGTTAAAAACAAATGTGATAGAAAGGAGGGTCATAAATGTAAGATTATTAATCAACACCGGACGGTTGGTTAAAGAGTCAATGAGAGAGGTTTTAGAAAATAATTACGATCGCTGAAAAAAGGTAAATATAGTCTAAAATCCTATGGGATAATGAATTCAGAACAATAGTCATCGAGTGTGGAAAGAAGCCTCTACCTTCAAGATGATGAGGAATATTAAACACTAACTATATTATAAAAGGTAAATAACATATTAAGAATATAATAATTTCGTATGGCTATTTCTAGCCGAGTGCAGCCCCTCTAAGGCAGACCCTCCGATGAGGGTGGGCAGTATCTGCCATGTGTAGTCAACTGTGTGTTATTGTGATGGAGGATAGTGTTATGTGTGGTATGTGAGTTGCAAGGATGTTGGGGACAGCACAAACACCCAGCCCTCGGGCCATTGGAATTAACCAATAAAGGTTAAAATCCCCGACCCAGCCTGGAATCGAACCCAGGACCATCTAAACCGAAGGCCAGTACGCTGACCATTCAGCCAACAAGTAGGATAAATGTTAAGAAGAGAGTGGAGGATAGAAATAAAGTGAGGAATGGTTAGGGAAGTTAGGTCAGACTGAAATGATTTATCAGGAAATTAAATTTAGCAGAAAAGTCAGCTGAGTATAACATGATGGCATGCATTATTGGCAGTCACGTGAATTTTAGTAACAACTAGCTGATGTACCCGTGCTTCGCTTCGGGATTCTCAGAAAGACTGTCTTTGTGGTTTTCCTAACTGAAGTCAACTTAGGCCGTTACTAAATCGTCAGTAGGAATGTAGCGATTAAAAGCAATGTTATCATATAGGCCTAAATACTCGATCAAATGAATAACCGCATATTTTCTCACTTTTTACGAACAGTACTATGGTGCCGATCTAACAGCCCAAAGTTCCAGTGCTGGAATGACCAGGCTGCAGACAGCCGTGAACACATCTCTCCATTATTCCGTTAAATATGCACACTCATTCCAATCAGTGCCTCAGAGTAGGAACTGAATTGTTCGCATGCTATGATGAACCAGTTTGTTACGTACCAGTAGTATCAGAAAATTTATAAACCAGGGAATGACATGCTGAAGAAGAAAGTTAACTAACTCCCCAGCTACTTCCCGCCAATATTCAGACAGGCTGTTATACTCGGTCGACTAGTCGAGTTGGCCGCGCGATTAGGGGCACGTTGCTGTGAGATTGAATCCGGGAGGTAGTGGGTTCGAATCCCACTGTCGACACCCCTGAAGATGGTTTTTCGTGGTCTCCCATTTTCACAGCAGGCAAATGCTGGGGATGTACCGTAATTAAGGCCAGGACCGCTTCCTTCCCACTCCTAGCCCTTTCCTATCCCATCATCGACTTAAGACCTATCTGTGTCGGTGGGAGGTTAAGCAAATTAAGAAAAAATGATCTGTATACAGCAGTAATCGTATCTATTGGAGATGGGTGGCAACAGAGACACAAAGCACATCACAACAAACAATGGTCAATGTAACGTTATTGTTGATCAATGTATCCTTTCTGTATTGTAGGCCTTCACATTTAGTTTTCTTTCGACTCTGTGATATTAGAACGTCTTAAAAATTATTTACAGTGTAGACTGTAGTTCCTTATTCCCCGACTTTACGTACCAATTTTCTTCTTCTTTCTTCGATGCTGGCCATCTAAGGACCACGGAAAGTAACCATGTGCATTCATCTAAATCCTTCTTTTCTTCACTTCCAATAGTTCTTCATCCTTTCACTTTGCTGTTTCCTCCTCTCTTGTGTCCAGATGTTATTATTACATTTCCTCTTTTCTTTCTCCTGGAAACCATTGAATTTTTATATCAATCTTCTGAAAGTTGTTCTGTATTGTATTACATACAGATTTTTATTAAATTATGTTTACCCATTTTCTCGTGACTCGGCGCTGGTATGGACTTAGCAACAAAAATAAAAATTCATGAATATCTCTGTTATCATACACGGTAAAAGTGTATACGTTGCTATATAACTTAAGTTATTTAGTATTTGTCGATAGGACCACTAATAACACAAATATTTGAGACTTAAATTTTAGGCCTTCCTCTAAACTACCATTTCACTCAGCGTTAATAAAATTATTTATAGCCTAGATTGTAGCGAGTTATTTCTCGACTTTTCATACCCATTTTCATTAAGATAGGACCTCTATTAACATAAATACTTGATAATTAAATTTGTAATAATAATAATAATAATAATAATAATAATAATAATAATAATAATAATAATAATAATAATAATAATGTTATTTGCTTTACGTCCCACTAACTACTCTTTTACGGTTTTCGGAGACGCCGAGGTGCCGGAATTTAGCCCCGCAGGAGATCTTATACGTGCCAGTAAATCTACCGACACGAGGCTGACGTATTTGAGCACCTTCAAATACCACCGGACGGAGCCAGGATCGAACCTGCCAAGTTGCGGTCAGAAGACCAGCGCCTCAACCGTCTGAGCCACTCAGCCCGGCAGAATTAAATTTTAGGCTTCCTCTAAACTACCATTTTTCTCAGCTTGAATACAATTATGTATAGCCTATATTGTAACGACTTATTTCCCATATTTGTCTACCGATTTCCATTAAGATACGACCACTAATAATATAAATATTTGAGAATTAAATTTCAGGCCTTCCCCTAAACTACCATTTCACTCAGCGTGAATAAAATAATTTATAGCCTAGATTGTAGTGGTCCATCACCCGACTTTACATTCCGATTTTCATTAAATTCTCTCCAGCCGTTTTTTCGTGATGCGTGTACAGACAGACAGACAGACAGACAGACAGACAGACAGACAGACAGACAGACAGACAGACAGACAGACAGACAGACAGACAGAGAGACAGACAGACAGACAGACATTACGAAAAAGTAAAAAGTGCATTTCCTTGTTACTGTGGACATGACCGATACAGAAGTACCATTCTTTTCAAATTCTGAACAATGTACAGACAAAACTCTTATTTTATACATATATATAGATTGATAGTTTATGCATAGGTACTTTAAGGCAGAAACAGGTTCCAGGAATGATATTCCAGGAATTATTAATGAAAAATTAGAGCCTATAACCTCGTACTCACAGAAGGCGGAATAATTTAGTCAGCAGTATGTAAACATAGCGGGATATAGGAATGATGTCCAGTTAGAGGAGGTGACTAATATTACCAATTACTGAAATTTACCCGCCATTATAAAGATACGAGGGTCGAGTTCTAGCGAAAAGGAGACAACACGGAAAATCTAAGACATGCATTTGGAAATATAGGGCATGTACTTATGCATAGTGCCTGAAGACAAATTCTAACTTCAGGAGAATCTCGTAGGAAAGTGACAGAACGCAGGCCATTGATAAACATTGTTTTATTATGATATAGACAGCAAACACACAAGACTACGTACAAAGGACAGGTCCCCACTGCTTACAGACCTTTGAAAAAATCACCCATGGTTTCCACTGTGCGTTGCCAGCGGTGGGGCAGGCGCTGAATACCATCGCTAACGCGTGACACCTCTCTCTGAAATGCTGTCACGATCTCCTCTTTGTTAGCAAACTGTTGTCCACGTAATGGCTTCTTGACTTTGGGCATTAGATCATAGTCACATGGGCTCAGATCAGGCGAATAAGGCGGGTGTGGGAAAACCTCCCATCCCCACCGTTGTAAGCGACGCTGAACGATGGCTGCTGTTTGAGCTGTCGCGTTATCGTGTAGGATTATGGCGTTGTCCAAAAGATCTGGACGTTTGGCTCGCACTGCACGGCGCAATTGGTACAACAAAAAGGAATTGTAATAAACTGCATTGTCAGTGTGCCTCTCACGCACTGGTTGACACACAAGAACAACTTGAACATCGTATGCCAGGAATGCCCCCACCCACCTCGCCACTGTTCTATAGGGCATGGCATGAATACCTAATGCTTCCCGCAGCTCTGCATGACATTGGTGTGCATTTCTGCCGCGGAGAACGTCTATTTTTATATACGATAGTTGCTGCTGCTTGTTGACTTCCATTTTGTGACGCTTTCACTCACACACTGAACTTGGGGGCATGCTTAGACCCACACTGTTGTTTACATACACCATCTAGTGCCATCATACGCAAGTACATACCGTACGTTTCCAAATGCATATCTTAGATTTTCCGTGTTATCTCCTGTTCGCGAGAAAAAAAATAGTTGCCATGACTTATGACTCGACTTACGTATTTAGAAAATCATACAAAAGTTGAAAGAAAAAGAAGCAGCTGGAATTGATAAGATGTTTGAGGATTTATTAAAGGCAGTGGTTTGGGATATAGCACCGTATCTAAAGTACGTATTTGATCGCATTTTGCGTGAAGACGCAATTGAATGAATGGACAGTTGCTATTGCAGCTCCATTGTGCAAAGGAAAAGGTGATCCACATAGAGAAGAAAATTACCGGCCAGTCAAGTTTACGCTGGTCGCATGATTGCTCTGGGAAAGCGATCTTTCTGATTATGTTAGACACGTTTGAGAAATTACAAACTAGTGTGATAGAAGACAGTTCGGTTTTGGTAAAGGTTATTTTAGTAAGGATCAACTCTGAGCGAAATGGCAGATATTTTAGTGTGGATATGTGGATATGAGAACTATTGGTCAAGATAAAGGAGTAATTGTTAAGGCGGTCAAACTTCTATAAAATAGAACTTAGAAAATTAATCCTGTAGTGATTAAGAACTATACTGACAAATGTTTCCATATATATAGATGATCTGAGTAAAGAACTGGAATCACGGGTAAGGCTTTTACAGATAATGGTATACTATCACTATCACTATCACTATCACTATCAGCCATATTCAATCGTTTTTACGATGTGGCCTCTTTAAGTCCGAAGCAAGGTAGGTTTTCATGAGGTCTCTCCATCTGGGACGGTCTTGAGCGATGTTCTGCCAATTGATCCCAGTAATCTTCCGGATGTCTTTATCCCATCTGTCCGGTGGTCTTCCCCTTGGTCTGAGATGATCTTTCGGACACCACTCAAGCACAAGCTTTGTCCACCTACCATCAGTTCTCCGAGCAAAACTCCTCAATGAATTTGTGCGATGGACGGCAGACAGTGATATGCTGATAAATGGGGTGAAAATACAGGTTGTAAGTTTCACTGAGAGAAAATGGCCACTGAACTTCAATTACTGTGTTCATGGAGGGAACGTACCTCATGGGGATCACTGTAAGTACATAGTTGTCAATATAAATATTGTTCTTCTTTTGGGTAATCACATTCACGAGGTAGAATATATTTTACAGATAACTTCATACATTTATGATGATATTTCGTTTTTAAATGAAAATGTAAAAGATAGGCCGTAAGTCACTTAAATGTTTTCTTACGTATAAATATCTAGGTGTCCGTGGTCATCCCAGTCTTGGACGTTAGAAAAGTGGTTGAGCCTCTGTCAACAGAGTCTTCTACTCTTTCTAAGTTCGATTCTTTAATGAACGTTTTTGAAGTTTGGTAGTCTTATATGTGATCAGGCTTGAATGGTGCATTGTGCAGATCAGGGTCAGTATATGGGACCCTTACCAGGAATATTTCACTTGAGAACTGGAGAAGATCCGAACAAAATCAGCACGATTTATTCTGGGTGATTTCCGACATGGAGTAACGTTAATAAAATGTTACACTCTCTGGGCGGGGATGGCTTGGGAATGAAGAAATGAGGTGCTCGATAAAGTGGTGTGTTTCGAGCTTCAGTGGAGAAATGGGGTGAGAAGATATGAGCTTGAGAAGCGTTTTAAATATAAGAAGGATAGTATGACAATGAAGTGAAAAATGAAAAGGTAAAATTGAGGCAAATCTACTTTTACAGGAATAGGTCTTGGGGATTGAAACATCTTGCCATGAGAGATGTTTATTTATTCAAATTTATTTATTTATTTATTTATTTATTTATTTATTTATTTATTTATTTATTTATTTAAATTTTATAACAAGTAATTCAGTTGGTCTTCAGTAAATTACACTCATGCTCAGAAATTAAGGATAATGCTGATACATGGTGAAACAACGCTATGGTGGGTGGTTTGCGGTTTTAAATCACCTCGGGGTATGACCATGTGGTACATTTGACCTGCGGACATCGCACGGTGGCGCTGGCAGCAGTCCAAATACGCAGAGGTATGTTGGTGCATGTCAGAGTACGGTGCAGCGAGTAAGTGTGCAGATGTTTTCAGACGTGCTAATGGTGACTGTGTAGTGAAAATGGCTCAACGAACACATATTGATGACGTTATGAGAGGTAGAATAATAGGGCGAATGGAGGCTGGTCAAACACAGCAGGTCGTAGTACGGGCCCTCCGTGTTCCACAAAGTGTGATCTCAAGATTATGGCAACGGTTCTAGTAGACAGGAAACGTGCCCTGGCGCTACAGTACGGGACGTCCGCAGTGTACAACACCACAAGAAGACCGATATCTCACCATCAGTGCCCCCAGACGGCCACAGAGTACTGCAGGTAGCCTTGCTCGGGACCTTGCCACAGCCACTGGAACACTTGTCTCCAGACACACAGTCTACAGACGACTTATTCGCCCGGAGACCTGCAAGGTGCATTCCACTGACCCCTGTTCACAGGAGAGCCCATAAAGCCTGGTGCCAAGAACACAGTACATGGTCATTGGAACAGTGGTCCCAGGTTATGTTCACGGACGAGTCCAGGTGTAGTCTGAACAGTGATTCTCGCCGGGTTGTCATCTGGCGTGAACCAGGAAACGGATACCAACCCCGTAACGTCCTAGAGAGGGACCTGTATGGAGGTAGTGGGTTGATGGTGTGGGGTGGCATTATGATTGGTGCACGCTCACCCCTGCATGTCTTTAACAGAGGAACTGTAACAGGTCAGGTGTATCGGGACGTCATTTTGCACCAGTATGTCCGCCTTTTCAGGGGTGCAGTGGGTCTCACCTTCCTCCTGGTGGATGATAACGCACGGTCCCACCGAGCTGCCATCGTGGAGGAGTACCGTGAAACAGAAGATATCCGGCGAATGGAGTGGCGTGCCTGTTCTTTAGACCTAAACCCCATCTAGCACGTCTGGGATGCTCTCGGTCGACGTATCGCCGCACGTATTCACACCCCTAAAACACTTCAGGAGCTCCGACAGGCACTGGTGCAAGAATGGGAGGCTATACCTCAGCAGCTGCTCGACCACCGATCCGGAGTATGCCAACCCGTTGTGCGGCCTGTGTACGCGTGCATGGTGATCATATCCCATACTGATGTCGGGGTACATGCGCAGGAAACAGTGGCGTTTTTTTAGCACATGTGTTTTGGGACGGTTTTCTCAATTTATCACCAATACCGTGGACTTACAGATATGTTTCGTTTGTGTTCACTATTTCCCTATGCTATTAGCGCGAGTTTTGTGTAGTGCCACGTTGTGTGGCACACAATATGCATTTATCCTTAATTTATGAGTATGATTGTACGTTTTCTAGGTTAAATAGGCTAGCTAGGTGTACCTTGTTTCGAATTTAGGTTTAGGAAATACTTTACGTAATAATAATAACTTTAAAAATATTTGTAAATATCTGTAGGTTCGTTGGTATAAAACTTACAAAGGCAGATTATCATAAGGAATAGTACTGTAACTTCCGCCGCAATTTCTCCAGTATTTCGTACATATATCCGTACAAACTATCGCGAAAGTAATAATTTACTACATTAAAAACACGATGCCCCTGTAAACTTCCATTTAGGAAGAAATTAAAGAGATTACACGGTAATAGTTAACAGCCGTTGTATTGTTATTGATTATTGTCGCTCTTCATATTCAAATATTGCATTGTTGGCTACAGTCGTGAACAAAGGGTGTAGTATATTCAAGTAAATATAAGTAAAAATCAGCTGATCTTGTATTCCAATCATTTGTAGTTCTTAGTAGGTAGTTAAAGTATCGGTAATTTATATTTCGCTCCCTCGATCTTTCAGTATTTTTGAACGGTTAGCTAATAATAATAAAGTTCATATATCCCAGTAATTGCAATTCAAGTCCCTGGAGTAGTAGGAGAAGTTTTGACAGAAATAGTTTTAAGAAATTATTGTAGACAACCTCGTATTTTTCAGTAGGCCTAATTAAGGACACTTTTATTCTCCGTCCCGTGGAGTAGGGAAAATAATAGTAATCCACCAGCTGTAATAATCACATAACCACATTTCAGTTTAGAACTGCAGTGAAGGTAAGGAATATTAGATAGTATCTTGCCTGTTATATTCGTGTTTTTCTTTGTGTACGGCAATCCTGTCGATACTTATGCATTTAACCAAACGCAAGGTTTCAATTCTATTAGAGCATAGTAGGATGAAGTAATACTAAAAAAATAATATTCTGTCCACGCGTTTAACTTTGTTGGTAATCCTTGAGTACGGTAGTTCTTGCGAATTTCAAACTTTAAGCCTAATTGCAATTTTCATTTCTATTTGTGCTTAACAATAACCTACTGTAATTATTATAGGTCAGAACGTAGTTTAAAAACTGTTGTAGTGTATTGTAGTGACTTATTAGAAATTAGAGTGCTTATTTTATTATTTTGAGCAGTTTTGCGAATTTCAAACTGTAATAGTAATTTCCATTTCAGTTTGTGCTTAGTAATAACATGTTGTATTATACTTAGGATACGTCTGAACGTAGTTTAAAATCATTGCAGTGTATTATAGTAGGTATCTGATTATAAATTAGTGTGTTTATTCTATTACTGTTGAAATATTTGTGTAGTGTAGTATCTGTGGTATCTATAGTATCTGTGGTATCTGTATTAACTCTCATAATGGAATTTTGTTGCAGTAATTAGGGTAGAATTAACTGCAGTTTAGAATTGTGTAGATCTAATTCTTGTGTATTACTTTTGGTTTTCAGTAATTAACAGCAATTTCCATTCTGTTAGGGTGTTGTAGAAAAAAATTCGTACAACTAAGTAGTATTGTAGTGTTGTAGTAACTTATATAAATTATCTTGTTGATGTGTGATCTTTGTGAACTATCCTAGACAATATTTCCTTCCTTTCATTTTTATAGGCAATATTTCTTTCCTTTCATTTTTATTTGTACAGAATAAGTTATTTCATTTTTCCTTTTCTTCCCATTATTCCGTAAGTAATGGCAAAGCAGTCCAAGTGTAGGAACTGTGGGTGTGGCCAGGCATTACGGAGTATGAGGGAGGAGTTGGAGAGTTTGAGGGAGATAATTAGGATTCTCTCAGAGGACAGGAAGGAAAGTAGGCCTCCCTCAAATAATGTACAGGATACAGTAGGTGTAAAGGAGGGATGGGAAGTAAATGGGGGAATTGTAGAAGACAGGTGGTCTAATGTTTCAAGGGGAAGGAGATTGCAGGCTAAGGGCTCTGTTCAGGAACAGAATTCAGGACAGGTGTCTGTGAGAAATCGGTACGAGTCACTGCAGGTAGAACAACCGAGGGAAGATGAGGAGCAGGGAACTATTGCTGAGATGTATGGAAGTAGGAGGAAGGGAAAATGTAGGAAAGGGAAATGTAGTGTAGTGGAAAAGAAAAGACAGGTGGAACAGGGTCACGGGAGGGAGAAAAGGGAGGAGAAAGTAGCTCCTGCAGCAGTGTGAGAAGATACGGCTGACCAGGAGGGGCGCGGGATCAAATAAGATTGGTAGGGTTGAGGCTCTGGTCATGAGGGATTCCATCATTAGACATGTGGGGAAAGTGTGTGGAGGAAAGATAACCAGGGTTGAGTGGTATCCAGGAATTAGCTTGAGTCAGATGTTGAGGAAAGCAGAGGAGAGGGAGGAGGGGAAGGAGAGGGTGGTAGTGTTTCACGTTGGTACTAACAACGTAGGGCAACCAGGTATAAGTACCAACATAGTTGGGAATGTGTGGGATCTGGTAAATGCAGCACGGATGAAGTTTTTAGGAAGCGGAGATTGTTATCAGTGGAATACTGTGTAGGAGGGATACTGACTGGAAGGTAATGGGGATTTAAATGAGACTATGCAGTGGGTATGTGGGAAACTGGGAGTGAGATTTCTAGATCTTAGTGGGTGGGTTTGAGACAGGGATCTGCGCTCATATGGCCTTCACTTAAACAGCAGTGGTACATGTAATTTAAGAAACTTGCTTAGAAGTGTTATAGGCAGGTACATTAAGGGAAACGGAGTGGCCTAGGGAGCGGTGTTAAGAGAACAGGGAACTGGAATTCAAGTAGGGATGACATAAAATGTTAGTGGTCAACTGGAGAAACATTGTAAACAAAAGGAATCGAATTTAGTAATTTAATAGATATATACTTACCAGATATTGTAATAGGAGTTGAATCATGGCTGAGAAATGATATAATGGATGCAGAAATATTCTCACGGAATTGGAGCGTGTATCGTAGAGATAGGATAGGAATGGTAGGATGGGGAGTATTCATTCTGGTGAAAGGAGAATTTGTAAGCTGCGAAAAAGTTAAGGATGAAAACATGAAATTCTGGGTGTAAGGCTCATCTCTAAAGATAATAGGCAACTTGATGTCTTTGGAGTGTACAGACCGGGAAAGGGAAGCGCTGACGCTGATTCAGAATTATTTGAGAAGATAATCAGCTATGTTGGAAATGATATGGAAAGGAATGTCATAGTAGCAGGTGATCTCAATTTACCAAATGTAATTGGGAAGGTAATGCGAGCGACAGGAAGCATGAAAAACAAATGGCAAATAAGTTAATATGGGAAGGGCAGCTGATCCAGAAAGTGATGGAACCAACTAGAGGGAAGAATATTTTGGATGTGGTGCTGATAAAACCAGATGAGCTCTATAGAGAAACCGAAGTTTTAGATGGTATTTGTGATCACGAAGCTGTTTTTATCGCAGTTAAAAATAAGTATGAAAGAAAGGAACGTATTAAAATTAAGACAATTAGGCAGTACCATATGGCTGATAAAACATGCATGAGGGAATTTTTTAAAAAGTAACTATGATCGTTGGAAAATGGTAAATAAAAATGTAAACAGACTCTGGGAAGGGTTTATAACAATTGTTGAGGAATGTGAAAATAGGTTTGTACCTTTAAAGGTGGTAATGAATGGTAAAGATCCACTATATTATAACAGAGAAATAAAGAGACTAAGAAGGAGGTGCAGGTTGGAACGAAATAGAGTTACAAATGGTTATGGAAGTAAGGAGAAATTGAAGGAACTTACTAGGAAATTGAATCTAGCAAAGAAGTCGGCTAAGTATAACCCTCTCATGCATGGTGTCCTCATATGAGGACGTCCGAATTTTTAGGCATTATTTATTCCCTGGAGTTTCCAAAGACGGAGGTAAAGTTATTAAAAGATTACTGTAGGTTGCTAAGAGTGGAAAACATCAGTTTTAAAAAGAACCAGTTGGTGGCAGCATTTAATTGGCATCATTGAAAACATGATGTTCATGGTTCGCCATTTTATGAGAAGTCATCATATTTTCCAATTGTTTTGAGCTGTTCCTATCTTGAAAATGCGCAAGGTAAGTGTGTAGTTCTTCATTTTGTATATTCTACTATCATTACCAATATAATTTAGCTTATTCTGGTTTATAGTCTTTACACAATATTGGTATAATACGGGCGTCCTCATAGGAGGACATCATGCAACAAACTACCATGTGTTATTTTTGAGGTTAGTTTGTATTCTCAACTGCTTCAGCCAATATTTATTTTCCAGGATTCTCCAAATGGTTTGTAATATTATCAGATGAGCGAGTGATGTTTGTAGGACAAGAATATAGTAGTTTACAACATTCCCACCAGATAGCAGCATTTAACTGATTGCATGAAATAATCAGTGTTCGTGTTTCTCCAGTGTCAAACAACACACTACATTTACGTTGAGCTGTTTCACTGTGAAGATGTCTCGGGTAGGTTTGCAACTTACAATTTTAAAGAATGTGTTAAAATTGTAAAAACCAACCCCCCCCCCCCCCCATGGCACCACAACCCTTGATGGCCCACCAAGCGACCGCCGCTCAGCCCGAAGGCCTGAAGATTACGAGGTGTTGTGTGGTCAGCACAACGAATCATCTCGGCCCCCACTCCTGGATTTCTAGACCGGGGCCGCTATCTCACCGTCAGATAGCTCCTTAATTTTAATCGCGTAGGCTGAGTGGACCTCGAACCAGCCCTCAGGTTCAGGTAAAAATCCCTGACCTGGCCAGAAATCGAACCCGGGGCCTCCGGGTAAGAGGCAGGCATACTACCCCTACAGCAGGGGTCCGGCCATTAAAATTATAACAGCAATTATTATGAGAAATGATTGCGTAACCTCAGTGTAAGATTTGTGCTCACGTGTCTTTTATCACAGTATTTCTCAGGATAGTTACCATATGCTAAATGCCACAGTTGTAAATGCTTGGTTACTATGGATAATGGACTGTAAGACCGCTATGGACCTGCTCGAGTTCAAGAGTCGAGTGGCACCAGTACTTGTCTTCAGTGGCGAGGCAGAAGAAGCACCACGGAAGAGGGGACAGCGATGCACAAATGACCCATCACTACCACTCAAGAAACAGGCTACACATACTGTGCCTGCTGAAAAGAGAATGGATGGAGTAGTACACTATCCGCAGAAAACAGAGGCTAGAAATGCTAACTGGTGCCGTGACAAAAACTGCGCAAGTAAACCCAGTATATTTGTAGAAAATGTAATGTACCACTATGTCCAGAGTGCTTTCAGAGTTTCCATACCATTGCCTGAAATATGAACATGTGAAGTACATCAGTTACATATAAATGCCCTAGTAGGACCAGTGTAATTTCGCTGTACTCATACAATTGCCTCAGGTGCTAAAAGTTCTTGTAAATACTAGTATAATAAACCAAAGTAGTACATGTATGACTTGTTGACATTATTCCACTAAATGCATGATGTCCTCCCCATGAGGACATCAAATTCCCGCCAAGTATGGCAACTTCGTTTTGTGTTTTATGTTTGTATCATCTAATAGGGTCATTTTAACCAGGAAAATCACATTACAATATTTTAAATTTAATTTTTCTTAAATTCATGCATGAGAGGGATAACATGATGGCAAGCATAATTGATGGTCATACAAATTTTAGTGTAAAATGAAATGGTATGCATAGGTATTTTAAGGCAGAACCAGGTTCAAAGAAGGGCATTCCAGGAATCATTAATGGACAAGGGGAGTGTGTATGCGAGGATCTTCGAAAGGCAGAAGTATTCAGTCAGCAGTATGTAAAGATTGTTGGTTACAAGGATAATGTCCAGATAGGGGAGGTGAGTAATACTAATGAAGTATTAAAATTTATCTATGATAACAACGATATTTAGAGTAAGATACAAAAGTTGAAAACTAGAAAAGCAGCTGGTATTGATAAGATTTCTGGGGATATACTAAAGGCAATGGGTTGGGGTATAGTACCATATATGAAATACTTATTTGATTATTGTTTGGTTGAAGGAGCTGTACCAAATGAATGTAGAATTGCTATATTAGCCCCTGTGTATAAACGAAGGTGTGATAGACATAAAGCTGAAAATTGCAGGCCAGTCAGTTTGACATGCATTGCATGTAAGCTTCGGGAAAGCATTCTATCTGATTATATTAGAAATTAATAACTGGTTTGACAGAAGGCATTTTGAGTTTAGGAAAGGTTATTTCACTGAAGCTCAGCTTGTAGGATTTGAGCAAGATATAGCAGATATCCTGGATTCAGGAGGCCAAATGGACTGTATTACGATTGACCTATCTAAGGCATTTGATTGGGTAGATCATGGAAGACTACTGGCAAAAATGAGTGTTATTGGACTAGAAAAAAGAGTGGCTGAATGGGTGGCTATATTTCTAGAAAAAAGAACTCAGAGAATTAGAGTAGGCGAAGCTTTACCTGACGCTGTTATAATTAAGAGGGGAATTCCTCAAGGCAGTATTATTGAACCATTATGTTTTCTTATATATATCAATGATATGTGTAAAGAAGTGGAATCAGAGATAAGGCTGTTTGCAGGTGATGTTATTCTGTACAGAGTAATAAATAAGTTACAAGGTTGTGAGCGGCTGCAGGGTGACTTCCATAGTGTTGTGAGATGGACGGTGGGCAATGGTATGATAATAAACGGGGTTAAAAGTCAGGTTGTGAGTTTCCCAAATGGGAAAAGTCCTCTCAGTTTTAATTACTGCGTTGATGGGGTGAAAGTTCCTTTTGGGGATCGTTGTATGTACCTAGGTGTTAATATAAGGAAAGATTTTCTTTGGGGTGATCACGTAAGTATGATTGTAAATAAAGGGTACAGATCGTTGCACATGGTTGTGAGGGTATTTAGGAGTTGTAGTAAGGATGTAAAGGAGAGGGCGTATAATTCTCTGGTAAGACCCCAACTAGAGTGTGTTTCCAGTGTATGGGACCCTCACCAGGATTAATTTGATTCAAGAACTGGGAGAAATCCAAAGAAAAGCAGCTTGATTTGTTCTGAGTGATTTCCGACAAAAGACTAGCGTTACAAAAATGTTGCGAAGTTTTGGTTGGATAGACTTGGGAGAAAGGAGACGAGCTGCTGGATTAAGTTGTATTTTCCGAGCTGTCAGTGGAGTGATGGCGTGGTAGGTCATCAGTAGACGGATAAGTTTGAGTGGTGTCTTTAAAAGTAGGAAAGATCACAATATGAGGATATGTTTGGAATTCAAGAGTACAAATTGGGACAAATATTCATTTATAGGAAGTGGAGTTAGGGATTGGAATAACTTACTAAGGAAAATGTTCAATAATTTTCCAATTTCTTTGCGATCATTTAAGAAAAGGCTATGAAGACAACAGATAGGGAATCTGCCATCTGGGCGACTGCCCTAAATGCAGATCAGTAGTAATTGATTGATTTGCCCATGATTGCGCGATATACTGGGAGATAAAGACAGCGGAAACACAAGAAATTTTGTTTCACTAAAAAGAAAATTACACGAAAGAGGGATTACGAAATTGGAGGGGAATGTGTACCGGTAGTTAAAGTTGATAGTTGTAAGTACTTACGTGTTACTATTAGAAAGGTCTTTAACTGGTCAGAGCAAGTGAAAAATGTAGTTAAGAAGTCCTGGAGATCGTCACATTTTTTATGAGGAATCTCAAGAAAGCTAATTCTGGTGTCAAAAGCAAAGATTAAAAATGCTTGGTAAGACCGATTCTCGAATATGGAACTGCGTGCTGGGATCTGTATAGGGTGGATTTAATAAATTCCCTAGAAAAGTTCAAGGAAATGCGATGACTTTCGTAACCGGGAATATGAGGAATACAATTAATTGGGAAAGTCTTGAATCTAGAAGAAATAGTGCTCGCCTGTGTGGTCTATACACGAGCTATACGGGAATAACTGCCTGGAGTAGTATTAGGAATAGGTTGGATCCTCCTTCATACTTGTCGAGAAATGATCATAAGCATACAACAAGAGTCAGAAATCAGCATACGGGCGTGGGTAAGTTTTCCTTCGTAAACAAGACCGTAAGGGATTTGAATAAATTACCTGAAGCAGTCTTTGATATATTACCTTCCGATATCTTGTCATTTAAGAAGACAATTTGTGATAGTGTAAAGTGAAAAGTAAATGTTGAAAATTGCGGACTCTGAATTTGTGCTTTCCTGCTTGGTTTAGATGGTGAAACTACTAGTTTTTCTTGTGGCATCCTCTTTTCAGGGAATTGCTTGTTGTATACATGTTGTTGTACTAGTTGTAATGTGAATCTAGTACGAATAGTAAGCTCAACCTATAGTACTGTAAGCTGTAGTGCTAAGCACTGGGAAATACTTAAGTTGTGTAATAATTTGTATATGATGATGACGGATTTAGAATTTTAAACTCAAACTAGTAGTCTTTCTTGTAATATTTTCTTTCCAGAGATTTGCTTGTTGTATCCTAGATTTTGTAGTTGCTGTTGTTGGGTAATTATGTTTTCACCTCACTTTATTATAACTTGTAATGTTAATCTAGTAGTAAGCCATAGTGTTTAATACTGGAAATAATTAAGTTGTGTATAAAATTGTATATGACGATGCAGGATGTAGAATGTTAAAGCAGTATTATTTCTTGTAATTTTTTCCATGGAATTGCTTTTTGTACTCGTGTTGTTGTAGTTGTTGGTTAGTTATGTTTTTCTAACTTTATTATCACTTGTATTGGTAATTTAGTTTTTTTTACAAACTGCTTTACGTCGCATCGACGCAGATAGGTCTTACGGTGACGATGGGATAGGAAAGGAATAGGAGTGGGAAGAAAGCGGCCATCGCCTTAATTAGGGTACAGTACCTGCATTCAAACCATCTTCGGGACTGCCGACACTGGGTTCGAACCCACTACTTCCGAATACTGGATACTAGCCGCACTTAAGCGACTGCAGCTGTCGAGCTCGGTTGTTAATTTAGTAGTATGTTAAACCTATAGTATTGTAAGCCGTAGTGTGGAGTACTGGAAATACTTAAGTTGTGTGTGAATTTGTATATAATTACGCTGGATTAAGAAAGTTAATCTAGTAGTATTTCTTGTAATACTTTTCTATGGGATTGATGGTTGTACTCTTGTTGTTGTTGTTGTTATTGTAGGGTAATTATGGTTTGACTTCACTTTATTATCACTTATAATGTTAAGCTAGTAGTAAGCTCAACCTGTAGTATTGTAAACCGTAATGTTAAGCACTGGCGATACTTAAGTTGTGTGTGAGTTTCTACATGATGATGCTTGATTTAGAATGTTGAACTAGTAGTATTTCTTGTAATATTTTCTTTCCATGGAATTGCTTGTTGTACTCTTGTTGTATGTTTGTTTGTTTGTTTGTTTGTTGTTAGGTAAATATGTTAACTTTACTTTATTATTACACTACTGTAAGTGAACATTTCCACCGGGATATTTCCCATTTGCGATGCATTTCTTACTACGAGTAATAACAATAATAAAAAAAGTCAACGCTTATCACCACATTCGATTAAACACCTTTTATCAGAAACGCAGCACACAAATATAAATAATTTATGAAGTCATTCTTTAAATTTGGCGCTATGGATGCGTTTCAATTAAATGATTATTAATGTTCATGGTGTGGGTTACTGTAGTTACGTCCTAATTCGTGAAGCATGGGAAACTGCTGAGTGGCCTACTAAGTGGTCCTGAGAGGCGGGATACCAGTTGCCACGGAATGGGAGTGGGCATCTTGGACATATTTTGAGTCATGGCCTTCCTTGTGCTCAGGCGGCTAGGGCTAATCAATCCACCGGTGACCCCTAACCGTTAGAGGAGAGATCTTTACTTGGACTCTGTATAAGTAGGGTAGCATTCTGCTTCATGAATTTACTGAGCTAAGAATATTTTAAGCAAGCCTCGGTCCTATGGGAGTAACGGAGCCCTACTCCCATTTGACAGGCAAGAGATTTCTTGGAAACAACTTGGCGAACGAAATGGAATTCGATGGGAAGCTATCAGTATTAATGAGGCTTATGGAAGGAAGAAAGTAGAACTGGCTGAGTTAAGAAAGATGATGCATCTGGATGTGTTAGGAGTAAGTGATATTCGGGTAAGGATAGATGGTGAGGAAGAGACAGGAGATTATCAACTGTACTTGACGGGTTTTAAAAAGGGAAGGGCGGAGTCTGGGGTACGCTATTGAACGGAACATATTTTCTGTTAGGCTCGTAAAGGAACGAATGATGTGGGTAGATTTGGCAGTTGGGGGAATGACGAAGAGAATTGTCTCAGTGTATTCACCACATGAGGGTACAGATGAGGATGAAGTTGACAAGTTTTATGACGCACTGAATGGCATCGTAGTCAGGGTCGACATCAAAGACAGCATAGTGCTAGTGGGGATTTCAATGCGACAGTTGGAAATAGAACGGAAGGATACGAAGGGGTGATTGGTAAATGTGGAGAAGCTATGGAAGCTAATAGGAATGGGAAGCATCCGCTGGACTTCTGTTCTAGTATGGTTTTGGCAGGTACGAATACATACTTCAAGCATAAGGGCTGATGCAGGCAGGGAATTTTACATAGATGAACGAAACAGAGTGATACAAATACTTGTTGAATCCAAATAGGAGTCTTGGGAAGATTTTGATAATAACCTGGAAAGGCTACGTCAAGCAACAGGGAAACCTTTCTGGACAGTAATAAAGAATCTTTTTTTTCCTAGGGGCTTTACGTCGCACCGACACAGATAGGTCTTATGGCGACGATGGGATAGGAAAGGCCTAGGAGTTGGAAGGAAGCGGCCGTGGCCTTATACAGCCCCAGCATTTGCCGGGTGTGAAAATGGGAAACCACGGAAAACCATTTTCAGGGCTGCCGATAGTGGGATTCGAACCTACTATCTCCCGTTTGCAAGCTCACAGCCGCGCGCCTCTACGCGCACGGCCATCTCGCCCGGTAATAAAAAATCTTAGGAAGGGAGGGAAAAAGGAAATGATCAGTGCTTTGGGTCACTCAGGTGAACTCATTACAGATCCCAGGGAATCACTGGACAGGTGGAGGGAATATTTTGAAAATCTACTCAACATGAAAGGAAATCTTCAAGGTGGTGTTGCGCTAAGGGGGCTCAGGTGGAGGGGGGAAATGATGTTGGTGAAATTACGCTTGCGGAAGTGGAAAGGATGGTAAACAGATTGAATTAAACCTGAAATGGTGAAGTATAGTAGAAAGGCAGGGATGGAATGGCTTCATAGAATAATAAGATTAGCATGGAGTGTTAGTAATGTACCTTGAGACTGGAAAAAAGCAGTAATTGAACCTATCTACTGTATAAGCAACGGAACACGAAGGATTGCAACAACTGTCGAGGTCTCTCATTTATTAGTATACCAGGCAAAGTATTCACTGGCATCTTGGAAGGGAGGGTGCTATCTGTGGTTCAGAAGAAGTTCGATGAAAACCAGTGTGGTTTCAGACCACAGAGGTGCTGCGAGGATCAGATTTCCAGTATGCGCCAGTTAATTTAAAAATGCTATGAGAGGAATAGACAGCTGTGCTTATGCTTCGTAGATCTAGAGAAAGCATATGATAGGGTACCGAGGGAAAAGGTGTTCACCATACTAGGGGAATATGGGATCAAAGGTAGATTATTAAATTCAATCGCGGGCATTTACGTTGACAATTGGGCTGTAGTGAATATTGATGGTAGAAAGATTTCTTGGTTCAGGGTACTTACAGAATTTAGACAGGGCTGTAGTCTTTCACCTTTGTTGTTACTAGTTTACAGGGATCATCTGCTGAAAGGTATAAAGTGGGAGGGAGGGATTTAGTTAGGTTGAAATATCGCAAGCAGTCTGACCTATGCTGAAGACATGGTCTTAACGGCAAGTTGTGCTGAAAGCCTGCAGTCTAATATTTTGCAACTTGAAAATAGGTGCAATGAGTATGGTAATGAAATTAGCCTTTCCAAATCTAAATTGTCGGTATGTGAAGAAATCCAATAGAATTGAATGTCAGATTGGGAATACAAATCTGGAACAGGTAGTCTAGATAATTTCAAGTGTTTAGGATGTGTGTTCTCCCAGGATGGAATTACAGTAAGTGAGATTGAATTAAGGTGCAGTAAAGCTAATGCAGTGAGCTCGCAGTTGCGATCCACAGTATTCTGTAAGAAGGAAGTCAGCTCCGTACGAAACTACACTGACTGACAGAGCAAATGCAACACCAAGAAGGAGTGATCAGAACTTTATGCCAATTGCAGGGTAGACTGACGTCACTGAGGTATGCTCATGATGTGAAATGCGCCGCTGTGCTGCGCACGTAGCGAACGATAAATGGGACACGGCGTTGGCGAATGGCCCACTTCGTACCGTGATTTCTCAGCCGACAGTCATTGTAGAACGTGTTGTCGTGTGCCACAGGACACGTGTATAGCTAAGAATGCCAGGCCGCCGTAAACGGAGGCATTTCCAGCAGACAGACGACTTTACGAGGGGTATGGTGATCGGGCTGAGAAGGGCAGGTTGGTCGCTTCGTCAAATCGCAGCCGATACCCATAGGGATGTGTCCACGGTGCAGCGCCTGAGGCGAAGATGGTTGGCGCAGGGACATGTGTCTCGTGCGAGGGGTCCAGGCGCAGCCCGAGTGACGTCAGCACGCGAGGATCGGCGCATCCGCCGCCAAGCGGTGGCAGCCCCGCACGCCACGTCAACCGCCATTCTTCAGCATGTGCAAGACACCCTGGCTGTTCCAATATCGACCAGAACAATTTCCCGTCGATTGGTTGAAGAAGGCCTGCACTCCCGGCGTCCGCTCAGAAGACTACCATTGACTCCACAGCATAGACGTGCACGCCTGGCATGGTGCCGGGCTAGAGCGACTTGGATGAGGGAATGGCGGAACGTCGCGTTCTCCGATGAGTCACGCTTCTGTTCTGTCAGTGATAGTCACCGCAGACGAGTGTGGCGTCGGCGTGGAGAATGGTCAAATCCGGCAGTAACTGTGGAGCGCCCTACCGCTAGACAACGCGGCATCATGGTTTGGGGCGCTATTGCGTATGATTCCACGTCACCTCTAGTGCGTATTCAAGGCACGTTAAATGCCCACCGCTACGTGCAGCATGTGCTGCGGCCGGTGGGACTCCCGTACCTTCAGGGGCTGCCCAATGCTCTGTTTCAGCAGGATAATGCCCGCCCACACACTGCTCGCATCTCCCAACAGGCTCTACGAGGTGTACAGATGCTTCCGTGGCCAGCGTACTCTCCGGATCTCTCACCAATCGAACACGTGTGGGATCTCATCTCGTTTGCAAACTCTGCCCCAGCCTCGTACGGACGACCAACTGTGGCAAATGGTTGACAGAGAATGGAGAACCATCCCTCAGGACACCATCCGCACTCTTATTGACTCTGTACCTCGACGTGTTTCTGCGTGCATCGCCGCTCTCGGTGGTCCTACATCCTACTGAGTCGATGCCGTGCGCATTGTGTAACCTGCATATCGGTTTGAAATAAACACCAATTATTCGTCCGTGCCGTCTCTGTTTTTTCTCCAACTTTCATCCCTTTCGAACCACTCCTTCTTGGTGTTGCATTTGCTCTGTCAGTCAGTGTATCTTTACATTGGTCTGTTTTCAGATCAACTTTGCTTTACGGGAGCGAAAGCTGGGTGGACTCAGTATATCTTATTCATAAGTTAGAAGTAACAGATATGAAGGTAGCGAGAATGTTTGCAGGTACAAACAGGTGGGAGCAAAGGCAGGAGGGTACTCGGAATGGGGAGATAAATGCTAAGTTAGGAATGATCTTGATGGATGATGCTCTACTCATCAACCGGCTTCGGTGGTGTGGTTATGTGTGGCGAATGGAGGAGGATAGGTAACCTAGGAGAATAATGGACTATGTTATGGAGGGTAAGGGAAGTAGAGGGAGACCAAGACGACGATGGTTAGACTCATTTTCTACCGATTTAAAGATGAGAGGAATGGAACTAACTGAGGCCACAGCACTGGTTGCAAATAGAGGATTTTGGTGACATCAAGTAAATTCACAGAGGCTTGCAGACTAAATGCTGAAAGCATAACGGTCTATAATGATGTATGTATGTATGTATGTATGTATGTATGTATGTATGTATGTATGTATGTATGTATGTATGTATTAGAATTTTTCTCCATATCAATTAAATATGGGAGTAATTGAGGTCTGACTTATGATATTTCACCTCACGAGATTTTGACAGTTCTCGAATATTCGACCTTAAATCATAACCATGAATTCATCACATTCAAGTAAATGAATCAATCACACGCATTTTAAATTATCCACTAAATTGTAGACGTTAGGACAATTAGGTATAGATTAACTATTGTTCTCGATCTCCTCTCATCAGTAAATATGACGAAGCTAGACGGAGTTCAACGCCGAGCAGAATGACTAATTGCACAATATGGTCATTTAAATACAACCAGGTCACTTCCCCCATAACTGCTCTGTGTACAGAAATCGATATTGCTTTTCTGAAACAATACCTCGCAGGTAACATTCACACCAACCCTTTGAGCCACTTACAGCTGTGCTAACGTTCCGCTCAAGGAGGTCAACGTGTGTCCCTTTTCCCTGTGCGTGTAAATGTGGCTTCAAAGTGGCTTCTTTGTTCGTTCTGCTCGGCTATGCAATGGACTCTCACCGCAGACAAAGGAACTACCTGCTAAACATTTTTGTAAAAAGGATGTATATATAACGAGACCTTCTGTACATAACATAATTTTGTACTGTGTGAATGTTCAGTATACGTAGGAGGACGAATGAAAATTTATGTGATCCCGAGGGAGTGTGACTGCATGTGGGTATGAATGAGCCGGTCTGGCTGAAGTATATGTGATGATTCAAGTGTGTATGTGTGTGTGTCTGTGTGGATGTGAGAGTAGAATTACTTGAACTTTGAACAGGTCTTGTGAATATTACGTAAATAATACGTCTACGTAAATACGTTAAATGGAAATACGCACATTCTGTAGGCCATAATTGTAATTTTTAGTATTGCAATTTTAAGTAGGGATGGATGTACAATCGTGTTTGTGGAGTTATGCCCTTCCTCCATTCACCATCCCTGAATTGTATCCACAATTTTTGGAAAATAAATAAATAAATAAATAAATAAATAAATAAATAAATAAATAAATAAATAAATAAATAAATAAATAAATAAATAAATAAACAAATAAATAAATAAATAAATAAATAAATAAATAAATAAATAAATAAATAATATGATTGAATTATAAGATTCAATTATCATAGCCTCACATTTCCTGTTTAAAACGGTTATGAGGTAAATAATGTGTAAAATATAACTTTGGAACACTATTCACAAAAAGTAAATGTTGGATGAAATTTAACAACATAAAAATTTGGCTATAATTCTCGGCTATGTGATTAACGTGACTTTAGGTTATAATAGTCGAGCAGCGGACAATATATTCTAATTTCATTATTTACGCATATAAAATTAATTAATGAGTCGACTTGTCTTATATATGGTACAAGAAAATGATTATCCAGTGGGTTGATGATTGGCTGATTGATTTTCTTCATATCTTGGTTCTTGGCGAGGCCACCCCTCCTATTAGACGGTCATGGTTCTGGCTTCGAAGATTGTTGCAATATCTATGTTAAATCTGGAGAATCCCACGTTGAAAATTGCTATATTTTTCTTGAAATATCTGAAACTTGAAAAGAAGTCTTAAATTATGTTCTAATGACTGAAAACATCTGTTAAATGCAACTATACGTAACTTATAAGTTGGTGACTCGTAGCTTATATACATACGACTGACTTGCAGGTTGTCCCTATGAGAAGTGCTAAGCTGGTGATCGAGAAGTAAGAAGTGAGAATGAGTGCAGTGTTTCCCCTTCCTTGTTAGGCAGTTCCAAGTCACGTGATCACTGGGTAATTCAACTGACATCCTAAATAATTGTTTCATCGATCCATCAATTTCGACACTCACCATTGTGGTTAAAACGCATTAATTTCAGTTAAATACATTTCTGTTCACCAAGGCTAAAATACATTTATTCAGAGTTTTTATTTGACGAAGATAAATATTCATATTCATGCGTTATCAATCAATCCTTTCAAGGTTACTCGGGACACAGCCATTAAAAGTCTGTTTCGACCTGTTGGTCACCTGCCCCTCCAGTCCAAGCATTAGAATTAGCACAAATGGGTCACTACGATGTTCAATTAACATCTTAAACACAAGGATGAAACCTGCACAGTATTGTCGCACTGCTAATTCTGACTATTTTCGTATTTCAAGTTCAGTTAAAGTAAAGCTTAATATCCACAATTTCTTACGGAGCGTTCCTTATTCTCTCTAAAGAATAGCCAATAATTATAGGTGCCAATTTAATTGCACACTTTGGCTTAGAGTTGAATGTTCAAGACCATACTTTATTCTTCATATATGCTCCTCTTTCGAAACTTTCATTTAATAAACATTGTACTAGTTCGTCTTGTAGCTGAAAAGCTGAAAATGTAATTCAAAATGAAGCTGTAGAGTCGAGTAAATATAAGTTTAGTCACATTTCTCCTAAGTAACCAGTTATTCTAAAACCACTTTGTGGCAGTTTTCCTGATGTATTCAGAAATTAATTAGGTGTCACTAATTTATTTCAGTGTTAGATCCTGGTTTCTGATAATATTGCTCATTAAATATTGTTTCATTGAAGGCTAAAGAACAACTACAACAGAAACCAGTACAATGACTCTGAGAGATGAGAGTAGAGTACAGGCAGCTGAAATGAAATTCCTGATGTGTGTGGTACAGAAGACAAGGAGGGATAGAGTGAGAATTGAAGACATACGAATAAAGCTAAATATGCAAAAAATAAATAGCAAAGTGGAACAGAATAGATTGAGGTGGTTTGGACAAGTCAAACGGATTAAAGAAGAAGGACTGCTAAGACAAGCACTGGAAAGACATATGACGGGGAGGATAGGACGAAGAAGACCAAGATTACGATGGATGGACTTGGTGAATAACAGCATAGGACAACGGAACCTGTTCTGGAACACAGTATTGGATGAGGAATGGTGGAGAGACAGGACGAAGTGTAGAGAACCATATTTGTCCTCACCGGCGTCAGCTGGAAAAGTGGAAATGAAGACGATGATAATGGTGGTGAGGATGTAGAAATTATGGTATAGGGATAGTCAGGATACATTATGTTTGTTTCAATTTAAATCTTCCAAATTTTATTCCCAACGAAACTATTAATAGGTAAAAGGTTTATTTGAAGTGAGATTTGTCACTTTTTGTGGATATGGTCAATATTTCGTACGAAATTGTTTGAAACTGAGTAACGAGTTTTTCACCAAGTAGAAGAAAGAACGTTCTATCGATTGGCGTAAAAATATAAGCATGTCAAATTTGTAGTTATGTTAATTTGGCACTAACACCTCGAAGTGATTTGTATCTGGAATAGATGTAGGTTGACTGATTTTTCGGATTTTGTAATGGACGCCAAGGTATTGCTGGAGAGACTGTATGCGATGGTATCAGGTTTATCTGTTGTGTAAGAAAAAAACCATCATTTCACTTCATCAAATTTATTCAAGAATTTAGGGAAGATACAGTAGATTAATAACTTAGTATGTTCTCACTGAGTTCTGCTTGGGAAGGGGTGAGATTTAATGTCATTCTTGAGGGTGATGATATTTTCTAACTCCAAAACACTGCATATTCAAAAATATCTGTTTACTAAAAGAATGCATTTTGGAATGTATTTTGATCACATATAGTTATTTTCCTGTTCAACGAAATATGAATAATGAGGTATTACTGAATATAAGTTAAATTGGTTTACATTTTCAGATGCGACCTCGAAACATATATTGTGAGTTCTGACACTCTGTATAGCCTCCGTGCTACAGGTGGCAAATAACGGCAGGGATATCGATTCAGGAGCGGGAAAGTGTGCAACTCAGACGAATGATGTAGAATCCAGTGTTCTCTTAGAGTTTAGTAGTTAGTTGAAGTCTGTGAGAGGATTTACTATGAAGTTCACCCATTGGAGACTCATTTCTCACATTTGAAATGATAACAGTTATGAATTTCGGATCGTCTCAGACTTTGTAATATACATTTCCTTATTACAATTGTCAACAATTACCATTACTTCGATACTATACAGGAAAGCTTCCCAGATCTCAGGTCATTAATAAAACAGTTTCTCCTGTATTATTTATACCACATTACTCATTTTAACCTTGATATATCAGATAAAATACACTAGATCATTGAATTGTTTTAAAGAAACATAAGGAAACACGACATTTGTATAAATGCTATCATATGCAGTACGAATGCCATTAAATGATCGCAGTTAGTCAATCGAGATCGCCCCCAGATATCAAATATGATGAGTAGGTTTCTTAAAATTTTGAGAAAAAATAAATTCATGATAATTGACTATTTCTTACTGAGAGAGGAGTCGTGGTTCTCCTCAGGACGTGAGAGGATGACAGTGCTGTAATGAATTAGAAATCAGAAATTTTATGTCGAGAAAATCATTGGTTGTAGTTTAGCTTGACAGTTGACTGTCTAATTATCAGTATGCCCCTATAACCATAAAGTACGCTATACTAATACTAAATAACTGAATGTCATTTTCTCTTACGCTGATCGTTTTTACCGGAATCGGTTAATTCACTCGTCTGGAGAGCAGGGTCTTAGAGTTTGAATTCAAGTCGCGAGAAGGTTATATTCTCGGCTATTTTCAACGTAGGATTTCTTGACAGAAATCTACAGGCCTCAGCATACTGAGTGAGAATTAATTTGCAGTCTACATTCACATAGAAACTGAATTTATTGTAGAATTTTGCGTAATCTTTTGCAACATTGACGTAATGTAAAATAACCTTGTTGCGTTAAAGAAACCACAAATATCATTTGGATCATCAAACTTTAGGTAACAATACTCCAGATCCATTAAATGCTGAGGATGATTTTGGGAGATACTACAAGGCTTTAGGAACAAGACTTTTTGACGCTTCACCTTCCAGTACTAGAAAAACATTCCCCTCTCATCAGCTTCATAAAGTATCTCTTCATTTGTTGTTCGATCCAAACGTCTCACCTTCAGCATTATTCCCTAACACTATATATGCCAAAAATTTACATTCTCTTTCAGTGCCAATTATTCTCCTCGTTTCAGTTCCATGAACTGCCACGCCCTAGAGAGCGTCTTTGGGAACAAGTTTCTATGTTTGAAGTGAACGAGTTTCTTTTTTTTTTTCTTCAGAAAAGTCTCCCTTATTGGGTTAGTCTAGGCGTTATATACTTCTTACTCCTGCCATTATTGGTTACTGAGCTACCCAAGCAGCAGTATTCGTCTACTGTCCTTAAAATGTATATTCCTAATCTAATATTTCTTGTATTACCTGACTTTATTCGGAAATATTTCGTTACATTTCCTTTTTCAGATTTATTTATTGTCACCTTGCATCTTTCTCCAAGACTGCGTCCTGACTATTTCGCAATTTCTTTAGATCCTGT
Source organism: Anabrus simplex (assembly GCF_040414725.1). Lineage (NCBI taxonomy): Eukaryota > Metazoa > Arthropoda > Insecta > Orthoptera > Tettigoniidae > Anabrus > Anabrus simplex. The sequence goes on along the minus strand of NC_090266.1, from coordinate 352,173,224 downwards.
GCAGACACAGATAAAATATCAATATCCCCTGCACATCTGAAATACCTTACGACACGTTTAACTACGAATATCTCTTAAGTAACTGATCTTCATACCGACCGACAATACCTTTTGAAAGTATGGTCTTACTGATCAGCAGATCAATATATCTGAAAACCGTAAAATTGAAAACTATGTCTTACACAATTAAATATCAAAATCCTGAAGCTAGTGGCTTCTGATATTACGTTAAGTAGAGTCACAGTGATCACAAATCTTCAATTGTATATCGAGGACTGAATATCCATGAAAACTTTATAGAATTAATTAAGAATGAAGTTAAAAAAATGTGGTTACCCTCGTTATCATGATCACTGCAATGTAATTTATACCACACATCAACGTAATAAATGTAAGTTAAAACTCTAAAACCCTTTCTTTGTACCTATCTAATTAGCTAATCGATCTTGATATGACGCTGATCTGTTTGAGGAAGTGTTGGGCTGTTACGTAACGAAGCACGCATTTATAACTTCTTTTCGGCCTACAAAAGGACTTTGTATTTTGGCACGTTAAAATGCTATCTCTGTAATATTTTCATACACTAAAATAATTCTATGTTATTGTACCGAAATTATTTGTCAAAAAAAAAAAAGGAATTTGCATCGTGTTGTGAGTCACAAGAATTTAAACTTGCTACACACACTGGAGAAAACAAGGAATGGCCGGAGGGGGTTCCAAGTTTTTCGGAAAATAAGAAAAGGGGATCAGCAGTTACAAGATTTATTATATTAATAACTAGCAAGATACCCGTGCTTCGCTACGGTATTATACTGAAATTTATAATTGAATGGATATCGATTTATATATAATCCGTCAAAATTCGAGAACTGACTCGTTTTCTGAGAGATTACGGCAAGCTCCCTCCCATTTTTCAACCTTTCTTTCCAGCAATCGATTTCGTACTTCCCGGGCTGGGACCACGTATTCCACCCGGTCACTTCGGTCCCTAAATGTTTGCCATCTTTTCCTATAAGCATTTTTAATATGGATCATATTCTTGAGGAGATTTGGCGTGGTGTCTTCTTGGGTGCCTTGGTAGTACTGAACCCGCGGCCGGACTGCATTTGTAGTCATTACCCGTCCAGACCCGTTTCCAGCGCGGTCCGCACATTTGACGACGGTCCAGAATATTATTATTATTATTATTATTATTATTATTATTATTATTATTATTATTATTATTATTATTATTATTATTATTGATGTTCTGGACCCCACAGCAAGATGCAAGACCGCTAATTGGCGGTAAATTCCATCTGCTGCCATTGTCATTTTTGACATTGTGACCAGCACCATTGTCGCGCGTAGGCAAGTACGCGGAATTTCTGGCGATACGAATGACATACTTCCGTGCATTATTGACCTTATTATAGAGGTGAACAATTGGACAGTCAGTCTCATTCCTATCGTTTATTTCAAATGTTTTTAATTTTTATTTACATGCCAGGAGAATCTACTGTAATCTAAGAACGTTCCCCCAAGGAAAAGATGGCTCTTGAAAACGAACCCAGGAAAGAGTAAAAATTATCGGTTTATGATCAGAATAAGTACATCGAAAATCCACAGCCTGTTTCCAGTCATTCGACAGGGTCAGGAATAGAATGAATAAACAGTAAAATAAATTGGTCTAACCTCCTTTTACACCCCACCGTCGTTAGTTTCATTACCCCCCCCTCCGCAAAAAAGAAAAGAAGGCGTGTTTCTTTATGTTTAAAAGAGATTCCAAACTCCAATGTTCACGTCTATAACCTTCAGTTTTGAGATATAAGTATCCCCATAAAATTAATTCACTTTTTACACATCCTTCACACCCCCCCTAAGTGAATTTTCCTGCAACAAACTCGTTTCCTTAATAGTAAAGGATCTTCTAAATACCAATTATCACGACTCTAACTTCTTCAGTTTTTGATTTATGTGTCCTCATGAAAGGAATTCAACTCCTTTTCACTCCCGCCCCCAAGATTATTCCCCCCCCCAAAAATGCGTTTTTCTTTGATTTTATAGGGGATCCAAATACCAATTTTCACGCCTGTAACAAATATAGTTTTTATTAGATGTAAGGTTTCTCATACAATTAAGTCAATTAATTTTTCAATAATTTCACCCCCCCCCAATTGGATTTTCCGTGAATACGCGTTTCTTTACTTTTTAAAGCAGATTCCAAATATCAAATTTCACGTCTGTAACATCTTCATTTTTGAGATATCAGTAGCCTAATTAAAAGAAATCAACACTATCTTCAGTCAATTTTACCCCACCCCCTCCACCCAAGTGGTATATCCGAAAACTAAGCGGAAATATCCCACAAAGAAAAGTGAAATTGTCAAAATATCACTTGCTAACACACAATAGATACGTACTCCACACAACCTACTAAGTTGAAGCAAAAATATGGCTTCCGATTGAGATAGCAAAATAAATTCTGGAAACTCAAGCGTCAAAAATTACCAGTGTTTCACCCCAGTGCGGCATGGGCTCATCAGTAGGATACCGAACCTTCCCAAGACACTGGTTGACTAGCACGCCGGTAGCGACACCCCTGCAAGCTAACCTGCTATAAGCACGATGCAATGTCGGCGCACTACGAGTAGCTAAATAAAATTAAGAAAACTCAATCGTCAAACAGTGAGACGAAACACTGGTAATTTTTGACGACCGAGTTTCCGGAATTTTATTTACTAAGCTGAAGATCAACAATAACCCTCCGTCAGGCGCAATATGGAAACGAACGCGAGGCGCATGATATCTGACAGATGTAGGCCCTACACGCATATATATTATTCTTAATTATTCTTATATCATTTTTAATATCTGTGTAAAGGAATATTTATTGAATAACTTTTATGTACAGTGTTTGCAACTCAATACAAGAATATTACAGGATACATAAATTTTAGCACCATCAGCATGTACACCTGTTGGTTAATTCAAACCTGAAGTTTGCTGACAAATTGTGTTTATGTTCTACAATGTAGAGTAACTCTTAAGTTAGATACATATTATACGCACACGGCTTACAAGGGAACTATCGATAAGATCACATTGAAACCAATTAGGCATTTTCGCTGAGACCATCAAATTGCCGTGTAGAAAACTTTAGCTGCCATTTCGAACTGGAAGGTGTCGAAATTTCTATTCAAAATCAGTGTGACAACGCAGCTACTGGACAACCCTTGCATCTTGCAGGCGCGGCGCACAGCGAAGTGGAGTTGCAGTTGTGTTGGAACGAGATAGAACGAACCAGGAAAGGTCATTTTAATGTTAGGGAACGAATGTGAAACCTAAATGAGGTGTGTTAATCGCACGATAAAAACACAAATATATTTGGCACCACGCACAACGAATATGCACTTTAAGGTATAATTGTTCTACATAGTTTTCCTTACTTGTTTGAAGGCAATATTTTGCAGGCACTTCGAACTCGGTTAGTTTCTCCGTTGTGTAATTGATTACGGACCATGAATTTTTAATCATGTCCTTGAACAGTGGGGGAGAAAATTGAAAATTAATGAAGGATTGGATTTTTAATATGTTGTTTCTCTGATAAAAATCGAACCGGAAGTCTTCACAAGCCGGCATAATGTCCGTTAAAAGGCGAAACACTTATCCAAGGGCTGTATTTTCCCTGTAGTGCCGGGAGGAATCTAGCGAATTTCTATACGTTTAGCAGGAGACAAGGGGCTGCGTGGCCGAGGCGGTAGAGGCGTGCTCGATTTGCCCGGAAGGACGTGGGTTCAAATCCCGTCAGGAAGTCGTAAAATTTAAGCAACGAGATTTCCACTTCTGGAGTTGCATATCGCCCTGAGGTTCACTCAGCCTACACCAAAAATGAGTACCAGGTTAATTCATGGGGGCAAAGGCGGCCAGGCGTAGAGCTAACCACTCTTCCCCGTCACGTGCCGCAGTTAACAATGGTGGAAGCTGTAGTTATTGATGATGATTATGTACTTGAATAATAGGATGATGATTATGTACTTGAATAATAGAACAGGGATGGTGTATTAATGTGTTTAATTAACACTCCAACTATCGTGGGGACGAAAGGTAAAAGATGAATAATAATCAGAGAGAATAAAGATAATATTAAAAGCACAGAACATCAATATATAAAAGTCTTCGAAACCCTAACAAAGTTCAAGGAATTTATAACACATATATCAGTTTATACACACATATTGATACTAGAGGCCGCCACACACTCCCTGCGCAGTGACAGCGTCCATGTATTTTCGAGTGAAGGTGACCCTTCGACCTGAACTGGTGATCCGTGGTGCGGGTGTATTGGATTGAGTGCTGCCTGTCTTCTTCTGAAGGTTGACAGTCTTTGGAATGGAACTCGACGGAATGTCCAGAGTAGTTTCTCCAGATATGTCTTCCTTGTTGTCCGATGATTGGTCTGCCAGAAGGAAGGCAGGTTTCAATCTGTCAATGCTAATAGTTTGTTTCCCTGTTGGCATCTCCACCTCGAAGTGTTTGTCACTGCGAGACAGGACTGGATATGGCCCGTCATATGGTGATTGAAGAGGTGTTCTGACCGCATCGTGTCGAACGAAAACGAACTTGCTCGTCATCAGCCGTGGGTGAATGAAGATCTTTTTGCGGTCGTGATGTTCTGTTGGGACTGGTCTTAGCTTCCTCAACTGTTCCTTCAATTTGAAAACGAAGGTTGGAATGTCAGTTACTAATTTCTGTTCATTGAGAAATACTCCTGGTAGCCTAATTGTTGAGCCGTAAGTCATTTCCACTGGCGAGGTGTTGACTTGCGGAATTATGTAGGAACGAAGTCCTAACAAGACCAGGGGAAGCTTCGAAACCCAATCATCAGACATCTGTGCCTTCAAAGCAGATTTTAATTGACGGTGCCAGCGTTCAATTTTTCCATTTGCTGCCGGATGATATGCTGTCGTTTTAATGTGGGCGATGCCCAGTGTGCTTGTAAGGCATTTGAAAAGTTGGCAATCAAACTGCCTTCCGCGGTCAGTAGTTATGATATGAGGCACGCCAAAACGAGATATCCATGTTGAGACTATGGCGAATGAAACTGCTTTTGCTGTGATGTCAGCTAATGGAACTGCTTCTGGCCATCGGGAGAAACGATCAATAATTGTTAGTAAATAGCGATATCCTTGTGATGGAGGTAAGGGTCCAACTATGTCCACGTTAATGTGACTGAATCTTACTGCCGTTGGAGGATACTGTCCCACTGCACTGTTGGTGTGTCTCCAGACTTTACTTCGTTGGCAAGGAATACATGCTGATGTCCAGATCTTTACGTCCTTTTTTAGTGATGGCCAAATGAAGTGCTTTTTTACTAAATTAATGGTTGCTTGAACACCAGGGTGAGCTAGATTGTGTAGCGAGTTGAAAATTGCCTGTCGTAGTTGTCGAGGTACATAGGGGCGAATCATATCTTCAGTCATGTCGCAAACGAGTTCTTTACCATTGGGCAACATTATTGTTCGAAGTGCAAGTGACGTATTCTTAATGTGTGGAAGTTCTTCGTCACATTGTTGGCTTTCTGCTATTTCTTCCATGGTAACAGTTGGAGGTATAGTGATTGAAGCAATTCGTGAACAAACATCAGCTGCGATGTTCTCCTTTCCAGTAGTGTAACGTATGTCTGTGGTGAACTGTCCGATGAAACTAATGTGTCGTATCTGACGTGGAGAAGCTTTGTCTGAACGTTGCTTGAACATGAAGGTGAGTGGCTTGTGGTCGGTGTAAATGGGAAAATCACGTCCTTCAAGCATGTACTGAAAGTGCTTCACAGCTGAGTAGGCAGCGAGGAGTTCTCTGTCGTAGGTCGAGTAATTCCTCTCTGCATTTGTCAGTTTCTTGGAGAAGAATGCTAATGGTTGCAGATTATTGTCCTTGATTTGTTGCAAGGATGCACCAATAGCATAATCTGAGGCATCTACCATTAAAATTAGTGGTAAATTTGAAGATGGATGAGCTAGAAGTGCTGAATCGGCCAAGCTATTTTTTAGGTCATTAAAGGCTTGTCGAAGGTTTTCTGTCCAATTAATTTTTCTGTTGTCATTTTTCTTAGTCCCGTGGAGAAGGTTCAAAAGCTCTGCTTGTTTACTGGCTGAATTTGGCAGTGCTCTTCGATAAAAGTTAATGAGGCCAAGAAACCGGCGCAGTTCTTTTACTGTTGTGGGTAGCGGATAGTCAACAATGGTTTGCACTCGCTCTGGTAGTGGTCTGATTCCTTCTGCAGATATCACATATCCCAGGAAAGGTACTTCTGTTGAACTGAAAATGCACTTGTCAGATTGATTCTGATGTTGAACGTACTGAGTCGTTCGAAAAGCATTTGAAGATGTTTCTTGTGTTCTTCTTCATCTTGTGATGCCACTAGGATGTTATCTATATAACAGTACACGAAATCGAGGTCTCTGAGTATACTGTCGATATATCTTTGAAACTTTTGAGCCGCATTACGGAGTCCAAATGGGGTACGCAAAAATTCGAACAAACCAAATGGAGTTATCACTGCTGTCTTAGGTACATCGTCCGGATGTACAGGGATGTGATGATAAGCTCTGATCAGATCTATTTTTGAAAATATTCGTTTTCCATGTAGTTGGCTGTTAAAATCTTGAAGGTTAGGAATAGGATACCTGTCAGGCTTGGTGATGTTGTTGAGAGCACGGTAGTCTCCGCAAGGTCTCCAGGATCCTTCTTGGGAACTAACTGGAGGGGACTTGCCCAGGCGCTCTTTGATGGCTGGCAGATTTTCATATCGATCATTTGTTGGAACTCTGCTTTAGCTGCTTTGAGTTTATCTGGTGGTAGTCGTCGTGCCTTTGCTGCTACAGGATGTCCTTCTGTGACAATGGTATGATAAACAGAGGTATCTGGGATGTCGAAATGGACGTTTTCATGGAGCAAGTTGGGAAATTTCTTTAGAATGTCAGCATGATTTTGATCTGGTGGCATTACATAAACTGTTTCTATGCCCGAGACTTTAATGAATGTGCCAGGTGTCTCTGCTGATGTTAATGGGTCAATGAGTCGCCTGTTCTTTAGATATACGATAAGGTTGTAATGGTGAATGAAGTCGGCTCCAATAATCGGTGATTGCACATCTGCAATTACGAATTTCCATGTGAAATTGCGCCGTAAACCCAAACTGAGTACTAGTAGACGCTCTCCGTAAATGTTAATACCAGTGCTGTTTGCTGCATAAAGTTTACGATCTGTCTTTTTTGGGCGATCACTATCCGAAGGCGGAATCACAGAAATATCAGCTCCGGTATCGACCAGGAAACGACTTCCGCTACTTCTGTCTGTGATAAATAGGCGGCGTGAAAAATGACTCCGATCACCTGCCGCCGCTAGTGTGGAGCGTTTTAGTTTGACTGCATGTTAGAATTCTGAGCGGAAGGTGGTTGATATGAGCATGGGCTCTGACATTTCTTTGCCCTGCTGCGATATTTCAAGTGATACCAACATAGTGCTCCATTAGGATTAAAAGAATGTGCTGATCGGGACCTGTCTCGTGACCTTCTTGGTGAGGAACGAGATGATCGTGAGCTACTTCTTGTAGAACGTGACGTTTTCAATTCATTGATTTTCAGTGTTAATTCAGTGATCTGCATTTCTAGTCTTGAGATACGATCGTTACTGACATCATTTATTTTATCGACTGCAATGGTGGATGGTGCCTGCGCGGTTTGAGCACAAACATTTAATCCCGGTTGTGAAATTTCAACAATTTTGTCAGCCATAGTGGCTATGGTGTCCAGATTATCTTTACTCGTAGCTAATATAGAACGTGCGCTAACAGGAAGCCGCTGCATAAATATGGTTTTCAAGAAATCGTCCTTGACTTGCGTACCGGCTAAAGTTCGCATCTCACGCAAGAGTTGAGTTGGCTTCTTATCACCTAATTCTAATTCTGTTAATAATTTCGTCACTTTCCTATTCTCTAACTCTTCAAATTCCTCAATTAGTCGTGCTTTAAGCTCTGTGAACGGAGTGGTAGATAGTGGTCGAGATAAAAAGTCGGAAATTAATTCTACAATATCCGCTTCTAATGACGCAACAACATGATTAAATTTCGTGGTTTCGTTAGTGATACCCAACATAGTAAACTGTGTTTCAACTTGAAGAAACCATACCTTTATGTTCTTCTTCCAGATGTGTGGAATCTTCACTGAAATGCGAGCAATACTCGCTTCGTTCCATACTGTTGTTGGCGGTGGATTTGTTTCGTTGCTGGCATCGGTCATTTTCACACTTGACTAACCACAAAATGTGTTCCGCGCCGTATTTTAATATCACGTCGGGGTTACCAATGTAGTTATTGATGATGATTATGTACTTGAATAATAGAACAGGGATGGTGTATTAATGTGTTTAATTAACACTCCAACTATCGTGGGGACGAAAGGTAAAAGATGAATAATAATCAGAGAGAATAAAGATAATATTAAAAGCACAGAACTTCAATATATCAAAGTCTTCGAAACCCTAACAAAGTTCAAGGAGTTTATAACACATATATCAGTTTATACACACATATTGATACTAGAGGCCGCCACAAAGCCTTTACCTTCCACTCCTCCAAGGGCCTTCATGGCCTGTACGGAGGTGACTTTGTCTTTGTTTTTTTAACAGGAGGAATGTCTTCAAGGCAGTATTTATCACTATAAGTAATCCAGAAATCTAACAGTAGCAAACACTTGTCTTCCACGAATGTGAAAAAGGCTTCTTTAAACAAATACTTGAATTACTTTTCCCTCATTTTCACCGATTTTGTGGCTGTTACAATTATATGAAGGGGTCGGGGCAAAAGAGTGCCAAACAACATTTTCTTAATTTTAAGGGAGAGCAGTTACAAGGTTTGTTCAAATCGTGAAATCGTACCATTCACGGGAATGATGTAATAATAGCTTTGAAAGGTTCAGTAATATTCACTGTATGTGATTTGCAGGCATAATTTCTTTTGGGCTGCTATTTGTAAGGTCAAAAGTCAATACTTTTAATACTATGTCACAGAATACTGTGGCTTGGCACTTTATTGCCCCAATGGGAGTGACACTTATCTTAGGAATATGATTTTATGATAATGAAACAATGCCTGATATTTCAACTATTTTAATCAGAAATGAAAACTATTACCAATCTTCAGTTAAAATAACATTTCCACCAATAATATTTAAATTGGTAGCAGTGGAAATCGGGGTGGAACTGGCAACTGAAAAGAAATTTAAATAAATCAACATAAATCCATCACGAAGAAAGGTCTGTTTGTATCTTTGCACTATGATGTTCTTTCCAAAATATGGAATTTAGGAACTTATAACTGCACATGCATAACATTAAAACTAACAGATCAGCTGCTCCTTTCCTACACTTCTTCAACTTCATTAGTATCTTCAGAGTCAGGAATCAAGCTGAGATAAAACTGGCGACGGACAGGTGACACATAGTCAAAGAGTTTCAACACATCTTGCAGTTTGTTTTTCTTTATTTTTCGCACAGTAGTTTACTTTTATTTCAAGCTCAACGTTGTGGTATTGCCTCTGTTTCGCACGTTACAGTCTTCAAAATCCATCTCCACCCTTGTTTTTAGTTTGATAAACCATGGATTACTTGCTTCAAATTTGAAACAAATTACGTCTGTGAATTTAAATCCCATGCCACATACACATTTTTTTACTGGTGTTCAGGAATCAAAATTTTTGTGTCGCCAGGTCATAAAAGTCGCCTTGTTTCATATCTGTTACACTGAACTTCTTCTTTCTCCCACATTCTTGAATGATACGTTTCCAGTTGGCAGGGTCGTACACATGCGGTTGATTTCGTTGGTATTTCTCAATTTTGGCAAAGTCTCTATCTGATGCCAATAATGTGTGGCTAGATGTTAAAAACCAGTGCTCGATCTCATTAAATCGCTTTGTATGAATTAAATAAGACAAGAGTGCCATTATATTCCAGTTTTTATTCTGGCCCCCGCAGTTATCAGAAAAAATCACAAGCTTTTTAGCATCGACGGCGTTTGTTTTCAGATACTTCAAAATTGCACTATCTATTTCGTCACTGCCTCTTCCTGAAATACTCGCATCACACATAAACAAGCACCCTAAGTCTTTACCACAGTCATGAATTCCTACATTGTATGTCCACAATTTCCGTACCTTGGCTCTCCTTCAGGTGCCCTGTATCTCCGTTTTACAGGAATAGCTTCAATGCATCCAAATAAATAAGCATTTTTCTTATCAAAATCAGCGAGATCCCAAAACCCATAAAATATTGACAATATCTGTTGTTCTTCAAGTTCAAAACATCTCAGGGGACAGCGACACAGCTCTCCAACTTTTGCTCCTGGAACAACGTTTCCGGTCTTATGCGCTACATATTCTCTTTCTTCGTTTCGCCTCTTCTTATTCATCTGTATCTTCTTAATACGTCTATTTATCTTCCGACAATTCGTACATTTCTCCGGCGAATGTAACGGTGACCTTGAATGAACCAGGATATCCTAAACTGTGTAAAACACCACTTCTTAGTACGAGAAATACCCATGTTGTATCCTCTGTTATGTAACTAATAACGATTACTTTAACAAGTGCGCAGCAAAATTATGCACTAGTTTTTCTGTTAACTAGTATAAACCTCTGGTCGCAAGTGACAATGTAACCTTTCTTGAGAAAAGTGATGACTGACAGCAACAGATTTAAAATTGGAACAATATAGTGCCAAGCCACACAATGCATATTTGCGAATGTTGGTCAACAAAGGCCTTAAACTAACCAGAGTAAACTTTGAACTGAAAAAGCCACTTGCTATATATCCAAGAGTGTATTATAACGGTTCATAAAACATAACCTAATGACTTAATAAGTTACATAACCCCAGCAACAATGGCGGAAACTTTTGTTATGATCAAAATAATGCCAAGCAACACTTACCTCACTTCCACTTTCAGAGGAAATTTCGCATGCTATGTGAGGAAGATAGTCAGGGTCTACATCAGGATCACTGAGATATTCTTCAGAATCACTGCATAACATAAGCTTCCTCCTACAATCCATGGTAATCTGGATCTCCTGGTGGCTTGACACTGTTTTGCTCCGAGTGTTTCTAAGAACTGTTGGGGGCAACAAGATGAAAGTCACATGCAGTGCCATCTGAATGTGTTTCTGTGCAAGTTTTCAGTATTTACTGATAGCTTATCATAATCGTCAGCAAATGGCACCGAGAGCTCAGTTTAGCCAAAAATGTTGCTTGGCACTCTTTTGCCCTGACCCCTTCATATGTTTGGCTTGAAATATTTCTTTGAAAACTCTCCGACCAAAAGTTCAAGTTGCCCCCGTGGTACAATGAAAAATTTCGGGGAAAGGGTAGCGGCCCTACTGACAGTAGGCATAATTGTATACGAATGGGTGAGTGCAAAACTCATTTAGCAACTGATTCTGTATGTTTCACACCAGCAAATGATAGAGTCCTTTTCGCTTTCAGTTCGTACACGAAACCACTCTGACCGGTATTGTATATTGAAGAAAGGGTGTAATATAAAGGTCGCTCTGCAGTTGCTTCCAAAAAGTTCCTTGCGACTCTACCTTTTCTCCTCTTCTTCTTGCAGATATGCACGGGATACAAATTTCGATTAGGTATTCTTTCTTGAATCAACTCAGCCAACCAGTAGATGCACTGAAATTACCTTGTACAATTGAATCTCTTTTGAAATGTTGGAGGCCTACAGTTCGTAGGCTTTATCGCAAACATTCTGCTTCAACCTTCTTGTTTCTACAAAGCGAGAAATTAATTTTTTACACATCAATTTCCTGTGTGCATCGGGATTTGCTGACATAGACTCTAATTGGTTGTTCCACATGTACAGTTGTCATAGTGACATTTTTTGCAAACAGTGGTTAATGAAAACCACTTCTTAACCCCCTTATTTAGCCACATGTATAGCTATCCTTTGTACGCAAGATCTACACTGTCTTTGATTTTGTTCTGTGGAGAAGAAGCATAGTTTGAACTGGTAGTTGTGTCAGATGACTGCAGTGTCCCTTCAATGGATTGACGGAAGTGAGACTCGGGGTTCGAACTTGGATCCGTAACACCTCTCGTACCTGGCAATGTTGTGATATCTTCTCTTACGGATGATGCAGATGATGTGTTGCTGCTTCGACTGTCACTTTCGCTATCACTATTTCTCTCCAGACACGACTCCGAGACACGAATCTTCACTCATTTGAATTCTGTTGGTTACCTGCTTCATGTACTGTGACGTTTCTCGTGATGTCACTCTTTCGTCATTCGACTTATTTTTTTTTCTAGTTACTCTTCGCTACTTTGATACCACTGCGTCTTTATTGGGCATTTTATAGTTAATGTTTAAATCTTGTACTTTATATTTGTATTTCTCTTGTATAATGTCCGTTATCTTAGTTGTTGCTATAGCTCCGCCTACTGGACATGGTATACATAATCACTGCCTCATCCTTCTACTACAGTACATACTCTACTCCACACTCGTCACTCGTCTACACACATCGAAGAAGCTCACACTACGCAAGTAACAGCTGGTCTCGCCTCACGACGCTTCCTGGCCGACGAATCAGTCTCATTCCGCGAGGTGACAACTACCTGACCTTCAAAGATTTACGTCATGTAATATCTACACTTCTCTAGCCTAAGTCCCTGTTAAATCAACGGCTGTTGGTGACTTCGCTTCATTAACGCAACCATGACTGATTGAGTTACTCGCATTTTAAGATCACCGCCTGGTGCGCTGCATTTTTTTAACCTAGTTGCTTTTAATCCATCTACGAGATTTTCAGGAACTCATCATCGACTTTCAACGTCCAGCTTGCACATTGCTCAGAAGATCTTGCGTATTTTAACTTGTTGCAGCACTATGCTTACTATGAATGAAGTCAGCGTCAAAGTTAAGTAATGAAATGAAATGAAATGAAATGTCGTATGGTGCAGATCTTTCTATTTGACGCCCGTAGGCGACCTGCGTGTCGTGATGAGGATGAAATGATGATGAAGACAACACATACGCCCTGCCCCCGTGCCATTGGAATTAACCAATTAAGGTTAAAATCCCCGACCCGGCCGGGAATCGAACCCGGGACCCTCTGGACCGAAGGTCAGTACGCTGACCGTTCAGCCAACGAGTCGGACAGTTAAGTAATGAAAATATTTAACTCCAACATAATCTGATACTTCCAATGCATTTTGCCAGTCTGAGGCAGTTCAATATTCTTTTTTTTTTTTTTTTTTTTTTTTAGAATCAACACTAATATTGCTTGTTTAATAATTGTGTTCTACAGGATTTCTAAGAAGGACACTGCAATTAAAATTTTGGACTCGCGAGTTCGCTCGCATTTCTTTTTCTGCTTCATTTTTTATATTTAATCAATCATGTGACCTTGCCGCGCTGGGGAGGCTTGCATGTCCCAATGAAGCAGATAGCCGAGCCGCAGGTGCAACCATATCCGATGGGTATCTGTTGAGAGACCACACTAACGAGTGGTTCATCGAAAGGGGGGTAGCAGCTTTTCGGAAGCTGCAAGGGCGGCAGTCGAGATAATTGACTGATATGGCCTTGTAATAATACTCAACATGGCTTAGCTGTGTTGATACTGTTACACGGCTCAAAGCAGCGGGAAACTACAGCCGTAACTAACACCCGAGGACATGCAGCTCTCTCTCTGTATGAATGATGTACTCCCGGGTAAAATATCCCGGAGGTAAACTAGTCCCCCATTCGGACTCCGGGGGACTTCACGAGAGGGGGCGTTCATCAGGAAGATGGATACTGACATTCTGCGAGTCGGAGCGTGGAATGTTAGAAGTTTGAATCGTTGTGATAGGTTAGAGGATCTGAAAAGGTGATGGATAGACTAAAGTTAGATGTAGTTGGTATAAGTGAAGTACGTTGGCAGGAAGAACAGGATTTTTGGTAAGGCAACTACCGACTTATTAGCACAAAATCAAACAGGGGAAATGCAGGAGTTGGTTTAATAATGAATAAGAAACTAGGGCAGCGGGTAAGCTACTACGACCAGCATAGTGAAAGAATTATTGTCCTCAAGATAGACACCAAACCAATGCCCACCACAATAGTGCAAGTCTATATGCTTGCTAGTTCAGCGGATGTTGAGGAAATCGAAAGAATATGTGAAGAGATAGAAGATTTAATACAGTATGTAAAAGGCGACGAGAATCTAATTGTGATGCTGGACTGGAATTCAGTGGAAGACCAAGGAAGAAAAGTTAATACAGTAGCAGAATTCGAATTGGGACAACGGAAAGGAAGATGAAGTCGGCTGGTTGAATTCTGCACTGATCATTGACAATACTTGGTTCAAACACCACACACGACGGCTGTATACGTGGACGAGACCTTGAGACATTGGAAGGTATCAAGTAGACTCAATTATGATTAGGCAGAGATTCAGAAACCGGGTGTTGGATTGCAAAACTTTCCCAGGAGCAGACATGGACTCTGCCTTCAAATTGTCGGTCATGCAATTCCATCTGAAGTTGAATAAATTGAAAAAAGGAAGGAATGCAAGGAGATGGGATCTAGGCAAGTTGAAAGAAAAGAGTGTGACGGGTTGTTTCAAGAATATATTCCTAAATATATTCCTAAGGACTAAATGAAAAGGCTGAAGGAAACACAATGGAGGAAGAGTGGATAGTCATGAAAAATGAAGTCAGTAGGGATGCTGAAGAAATGTTAGGAAGAAAGAAAAATCAACTAAGAGTCAATGGATAACTCAGCAGATACTGGACCTGATTGATGAACGACAAAACTACAAGAATGCTAGAAATGAAGAGGGCAGAAAAGAATACAGGGTTTAAAGAATGAAGTGGATATTAAGCGCAAGGTATCTAAGGAAGTATGGCTGAAGGAGAAGTGCAGGGATGTCGAAGGTTGTATGGTCCCAGGAAAGGTAGATGCTGCATACAGGAAGATCAAGGAAACCTTTGGAGAAAGGAAATCTAGGTGTATGATTATTAAGAGCTCAGATGGAAAGCCACTTCTAGGGAAAGAAGACAAAGCAGAAAGATGTCAGGAAAATATCCAACAGTTGTATCAAGGTAAAGATGTAGATGATTTGGTTCTGGAACAAGAAGAGTGTGTTGATGCTGATGAAATGGGAGACCCAATTTTGAGGTCAGAGTTTGACAGAGCTATTAGAGACCTAAATGAGAACAAATAACCTGTAATTGATGACATTCTCTCTGGATTACTGACTGCCTTAGTAGAAAGAAGCATGACAACTTTATTCCATTTAGTGTGTAAGATGTATATGACAGAAGAAGTGCCATCCGATTTGTGGCAGAATGTTGTTATACCTATTGCCAAGAAAGCCGGTGCTGACAAGTGTGAAAACTACCACACCATCAGTTTAGTATCTCATGCCTGCAAAATTTTAACACGTATTATTTACAGAAGAATGGAAAAACAAGTTGAAGCTGAGTTGGGAGAAGATCAATTTGGCTTCAGAAGAAATGTAGGAACACGTGAAGCAAGCCTGACTTTACGTCTGATCTTAAAGAATCGAATTAAGAAGGGCAAGCCCACGTACATGGCGTTCGTAGATCTAGAAAAGGTATTCGATAATGTTGATTGGACCAAGCTTTTTAAGATTCTGAAGGTGATTGGGATCAGATACCGAGAACGAAGAATTATCTACAATCTGTATAAAATTTGGTCTGCAGTCACAAGAATCGAGGGCTTTGAAAAAGAAGCAGAAATCATGAAAGGAGTGAGCCAAGGCTGCAGTTTGTCCCCCATCCTTTTCAATGTTTACAAAGAACAGGCAGTAAAGGAAATGAAAAAGGAATTTGGAAAGGGAATCACAATCCAAGGGGAGGAAATCAAGACCTTGAGATTTGTCGATGATATCGTTATTTTATCTGAGACTGCAGAAGATCTCGAGAAGCTATTGAATGGTATGGACGAAGTCTTGGGTAATGATTACAAGATGAAAATAAATAATTCCAAAACAAAATTAATGGAGTGCTGTCGAACGAAGGCAGGTGATGCAGGAAATATTAAATTAGGAAATGAAGTCTTAAAGGAAGTAGGTGAATATTGTTACTTGGGTAGTATAAAAACTAACGATGGGAGAAGTAATGAGGCATAAAATGCAGACTAGCACAAGCAAGGAAGAGCTTTCTTAAGAAAAGTAATTTTCTCACTTCAAGCATTGATATAGGAATTAGAAAGATGTTTTTGAAGACTTTCATCTGGAGCGTGGCATTGTATGGAAGTGAAACATTGACGATAATTAGCTCAGAAAGAAAGAAAATAGAAGCTTTTGAAATATGGTGTTACAGAAGAATACTGAAGATGAGATGGATAGATCGAATTACGAATGTAGAGATACTGAATCGAATTGGTGAGGGGAGATCGATTTGGCTAAATTTGACGAGAAGAAGAGATAGAATGATAGGACACATCTTGAGACACCCGGGACTTGTTCAGTTGTTTTTTGAAGGAGGTGTAATCGGTAAGAACGGTACGGGTAGACCAAGGTATGGATATGACAAGGAGATTAGAGCTGATGTAGGATGCAATAGCTACGTAGAAATGAAAACAATAGCACAGGATAGCGTGGCATGGAGGGTAGTCTATGGGATGACTCACACAACAACATTTAACTTTCGTTCCTTCATCAATAAATTTATCTTTATATTATTGAATTATTGTTAATCATTTCTCCAGTTGTTAAGAAAGTTTACTGTTTAATTGTTAAAAGTAGAATATTAAAAAATTCTTCTCCCTGCATCCACTGCCTTTCCCGTGCATACTATCTTCAAAATATTCAATCCATCACTTGGTATGACTGCTGCCACCCATATCCCATCTCCTGAAAAGAAACAGTCCCACTCCCTGACTTTATCAAAGTTTTCCAAAACGGCATAAAATCAGTCTCCATATGGTCCGTAGAAAATTTGCTGTATGAAGTTTTATTGTACCTACTGATGGCATATCTTGCAGATCGTAACTGAATGTTCTAAGCAGAAATTATCTCCGCAGTTAATACAAGAGAATCTTGACAAACTTGTCATCTTTGATTGCTCTGTGCATGTGGTACAACATTTCCGCTTGTTTACTTCAGAGGAACTTGTTGCAGCTTCTTGTTCCACAGGTGCTCCAAACCTCTGCAAACTGTTCTGAAGTTACATTGGGATACCTGTTGATTACTCATTTCCCATGCTAAGGTATTCAGAAGCCCGTTTCTTAGCCAACTATTTCAAAAAGCTCCTACGGTATTTCAATAGAACTTGATTTCCGGTCAGACTGACTTGGGCATTGATTCCCTCTACGTTCAAAATGGGGATAAAGATAATCAATGGCCAGCGTCGTGTATTTCTTGCTACACTGAAAGTTGAAGCCAGTTTGTCAACTACGTCTGTAGCTGATTTTGCGTCGTTGTAAAAAGTTATCACGGTGGGTTCGGAGTTTTCACATGTACTTTCATCAACTGAGTCGTCAAAATGCAAATTTAATATGATAATAACATTTCTTCCCTGTTTCGGCACATAGGACACAATCGTCCATTTCTCATGAAATACGACCGTACTGGACCACTGGCCTCTCTTTGGCGTTAAGTACCTCATTTGTATGTCAGCGTTTCTTTGGAGTCTCTACAAAACACAAGTTTTGTTTTTGCGTTCGTAGACTAGACGTGTCTGTAGTACTACATCGACCAATTCCATAGATAGATTCTGAAAGTCCTTTCACAACGTCAGCTGGCTTATTGCTTACAAAAAAAGACCTTATGGCTGCTTTCCAGCGTATAACTACAAGTTGTAGGAATAATACAGATTTTCATCAATCAACACAAAAATTCTGACCCCGTACTTGGCAGGCTTTAAGCCACACTTGTCGTGAAACCCTTCCGGCTTTTCGTCAATTGTTACGTTACTGCCTAGCGAATAATATGTCTGGAAGATTTTTACTAATCTTGAAAAAGTATCTCAGACTGGTGCAAGACTATCATTCTGGGCTCGTATTTTACGAGTGTTTTTTCGTGAAATTTGATACACCGTATGGGAAATTTACCTGTTTTTAAGTTCATTACATGACGGATAATTCTGCGCCGGCCCCATCAGTTCCCCATAAATCTTCTAAGATTTGTCTGTTACTACGAAACATTCTTGCTAAGTCGAGAAGATCAATGAAAGCTTTAATTTCTACTAGGTTGGTAGAATATATATCTCTTCCTCGAGCGTAGTTTTCTCGTACACATTCAATACATTTATTAGGAAATTCCACAATTTCTTGAAGCATTTCTTTCCTTTTTAACCATGATTTCAAAGGTGTCTTGGCGTTTCAATCTTCTCCAGTAATTCCAGGTACGCGTCTGGGCAAGTTCTGTGGCCGCGTTTTTTTTGGTTAAATTTTGGCTCCATTGTGAAACTGATAGACATGTGTAACAAGAAAATAAACTATTTGGACATAACAATCAACGGGAATAATACATACATACATACATTATCATTATAGACTGTTATGCCTTTCAGCGTTCAGTCTGCAAGTCTCTGTGAATTTACTAAATGCCGCCACAATCCTCGATTTGCAACTAGTGTTGTGGCCTCACGGGAATAGTGAGAACCTATATTACAAATTATACAGAAAGCCCACTCAGACGTCGCACACTATTGACAACAAGTCAAACCACCCATACACACAGAAAATAGCAGGAATTAATACAGTGATACACAGAGCTATTTCCATACCAATGAGTACAACGGATTTCAATGACGAGATACAAATCATTAAACAAATCGCGAAAGAAAAAAACACCATCATCATTGGTTATTTTACTATCCAAGTAAAAATATTCATCTACTACCTTCAGGACTTCATTTCCTATTATAATATTACTTGCATCACCTGTCTTGGTTCGACTGCACTCCAATACTTTTGTTTTGGACTTAATTATTTTCATCTTGTACTCCTCCCCAAGACTATGTCCATACCGTTCAGCAACTTCCCGAGATATTCTGCAGTCTCAGATAAAATAACAATATCATCGGTTTATCATATCGAAACAACATTTAGATATTTGAAGTTTCAGAGCAATACACTGAAGAATATTAAGGACATGCTGTAGCCTATTATGTTCCTCCTTGCTAGATTCTGAAATTACTATATCATCATGTAACACTCCCACGCCGTCTATATGACGCAATAGTGCCTCCATAATTCAATGAGAATCAGAGGGTGCGGAACTAATACCAAAACAGTCTTGAATAAGGAAACAACACATGTCGTATTAATTGCTGTGTACTTCGGTGAATTCTCGTCCAATTCGCATTGCTGACACGCATCTTGGAAATCTAACTTCGAGAAATACCGCACTCACACAAATGTTGCATAAATGTAGTCGATACGGGGTAGGGGATGAAATGAAATGGAATGGCGTATGGCTTTTAGTGCCGGGAGTGTCCGAGAACAAGTTCGGCTCGCCAGGTGCAAGTCTTTTGATTTGACTCCTGTAGGCGACCTGCGCGGCGTGATGAGGATGAAATGATGATGAAGACGACAAATACACCCAGCCCCAGTGCCAGCAAAATTAATCAATCATGGTTAAAATTCCCGACCCTGCCGAGAATCGAACCCGTCACCCCTGTGACCAAAGGCCAGCACGCTAACCATTTAGGTATGGTGCCGGACGGGGTAGAGGATAATCTGTGGTCTCTAAATTAGGGTTAAGAGTTATTTTAAAACCCCCACATATGCGGACTGACCTGTCCGGCTTTAATATTGATACTGTAGGCGTAAGCCAAGAACTAGTCTGAACACGGTTAAAAAATGTAAGATCCACCGATCGGCCCATCTCACACTCTAAATTCTCTGTCAACGCTAAATGCAAATAGTGGAATTTACGAACCACTGGGGCAATATTTTCCTTAACATGCAAGGTAAGTTAACGTTTATTATATGTTCCTAAATTACCGCTAGAAAGTGAAGTATAACTTTTCGAAATTGATTTAACATCAGCATCCTTTCAATTTATCTTATAAAAATGCTTTCTGCTGTATGTGTCAGAAACACATTATTACTAGATAAACCGAGATTCAACTGTTGAAAGTCTAAACTACCAAACAGATGGTGTCCTTTTCTCTCAACAATTAAAAATTCCATTTTATAAACCCAATTGTCATATTTTACATCAGCCGTTATTTCCCCTGCCTGCTTAGTAATATGACCAATGTGTTTGTCAAAACAAATAATATATACTGAATCCAAATGGTTCATATAATTGGCATATAATATTAAAAATGGTATAAAGTCAAGGGAATAATGAAGTTACAAGAGATGCCGGATATATGTTGTAATCCCGCTTGCTCAAGTCAGTAGTCAGATAGTACACGTGTCAGGGTCATTTGATTGCACAAGAGGGAAGCAATGGAATCTTCAATTCTAGAGAATTTGAATTAATTGATCATGATTTACATGCCACTGAGGCTGAAAAGCCCCTTTATGTAGCGTCTTCATATAATACAATACAGGTTTATGAACACACTAACTATATTTTTATAATATTAAAGTATTAAACTAAACGTGAAACTTAAAAAGAAATGAAAGTACAAATACCAAATCCATTAAGGTTAAAACATACATTATATAAGAAGTAGGAAAGTAAATCATTAAGCCCATTTACTATTTTAGACTACATGGATCTAAAGAATATAAAGCAAAGGAAGAGAAACAATTTTCTTCGAAATATACATATTCCTGATTGTTAGACACAAGAATGCCTGATATCAGCCTCTTGCGTACTCCTCCAGAAAGATAGATATTAAGGAATGCTTTAGTTGGGTACAGTTAGTGCTATCTGCGAAACGGTGAAGATTAAAGACGTTAAAGATACGTGATGCAGTGCAAACAAAGGATTTGTTAAATTTAGTGGTACGATGAAGGGGAATTTGAAGGGTGGTTTTTGTAAACCTATTATCCCTGTTATGTACCGACTCCATAGGTTTAAATGCATTGTAAAGGTAGGATGGTGTCTTCATTTTGAGAGTTTTGTGCGTAGCAACAGCTACTGAGATTTCCCCACGTTCATGGAGTTTCAACCATTGTAGCTGTATGTAATAGGGTGTTATGTGTTCATCACACCTGGCATTTGTAACGTAACGAACACATGCGTTTTGTACACTCTGTAGTTTTGTACGACTAACCATAGTCAATTATTAGAAATATAAGACTTTGAACAAGTAGTTTTCGCATGAAAGGTGGTGTACATGACACGTTAGTTTCAAAATATGCATGGATGATACATCTTTTAGGATTGCATTTGACGTGTGATTAGATCAGGATAAGGTTCTGTCGAAAATTAGACCTAGATTGTTAACGGTGTCACTATAATAAATATCTGCCTCTAGAATTTGTATTGCTGGGAGGGATTTGAGGTCAACAGGTTTCAGGGGTTTTGTATAACCTATGCAAATAAGCTGGGTCTTAGCTACATTTAATTGGGGGCTAAAATGCGTTATACAAGGGAGAGAAAGTATGCGACAGAGATACTCAACATTTAAGTTGGTAGGACTTCTAAACAGTGAATCAAAGCACAGCGCGCTCGAAGCTGAATAAGAAAAAATATGGACGCCAGAATGAAAGCCCCACTATATTGGTAAAAATCCACAGGGATATAGCGTTGAAGAAGATTTAGACTTCTGCGTAGTCGGAAAATTAAGACGATGTATCATAGTAAATTATTGTAATTCATAAATGTGGCTATTAAAGGCAGGATGTAATGCAACTGATCAGGGGATTCCCTAAGCTCTACGCCACGAGGCAAGCGCACGACAGGATCCCACGAACGGTTTGGACGTAGATGTGTGGTGTTCGCCGTGGAACAGGAATTTGAGCATATCTCAGCCTAACACATACTATATTGAGAACGCATAACTGAATCCGCTGGATTTATTATTATTGGAGAATTTGGAGTAGAAATTGCTAACATTTTCGAGATATAAAGTATCACGTGTATTAACCTGTTCGTCGGGTAGTAAGGACAGAGATGGCGTAAAATCGCGGGACGCTTTGCAGTGCTACGGTGTGGAATTCGTGGAGTTTGCAGAGACGGAGTATTTACTAAACCGTGACAAGATTGAAATGTGTAATTGTGTATAATTTATGTGTAAATTCCCTGTGTATTTTAGTGTGAAAATGCGAGTGATATCGTGTGCGATGTCGTACAAAGTACGGGTCGAGAAATTGGAGATCTAGAGAGGCGTTCATATACACGGCAATACTACCGTTATGATGGAGTGAATCAAATCATGGGGGCCGATCTGAAGGCCTTAATGCTGTATGGCTGACATGGAACGACGCCGGATTCGATAAGTACCTCTTGATTTATATTATTAAATATATGCATGTCAGCAGTAGTTAAATTTGTAAATAATTTTCTTGCATGAAATGATGAAGTTCAATTTTTATTTTTCAATGTAGCAAGGGTTAGCTAGATATAAGGAGTAAATTTCAATACTGATGCCTTGGGGGAGTGAATATGTGTAGAATAAGAGACGTGCGTTGAGATGATCTTTGATAAAAATATGACTTGTGATCTTCTAATAGGATACTCGTGTGTGTAAATATATTAATTAGAATATATGGCATTCAGTACGTGTTTGTAGTCATTGGCGTATGTTAGCGAGAGTTTATGGCATGTTGCATGGATAACTTTAATCGTCGAGACAGAGTTCATTGATATCATGAAGAAGATATGAACCAGTGACTGGTCATGCACATTACAGTGGATATTTAGAGATTGTTTCATCAATCAGTAGAATATATTTGACCAGTAAATGAAAATGTGCTATGAGGGAATAGATATTCTGTCATATACTTCATTTTTGTGATTTACTTGAGCGTAGCTTGGAGTAGAACCTTTAGCATTCAAACGCCAGTAGCAGGTAACGAACCAGTGATATTAGAGAACGAGATATTTGAATATACTACCGGCAAACAAAGTAAATTGTTTCTCTCGATAAGTTACGAATCCTGGTGATAATTTGAACCAGTAGACATGTGAAGCGTGTGATATATATTGTGTATTGGAAGCGTTGTATCCTAATGAATAATTGATATTGTAGCCCAAGGAGATTTAAGTATACGGAAGATGATTTGAGAGGAACATATGGAGTTAATTAGAACCGAGAGATATTAGTTTGTGTTGACATAAATAATTGCCGTGCGTGTGAAGTGAATAAATGAGTTGCGTTTCCAGATGAGATGTTCTTACTGCTCTGCGTGTTTGTTAAAGAGATATATAAACCACGTTGGATAGGGTCTTAAATGAAAGAATAAATGTTTTTATCAGATAATTCCGATTGAATTAGTATAGGAATAGCTCATTGAGATTAAAGATTTAATAATATTATTCGTGATATTCCATTGCAAGGTAGGGGATTTTATAGGCCACTGTAATGTTGCGATCCAGAGGGTCGGACTTCGATTACCGACCAGGTAAATGAACATGATATTCCTGGTGATTATCATGATGATTGATTTTATTTGTTGTATATGTGACTTACATTTACTGTGTATTTAACAACGCAAATTTTAATTTGTGGTTGTACCTCTGTTGGATTTTTGTGAATTCATTTCAAGTGGTTGTTGTGTTTGAGACAAAAAGGTTTTGCCCTATTGTCACAGATTCAGTGTAGATTAAGTTCTTTTGGTGAGAATTTAAATTAGTTTCAGCCCCTTCGCTACAAGTTAATGTTTATTTTATGTATGAGTGAAACAGGTGATCATGCGTATGTGAAGTAATAATTTATTGATAAATCAGAATGGTAACTTAATCGTATTTGCATTAGTGGTAAATATCGATCCAGTTGCGGTCCGTGTTGGGTGTATATACATGAGAGGACGAAGCCGATATAAAAGAATGATATAATAGCTTTTACATTTAATAATCTTTAGATACTGTATAATAATTGTTAACATTGTAATGATTTAATAATTTCTAACAGTTAATGAGTTAATGATTGAACATCTTGTAATGATTTCATAATTTATAATAATAATATTTTTATGTTAATAAATTAATAATTTTTTGAAAATATAATGTGTTAATGATTTTGTATGAAGTTCAATAATTTATATTCAGAAAGAATATATTCATTGATAGAAGGAAGATTGGATACGAATTAAGAGAGTTCATGTATAGAGGAATGTATTTCAAATTTTTGGATTTCGAAAAGGTAACTCAAGTGAAGATGATAGATGTAATAACGGTCAACTATATATTTTTTTGAAATATGTACTAACCAACTGTAAGAAAACCCGAGATGTATAAATAAAAAGAACAAGTTGATTAAATTAATGTCGGCATATGATAATGAAATGTGATAACAGTTCAATTAGGTGAGACGTGTTTGGACGAATTTCGAATTTAGTAAGAAGATTGTTGTTTTCATGGTAATATTTGATGATGGAAGTAAATTGATTCGATATTTAGGCCGTCTTATGAATTGTGGTAGAGAAAGGCATTAGTGAGTGACTCGAAAATAATAATTGAGTGAATTAAACCCTTATAAGGCAGTACTCAATAAAACACTTTCCTTTCTAACTAGCTTTATTTACATGCTCTATAAGTGCTAAATAATACAATTTGACAGAAAAAACAATCCAGTGCTCAGGAGGTGAGTAATAAGATGGGAACATACTTCCCACCGCCTGCTGTCCGCCATTCAGAAGTGGGAACATATTTCCCACCTACGGACACAATTTCAGTTCAGTTAGTTCACTTTTAATTTAGCAAAAATATTTCGGACACCTATGTGGGCTAGGGGAAGCATACTCCTACATACAGTTTGAAAGAAATTTATATCTCAGAACTCTTCAGTTGGTAAAAGGAAGTAAATAATCTCAGACCAAATGAGAAAAATGCACAGTAAACAAGGAAAATTAATGTAAATAGTATATAGACTTATAGAATGTCGATTTTTACCCTATTTTCACTTCATAAATCTTGTTCACATCAGGCGTTGTGCTGGCACAATATATCTTTTCAGATGTTTTCCAAAGAAACTAAGGATTCCAAGGAGATCAGAATGGTTCCACAAACATTCCCGAGAGTGCAGCACACATCAATACATTGGAAATAAACTCCCAGCGCCCAGAAATGGCAAAAACCGAGATGGGAAAATAATTCCCACCGCCTTATAAAGGGTTAAACAAATTTTACATATGAATTAAGCTAGAACATGATTATAGTTGACCGGGTGTTATGAGTGACATCCATGCACAGTGAAATGTTAGCCAAATTATTTTATTTGTGTAGGGACTTTTTTTTTACTTTGCCGAAGTTTATCTTTCTTAAATAAATTTGTGTTTTACCAAACGTTCTCATTCAGATTTTTTATTTCAATTTATCTTCTCCCTTACCCTTCCTGCTCAATAATTTAAGGTCAGTTATATTATTCTAAGATATCTCTGTGGGTGTTACCCGTTTAGAGACCCTGGGATTATTTTTGCCGGTAACACATTTCACATGCATGAAGGGTAGAACTGTGACATTTAAGGTCTATATTGATTGGCAGGGAATTTTATGTGACGGGACTATACGCTACGTGTTCCACGCCGAGTGTTCACCGGCGAAATCCAAGGGGTAACTTTCTTTTTGTTTTTTATATAACCTGTTGAAGGGTGTAGACCAACGTTATCACTACGAGAAGAGACGGATAAATTTATTATACTGCTGGACTCTCCATTCACAAGAAATACATATTTAAAACTTCTCGTAATATCAAAACTTTAGATTCAGCGCCGTAACAAACATTCTTCGAGTGTGTATGAAAAATCTGATGACATATTTTAGGAAATATAAACAATGATGTTATGAAATAAAATTAATTACGAAATGAATTAAGCAGTAAATTAATTCATTAGAAACCATGTGCCATGTGATTCACAACATTGAGGAATTTAGAATGTCAATTGAATCAGGAGTTAGTCTGGAGGACAGAGCTAAGAATATTTGGCGCAGACAGTGACGGACTCTCACTTGCTCACTTGCTACATACCAACTCACATGCTTATTTGCTGTTGGATTCTTGTAGACCTGAACAGCTGTTACTCGTTACCACGAGGAGAGCAGTTTCGCTTCTCAACCGTATGAAAATTTGTCTAGATTCACAGCAGACGTCAATAGTGTTCATGAAGAAAGTATGTATCACTACTTGTTAATTGTAGAGCCACGAGTTGTGAATCAATTCTAGTATTTTCATGTACAGTAAGTTTCGGTGAACATCAAGAGGTACCAGTTCATAACCGGACGAGGTGATGAAGACCAGCGTTAGGAAATGTATTTACCTCGAGGATATAAGCCATCTCATCACGTAGCATTAAGAAGGAGGACCGATGCCGACAGCGTCCTAGTGCCATGAATCCAGCATAGAAGGAAACCAGGGTTATCAAGACATCAATGTTAAGTCGACAATTCATTTTTACTGGGTATTATATGCTCTATGTAGCTGTAATAAGCAGTTAACTTTCTTCTTCAAGGGATCATTGGTTGAACAGTAGTTTAGTTAAATTTTAACAACTTTGTCACGTCATTTTCTTGCGTTATACGACGTTGAGTCTGTATTGTCTTCCATTATACGATTTTTAATGTGTGCGATGACTGAATGTCAAGATCATCGACTGTGCGGTTTTAAATAGTCATGTCATCGGAAGACTATCTGAGTTAAATATCAGCCATCGATTAACCTTTAGTAAATATTATCTTTCCATTCAATTACTATAACATTGAGAAATGTGTACAGGTAATATTTTTGCACTTCGAAATTTATTTCTCCTATATTTTTCCCAAAAGTTTTTGCTACATTTTCACAAGGGATTAAGCTCATTTGACTTGCGAATGCTACGGTCGTGATATGGACAGATTTCTTTTGCATCTGACTTCCAGGTTAAAGGAGGAAATTGTTTGATTATTACACTTATTTGTGGTTGCAGTCATTTATATCATTTTACCCGTCATATTTTGGACGGATGTTGCGAATTATATTGATAATTTCCTCTCATATTGTGCCATGTGGACAGATGTCGTATTGGATTATGATAATTTTATGTGCTATTTGCGGACGAATCTTGGCCTCATTATGGCCCTAAGCACATGTATTCTATTTTCTGCGATGTAGTGTATAAAGATGAATGAATGTTTAAGGATACTTTATCGTCACTTGACATATATGCGGTTGGTTGTTTTCCATGAGAGAACCATAGACGGTAGCGTCTTCACAGAGTATTATCGAACCACGAGGTAAACTACATGTCTTCTTATAAAATAAAATTGAGCGCATGAGATTATTAGAACCTATTGTTACAATTGATGAGCTTTATCACAATGATGTCAAGTCGTAGCTGTATGAGACTGCTCAGATCCTCAATACTCGATAGATTCTCGTAACGGCTTTTGTTCGATGTAGGTATTGATAATGTTATCAGTCACCACTACCCAAAATATGTCCATCGGATTAATTACTGTGTTTCAGGTCATCCTTTATGGGATCAGTTCATCTCCAGGAAATTGGATGAAACACGGCACGTGTTGTATATTGGTAAAATAGTACTTTCTAGTCGTAGTTGATTGAATTACTTTCCTTGGTAGATTATGGTAACCGGAGATGTATTACTTGCATAATTGTTTATTTATGATTTTTCCACAGGTTGAGTGCTTTTCATTTTATTGTAATTTATTGATGCGTGTGTCACCATCGTTGCCTTACGTTTCGGCGTTGTGTCAAGGTCATTACACATGGTTAAAGATTTATTTTAATTTTTAATTTTTTACTTTTGTCACGTAAAGTTACGTGAATTCAGAGCATAATTAAGTGGAAATTAAATTAATTTTTTTAAATTTTCGTTTCTTGTTTTGACCAGTCATGTAACTTAAATATTTAAAATCATGTTCCAGATTTTCCGGCATGATTTGATATACTCACGAGCATCATTCTCTTCTATATATTGTACCAGGAAGGCATACGTCCTGGCACATCCTTTTTTTTAAAAGAACGGCTGAGTTGTAACATCAGAAACAGCTACGCGAAGGAATGTTCTGGTCTCTACTGCTCCGTGCAAGTGTGAGGGAGACAGCGAGAGAGGGGAAGAAGGTGAAGTGACGTCAGCGCCACATGTTTTTCACCTCCTCTATGGAAAAGTCCAGACATTATTCTATAACATCTAAACGGCTTAACATATAAAAATGGGACATATACCATCGTGTAGCCCATAGTTCAAAGGTACAATGATAAAAATTTGAGATCAATCTATTCATTCGTTTAGAAGATATAACAACTAGAAATTCGGCATGCGTAACCACTCATCTGTCGCTTGACACAGTGAACTCGCTTCCAGCGGGGTATATATTGGTCAGCGACTTGAGAGGGATAGTCAGTTGAAATGTGCAACTCAATCATGACTGAAGGTCATGCTGCTTCGTCGCGTTGCGCGAGATACGAGTAAGTCGTATTGTAGGACTTTGAATTTCATTGTTCGAGTGGAAAACTTCAACCGCGTCGTGGAAGTGTGGAATATTAACAGGTACTATAAAATTGATTTTCGTCGTATAAGACTTACGAATTCCTTGAATAAATAGTGAACTCGTGATATCGACTGTGTATTTAAGTAGAACTTAGAATACAAGTGTTTAATTTGCCAGTTGACAGCCTTATGGACTTCGTTAGTTCGAGGTACAATTGAACTCTGTCGTGATCACATACGGTAATAAGCTTATTAGGAAACTGTGCGTGATTAATTAAGCCTACGATTAGTGGCAAATTCGTGAGTTTTGAGACATGTTTATCGTCTATAATTACGATTATGAACTATTTCAAGTATTATTCAACTCGAATTTTCAGTGATTAATAGGACTGAGTATAGTCAAACTTCACGTGTTTTCTTGAACATTCGATTAGTGTCGTGAAAAAAGGACTGAATATTAACAACATTTTATGGTGATACTAGGTAATACAAACCCTTATCATGAAAATCCACACATAAAATCCACTTAAGCAGTGAATGCCAGAATTTCAGAGGCTGTTGTAGAAGTTGTGTTAATTGCATTTACCAGTGAATTTAATGGACTGTGGTATTCATTCTAATGCTGAATTTACGACTTAATCTGTGGATATTATGATCTGTGCTAGTGTCTAATTTCATTTCATACAAGCTGCGTAGTGAACGACTGTGCTTTTGACTTCAGAAGTGATCCCATTTTATTACCACAGAAACATAACGTGTAATTCGAACTGTGACCTAAACTGTGTTAGTTCAAGTCACATGTTCACTGCCATATTACAAATGTGCAAGTACAAATTGTGCATTTAAACTTATCTGTGTGTGGAATGCAACTCATTATTAAGAATTGACAGTGTTACGTCGTGCAGTACAGTGCCAATTGGACTTTCTCGTGTTTCTACATTTCTTTTTAAAAATACCGGAAATCTTGGCGAAGTGTCGTAATCTCACACTACTTTGAACGTCGTATCCAGCGTGGGATTATTCGTGGTATCTTCGAGGGATTATTCGTGGTGACTTCGTGGGATTAAGACGGGTAACTTCGTGGGTTCATGACGTGGTAACTTCGTGGAATGGGACGTGGTTCGCTGCTGGTGCTGAGTTCGAGTTCAGGCTGTTCGATGGAGAAGTTCCAGTCATCAAGCTGCAGAGCCATACTTCAACCATTCTTATAAGCAAAACTCAGGTGATATATGTGTATTTTACATTTTCTTGAGTGAGTAATTACACTTAAACATTAACTGACTTATTAATCAGGCACTCAATCTTTCTCAATATTCAGCAGCGCCACGCATATTAAGTGAAAAGTGCCTAGTCTAATAAAATAATTTTGATCGTGTGAATTCCAATCCTACTACTTATTTAAATTATAGGAGGTCATTTAACAAGACTTTAGGTCATATTTAAATGAACTTTGGGGTCTCTCCAAAGCAAGTATAAATGGAGATCAATTTTTAAATGAAACTTAGGATGCTTTTTCTTTCAGTGTTATCTGAAGTCACTTCATAACAACCTAATTGAACTGTAGGGCTTGTTCTTCATCAAGTGCATAATTTAAAAATCTTGTTCAATTTATTTACCTGAACTGTAGGATGTTTGCAACAAGTGATTGAAATCATTAATTGGACTGTAGGATTGCTAAAGCTAGTACAATTTGATACTATGTTTAATGATTTTAAACAGACCTTAGGTTTGCACCAATAGTGATTGATTTAATTATCTTTGAATTCTAAAAATCTTGGTAAATTGGCAAAAGTGATTGAATGAAGATTTATGATCAAAGTTTATTTTTTTGAATTTGTATCTATGCGTGAAAACTTAGATGAACTGTAGGGTGTATTGAAATTATTGAAAGCTGATATTCATTCTGAACATTACATAAACACCGAGTGGATGTGTAGGACAAAGACTTTATTTTGTTCAATCGTAACAGCGTATACAATTCAGTCACTTAATTTCATGTTGAAGATATCAATGGAAGATTTAATTTTTAATGAATGAGAAGCAGGGTTATTTTCTTGAAATTATTAATAAAATCTTGTCAAAATGTTATCACCATCTATCATTCGCCCTGCGAAGTCATCCTTCTCTGTACCTGATCCGATAGCAACCGTACACAACCTGAGATCCTTCCCATGCTCTTGCCCAACATCATTTTCCCGGTACAATATATATAAAGTAACTTGTCCTGACTGACAGATTCATCATCGCCGAGCATAAACTACTGGACATAAAGAAATGAAATATCGGGGATACCTTCATATTAACACGTAGGTGCTTGCTAAGAGAGGATTTTTGGATATTCCGTCGCTAAGGGGGTGAAAAAGGGGTTGATTTTTTAAAATAACTGTATCTATATCTCAAAACTTTAAAGGTTTACAGATGTAAAATTTGGTATTTAGAATCATCTTTAAAAATAAGGAAACACGTATTCTTTTGTTTTCGGAAAATCCCAATATGAGGGGTGAAAAAGGTAGAAAAACTGGTTGAATGCCTTTAGTGAGGATACTTATATCTCAGAAACTGAAGATATTACAGACCTGAAAATTGGTATTTGGGATCTCATTTTGAAAATAAAGAAACACGTATTTTTGTTTTTGGAAAATCCAATTAATGGGAGGGCGAAAAAGGGGGTGGTTTTTTAAAATGAGTGTAACTATGTCTCAAAACTTTGAAAGTTTACAGATGTAAAAATTGGTATTTAGAATCTGCTTTAAAAATAAAGAAACACGTACTCTTGTTT
Source organism: Anabrus simplex (assembly GCF_040414725.1). Lineage (NCBI taxonomy): Eukaryota > Metazoa > Arthropoda > Insecta > Orthoptera > Tettigoniidae > Anabrus > Anabrus simplex. The sequence goes on along the minus strand of NC_090266.1, from coordinate 352,141,902 downwards.
TCGGAAAATCCCAATCGGAAGGGTGAAAATTGGTGAAAAGGGTTGAATGCCTTTAATGAGGATACTCATATCTCAGAAACTGAAGATATTACAGACCTGAAAATTGGCATTCGGGATCTCCTATAAAAATAAAGGAACACGAATTTTTTTTTGTTTTTGGAAAATCCAATTAATGAGCGGGGTGAAAACGGGGTGAATTTTTAAAATGAGTATATATATATATATATATATATCAAAACTTTTAAAGTGTACAGATATAAAAATTGGTATTTAGAATCCCCTTCAAAAAGAAAGATCCACATATTTTTTGTTTCCGGAAAATCCCAATAGGAGGGGTGAAAAGGTTGAAAAAGGCTTGAATGCCTTAAATGGGTATACTTATATCTCAGAAAGAGAAGATATTACAGACCTGAAAATTGGTATTTGGGATCTCCTTTGAAAATAAAGAAACGCCTATTTTTGTTTTTGGATAATCCAATTAATGGGGTTCAACAGGAGTGAAAAAATTGCGGTGAACGTTTAGAAAGGCTATATCTACAGTATATCTCAGAAACGTAAAATTTTACAGACGTAAAAACTGGTATTTGTAATCTCCTGTAAAAGTAAGGAAACAGAGGTGATTTGTTTTTGGAAACTCCTCTTAAGGGAAAATAAAATGGGGTGAAATTTTAAAATGAGCATTTGTAGAGTATATCTCAAAAACTTAACATGTTACCGAAGTGAAAAATAATATTTTTATCTCGATTAAAAATAAATAAACATTTTTTTTTGTTTTCTGAAGAAACACTTGAGTGGAGGGGTAAAAGTGGCTGAAAATGGGGTTTAATTATTTTAATTGGGATATTGATATCTCAAAAGCTGAAGATGTTACAGATGTGAAATTTGGTATTTGGAATCTCCTTTAAAAATAAAGGAATACATTTGATTGTTTTCGGAAATCCACCCAAAGTGGGGATGGAAATTGAAAAATTCGTTGAATTATTTGTATGAGGATACTATTACCTCGAAAACGAAAAATTTTGCAGACGTGGAAATTGGTACTTGGACACTGCTATAAAAATTAAAGAAACACGTATTCTCGGAAAATCCAATGAAGGGGGGGGGGGGAGGTAAAAGTATTGAAAGATTAATTGAATCAATTGTATGTAGATACTTACATCTAATAAGAATTAAGATGTTATTGACGTAAAAACTGGTATTTGAGTCTCCTTTAAATACAAAGGAAAAAGCGTTTTGGGGGGAAATCATCTTGGGGGTGGGGGTGAAAAGGAGAATTCCTTTTATGAGGACACATATCTCAAAAACTGAAGATGTTAGAGTCGTGATAATTGGTATTTAGAAGATCCTTCTCTATTAAAGGAACAAGTATTTTTAACGGCTAATTCACTTAAGGGGGGATGGGGAGTGTGAAAGGAAGTGAAAGAAAAGTGAATTCTTTTTATGAGGATACTTACATCTCAAAACTGAAGGTAACAGACGTGAACAGGCTGTCAATCACACCCTCTCTCTTCTACCCTGGCACTTGCTGCAAGTGGGTGAAGTCCAAGAGGCAGTGGAACTGTTCTATGACTGGACTCGTGCTGTGATCCGTGACCTTGTTCCCACTCGTAAAACATCCGCCAGATGCCCACCTTGGAAGACAAGTGACACCAAAATTGCAGAAATTTATAAAACCAAAGCCTGAAAAGACTGGAAAAGGTCACCTACTGAAGCCAGTTATAAAACCTTTTCTGACCTTCGCAAACACCATAAGCAGCTTCTAAAACGGGATTACTAGGACTACATAAACTCTGTCTGCCTAGAAGTAAGAAGTAATAGGAAAATATTCTGGTCTCTGATAAACAGCAGGAAAAATACAAAGCGTGTGCCAGACACAGTGACTTGGGGTGATAATTTAGCCAGTGGTAGTAATAGACCGTAAATTTTCAACGATTACTTTGCGTCTAATTTTGTTGCACCTGTTCAGTTCCCAGATTTTCCGTGTATTGATTCTGTTCCTTCTCATAGTCTCAGTAATCTTTCCACCTCTGAGTCAGAAGTCTATTCTTTACTTTCCTCCCTGCCAGAAAATAAACCTACTGGTCCGCATGGTCTCAGTCCTGTCTTCCTTCAGAATACCGCTACGACTCTTGCCCATCCTATTGCTGTTATATTTAACCGTTGCTTCTTAGCCGGCTACTTTCCTGACGACTGGAAAATTGCTAACATCACTCCGGTTTTTAAAAGTGGAAAGAGGTCTGATGTCAGAAACTATCGTCCGATTTCTACATTACCCACTCTGTCACTCATCTGTGAAAAGATTATCCACCAGCGTCTTCTTTCTTTCACACATTCTCATATATCGTCCCAGCAGCATGGTTTTCTTCCTGGTAGCTCCTGCCTAACTAATCTGGCTGTTCTTCTCCATCGTGCAACAACTACTCTTAATGCCGGTTCTCAGTTGGACGTGTGCTACATTGATATTGCATTTGCTTTTGATACCGTAGACCACGCACTTCTTTCCTATAAACTTTCAGAACGTTTTGATATCCATGGTCGCTTCCTAACTCTCCTGCAGAGCTTCCTCGATACCAGAACTCAGCGTGTGGTTCTTGATGGGTTCAGTTCGACTCTTGTTATGGTACATTCTGGTGTCCCACAAGGCAGTGTTCTAGGTCCGCTTCTTTTTGTCTTATTTATTGACGATCTCATTAATTCTATATCCTCCGTTTCTTGTGAAATTCTACTATTTGCAGATGACTGTAAAATATTCAAACAAATCGATTCTTTATCAGACGTGAACTCCTTACAGAGTGGGCTTAATTCACTCTCTGAATGGTGTTCCACATGGCGTCTTAAGCCTAATCCTACCAAGTGTTCCTCTATTTCGATCACGCTTCTTAAATCCCCTATTCCCAGTAAATACTCCCTCCTCGGTAACCTGTTCCCAACTCTAACAGAACAAAATGACTTAGGAGTGATGTTTGACAGTAAATTGTTATTTGTCCCCCATTTGCAAAAGATAACCGCACGAGCAATGTCACTTCCCGGTTTGTTGTATAGATTTTCTGACATCACCGATATCCACGCCCTCCGAGGCTACTATGTATCTTGCATCCTACCGATTATTGAATTCGCGTCTCCCATTTGGTCTACCTCTTCACACACTAATCTGAATCATATTGACTGCGTGCAGTCATTCTTCTGTGCCATTGTTAGAGCCAGAGTATCTGATTGTCGAAACTTGAGCAGTAATCAGATACTGGATAAGTTAAGCCATCACCCGTTATCTAGTCGCAGGAAAGTAGCCGACCTTAGATTCCTATATAACGCTGTTAACGGTTTATTTCGTTCTCCTGAACGTGTATCGTTCTTTTTCTTGCATGTTCCAACTCACAAAACCAGGATTAATCCACCCCTTCATATTCCGTATTCCCGCCTCCCTCTCGTTCAAAGAAGTTTATTTATCCGCATACCAACCATCCTTAAATCTTTATCTTCTGACAGGAACTTGGACATTTTTTTTCGTATGCCTCATTTAATCGATTCTTCCTTAACTTCATCTAATTCATTTTCTTCATATTACTTTTTTCTCTTCTCATTGCTGTCCTCTCTTTTGTACATAATGTATTATTTATTTATTTATTTATTTATTTATTTATTTATTTATTTATTTATTACTGTACTATACCGTTACTTATGTGTTATATCTGTATTTATCTTACTGTGCCTAGCTATAAGTTCTTCTCTTCGTTTTACGTTCAAACTTCAATTTTTCTCGTTCTTTTGACTTTATGTTTTGTTGTTATTTGTTGTGTCTCTACAGTTATTTTGTTAGTTTTTAATTTTTTCCCCTATTTTTATCATTCTATGTTTTTTCATCATTGTTCTTCCACTTATTTTTCAAGTTTGCCTAGTGCTACTCTATTGTAAATATATTTTTCATTGCGGAACTATGTAATTCGGCTTCTCGCTGTTTTGGTTTCCCAAATAAATAAATAAATAAATAAATAAATAAATAAATAAATAAATAAATAAATAAATAAATAAATAAATAAATAAATAAATAAATAAATAAATAAATAAATAAATAAACATTTGAAATAAGCGATAGGAATGACATTGACCGTGCAATTGTTCACCTCTATAATGAGGTCAATAATGCACGGAAGTATATCATTCGTGTCACCAGAAATCTCACGCACTTGCCTACGCGCGACGTTGGTCATGCATTTTGTTGTGGGTTCCAGACCATCAATAATAATAATAATAATAATAATAATAATAATAATAATAATAATAATAATAATAATAATAATAATAATAATAATAAATAATAATAATATTATTCTGGGCCGTCGTCAAAATGTGCGGACCGCACTGGGAACGGGTCCTGGCCGGGTAATGACTACGATTGCAGTCCGACCGCGGTTTCAGTACCGCCAAGGCATCCAAGAAGACACCACGCCGGATCTCCTCAAGGATTTGATCCATATTTAAAATGCTTATAAGAAAGGATGGCAAAGATTTAGGGGCCCAACTCACCGGGTGGAATACCAGGACCTAGCCCTGGAAGTACGAAATCGATTGCTGGAAAGAAAGATTGAAAAATGGGAGGAACTTTGCCGTAATCTCTCAGAAAACGAGTCAGATCACGAATTTTGGCGGATTCTCTCAGAAAACGAGTTAGATCGGGAATTTCGGCGGATTATATATAAAACGTTAAGCATCCAATTATAAATTTCATTATAATACCGTAGCGAAGCACGGGTACCTTGCTAGCAACAGATAAAATTTAAGTCATGAAATTCGAAATTTTTGTTTAACATAAAATTTCCTCAGAATTGGTAGGAATTTATTCACATGTACCATCCCATTTGTTTCTTTCTTTTTGGATGTACATCAAGATTAAGAGTAACATTTATAACTGTAGGGATCATTGTTCATAATAATAGTGCTCAGGATGACGTAACATTTGTAATAAGTCATCTACCATTGATTTGTATTTGAAGATTCGTTATTTACCGATATCTGCCCATTTCCTTTGATCCACACCAGTTTTTTGGAAAATGTCAATCCCTTACTGATCACACCTGAGGGTGTCTTGTGTTTCTGATGTAGTTAGTCGCGGCATAAACGAGCAGAATTCGTACATACATACATACATACATACATACATACATACATACATACATACATACATACATACATACATACATAGGAACTGTTATGCCTTACAGCATTCAGTCTGCAAACCTCTGTGAATTGACTTATCACAGCCACAATACTCTATTTGTAACAAGTTCTGTGGCCTCGTTTAGTTCTATACCTTATCCTTAAATCGTTGGAAACGAGTCTAACCATCGTCGTCTTGTTCCCGCTATACACCTCCTAACCTGCATAACACAGTCCATTATTTTCCTAGGTAACCTGTCCTCCTCCATTTACCTCATATGACCCCACATCCGAAGCCCTATTATGCGTACAGCTCCATCCATCGAGATCATTCCTAACTTAGCATTTATATCTTCATTCCGAGTACTCTCCTTCCATTGTTTCCACCTCTTTGAACCAGCAATCATTCTCGCTACTTTCATGTCTGTTAGTTATAGTTTATGAATAAGATATCCTGAGTCCCCCAATCTTTCACTTCCATAAAGTAAAGTTGGTCTGAAAACAGACCGCTGTAAAGATAGTTTCGTCCGTGAGCTGACTTCCTTCTTACAGAATACTGTTAATCGCAACTGCGAGCTCACTGCATTACCTTTACTGCACCTTGATTCAATCTCACTTACTATACTACCATATTGGGAGAAGACACATCCTAAATAGTTGAAATTATCTACCTGTTCTAGCTTTGTTTTCCCAATCTGACATTCAATTATCTTGGAGTTTTTACCTGTTGCATCAGTTTGGTCTTGGAAAGGCTGATTTTTATACCATACTCATTGCACCTGTTTTCTAGTTCCATCATATTAGACTGCAGACTTTCGGTATAATCCGCCGTTAAGACCACGTCGTCAACATAGGCCATACTGCCTACTACATTTTCATCTAACTGAATCTCTCCCTTCTTAAATAACAATCTTATAAATTATATTATACGTAGACCCCGCGTCAATTTCTAGTTTTACCTGTACATTATTAACAGTTAGTGCAATACAAAATGGTTCTTCTTCTCTAGAAAATTGTAGATTGTGATGAATTTACTTCAAGGGATGTATGCCTAACTTCCTGAATAACATAAAGAAGTGACAGATATTGACACCTCGTAATCCTGACTTACAGTGCATCTTTTGTTTCTTCAAAATATTTTGCAGATTTACTAGGACACATTGGAGCAATATGCCATATAACATTACAGTTAAAACACTTTGCATTCTTGGGGCAACAAACAGTGCTTTAGTGGTCGTTAAAACCGCAATATCTTCATTTAGGAAAGTTATTAATTTTTGTTTGCTTTTCGCAACTCCGTCTTTCGTATTTTTAAAGGAACCCCGGCTGATTCGTTTAACCCTGTCAGCGTGACGTTCTCTTTACTTGCATCCTCTTAAAAAAGCTGATCTTTCACTTTCCCTCCTTCGTAGCCGATAGCAAATATGTCTTTCAGCACAACTGCAACTTCCTTTCCAAAAGCACAGTCCACCGCCAACTTTGCCATTCTTGCTGCCCACGCTCTAGGCGTCTCACTCTTACATTAACTACCGTGTAGACTTTACTTCGAGCAGAAAAATGCGTCCTTCTAGTGGTGAAATAATCCTCTAACAACTTGATCACCTCAGCGTGGCTCAAGTCGACTAATTTTTCGGCACACACAGACTCTCTAGCAACGTATGTCATCTGAGACCAACATCAATAGAATGGCCTTTTAAACTGTTACGTCAATGACTTCTGCCATGAATTAAGGCCACGGCCGCTTCCTTCCCATTCCTAGGCCTTTTCTGTCCCACCGTCGCCATAAGACTTATCTGTGTCGGTGCGAGGTAAAGCAAAATAGCAAAATTTGCGGTTTCTGCCACGAAAGAATAATTGTTCAACTTTGCTTTCAATACATTGACGTACTTTTGACCATAATCGAAGTAGATGCCAACTGGCAAAACATTGACACGCGCTCGCGATCATTTTGGTTACACTTGCAAACACTTTTCTTCCTAGTTCCAGCAGTTTACGCCATTTTTCCTTTTCTTCGTCGCCACCGTTAAATTAGAATTAAGAAAACATTTTTATTGATTAAAAGAGGGTGTGTGAAAAAATGAGAACAATATAAAAATTCATCTTGTACAAAACATGAAAACATAATCAATAGTCCACCTCGATCAATTCCAAAGAGAATGGAACAATTCATCTAATACATCGAAAGTAATTGACGCTAAATAAGTTGCATATTTTATACAAAAAGCAATCATCAGGACACTGATATCCTCCTAAAAATTTAAGACTTTTCCCTCAAAGTCAACAATAACAGTTTGGAAAACACTATTTTCACACATGATGAGAGATTATGAAATGTGTAGGTACTACCTGCTGAAACCCCGGATCCCATGAGATCCTCGAAGTCAAGCTTCGTCATGTAACCACTTCGATGGATAGCCTACCTTAGGTGCAGTGGACTGAAGGAAGAGTGGAACGGATGTGACCACCCTACCACGGGTAATCCCCGACTCAGTGTGCATAACAACTGGCCCCTGACCTAGTTGCAGACACTAAAAAGGTCACTAATAAAGCTACCAATCCTATTATAGATACAGGTATAGTAGTTTTCTTCCATGGCTTGTACATTAACTTGGCCGTCACTGTACATTTCCCCATGGATAGTTTCAATTTTTTTTAGTACATTCGCAATTCTCTCATTTTGATCACTGTCAGTTCGTTGCTAGTAAAACTGAACGTCTACGAATGAACGACAACGCGCACATCTGAGAGGGGTCTTGACAAGTGCCCTTACGATGGGATGCATATATATTTAAATGACATCATGTTGGAATCTGCATGGCGGAGCTGTTGCTAAGCCACAACAAATCTCGCAACAAGAGAATGTGGAGGCTAATCGGTTTACCACACGGGTAGGAGGAGAGTGGGGATGTCTGGCTGCCAAGTGCTCTCTCTGTTTACAGCAGCCACAGCCTCATATTGATTTCCGTGACGGACAGACATCGTACTTACTGGGGTGCGAAACCTACACCACGTTACAAATCCGCGTTTCGCGGTTTCACCCGCCTGCTACAGTTGGTTGTGGAAAGTCGCACAAACCTACACATAACACGGGTCAAGTGTACAAATATATGCATTGCACGGTTGCTGAACTTGTTTCGTTAGCGATAGCTCCAACTGTTACAGAGAAAAATATTTTAATACCCTTTTCTGTATCAAAACTATTTACATCTAGAAACTCTTTCAAGAAGTTTATAAGCAAAATAATCCTTTCGCCATTATTTCCTCATTATAACTCTGAAGATCGCTCATCAGATTTTCAAATTTTGACCATCTATTGTACTTCAGATAATTCTGGCCTTCCGATTCTAGGATACACTTGAAGTTTTCTGGGGCATATACATGATTTTGTACAATACTTTAACTTCCAAACAGCAGGTAACTCTAAAACTTATTGTAGGTGATAGTATATTGGTAGGTATTTCATCCTTTACCCCGCTTCCTTCCTCCGAATATACCTAGTAGCGTTTGACAACCTTTCCCTCCTCATAGTCTTCCTCTCTTTCCCCTTATAGATTTAGTTCTATAAGGAGAGAGGAAGACCACCTCCTCTTCCTCCGCCGTCCTATCTCCGCCCTCCTTCCACACAGCCAGCGGCAGCCGTACCTTATGTGCTGAAGTGGTGCCGCACATTGCCTATTTGAAAAATAAATTACTTTAAACATATTATCTGCAATCAAATACAGTGAATTGGAAAGGTCGTCAGCGAAAGAATAGGAAATTATTCAACTCCCCTCACAACCAGGTAACTCTAGTCGTGTGCTCCACGCCGGGAGGCTGTGCTGGTCTGTGCGATCACAGCTCAGCGTGAATGTCTCAGCTTTTGCCAGAAAGCAGGAACTCTGCCTTTTGCGCATGCGTGCCCAACTTTTCCGATAGGCTGTGGAAACAACAGCCAAGATATCACTTCACAGCGATTTTTCGTTCGACCACAGAGAGGCAGCACTAGTCACACTTGCATTACGACCGAAATGAGAACGTAGTAGGTAGCACTCTCTTGACACAGCGGTAGTATTTAAGAGGGAATCACTCAAAGCAAACGGGAAAACAAAATACTGTAGAGCTGTTCCCGCCAGGCCTTTCAATACCAAAGAAGATAGAATACTCCCAATTCGCCTATTCCGTAGCCACCTTTGTAAATCGATGAACTATTAAAATAGTACTTTTTATATTGTCAAAATAAAAACATATTATTGTGATCTTCTTTAATAAAAATGTCTAGTTTATAAATGTCACTATAAAAACATAACATGTAATTTTGCATTACGACGTTGCTGGTTTTATTTCAATGATTTTGGTAACATTGGGAAGTTCTGCTTTTGTGCGCTCACACCAAGTGTTTAAGTTCGTGAATATTTTGCTATTGCAGGTGTTATAGTGTGTTTAATGATGTAGTTTTGTATGAGGAATGTATATATGTGTTGGGGTTGTTTGCGTGTTTGTTCAAAATGTGGATAACTCAGTGGAGAGCATCTTGAAAACCGCATAACGGTATGTTTCTCAATGTTTTTATTTTTTGGAGGGGGGATGCGTTACAGCACACAACTGATTTTCTGCACCAGCCGCCACTGCACACAGCTGAGCCAGGATCGAACCTGCAAAATTTGCGGCGGAAGGCGAGCGTCTGAACCTTGTGAGCAATTCAGCCTGGCAGGGTAAGGTAGATGATGGTATAGAATTTCTAATTACTAGATTGTGTGCCATCCGCCTGAGCCATTCAGCCTGGCAGGGTAAGGTAGATGATGGTATAGAATTTCTAATTACTAGATTGCGTGCCATCCGCCTGAGCCATTCAGCCTGGCAGGGTAAGGTAGGTGATGGTATAGAATTTCTAATTACTAGATTGTGTGCCATCCGCCTGAGCCATTCAGCCTGTCAGGGTAAGGTAGATGATGGTATAGAATTTCTAATTACTAGATTGTGTGCCATCCGCCTGAGCCATTCAGCCTGTCAGGGTAAGGTAGGTAGTAATATACAATTTCTAATTCTTAGATTGTGTGAACAAAAAAGCCTTGATTAAATTTCAATTCTCTCCGAAGTGCTCATATTGAGTGAGGTAATTTAACGCTTTTGATGGTGATTTGTCCGTCGGATGGAGACGTAAAGCCTTCAGCAGACCTATCGCTGTCATTCGATAGGAGAAAGCTATGTGCCACTACCAGGTTTTACCCTCTCCTTTCCTACTATCATATGTCATGTCATTCATTTCATCTTATTATCTTCCCTGATGAGATTGGCGCCATGAAGGCCACACTGTTATAAAAATCCATCTTAACTAATTCATCTCACCACAAACTTAACACCGTAGATAAAACGGGACAAGAAACGGGCACACGTAAGTTTATAATGTAATGCACCCTTAGCCAGGAATCCGCATTTCAGGTCACCCACGCTGTGACGTCACAGCTCTGTCAGGAGAAGGCCTGCGCGTTCGGTTATGTAAATATAAGCATGCATTTTTAAATCGCACGCGCTTATTACGTCACAGCTCCGTCACTACTTCAAGGGGGAGACGACAAAGAGCCTTTGTGAGGTTAGTTTACCGTTCGTGGCTAAGGTTATGTTAACACACGTCTTAATCACATCTACAATTCACCTCACTAGGTCGGCTCCTCCAAGGTGGGACCCGTCTGAGGTTAGGTTAGCGTTCCTCGTAGCGAGGTTAGGTTAACACTTCATAAAAGATTGGACTCCTCGAAGGGGTGTTAGTTTATCGTTCGTGCGCAAGGTTAGGTTAACACGTCATAACGACGTCTTAACCTCATCTGCAGGTCACCTAACCTATTTGTGGCTCTTCCATGGAACCCCGATCAATTCGGCTCCTCCAAAAGGGTCCGTGACCTGTACGACTCGGCTCCTCAAAGGAGGCCCGTCCAACTTGTCTCATCCAATGTGGTCCGTGAGGTTAGCATTGCCCTAATACGTAAGGGTATTTCGTCATTAATTCACCTAGCAGTGAAAAACACTCCTGGTGTTTCGGTGAGGGCTTTCTGACTCTGCTCCTCCAAAGGGACCTGTCCAATTCGGTTCCTCCAAAGCAGTCTGTGAGGTTAGCATTGCCCTCTTACGAAAGTGTATGACGTCCTAACCTCACCTAGCAGTTAAAACACTCCAGGTTGGGCAATGAGTTTAGCAATGCTCTCGTGCGTATGCGTATGACGTCATAACCTCACCAAGGAGTCATGAGCACCCCAGATCATTCCCTGAACAATTAGGACCCTCCAATGGAGTCTGTGAGGTTAGGCTTGCTTTCGTACGCAAGAATATGACGTTAGTCCACGTTCAATGGTCTAGAACCTACATAGCCTTGTTACTCATCTAGGGGTCAATGACCTCGCGTCAGAATAGGCGTAGCCTTACTACTCAACTAAGGGTCAATGACCTCGTGGGAAAATGCTGACTCAACACCCATTGTTTTAGATTATACACTGCTCATCTACTTTCGTGCAAAGGGAATTGTTGACAACAAGGATCGAAGATGACGTACAGTGCCCGCACACGTAAATCCCGATGATATAACACGTTTTATGGAAAAACCTCTGAAAAATTACTTAAACTTATGTCTCATGAAACAGGATTTTCTTGTGGTTTTGTATGAAGGGCTACGAAGTTACTCGGATTAAAGGCAGGTAATTCCAGCATTTTATTGTATGACTTGCGACGTAGTGAATACATAACTTTCCAAGTGTATTAGAAATCATCAGCCTGTCGCCATAGCATTGCTACCAGCGACTCTTGTAACTTATAAGGCGAAGGGCCGTGATCGGAGACTTATTGGCCGAAAGATTCTCGCAGCCCACCGATCAGCAAATAGTTGGACGACCTTCTATTGACTTCATTTTTCATTGCACCTACAAGTTACGATTCTCGAACGTAGATGAATCAGAATCATTCTATCTTACTCCCGATGAAATTTAAGTACCGATGGTGATTAACGTATAGAAGAAGATGACAGGGGAAATCACTTGAAGTTATCAGCCGTTCGCTTTATTAATTGAATTTAATTTACAGAAATAATGAACAATTTTATTTAATATCCATAACATTAATTTCCGTTTGTATATTTTATTGGTTAAACCTGCTTATAAATCATAACCGTATTTATTTTTTCTTGGGTCAAGTAGACGCTTCCACCGCGATTCCGTGAGATGAGAATGGAGAGAATATTCTTCACATCGAAAATCAAGGTCAAATGCAAAACGGGGTTAAGAAATTAAATTATAACATAGAATCAAACCTGACATGAACTGGGAGATTATTCAAGTCTTGCAAATTCTTCTTCAATATTTTATGTAGCTTTCCGACAAGATGGACTGGGTTCGATAATTGTTCAGGAACAATACTCAAATTTTGTATTTCGAACTTAAAAGCTTCAAGTTCTGCCTCTGTAATATGGATAAATATAATAATAGTAAATGGAATTACTTTATAGATCTCTGAAGGAGTTTATTTATATCTTCTTGGATCATTAGATGCTTTCACCGCCAAGCCGGGAGGGAAAAACAGTCTACACATCGAAAATCGTGGTTAAACGCAAAACGTGGATAAGAAATTAAATAATAACATAGAATCAAACCTGAATTAATTAATGTTTTTGGCTTTACGTCTCGCTAACTACTTTTACGGGTTTCGGAGACGCCGAGGTGCCAGAATTAAGTCCTTCAGGAGTTCTTTTGCTTGCCAGTAAACCTACCGACACGTGTTTGAGCTTCTTCAAATACCACCAAGTTAGGGTCAGAAGGCCAGCGCCTCAACCGTGTGAGCACAGCTATCTTGATATAGAAGCCTGCTACCAAGAGCTGTGATGTCACACGCGTAGTGCTAAGTCGACAACGTCGCGTGTAGTTCCTATGATACTGATACGATATTATTTCTTCTTTTATCGATTTTGGCCAGCTGTGGACCACGTAAATAACTCCTCATCATTTAAACTTTCTTTGGCGCCAGTACTCCTTCATCCTCCTGCTTGCTGCTTCTTTTCTTTCAGCCGTCCATTGTTTCTTCTTGGTCGCTGTTTCTGGCTCTAGGAAACCCTTAAATGAGTGTAGCTTTTTTCTGAAGATGTTTCTATTGCGGATGTCTTGATGTGTGGTATTCATTTCTTGCAAATCCTTCTTCGTGCTAACAAACCATTTTTCGTAAGAGCTGCCTTTACTATTGGGCTTATTGAAGTGGTTAAAGATTTTCTTGGCAAGTCTGTCATCAGGCATTCTCGAAATATGTCCAAAACATTTAACTCTTCGCTTTCGAATGACATCTGAAATCCTACTGGATGTTTTATATATTTCTTTGTTTCTGCGTAATCGATATGTGTCAGTACATTTCTTTGGACCGAGGATTTTTCTTAGAATCTTCCTTTCCTTCTTCTCAATTTCTTCAGTGTCTTTCCTGGTTGTTAATCCCAGGCATTCTGAAGCATACAAGCACTCTGGTTGAATTACTGCCTGATAGTGGTGTAGTTTTGTCCTAATAGAGATCGCTTTCTTGTTGTATGTGTTTTTTTGTAAGGTGGAATGCAAGCTCCTTTTTTCTGGCTCTCTCGCACTTTGCTTCTTTATCAAGCCCATTAGGTTGTATAATCTTACCAAGGTATTTGAATTTAACAACTTTATCTATCTTATCATTGTTTGTTGTTACTATGTATCTTGGGGCTTCTTTAATGTTGGTCATGAAATGTGTCTTTTCAAATGATATCTGCAGGCCAGTTTTCATTGCTACCTCTTTTAAAGTGTTAACTTGTATTATCGCCGATTCAATATTTTCTGATAGCAGTTCAAGATCGTCAGCAAATGCTAAGCAGTTGATAGTGATGTTCTCTTTCTTGTATCCTATCCTTATTTGGTCTTTAATGCCTTTTTCTGCGAGTTCTTTTTCCCACTCTTTGATGACTTTATCCAGGACACAATTGAACAGCAGTGGGGATAGGCAATCTCCTTGCCTAACGCCTGTCTTGATTTCAAAGGGTTCATATATCTCTCGCATAAACTTAACCTTTGAGTATGTGTTTGTTAAGGTCTCCTCTATTAGCTGTAATGTCTTGTTATCTGTACCCATTTCTCTAAGGATATTAAACAATGTGCTCCTATCAACTGAATCATATGCTTTTCGAAAGTCAACAAAAACTGCTACATACTTCTTGCCCCTGGCAACTCTGTCCTTCAGTATTGTCTTGAGGTTCCAAATTTGTTCCACACATGATCATCCCTTCCGAAAGCCTCTCTGGTATTCGCCGATTTTGTGTACAACTTGTTGTTCTAATCTTGATAGCAATGCCATAGATAGTATCTTGTATGCCTCTTGAAGGAGAGAGATGCCTCTGTAATTGCTGACATCTGTTCTGTCCCCTTTCTTGTGTAGTGGGTGTATTAAGGCTAATTTCCAATCATCAAGAATCTTACAAGTGTTCCAGATTTCTTGCATTAACTGGCATAGGTTCTTGATCATTTGGGGTCTCACATGTTTCCATAGTTCACTCGTTATTGAGTCTTCACCAGCTGCTTTGTTGTTCTTAAGATTCTTGATTAGATTTGTGATTTCTGTTTCATCTGGCGGTGTGGAGTCTGGGTTCTGTTGCGTATTTTCTGTGGCGAGCTTCTCCTCTGGAACTGGGCAGTTAAGTAGCTGTTTAATGTATTCTGCTAACAGTTGGCAATTTTCTTCATTGTTTGTTGCGATGATGCCATCCTCTTTCTTGAAACACAAGCTCGGTGGTTGGTATTTAGAAAGGCTCCTCTTAAATGTCTTGTAAAAGTCCCTCGTGTTATTCTTTTGGAAGTTTTGTTCTATTGCAGCCAGTTGTTCTTTCTCGAATTTTCTTTTTTCTCCTCTTATGATTTTTGCAGTTGATTTTCTTTGTTCTTTGAAGCTGTTGTAATCTTCCTCTTTCTTTGATGAGTACCACTTCTTCCATCTTTGTAGTCTGAGTGATACTGCCTGTCCACATCTTTCATTCCACCATGGATGTTTTCGTGATTTCTTGAGTAATGCTGTTTCTTTGGCTGCTCCTATCATGGTCTGCTGCACTTGCTTCCATTCAGTTGTTTCAATGTTCGTCAGTTCCTTGTACTTGTTGCTGTTCTGTTTTAGCTTTTGAGTGTCGAATCTTAGTACTCTGTTGTTTGTGCGTTTCCTCTTGCTGCTGGGAATAAACTTTATGATTGTTAAATAGTGATCTGTTTCTATGTTGGCTCCTTTCTTAACTTTAACATTCATGATTTCTTCTTGACTTCTATGGGAGATTGCAACGTGATCAATTTGATATTCTCCTAATAGTTTGTTTGGTGATGCCCAAGTCGTTTGTTTCCTAGGAAGCTTCTTGAAATGAGTGGACATCAGTTTCAAATTAAAGTTCCTACAGAACTCTATAAGTCTTTGCCCATTTCTGTTAGTTCTTCTATGAGCTGGGAAATCCCCCACTGTTCTCTTGTAGACTTTTTCTCGTCCTACCTGTACGTTGAAATCTCCAAGTAGTATTTTCACATGATTATCAGGAATTTTTGATGTCACCAATTGTAATTCTTCGCAAAAGTCGTCTACCTTTTGTGGGTTAGTTCGATTGTCATAATTAATTGGTGCATGAGCATTAATGAGGGTGTATATTTTTTTGAACACTTAATGGTTAGTAGTGAGAGCCTTCCATTTGGAGACTGGAAGTCTATAACCGAATTTAGAATCTTTTTATTGATTACAAAAGCTGTTCCTAAGTGTGGCATATTCTTCATGATCCTTATACCAACCTTGCCTTTCAGGATTCTATAGTTGCTTGATTCCATCGCGATGTCATCCGTGAATCTTGTTTCTTGAAGTGTCATGATCAGAATATTTTGCTGGTCCATTACGTCTGTAAGTTGTTTAAGTTTTCCTGTTTTTAGGAGTGAATTTATGTTCAGCGTGCCAAAAAAGTGTTTCCGTTTAGGTCTTAATTTTAGTGTATTCAGTTTGGATGCGTGTGATGGCAATGGGTTTCCTAGATGCTCCAACTCATCTATGCATGGTGGTTTGGGCTCTCCAGAATCCGATGGCCCAAATGCACTGCTTGTAGCAGTGGTGGATTTCCTCTTGAGGCTGCCACCTGGAGTAGTTTCCGTAAGAAATGTTTCCATCATGCGAGTTAATGGGAGTTATTGGGGGAGCCGACCGGGGTCAGCTCAAGATACCACTAAAGTTGTAAGCCTTATGGTTGCTCCTTTCCAGCAGATGTGTCTGGATTGTAGCTCAACTGTCGGGGATAGGTTATTCTTCACCTTCAACACCGCTGAGGTTATGTATTCTATTTCTGTGAAAGCTGTTGGTCGCCTTCTTGGTCTGTAACCCAGACAGGGGCCCTTACAATGTGCTTTCATCCGGAGCCAGATGAACCCTGGTTTTTTTACGAGGTGTTACTCCTCCTCCTGATACGATATATTTTATCATAATAAATCAAAATAAATTTAATAACAAGCCTATAAACACATAAAACTGAAAAACGCTATCAAAAGTAATTTCATAAAAATACACATACATATTTATGCATTCAAGGTTTATTACACACTGTAAAATATTCGAGAGAATTTTGAAATGTTTCTAGTTTGAATTTTGTAAAAGAAAACATTATCAACTTCAATTTTGGTTAAAAATTCAAGTACGGTATAGTTGGGTTTCTAATTTACCCAACGTCACACAGTCTTTCTTTCTTTATTCGAATCAGAAGTACAATAGAATAATACTACATTTAAAAGAAACAAACTATATACACAAATATATACAAGTAAAAGGTCTACAACAATATATGTCATACAGATTCGTCCCAAAATTTGGCCACTTCAAGGACATTTGGATTAGCCAGCACCAAGTCTTCCATTGTGCAGTTTGATGGACACAAGCGACAACATAGCAGGTGTTCAGTTGTCTGAAGTTCACCACAGTCACAAAAGGCCGTATCGATGGAGAAGTTCCATTTCTGTAGAGTCGCTCTGGTTCTACCCACTCCAGATCTAAGTCTGTTTAAGGACCTCCATGTCAACCAGTCCTCGGTGTGACCGGGAGGCAACACTTCCCATGGTTCCATCCATTTGAAAAGGCCAGGGGTCTTTTGTTTCCATTACGTCACACAGTAATTTGGTATCTTGTCTCTTTCACACCATGTCTTGAAGGTTAGTTCATCATTATGCAGTATATCCTCTTTCCCTTCTCCTGGGGATTTTCAATTTTCGGTGATTGGTTGTAACAGACAACTGACCAGAAAATATTGCTGGCACAGCATCGTCAGTTAATTTTGGATTTCCCCTGGGCACAGTTAAAATGGAACATTCTTGTCGTTTTGCACTGTATACCCGAATTATACGATTTTCAGAAAAAATGTCTAAAAAAGACACAGGTACTTGGTTCAAAATTAGCTCGTTGTATAGCATAAATCTAGCCTCCGTGGCTCAGGCGGCCGTGCGCCGGCCTCTCACCGCTGGGTTCCGTATTTCAAATCCCGGTCACACCATGTGAGATTTTTTCTGGACAAAGCGGAGGCAGGACAGGCTTATCTCCAGGTGCTCCGGTTTTCTCTGTCATATTTCATTCCAGCAAAACTCTCCAATATCATTTCATTTCATTTCATTTCATTTGTCAGTAATCAATCATTGCTCCGGAGGAGTGCGATAGGCTTCGGCACCTGGCACAATTCCTATCCTCGCCGCTAGATGGAGGTTTCATTCATTCCAATCCGACCCGGTCGAATGACTGGAAACAGGCTGTGGATTTTCATTTTCATGTAGCATGAATCTACTTATCTGTCTTCTCCTTATCGCTAGGAAATGCAGATATCGAGATAGTCCCTACATTATTTTTGAATGGTAATTAGACGTAAACCAAGCACACTATACGTTACTCCCATATTGTAGAGGAGCCTGCACTACACGAACACGTGATAATAATAATAATAATAATAATAATAATAATAATAATAATAATAATAATAATAATAATAATAATAATAATCTACATTTTACAGCACGTTAGACAATTCATAATTGTTCTGTGGGTTCACATACCCTAGCGTATGATCTAGCAATACTTGCTAACGTCAAGCTGCTCAAGCTACAATGCTGTAGTAGCAAACACGTATCATTGCTAAAAACACAAGTTTTATTGATGCTTTTATGTACAGTTATCACTTGAAAACACCAGCAAACACCCTTAATAATGTTGAGATAACAGCAACGTGCTGCCAACCCAACATGAAAACAAGACTCCATATCAAAGCAGTAAAAGTGTGATGTCATCCCCGTGAACTGTCAAGTGCGGAAGGCCGGAAATACCTATCGAGTTGGTCATGGACTGAGCCACTCGGCCCGGCAGTCAAACATGACGTTAACCAAGAGATTGATCAAGTCTTGCAATATTTTATTCAAACTGGATCAACCACTATGCGGCTTAATTTCACAGAACGTGAAGATATAGTTTAGCTGGTTTAAATGATTGACGACATCGTGATCACTCTACGCAATCTCCTGTTTCAAGAGAAGTCCTAACCAACGGCATGTGGTTTTAATCTCAAAGACACCACATGCATAATTTCAATCCGGTTCTCATGCCGGTTGGTGGCACCGGCAGTTCTCTGAAAGGGGTTTCAATGAGTAATACTAATTCCATACAAAATATAGGTATTCATAATTCGTCTAATATTAAATCATCTGCTATTCTCTGAAATTCACAGCATTAAAACTACTGACGTGTACGTAATTTAGATACATGGAAGCAATTTTTTCAGGTACTTCAGTTTGGTTGTTAATAGTTTCACGCTCTCCTGACAATTTATAACCAGTACTGAAACTGGGACTTTTAATGTACACTGGAACAGAAGTAAAATACATAGGAAATAATGGGCACTGAACGCGATATATTTAATTTAATATTTTAGTTACGTGCTAAGTAAAATGTAAATAGTAATGAGATCATTGTAAGCCAAGATGTAGTTGCCAAGGTTTAAGCTTTATCTGGAAGTAAAATAATGGTTTCATATTATGAATATAGGTGAATATACGATAAGACAGAACAGCAGGATCCATATATTGAATCATCCGTGTATATACTAAATAGAAAATATACAATGCGATTAATTTATCGACTTTCCCATTCCATGTTTAGTAAAGAACTTGTGTAAATCGCGAAAGGAGATCTCAAAATGATTAAGGCAATATTATGAAATTCATGCGAATTGCCTCATGGAAATACATTTTTTTCTATGGCGTTCTGGGTAACTGAAAATATTGTTTTCAATATGCTTTTATAATGGGGAGAGATTTATTTTAAATAAATTTTTGTGTAACACGTTTTAATAAAATCTGTCATTAAGGTGTTAATTATAACATTAAGGTTTATACTTATTTAAACGGATCATAATGTTAGCAACCCTAATCAAATTCCAGAACATAAAAATAATATGGAGTTTACATGCAGAATTTTCAAACACATACCGACGTTTTAGAACTCGAGGTTCCGTTTAGTTGACCAGGTTTACACACGTGTTGGCTATGCAAACGGCGGTGCTACACCTACACGGAAAGTCAATCAACATCATAAACGGGTGAAGATAATTCACCTAATTTAAAACCACATCGCTACAGTGAAGTTGCTAAATTGGACAAGCCAATAGCCTGGCACGTCTTAATTAACTTTGTGGACGGGGGAAAAAGGATAGAAGTTGATTCAGGAAACTGGATTGGTTAAAATTGAGTTTTACATTTCATCTCGACCAATGTACTGCAGTTAATATTCAGATGATGTATTGGTATTTTTGTGCACGGTTGTTGGCAGGATACCCGCCACCAAAGTAAACGTCACTGTAGGAAATGTCTCAGCAGACATATTGAATTATAAGTTTCTAAGGAGCAGCTTTAGCTCATCCCAGGGGATAAAATCTAGAGGTCACAGAGTTTCAAGAACTTCATCCCCTGACAATCCCGAAGGATTACTGGAGTACTTCGTCTGCCTGAGACGAAACCGAGAAGTACAAAAAGAAATAAGAAGTGGAGTAAGTTTCCTTCTACGCTTCTAGCGCATTGTCCGGAACCGTGGGAACGGCGCAGATAATCTTTGCTTACTTTACCCCTAGTAGAGTTCTCCAGTCATTTTAGTAAATATGTTTTATCTGTTGTCCTGAACGTCGTGGTTTATCAAGATATGGTTGAATTATATAAAAAAATTCTCCACAAACACGCTGTAATAAACTCATCTCGTCCATTGTAACCAAGATGTGCAAGAGAAAGGGAGCAGCTCATAGTCTATCAATCATATTCATATACTTATCTTCTTCTTTTCCTACCGCTTTTTCCCACAACTGTGGGGTCGCGGGTGCGAACTGCGTCGCACATGTGGATTTGGCCCTGTTTTACGGCCGGATGCCCTTCATGACGCCAACCCTATATGGAGGGTTGTAAGCACTATTGTCGGCCGCGTGGTGTAGGGGTAGCGTGCCTGCCTCTTACCCGGAGGCCCCGGGTTCGATTCCCGGCCATGTCAGGGATTTTTACCTGGACCTGAGGGCTGGTGCGAGGTCCACTCAGCCTACGTGATTGTAATTGAGGTGCTATCTGACGGTGAGATAGCGGCCCCTGTATAGGAAGCCAAGAATAATGGCCGAGAGGATTCGTCGAACTGACCACACGGCACCTCGTAATCTGCAGGCCTTCGGGCTGAGCAGCGGTCGCTTGGTAGGCCAAGGCCCTTCAAGGGCTGTAGTGCCATGGGGTTTAGTTTGGTTTGGTAAGCGCTATTGCGTGTTTCTGTAGTGGTTGTTAGTGTGGTGCGTTGTCTGAATATGATGAGGAGAGTGTTGGGACGGACACAGACACCCAGAAGAATTAATCGGAAGTGATTAAAATCCCCGAACTGTCCGGGAATCGAACCCGGGACTCTCTGAACCGAAGGCCAAGGCGCTGACCATTCAGCCAACGAGGCGTCATTACGGTATATTTTGTTAGCCCGTTATTATAACTATTGCACCCACTCACTGTACCTACACTTCAACTTTCACGCAGAACAGTCTCTGAAAATGATTAGAATCAAATCAAATCACAGTAGTAAGAATCAAGGAACCTGACAGTGTGACGACTGTCTAGAAAGAGGTGGCCCATGGTTACGGTTCCTTCTTCCCCCTTTTTGATATGTTTATAGATCAAGTGGTAAATGAAAGCAGGAATAATTTTGGAAAATTAATAATAATTCACGAAAAAGAAATCAAAATTCTAAGTTAGAAAGTAGATGAATATTTTTACTTGGGTTCTTGAGTAACCCACAATGGCTGGAGTGGAAAACACACAAAATATATTCACGTGTAAAACTATCGCTTAACTTGTAACCTGTAACTTAATACGGATGACTGTACAGTTGATGTAAGTAAGTGGTTATAGTATCACAGATAAAGGGTAATTTACTATGGAAAACTGAACAGTCAGAGTGTGACTCTAATACTCTGTAGATCAGCCTCTACGTTGGATAAAACGTGTGATACGAGGACACATACAAGTTTCGCATGGTTTCCTATAGCACATCTGAGCACATTCGCTGCAGCTGGCTTGGTAAACAATGCAAACTCTCATGCTGATGATGCTGGCGCCCCAGCTGAACCCTGACATCTTCTATGGACGACAAATCTGGTAAAGGGGCAGACCACGGTAATTTGGCAGTTTTGCGTATGCATTCCTTTGATTCCCTTGCTCTGTGCTGCCTAACAATATCCTGATGGAAAATGCCTCTTGGAAGTCCTGTCATGAAGGGCAACATGTGCTGTTGTATGTCTTCGACGTATCGCTGTGCTATTGATGTCCCTCAAATCACTGCTAGAGGTGACCAATTGTCGCATTTGATTGCACCCTAGACCAGCACAGTGGCAGTGAGGGTGGTGTGTCGCACCACAGCAAAGGCATATTTTAGGTGGAAAGACCAATGCGGATCACATATGAATATGTACTGAATAAAGGTTGAAAGAGGAATGTAATTTAGACGAATGTTACTGGAAGGAATATCTTATTAGGAAAATCCTGTGACACTCAAGGATTTGTTCAATTGGTTTTCAGAGTGGTGGTGGTGAATGATGGTTTAAATTGAGGTACAACTAGGCCACCACCATCCTTGATTTTTCAGAGAAAAGCAGAATGTGAGTATGATATAGGGATGCCAAGACATGCACAGAGCTGAATGAGATTGTGTGATGTGGAAAATATCAGACTAGGGAACTGTTATTAGAATGTAGACAATATTGTTACTTGGGTTTTCGTCTAACCCATGACGTCAGAAGTGGAGAGCACATGAAATCTACTCATTCATTTTATTATACAGCAAGATATAACAATGAAGGAATGATGATAAGTAAGAAATTAGGCACATACGTGACAAATATTAAAGAGAAGGTGAACATACGACTAATAGATAGTAATAGTATTGTGCCCTTCCCGCGTCCAGGTACGACACAGCTATCAATTCCCGACAGTCAGATATAATCTCAGGGTATCTCATCAAATAAGAAAAATATTTAATTTTTATGTAGGTTAGGCTTTACGTGAATTCCGAGAAGGACGTGGCGACCGTACGCGATAATCACCGATGAACGTCTCCATCCTACCGCATAAAACTATAAATTCATCACCGACCACAATTTCTTAACGCAAATCACATGAAAATCACCTTACAAACTAAGTCAATCTACTAACTACTACTATAAATTATCACTCACTGAATTATAAAATGATGAGGAAACATATTTATTAAACTAGGAAAAACTTAAAAGAAATGTGAACTAGTATCATTTTGAACTTCCACAATTGTTGTTCAAAATTAATAATTCGTGAAATTCAATATTTAAGTCAGTGCTGGCTTATTAATAAAATAACATGATATTATGAATTCAATATTTCTGAAATGAAATCAAATTATCCATAATCATCCTTGAAAAATTAAATTAGTCATTCACATGCATCAATGTGACACAATTACATTAGCATTAGGAAAATTTGGAATTCCTCCTCATAATTTATACACCTTTAATTCATCAAATCTGAATTCGTTAATGTAGAATATCATTCTGAAGAACTGTATTATGACGACTGACGTGCTAAGGTTTCCATCCCTACTGCCTCTTAAATCACGGCTCCTAATCTACTATCTTCTAATTTAAAATTCATCATGAATTATAAAACACTACTCAAAATATAAAATAATCTATCTCCCTATTCCATCTAAATAATTCTTAATTTATTGCAATTCGGCTCGATATGCATTCATTCGTTAAGTTTTATCTCAAACAAAATCATGTGTGCAAGTAATTCAACAAGTATCTGCGGTATGATATCTCGGTACTATGTTTATACGTCGGCTATATATATCGTCTTGCCTATCTCATATTTCATATATTTTGAGAATACGTCACAAAATTCATATATCTATATATTAACAGCTGTATTTGATACTACATCACTTCTCAAATCTCAACTATATACGAATATTCACCATCCATACCTTTTTTCAAGTCACTCCCGCGGTGCATTTCTTTTCCAGTACTTGCATCGTCTAACTGATTCAATACCATTCATATTCAACGTCTATCATCCGTATATATGTCTCATAATTACCATGACGCACCTTATTATACTCAAATCAACTCATATAACTTCTTATTACCTTATACAACCTTCAGTTAATTCCATCTCAACTTTCTCAATATCTATTCTCTTCACTCATAACCTTCTTCATATTATTTGCAACTACTGAGACATAACATTCTTCTGTACGTAAATACACCTTTATATTGATCAATTCTGTTGCAAAAATTACGATGCATAACCTTAAATACCATATTTGTGCATTTAACAATATTACTTTACAAGGAATAACTCGACTCTATCTATACGCAATCCACCTGTGACGTAATCTTTGACTGAATGGTTTCGCGAGATTCATAGATATTATTCATCATATGCCAATCTTTGCAATCAGCTGTTATATTACTTTTCTTCTTACTTGTACTCTCAACTACTTCGTTGAATCACCTGTTCATACATAGTCATACTTCATGAGATATCTATCTAATTATACACTGACTTAATATAGCATTATCAGCTTAAATGTAAGGCACTCCACTTCACTGTTTCACTTGCGCACTTAAATATTTCATACTTAGAATATTCCATTCTAACGCACATGCCTAAATAAATTAAGAATTATATTACTTATTATAAACACTTAGCTCGTCTTTCTTCATATCAGCCGTCAGTTGCTCTCCTTCCGCTCGTCACATCGCTGGTTCATTGGCCATGGTTCGAGGTTCGGCTGGACTCCTCATCTCATCTCGGGTAGGTTCAGCTGTTCGGATGATATCTCTCTCCAGGTTGGTCCATCTGGATGCTTAGCAGATCATCTTCTACTTGGAATAACTGCCAATAAAATCAAATATTTACGAGAAGTAAATATTCATTTTGGTTTCTTGTTATAATAATATTTCTTTTAAACTATTCTTTTAGTTTTTTGTGTTATAATCGACCAATTCTGTAAGTTCGTGTAAGATATTTTGTCTTGTCTTGCGAAAATCTTCTTATTTAGATTATTTATTTTCAAAAATATTACTCCTTCCTCGACTTTTCTTTTAACGGAGTAATTCTCTCCTATCCTTTCCTCTTCTTGCGGCTTCCAATTTACGTTTGCCGAAGTATCGCTGATCCTGCGCCTCGGGTCTAACAGTATACGTATTTAAATAAATTCTCGTATATTTCGCTGTATTTATATCCTCCACAGTGTTTCTGCAGGTTGTTTGGCCGTTTTATTCCAAATTATGACAATTTTCCTCTAGGATTACTGCCACAATCTTGACAAACTCCTTATTTCTACAGAGCAACAGCAATTCACTTCTTGTCGTCTCGAGTTCAGTTTTTCAAGCAAGTCTTTTCAATAATCTCTTCTATTTTACTTGCGCCATTTTGAAACACGTCCGAAAATGCAACGGGCACAGTATTAAACGTATGGTATACAAAGTATGAAGTTCTCTGTTAGGCGTACTGATGTGCGATCAACTGGATTGTTGGCCACAGGCTTCTCAGAAGTAGCATACACCAAATTATCCTATGCTGATAGCTTGCTTGAAAGTGTTGGGTGGAGGCCTTGCATGCGAATAGTTGTCAAATGTAAAACAGGACAGTATAAACCATGCCAAACTACTTGACAGAACTCAATGGACACTTTGATCATTAATTCATTATACAGTATAAATATCTATTAGAAAATGTCATTGCAGAAATCAGTGTCCTGTAGTTTCTAGTGATCTTCATGGATGTATGTCGAGCTTTATCAGGAAGCACTATGAAGTGAATATCTGTACATTTAGCATTAAACCCGAGTTCACTATTCTTGCGAGGGTAAGGTCTTCTTTGATGTTCTGAAAACCCCCTGAAGTGTACGTAATTCACCGTCAAAAAGAGCTGTGAGTGTGTTTAAATCAACAACCGTCGTCGTTCATTTCGGAGTGTACAAAGAAAACTGTTCAGCTTTGGGACAGGTGTTTGATTGGTGGAGGAGGTTATCTGTAAGTTCTCTCGAACTAGTATCATTATGCTGTCGTTTTGTAGTGTAAGTTGTCCGATGCATAAAATATAATTTTCTAGACACCAGTCTTTCTTTCAATCGAACAACTCTTATATAAGAAGTTCAAAGTGTCGAATGTAATCAGAACATACATACATACGGTCACCAACAGAGTAAGTGAGTGACTTCGATTCAATCTGCCCGCGTAGAATATCTACCGCTTGGAGTGATCTGGGCATCTGTCAGTCGAGCAAGGTTAGTGAAAACCTTTATCTGCTGACCTTGTTTCATCCGCTGGCTGGCACTATAATGCAAGACTCTACAGCTGATTGAGCCGTGTGTATGCGTGTTGAAGCTATAATTTCGACATTTTTCCTTTACGAGTGAATAAGTGATTATCTGGAATATTCTAAATGACGTTCCTGCTAGCCAATAACAGTCTACTTTCGCTTCTGTGTCGATGCGACGTAAAGCAAAAAAAAAAAAAAAAAAAAAATCCTTGTTAACTGAGTGGCGTTGTAATAAGTGAATAATAATACCTAGCGATTAAAATAAGATATTTTCGGGAATTTAAACAGTTGTAATGTCTTATGAACCTATTTGCGTCTGTATTATTAGTGAGCTAGGGGATGATGGCTACGTGTTAATGTGTTTTCATCGCCACTTTTCTAGCGATGGTGATTGTTGTCATGATTTCATTTAAACATGTATAGTTTCTACATTTCTACATCTTAGGCTAATGATTGTTTGAGAACGGTTGATGGGGCTGTAAAATCCCATTATCAGTCACGACTTTTGTTATTGTTGAATTATTAGCGTCATCATTTAGACGTAATCCATTGTAATATACAGCTAATACAATCAAGATTTAAAAATAAGTGTGGGGCATCATAAACTGTGAATTACCGGGCGAGTTGGCCATGCGGTTAGGGGTGCGCAGCTGTGAGCTTGCATCCGGGAGATAGTGGGTTCGAACCCCACTGCCGGTAGCCCTGAAGATGGTTTCCCGTGGTTTCCCATTTTCACACCAGGCAAAACTGGGGCTGTACCTTAATTAAGGCCACGGCCGCTTCCTTCCCAGTTCTGGCCCTTCCCTATGAGACCTATCTGTGTAGGTGCGACGTAAAGCAACTAGCAAAAAAATGCGAATTTAAGATCGGGACCCTGTAGTTTGACTGTCTATAATTAGTTCTTCTATATCTTGTGCATATATTTTCAGGGCAACGTTAAGTGACTTATAATGACTTTTGAGTGGTGTTGTCTGAAATGTTCGATGATTTAGCGTTGCGCTGTTGACTTGTCCAATGCTGAGAAGGATTTTCTAGAAATAGAGAGAATTTCGATAAAAGGAATTTACCTCACTAATTTTGATATAATTAACTTGTATATAATTTATTATGCGAGACCAGTGATAGGAGTAGGATGATTGAACAACAAGTCAAGTAACAGGCCAAACACCAAGTCAAGATAAAGTGTAAAACGGAATTGTAATGTTACTAACTGGGCAGGTATAGGATGAAATTGTAAGGTGATAAGTGGAATTACCACTGAAAAGCGTATTAGATATTATAGATGATTTAAAGCCGATGATTTAATTTATTTAATTTCAATAAATTTATAATTGGACATTTCGATGAAGGAATGTTAGAAGGCCGACGTGAATAAAATTATAGTTAATTTATGATTCAATCAGCAAATCAAGGGCCTTACTTAATGTAAGATTTGTTGTTTGACATATGACGTAAAATTTTATATAAGTAACCCCAACAAGCTAGATAAAATTTAAATTATGCTGAAAATTAATTTGAATTATGTCTGTTGACTGATGTGTAACAAGAGATAGTTTCGGTTGGACTAAGATTTACTCCAACTAATGAAGAAAGGGACTTAATTTTTCATCTGAGACTCTAAGCCATGTTTGTTGTTTCCTTTCCACCATTCTGTTGTTGTTGGTGTTGCTTTATTTCAATAAATTTTGAAATTTATTTTATTTTATTTTTGTTACACGGAATTATTTCAAGGATAGGTGTTTCTTGAGTTGTCCTCTTCTTCCTTATAAGTTCGCCCGGCCGATACATGGATGTACCCAACCCGGGGTGCGAGTCACATGCTATCGTTTGACTAGAACGGGCACAATAGCTATATACATACATTTTCATTATAAGACTTATGCCTTTCTGCGTTCAGTCTTCAAGCCTCTGTGAATTAATCAAATGGCTACACAATCTTCTTTTTATGATAACCAAGAAGAAAAGGAAGTAATGAAAAAGCAGAAACATTTACTACAGAAGTTAATGAGCATATTGGAACTGAAAATATTGAAGTTGGGATTGTCTGGAACTGAGATCAGTACCAACTTCAACTACGAAATTTCTCGTCAAATGAATCTATTCGGACAGTTACTCTCCTTGAGGAAGCCTACACGCAGAGGTACGGGTCGTTCAGAATACGATTTGGTATCGTGTGGAAATGTTCCAAGGCGCCTTGGTATGGGCCACCAAAGAAATGTATGCGCAGGACAATGTAGTTTTGTGCTTCTATAAGCTCACCGAAACTGCCAAGTTACAGCACGAGTACTACACGTACCGCATGTTCTCTGAGTACGAGTTAGTGACCCACTAATCAAAACAGCATTCGAGAAGCCAATTTAAGATCCCGATGACCTGCTCAAGTACCCGCGCTCGACAGATGACGTGGCAGTGGACTACAGTTTGCTAGAGATCATCTGCAATGGAAGCCAAGACATTGGCATTCAGTACTTTTCTGGAATGAATAACGCTTCACCTTAAATTTTTTCAGATAATCCTCTACATGTCTGGAGAAGGCGTGTGGAGCGATTTCATCCGACAGTTGGACAATCTACCGTTGTTTATGGAGGTAGATCTGTAATGGTGTATGTAAGCAGAAGTCTTGACATGAAAACCGATCTCCTGATCACTCGTAATGGATCCTTAACTCTTCGACGGTGTACTGAAAAGATCTTGGCTTTACGTCGCACCGACACAGATAGGTCTTATGGCGACGATGGGACAGGAAAGGGCTAGGACTGGGAAGGAAGTGGCCGTGGCCTTTATTAAGGTACAGCCCCAGCATTTGCCTGGTGTGAAAATGGGAACCCACGGAAAACCATCTTCAGGGCTGCCGACAGTGGGATTCAAACCCTCTATCTCCCGAATACTGGATACTGGCCGCACTTAAGCGACTGCAGCTATCGAGCTCGGTACATGTTATTCCTCATGAGATGAAACTGGGAGAAAACACAGTATTCATGACCGATAATACTAGAATGCAGCTAACATCCTTCGTAAATTACTGCAAGAGCACGTCGTGCAATGAATAGTGTGCCATCTAGGTTTCCGGACTTGAATCCGATCGAACAAGCCTGGGACCATCTGGAGCAATGCATCCGAGTGAGAAATCCTTCTCCCCGAACACTACAAGCCGATAAACTCGTGCTATTGGAAGAGTGGGGATGTCTGCCTCAACTAAATGTGCGGGGGATTTTAAAAACATGAGAAGGTGTTGTGAAATTTTTAACCATGCGAGGTGTGGAAATATTCCTTATTAAGACGCTTAACTGGCATGTAGCCTTTTCGGTGTATGAGAAGGGCAACTATGTTTATGACACGTTGTGCAGTGAAGTCGTGCATTGAGTGTCAAAAGAACGGTTCTCATTTCCATTGTTAATAGTTACAAAAGATAAGCTCTGTTTTAATTGCATGTCTGTTTTCATTTCAAAATTTAAACGTATCATTGAGTTAGAGACCACATATGAGACAGTGACCAAATTTCCTCTGTGAGCAATGCATCACGATTTAGATGCAGTTGTGACAATGTAGAAACTCCTTCGTAAATTTAGAGATCAGTTTATTACTCACATAAAAATACCAAGCGTCTTAAAGTAATATTACCAGATTCTAAATCACTCAAGTGCAAGATAAGAAGGAATTTCAGAAGAAATGTACAGGAAACATTTTCTAGAGTGACCGATGTTGTAACTTAAACCATTTTTCTCTTCTCAGTTATATTCAAGAGACTGAGTGAATCCCGTTTCAAACCTCATGTGAAGGTTTAAATCCTTTACTACGCACCTGGATGTCGAAACTGAGCCAATGGTGTTAGAAACAGACCAGCCGTATTTGTATATGGACTAAAGTAATTGCTCCTGGTTTCATCCGTTTTAAAAATCACCAGAAAAGTGCATGAAGTGAAATATACGATGGGAGACGTAGCCAAGAACTGGGTGGCAAACTGAAGGATATAGGACGGCATGCACCTGTTGCTATACCCTGGTTTGGGGCCAGCAGCATCAATTGTGATAACGAGTTGATTTATAGTGGCAATACGGATCGTGTACTTGAACTGCGATGAGTGCTGACCAAATACTAAAGGCAATTTAATGGCCATAATACTCACATATGCATGGCTGACGTAAGGAAACAATACCCCAAAGAAACGAAATACTTCACACGGCGTACGAAGAGAAACAATATTGTGTACGGCTTTGTACATCTGTCAAATTCACGCATGTGAAGCATGTTTTCCAATTGCATGTTTATAAGGTAGTGAATGAGAGTACTGTTCCTAATACACACTCCATAAAAAAGGAGAAGTAAGACAGTGCACAAGGAAAATGCCTTCCGTGGTGTTATTAAATATTTGAATCGGATATTTCCTTTCATTCTCCACGTCACTCTAATTTTGAACTGTTATTCTCGGAAATAAAGTTATACTTTCATTTTGTACATCCAGAGAAGTCATATAACGGAGGACCATGGGAAAAGGTGTTGGCCATACTGAGAGATTTTTGGAACTACTGTAGGAGACTATTGGTAATCGTCTCTAAGAAAAGCATCAATTCGGCAATCGGACTACAGTGAGAACTCGTGGTAGAATTATTTCTTGGTGCAACGTTGTTACAGGAGTTGAAAAAAGATGAACTATTTCACCATGCTATTTACTGATAGCATGAAGTGGCAGGACGGATTCATTTTAACGGAACTTATTAAGCAGTCCGGCCTACACCAACGACATGGTCTTAATGATAGGCTATGCTTAAAGTCTGAGGTCTAATAACTTGGAGCTCGAAAAGAGTTGCGGTGAGAAATATACGGTAAACAGCATTTCCCAATATATGTTTGAATTCTTATGCTACTACTTTAACTAGATGCTGCGTTTGTAAGGCAGACTCTCTGATAACTTGTCCTCGGACACTCCCGGCACTAAAAGCCATACGCCATTTCATTTCCATTTCCCTCTCTGATGTGGGTGGGCAATGTCTGCCGTGCAAAGGAAATTCCGAATTATTGTAGTTGAAGTTAGTGTCCTGTGTGATGTGTGTCAGGATTATTAGGAACAGCAGAAACACCCAGACACTGAGTTAAGGGAATTATACATTTTTGACTACAAATATACGACCCAGCCGGGAATCAAACCTGTAGCACTGAGGCTAAAAGGCGAAGACTTTGACCATCTGGTCATTAAGCTAGACATTTATAATTTTAAACTGATGTTAGTTTAGACGAGAAGTAAGGGGAATGGATGTCAGGTAGGGACTACATAACTGGTAGATAGGGACCATCTGTAGAACGTAGGATATAGATTCTTCCAGGTGTGTTGTAGTAGAGTGAAATCGAATCAACGTGTAATGAATATTGCGGTGGTGTTCAACAGTACTCTCTAAGAAGCGTGCTTTATATTTCTCTGTTTTGAGATCGACTTTTCTACGCAAAAGTGAATGTCTGATGGACTGAGAATACATTATCCGTACATTAGAAGTAACAGATGTGAAATCAGCTGGAATGATTGCTGGCACAAACAGGTAGGAGCAATGATACGAGCTAATGGGTAATTCAGGAACGGTGACATCGATTGAGGACAAGTGAGGAGGAGGAGGGGGAGGAGAGCTTGCCGTGGGTAGCAGAATAATGGCTTCGTCGAGGAAGGTAAGAGATGTACAGTGAGGCCATAATGACAATGGCTTGACTCAGTTTATAACGATTTAAACGTAAAAGGTGTGGAACTGAATGAAGCCACATACCTAGTTGTTAATAGAGGATAATTCAGAGAGGTCTACAGACTGAATGCTGAGAGGCATAACTACCTACTGTATAATAAATATATGTGTTGTTATGTGCGTATTTGTATATACAGTATGCATATATTCATGTATTATACATGTAATTTTCTTTTCCAGTAAGAACACTAACTGTAAGTGTTACACTAAATAATAATACATTCAGTAATGTCTATAGCCCTAATTATATTATCTAATAATATCCTTGACTTTTCTGCACAGTTAAGATATTTTAAACCACCATTTACTTTTAGGGTCCCTGTAACTCATAGACGCAGCCAGACGCATCCAGACGCAGCCTTTGGATTAGATGATCTCTTCCTTCGAAAATAGGTACAAGAAGAGTATTGCCCAAACTGCCTACTAAATTCCTTAAGATGGTTGAATTATAATATCCTCTAAAAATGAAAAGTTTGTGTGAAAGATCAGTCGCCAACGAGAATGAGGCTCGTTTGGCTGTGTTTTGGTTTTCTATGCTAGATTAACGAACACGATAATTACGACTCCTCTGTCTGCCATTTATATTTCTTGACCATAACTTCAGCTTTGTTTACATATGATTCAAGTTTTCCAACCAGAAGGGTAACAGATTGCTGAACTGAGTTGCAGATGTTTCATTCAGGGCAACATGTTAGGTGTTTATGGAGCAGGAATATAAATGTGGTACACATTACGGTGAGCTGAACACATTGGCTTGAGGAGGTAGACAAGGGAAATTTATCCATAAGGACTTTACGGATGTACGAAATATCGGGAAATAAAATAATCCATCTAACTGACCGGGGAACAGTTGCTCAAAACTATTATTTCAAATTTATTTTCCCCCAAATTAAACAATAATATCCACCAAATTTGAAGTTAATAATTCATCACAACCACGCCACATTTCCCATTTATTTCTTTCTGAAGCAATTTTCCGCAATAGAAGTGCATAAATATATTTCTTATATTTTATATTAAACTGGCCTTGCATAACAAAATTAGGAAATTGCAAGTTATTTCTGTGACTTGTAAAACCAATATCACCATTCTCTAAATAATTTCCAATGCTAATAAATCATTTGTTGTCCCGCAATCACGTGCTTCCAAAGTTATTTATGATACTATTTTTAAATTCAGTATGAAATACACCAGTAAATTATTTGGAAATTATCTTTAAAATAGGTAAAATGTTCATTACTACTAAAGGAGGAAGACTATTACACGTAGAATGTTTCCTAACAGGTGTATTCCTTCCACAGAGACAACGTTTTATTATATGATTCACGCGTAGGCGATGAGTATCATGATCCAAGCTGACGAGTTTTAGTGTTTCCTTGCGAGATAAAATACGAAACTACTAAAGAGTAGCAGTTCATGGTACCTGGGACCAGGACCAGTCCTTTAATATTTTGTCAATAGTTTATGATCTTTCCATCCCAGATTCACGTGTCCATCGTGGTGAGTAGACAATGGCGTTCTTTTTCTGTTTACGTACTTTCAGAATCTAAAACAGCGACTGCTAATTGTGAACGTTTAGCAGTCACAATTGAAGTTGCAAAGAATATTGGACACTTTATGAAAATGCCACTGCACAACATGTCAGACTTCGAACTGGAACTCATAAAATCCGCAAAATAAATATATTGTAACCAGATGTACAGCCTCCTTATTTCATTTGCGGCTGAGTATTTGCAGAAAAGTATAGACTGAAGGACCTCAGAAGCAGTATAAAATGTTCATCATTGTTTCCGAATTGAATGTGGAACAGTTGTATTTTGAAATGTTTTACTTGGGAATCCTCATTTGTTGGCGGAAACAATATTGGGAGCCAAATTTGTTGGGGAAAGAGCCCTCAAAATCTTCCAAGGATTG
Source organism: Anabrus simplex (assembly GCF_040414725.1). Taxonomy (NCBI): domain Eukaryota; kingdom Metazoa; phylum Arthropoda; class Insecta; order Orthoptera; family Tettigoniidae; genus Anabrus; species Anabrus simplex. The sequence goes on along the minus strand of NC_090266.1, from coordinate 352,108,244 downwards.
TGAAAGACTGAAGTCAGTGAAACAGGTTAATATTATCAATGACACTTCCAGTTCTTCTTTGTACTGATAATTCTTAACTAAAATGTTATCAAGCGAAGACAACTTTGAAGTCATTCAAAATATTTTTAAAAAATGGATCACAGGAGTCTCATACTTATTGTTGAGATTTGAATTGGAATATATGACTCGTGTCCTGGTAAAGAATCCAGAGTTCATAAAGAAGAATATCTCTCACTTGTAGTTGGACCAACTAAGACACCATTAGAGCAGACAGCACTCTCATTTGTAAATCTCACGGACTCTTTGCACTAGGACCTTGGAATAATAACCACTGTGACTGTAATCGTCTTTAATTTTATTATCATTGCGTTAACAGGCTTTGTTTCACTTAACGAACATTTTTTTCCGAGCATTGTCAGAATAGCTGCATGGGCTTCTGGGCTACGTTTGCAAACCCCTGTATGTACTTCTATTGTGTGAAAACAGTGCGTTAATTGCACAGCTCCTATCAGAAATATTTGCGGTGGTAATTCTGCGTGATACACCGTGTACAAGAGCGAGAATTTGTGTGCTGAGGATTAGCGCAAATTCAGAAATGTGTTATGAGTAGCGTTCCGACGTTTAGGACCCAAAAATCACCCAATGATCTCATAAATAGATAAATATGATCCAAAAATGGAAAATACCACCAAACATTATATACTTGCAACAAATGATTTTTGCCAATTGTTATTCTCATGTTAATGATACAGTTTATTAAAAAATCTTACTGTACTGATTTCATTTCCTTACTAGTTCTTTTTAAAAATATTCCACTAGCCTCTATTATTAAATTTATCAGTCACTAAATTTTGGTCAGTACCGAAGAAACAAAAAGTCAATATTGCAGTCTCACACAATGGTGACAGAGACCGCGTCACTGGTCCCGCAAACCGAGGAAAATCTTTTCAGTTATCGGAATTAGGAACGGGCCGGCAGTCACCGTAGACATAAAATACTGTATAGAAGATAAGACATACCATTTATTGCTCATTCATCTCAACACTTTTGTGGCCTGCAGTGTGCTGCTGGAAGTTAAAACGGTGTGTAGTACTTACTTTAACTTCACACACTTTGCAGAAGAGAAACATTCCTCCCCGAACGCTTTAGTGCAATTTCAACAATTTCTTAACTGAACGCCTTCATTGCACTTTATTTAGGTATCCTTATGCCAAATATATCACTGTTAATGTATCTATGAGGCAATGAAATTGTTGAAATTTAAAAAAAAAGATAGACGAGGAGGGAAAGGTAATTTGGGTGGTGCCGGAAGTGGTCACAAGCGACAAGCACTAAGACATATAAGAAGATATACCCTTGTGGTATTTCCTTGTCTTTTAACATGAATGAAATTCCAGTGGACATAAATATCCACAATGCAAGTCTTACTCTAAAGGAGCTTATTATAAAACAAATGATGTAATCTGAGACGGGGTTCAATAAGCGTCAACTATTTAGCTGTGAGGCCAGAGGTTCAAGTTCCGTCAGAATGCTACAAACACGTACATTGCCAACATGTGAATATATACGCATAATCATATTATGTCAAGAAGGATGATCAACAAGGGCAGTTGCTCGACGTGTGGGCCGTAATGGAAGTGATGTTGTTCAGCATGGAAGTGGTACAGGGAGACAGGGACTGTTTTTTTTCTTTAAATTACATTTTGGCATTTGGTCCGTAAGACCATGCTGCCAGCTCTGTACATTTAGAAAACAGGAAAGTCAAAGAGCAACATCTTTACAACATGGGACCGTTCATGGCATTATGACTAATTGGTGATGGAAAGCCACGGTACAGGAACTTTGGTTGGATGAGAACAGTTTAACTACAGACTACAGAACAAGCTTATCACAATGTTAAATTAGCTTCACTTAAAAATTTGGCTATTGCTTGATATATACGGATGTCATTGCTGCTGAACAACGACGAAACGGAAGTGGGAAGTGGAACTTTCAGTTGTATAAGCGTTTGATATAACTTGGTCACTTGTGGTTTGTATCTAGTGCATCCTAAAATTGTATGGTTGAGGTCTGCTTCTTGATTGGGGTCAGAGGTACAATTTGGGGAGTCTATGACTTTGAGTCTGGACAGGGACTGTTGATAACTTGCCTCCTGCATGATGTTCAAGGACTAAGACTATAGTCGACAGCAATTACTTTGCATTAGCTTACATTCATCTCGGAGGTGCCCTGAACGCAATGCCACCATTTTGAATAACTGTCTGCGCGCAGCCAAACTGTATGGAGCAGGTTACAAGAGGCACAAATTCACTCCCGATGCCCATGGCGAGGACCAGATCATAAACCTACGGTAGGCATCGTGGGACGCGGTACAGATGGGCCCAGCTTTATGCTGAATGGTCTATTCACAATTGAGGTAAATTCCTTTTCACCCATGAGTTGCTGTCGATCGTCGGCAACGTGTTTAGAGGCAGTGTGCTCAGGCTTCACGTCCCAGACGCACTGTCCAGCACGTGCAGCAATGGAATGTTTTAGGGCGGCCTTCTGTAGGCCACCGCATTACACTCCTAGACATACAGGGCAATGTCATGGCTGTACAATACAGGGGGGACTTCCTCAGACTCATAGTGACACCGTCTCGCCATCATTTAGAGAGGAGAATTTGTCTTAATGGACGATAATTCACGCATCAGTCGTGCGGTTCTCGTCAATGACTTCCTTCGTAATCACGATGTCGATGATGATGATGCTTGTTGTTTAAAGGGGCCTAACATCGAGGTCATCGGCCCCTAATGGTACGAAATGAAATAACAAAAAATTCAAATTCATCCACTGACCAAAATAAAAAATGTCATGAAGAATGAATGGATGGACATGAACCCTACAAAAAAAAAAAAAAAAGAAACCAAACAAAAACAGTGGATCAGACTCAAAAAGAAGGTAGTTAATTAGAGTATTACTGACCAAGGGACCATTTATAAAGCACAATGATGCTTGATGTCTGAATGGGTGCTAAATTCACGTCTAAGGCTCCACAGAATGGTACATGTCGCGAGTAAAGTAGAACCATGGTATTTGTCATTTTGGGGTACTGATCAAAAGTAGCGAAGACTCACGGTGGTCCACACAAGATGGTACTACTCACAAGTATTGCAATTCGTAGAGGGAACGCAGACCTATGGTGTTTCGCACACAATGGCGCCACTCATAGCCAACGCAAACCGGTAAGGCTCCTCACCTAGGTGTACTAGTCACGGGCGCCGGTATTCCCGTGGTGGTCCTCACATAGTGGGTACCAATCACAGGCAACGCTGACCCACGGTGCTGCTTATATAGCGGTACAACTCACAGGCTACGCCCAGACCCGCAGTGTTGCTCACATGGGTACAACGCTCGGGTACTGGAATCCACCAGGCCAGGCTTTTTACTGCAACTAATCACAAACCTATTTCGTACCAATTTAGTGATACTACTCGCAAGTACATGCAACCCATGGTGTTCCCCGCATGATGGTACGAATCAAGAGTAGTTTCATGGTTCTAATTCAATCATCCCTTGGTCGCCCCTTGTAGTCGCCTCTTACGAGAGCAGGGGATACCGCGGGTGTATTCTACATGTGCGTCTCCCACCCGCATGGGGTAATCACGATATCGCTCTAGTAGAGTGGTCGCTGTGTTCCCGAACTGAATTATATCGAAAATGCCCGAGAAAAGTTAAAGAAGGCTGTTTATGGACGTCACAACCCACCAACTACTCTACGCCTAACGACCATTGAGAAGTAGGACAACTTAGACCAACATTACCTTGCTAAACTACGAAAAGATTAATGCAGCATTCATTAATGCCTGGGAGGTGCTACTTGCTATTAAAGGTACTGATGTGTGCTCTATTCATTAAGCCACATAGAGAATCAATCAATCAATCAATCAATCAATCAATCAATCAATCAATCAATCAATCAATCAATCAATCAATCAATCAATCAATCAATCAATCAATCAATCAATCAATCAATCAATCAATCAATCAATCAATCAATCAATCAATCAATCAATCAATCAATCAATCAATCAATCATCTGCCTTTAGGGCAGATTCCCTATCAGTTGTTTACCTAGCCTTTTCTTGAACGATTTTAAAGAACCTGGAAAGTTATTAAACACTTATGTTGATAAATTATTCCAATCCCTTACTAGACGTGCGATAAATTAATATTTGCTCCATTTCTTCCCTTGAATTACAACTTTATCATTATATTACGATCTTTTCTACTTTTGAAAGATCCACTCAAGCTTATTCGTCTACTAATGTAATTCCAAGCCATTTCTCCACTGACAGTCCGTAACATTCCACTTAGTCAAACATCTCGTCTCCTTGCTCCCAAGTCTTCCGTTTGCAACTTTTTCGTAACACTACTCCTTTGTCGGATATCACCGAGAACAAATCGTGCTTGTTTCCTCTGGATCTTTTCCAGTTCTCGTATAAAGTAGTCCTGGTCACTAGAACCATACTCCAATTGGGGTCTTACCAGAGACTTGCATGCCCTCTCCTTTAAATCCACTCTGCAATCCCTACATACCCTCACAACCATGTGAATAGATCTGTAGCCTTTCTTAACGACCTCATTAATATGATTACCACAAAGAAGATCATTCCTTATATTAACACCTAAGTGCTTACCGTGTTCCTCATCAAATACTATCGCCCCAACCACACAGTACTTAAAACTGGGGGGACTTTTCCTCTTGGTGAAACGTACAACCTAAATTTTCATCCCCTTTACCATCATACAATTGTCAGCTGTCCATCTCACAACATTGTCTAGCTTCTCCTGCCGTCACTCAGAACCTGCGATATTTGCTACTCTGTAGAGTATAATATCATTCACAAAAATATCCTTATCCGCGACTACAGTTATTTACTCAAATCATTTATATATATGAAAACGTGAACGTCCGATAATACTGTCCTGTGGGACTATTCTCGTAATAATTGTAGGATCATATAACACTTCATCTACTCTAAATCTCTGAGTTCTTTTCTATAAATTAAGCCATCCATTCAACCACAATTTTGTCGAGTCCAATATCTCCCATTTTTGTCCGTAATCACCCACGATCTACCCTACTCAAATCCTTCGACAGTCAATAACGATACGGTCCATTTCACCTCCTGAATCTGAAATATCTGATATATCTGATATATCTGAAATATCTGTAACCCTACCAGTTGTGCCTCAGTGGATTAACCCTTCCTAAACCCGAACTGTCTTATATCAAGTCAGTTACTAATTTCGCAACCGTGTCTAATATAATGTTTTCCCAGAACTTACAAACAGCACGTGTCAACCTAAATGGCCTGTATTTATTCACTTTATGATTATCACAATTTCTTTCGTACACTGCGGCTACTAAAGCAACACTCCATTCATTTGGTATCACCTCTTAATGCAAATAGTAAGCAGATATGTCACAGTATCCCAACCCATAGCCTTTAATATATACCCAGAAATCTTATCAATCCCAGCTGCATTTCTAATTTTCGGCTTTTTCATCTTTAAGTAAATGTTTTTATTATCAGTAGTAAATTTAAAGAATTCACCAGTTTTTGTTGCCTCCTGTATCTGGACATTATTCTTATATCCTAATACCTTTAGATACTGCTGACTGAATACTTATGCCGTTTGTAAGTCCTCGCATATACCCTCCACATATTCCGTTCTTTGTTAATGATGCCTGGAATATCCTTCCCGGAACCTGTTTCTGCCTTAACGTATCTATACATTTGCTTCCATTGCTCCCTAAAATTCATATGGGTGTTCATTTTATATGTTTGCCATCATTATATCCTAAGCTGTTTTTCGCTAAATTCAATTTCATAATAAGCTCCTTCAATTTCTCCTCACTCATGCAACCATTCCCAACCTATTCCTTTCTAATCTGCACCTTCTTGTTAATCTCTTTAATCTCTCTTATCACTTTTAAAGGTAAATACCTGTTTTCACAATCCTCAAAAATTGCACACTATGTTCCTCGAGCATATTTGAACAATTTATGAATGTTACTTAAGTGCGAGTAATTTTATAAGACATGAAATTCAGGACTTCTTTCGAGTACTCTCAATGACAGAGAAGTCCCTGATGTCGTTGGGTTCCAAGCAATTGAGACATACTCAAGTATGGACATTGCAAATGAGTTAAACAAGGTAATGGGTATCTATCGGGCGAAATGGTAACGAATTCCACCTAAAGGAAGGCTATCACTTTCCAAGTATTATTCGTCATTATTTTAACGTAATAGTCAAATCTTACATATTATCTACGAAATATCCCCAGTTGCACAAGATATATCAATGAATACCCAATGAAATGAAATGTTTGATTTCGTACAGCAATGATCAGTACCAGGAAATGGATTTCAGCTTTTCTGTGCATAATACTTCCAGAAATGCTTTGGAACTCTTCAGTTGTAAACCATATCCGGAAACTTAAAGGCGGAATATGCCAAATAAAACGACGTCGACGACGAAAATTGATGTTATGATGATGATCATGATGATTATAATAATGATGACTATTGTTTTCAAGCCTTAACCTCGAGTTTATCGACCCAAACCCGAAAGAAAGGAATTGCGTAAGGATAATTATGAAAAATGGCTACTGCAACAATCAGCGATATTAAGCGAAGCCCCGTTATTTTGTCTAGATATCTATACTGTACCGGTTACGACCTGTACATAAGTATTTATTGAGCATAAATGACGTTTATTTACCGCGCGTAATGTTCCGAGCGCGCCTGGTTTGTTTACCAGCAGCGAGGACCAGCTAGCGAGTGTATGACGACTGTGAGCTGTGACGTAGCCACAGGGGCTAGCTAGAACGCCCGCTCGTCTCAACACGTGTTACCAGCCTTGACTGGTATTTTCTGGATTCCACGTCATTTGTTCTAGAGAGTTCGATGGAGAAAATTTTGAAATTTCTATAATAATGATGCTAGCGAATCGAGCAATATGTCATCTTGTTTGGGATCACCTAAACGTCCCAATGCTCGAGTTTCAAGCAAATCCATCGAGGGATTCGGAAGATATTCAATCAAACCGTATTATGACGTAGACATCCCGGATTGCATAAAAGGAGGACCTACTGTAGCCTATTCACAGTCTCAGCTGAGTAGTCAGCGGGGACACTCTTGCTGCTACTATCACCGTGGAACTCTGTCATTATACACTGACTGACAGAGCAAATGCAACACCAAGAAGGAGTGGTTCGAAAGGGATGAAAGTTGGGGAAAAAACAGAGACGGCACGGACGAATAATTGATGTTTATTTCAAACCGATATGCAGGTTACACAATGCGCACGGCATCGACTCAGTAGGATGTAGGACCACCGCGAGCGGCGATGCACGCAGAAACACGTCGAGGTACAGAGTCAATAAGAGTGCGGATGGTGTCCTGAGGGATGGTTCTCCATTCTCTGTCAACCATTTGCCACAGTTGGTCGTCCGTACGAGGCTGGGGCAGAGTTTGCAAACGGCGTCCAATGAGATCCCACACGTGTTCGATTGGTGAGAGATCCGGAGAGTACGCTGGCCACGGAAGCATCTGTACACCTCGTAGAGCCTGTTGGGAGATGCGAACAGTGTGTGGGCGGGCATTATCCTGCTGAAACAGAGCATTGGGCAGCCCCTGAAGGTACGGGAGTGCCACCGGCCGCAGCACATGCTGCACGTAGCGGTGGGCATTTAACGTGCCTTGAATACGCACTAGAGGTGACGTGAAATCATACGCAATAGCGCCCCAAACCATGATGCCGCGTTGTCTAGCGGTAGGGCGCTCCACAGTTACTGCCGGATTTGACCTTTCTCCACGCCGACGCCACACTCGTCTGCGGTGACTATCACTGACAGAACAGAAGCGTGACTCATCGGAGAACACTACGTTCCGCCATTCCCTCATCCAAGTCGCTCTAGCCCGGCACCATGCCAGGCGTGCACGTCTATGCTGTGGAGTCAATGGTAGTCTTCTGAGCGGACGCCGGGAGTGCAGGCCTCCTTCAAGCAATCGACGGGAAGTTGTTCTGGTCGATATTGGAACAGCCAGGGTGTCTTGCACATGGTGAAGAATGGCGGTTGACGTGGCGTGCGGGGCTGCCATCTCTTGGCGGCGGATGCGCCGATCCTCGCGTGCTGACGTCACTCGGGCTGCGCCTGGACCCCTCGCACGTGCCACATGTCCCTGCGCCAACCATCTTCGCCACAGGCGCTGCACGTGGACACATCCCTATGGGTATCGGCTGCGATTCGACGAAGCGACCAACCTGCCCTTCTCAGCCCGATCACCATATCCCTCGTAAAGTCGTCTGTCTGCTGGAAATGCCTCCGTTGACGGCGGCCTGGCATTCTTAGCTATACACGTGTCCTGTGGCACACGACAACACGTTCTACAATGACTGTCGGCTGAGAAATCACGGTACGAAGTGGGCCATTCGCCAACGGCGTGTCCCATTTATCGTACGCTACGTGCGCAGCACAGCGGCGCATTTCACATCATGAGCATACCTCAGTGACGTCAGTCTACCCTTGCAATTGGCATAAAGTTCTGACCACTCCTTCTTGGTGTTGCATTTGCTCTGTCAGTCAGTGTACAAGTGTGGGAAGACGATTCTTCCAAGTACTATAAAGTGGACTCATAAGACTTCGAGTGTTGTAGAAAATTTTCTAAGTCTTCGTAATTGAACTTAGATTATTTACAAGTATTAATTAAATGGATTTGTATTATTTACATGCCTTCGAGACTGAAACGTTTCTAAGTGTTTGGACTTGTATTATTTACGTGTCTTAGAAGCTGGAATTTTTCTAAGTGTTCGTGAAATGGACTTGTATTATTTACATGGGTTCGAGACCAGAATTCTTCTAAGTGTTCATTGAATGGACTTGTATTATTTACGTGCCTTCGAGACTGAAACTTTTCTAAGTGTTTGGACTTGTATTATTTACGTGTCTTCGAAGCTGGAATTTTTCTAAGTATTCGTGAAAAGGACTTGTATTATTTACATGGGTTCGAGACCAGAATTCTTCTAAGTGTTCATTGAATGGACTTGTATTATTTACGAGTATTCGAGATTGGAATTTTTCTAAGTGTTCGTGAAATGGACTTGTATTATTTACGTGGAATATTTGCGACTGTTGAGGAACTCATCCTTCTAATAGACAGTGATTGATTAACATTGCTAGTGATGAATTTTAACTTTCCAACGGCTTTAAACGAAGTTAGGATTTCACTTACATTTACTCAAAGACTTGTACATTTGCCAGTGTTGGTTTAAAAGACTTATAAATTTCGTCAGTGAATTTATTTATGTGGAAGGACTTGTGTTTTCGTCAGTGGTCACTCAAAGACTTTATGAATTTCACCAGTGATTAACTTTAAATATATTCAAAGTTCCAAGTGAATGGACTTGTGTTTTCATTCGAGTTTAGGCAAAGACTTGCACCTTCGCCAGTAATGAACTTTGAGTTTAACTATAATTTCACAAGAAGGGACTTGTATTTTTCGTTGCCAAATGTTATTCAGGGACGAGGATTTTCCTAGTGATGAACTCTAAAATCATTAATACCACTCATATCGTTTTAGGAGTGTTGGAAGTCTTGATGTACAATTATCAAGAACTCTGCTTATAAGTTGATCATCCAAGGTTTTCGTGGACTCAGTGCTACTAGTGACCTTGGGAACATCAATCCTCTCAGTCTCATTGGGCTGAGGTTGTACATGCCTATCTACAACATCGCCTGGATCACCGGGGTTCAACCCGGGCCTCAGAGTTCGAGACATCTCTACTTGCCGTCAATCCAGACAGTCCAGCTGCCTCTGTCTGGAGTATCTGGAGTCCCTGGAATCCCTGGAGTCTTCTGGAACGTGCTTCAACCAGCTTGGCTTGGTGAGCTGGAGAACCCGAGCCATACTATTGGAATACGAGGAAGACAATCCATTTCTACTTAGAGGTGATGTGCAAATTCATGACTCATTTGAATAAACTCTTGTGCAATCAGAGTCAAAGTTTTTCTGTAGATAGGACCCTACCTCCTGTACCGAGCCCTAGCTACAATTAATCCAGTTTTTCGCCCTGAGAACTATATTCATGCTACTTTAAAATTTAATCTGAGAGTCGGGCTCTTTTACTAGTACAATACATCAGCAGGAGCTGGAGAATTTTGAATTTAAACACACTATTTTCATTTTGATTCACTTCTTCTTGCAACTTATCACACGTTCGCCTGAAGCGGTCAATAGCACAAATGGTGACGGAAGCATCTTTTTACATCAGTTTTGTGGTTTTGTTGCAAGTAGTATAAATTCCCGTCTGGCACTTTTCCTTTCAGTTTGACGAATAGAAGCAAACGTCCAGCTGAAGGCATTAATTTCATGAAGTCACACTTTGTTTAGTGTGGAAATTGGAATGTATTTTGGTAGTATTCAGAACTGAACTTTGATTGTTGGCCACTCACTCTTTCGTAATTCAACCGTTGAAGCAGTAATATGTTATGCCCATAATCATGAACTAGTTCCCCTAAATTATAAACTGAGTATCTGAAAACTTTTACTTTTCTACGGAATGTAAAATGCAGCTCGGAATTTGCTTGAGTAGTTAGGATAGCTGTATTATTCATTTTATATAATTATACACTTCAAGTTTTCACCAGTAATGTGACGTCTGCTGTTTCTTTCACCCATCCGGTGATATATCAAAGAAGTACATTGTGCTTTAATAGGATTTATCTTACTAGATCTCGGTTGACAAAAGTGTTCAGCCGAATTCATAGACACTATCACTTTGTGCCACGGGAATCGGTAGCAGGGTTATCGGTACTTTCTGAGTGCGATTACAACAGCATCAGCCAATCTCTCTCTGGAATGAGATGAATACAGAAGCAAAGCCGTTAGCATTCCCATGTAATGACCGTTTAACTGTACTTTTATTTATAATTGGCATTAACATGCTTTAGAGAATGGTTCAATATTTTACCATACGATATGACAGAATATCGTCGCTCCACCGGTAAAACGTTTTATTCCACAAAGCTCTTCCTATCTATTATTCTCCTTAAGACTGGTCACGCCTCCCAGCCACGTATGGATATGCAGTCCATCCGAACAAATGTTGTTGTGTTCATTTTCCTATGCCCATGTGTAAAGGATAATTAACCTTATTGCAGCATACTGTAGGAATGTATGTTTGCATTACGTATTTGCGCACTCCTAGTGTATAATGCATGTAAGGTCCATTTTCGTTTACTCGTCGGCATAGGAAAACGAACACTGTTCTGATGGACTGCGTATCCATATGTGGCTGGGAGTCGTGACCAGTCTTAAGAAGAATAATGGATAGAAGAGCTTTGTGGAATACAACGTTTTACCGGTTGAGCGACGATATATTACGATATGTTGAGGTAATTTACAGCACGGAATGCCAGTCGTAATTTAAGCTACAAACTTGTCACAACGTTTCTTCCGTGATATTATTAGCAAACTTATACTTTGTGAATAATTTAAAATTATCGTAACAAATATTTTCGAATTGAAGTGTGCAGTTTATGCCGATGATTTACGTAATGCGGTACGAAAAGATGCCCACAAAATAATACGTACAGATCTTCCAACAATGAGCAGAAAGCTGTGGGTATACTTTCAACAGAAGAGTCCAGTTGTAGTAAAACTCCTATCAATTTGCCTTATTGAAATTGAAACGGGGTTAGCTTGGTGAATATAGGGAGCGTGCTCGAGCGCTCTGGCGGAGTTCCGAGTATTAATACGGTGAGAGTGCGTTCCGCTGGAAGACTTGCTTCATAGTTACGGCAAAAAATATCGTTGCATCTTGTCGTCAAGATAAATATGAAATAATGCTATGGAGGTTGTAATGCTGTACATATAAAAATACATTTAAACCTGATATTGTTGTCACAGGACGAAATGAATAACAATATTGTAACTACCTCATATCTATGAATCTGTGAAAACTTAAGTTTCGAGAGTGAGATTTCTGGTGAAATTGACTGTGCTTTTGACAAGCTATTGACAGGCAGCATCCGGTAAGCAAATAAACAGGCAGTTGGAATAAGCAGATAACACGTCATGTTGTTAAGCGAAGTTCTGATAAGATAGATTTATACGAGTGGATTATGTGCAGGGGTTACAGTTCTACGTTCTTTATTATTGGTGGCAAGAAATTTGCTAGCACACAAGCTACGTAAACAATGTCGCTGATATACGAAAACATTTTTAGGAATATTTTTCAAGATTTTGAAAATTTTCACCCTCTGTATGCATCTGTCAACATGAATTCGCACACTTGCTACACTCTGAGTCTGTAACACTTCATCTTCTGTAAATCTCCCATTGTGAAGAAAAGGCGGCATAACAAGTTAAGAATGAGGTGACTGTGTTTTATAAACCTGGGGATCCCTTGTCGGCTAATATAACGTCCCCTTCACTCAAAAGATTTAGGATGCCTGAATTGTTAACAATAAAATTATCATTAGTTCTTCCACCATAACAAGGGGAAACAGGAAACAATAGTTCCGTCAGGGGCCACAGCTAATAACAATTTAAATGTATAACATGACTTGTACGGAGAATACATGAAATATCTCTCATCTATTCTTGCTGGCGTTTCTGATTTCATTTCTGTGCAATAGATTATAACTCGTGCGTCAGGATAAAATGTTTTAAAAGCGCTTGGCAAAGTATTTTGCACGGATAGTTTGCTTGGCCAGAAAATAAAAGTAGAAGTGCGTTTCTTGACTACTCCAGGAGCCGTAAAAAATATCCGTGCACCATAGTCCGATGTACACCAAATATGAGTGACAAGGAAGCAAAGGTCCAATTTCATTAAAAAGAGTGGACAAACATCGTTATTGCTTATATTTATAGACACTTTAGAAACAAAGAAAGAAATAAAGTAAAAAAACTGAATGTTTCAAATGAAACACTTCTTAAATCCTTCAACTGTGCCTCATTTTTTATGCTCTGGTATCCATGAAATCCTCTGCATATGTCCAGGGGGGTGTTGGGACCAAAACGTTTATCCACCGTTTCCGAAATACTTGGAGGTACTGTGCCTGAGTAGCACTGTCTGACTACATTATTCCCACTAAAAACACAAGTGAATTCGAAAGTCGTTGCTTCAATCTCTTATCGATGAACGAAGTTTTGTCTTTTGGAACAGTTCACAGTACGTTTTCAAAAATCTTACCATCGACTTCTGTGCACTTTTCAACTCTCTTGGCCGTAGTTTGTTTAGTTCTTCGGAGGTCGTCTCGGCGTTTTCTTAAGGGTAGAATTATGCGTATTGTGAGTGACTAACTCATATCTTATATATGCGTTTTCTCTGTAGACTTCGCTTTCATCCATTCCTAAACACGAAAAAAACCCAAAGGACGTAGGTTTGTGCATCACTAAATTCAACAGTTAATACTTTTGTGCGTCATTAATAATGTTTGTGTCGTTGTACTTATGGGCACAATGCACACAGCTATAATTCCACACGCACACTCATTTTTCACAATAATTCATGAGTTTCTTCATTAGAAGATGTATGTATATTTGAGCATTTCACTCGTTTACTCGCTCTTAAAACCGGGATACATCACATTCTCTTTTCGGTTTCTTCTTATAGCTCTCGTGAAACACAGATGATATATATGATGGATGATATTCAATATTACTTGGCTTTCCTCCAACAAAATATTCACTGCAAATGACGGAGCATTTCCATCTGCACTGAAATGCAGCAAAACATTTAATCTTATTCTTATTCTTATTCTTATTCTTATTCTTATTCTTATTCTTATTCTTATTCTTATTCTTATTCTTATTCTTATTCTTATTCTTATTCTTATTCTTATTCTTATTCTTATTCTTATTCTTATTCTTATTCTTATTCTTATTCTTATTCTTATTCTTATTCTTATTCTTATTCTTATTCTTATTCTGCGTAGTCAAGACACGTGCACATGGAAGGACATGAATGCAAACATACGAACCTGCTGCAATGCATAAATGAATTTAAATGTACCATTTCAAAGTGTACTTAAATTAACGTGTTCTTGACTTTGCATACCTGATATGTTTGAAATGTGTGATATGATATGTGTGATTTAGGTCACAAATGAAATAATGTAGCCTACTGTACTTACTTTATCCTCCCCACAGCCGAAATCCACTTCCTGCATCTGTCCGATTCCTATGGACGACCAGGAAATGTGTGAAAAGTAATTCCTTTTCCATGCGCGTTTCTTTGTGTGTTGGCAGTTCACTGCACAACAGTTTCTATTTGATTTAGGCATTTTGATACTCTACTACAATTTCGACCACAATTTCACACCCACAGTTACACAGCCTGGACTGACCGCTCAAGAAAAGATAACCAAAATGTTACCTATTTCTTCCGCTAGAGGCACCAAGAGCGGCCGTGCACGCTCTCTATAGGGAATAAATGCTAGATGTAATTCTGCACATCATGGGTCGATGTTGCCTATATGGGAAAGAATCACCCATAGTTTTGATACACCGAGTTCTTATACCGGTACCAATTAAGATGTTGTCTGGTTTAGTGTGACTAGACCAGCGCTTGCTTGTGAATGATTCGGGGAGTTTGGAGTTGTGTACGACACTCGGATCATTTATTTCTGCCCATCGGTCAACAGCTTTCCAACTTGCATTTGCCTTACTACATCCCCTGCCCGTACTACGATTTTCGAAGGCAACTACAGCAGTCATTGTACATTGGCTACTGAAGTTTGCATACTCTGTGAAGGAAAACTCTCTTGAAGTTGGTTTGTAGAATTATGTTATGCTGGGATCATTGATTTCTACGCTTAAAATTTAATTATCTTACTTCTCACTGATGTCTGTGGACAATATTGGCAGTCCAGGTCGCCAGAAGATAGCACTACGATACATGGAGCTTGGATTATGAATAATCCATTGCATGCCTGGAGTGGCTGGGGGCCACTGATCAGCAGCACGGTGGGGTTCCTGAGTACAGGGAATGTCGCACTTGGTTTTTATACAAACATCAGCTAGTACTACATTATTGCTTGATGAGAAACCTTCAACATTCGGTGACATCACTGTGAGAGCTGACTAGAACTTGCTTATGAAACCTAGTCATACCAGACGTTTTAAGAATCAATATAGGGGCAGCAACAGTCCACACTTTCCGACTGAAACCGGCTAACAGAAGGAACTCCAGCACATCATTCGCAAGCTTGAACTGGATTTCGCACTTCTGCCGTTAATATGCATCCGTTGAACATCTAGTGGAAATTCCTTCAGTATATCTTACATTAGTTATGGCTCCAATGAGGGTGAATCAAACTCCCTCATCTTCACTAACTGTACTTACTTACTTACTTACTGGTCGGCGCTACAGTCCTTGTAGGTCCTTGGCCTCCTTTATCACCTGCCTCCATTCATCTCGGTCCTCAGCTTTTCTTCTCCAACGTTTAACTCCTAACTTTCTAAGGTCATCCTCAACATCATCAATCCACCTTTTCCTGGGTCTTCCTCTCCTCCTCCTTCCATCAAGTTTCCCTATAAACACCTTTTTTACGGTGCAGGTTTCTGCCATTCTCTGAACATGACCGGCCCACCTAATTCTTCCCTGCTTAATTTTAGCAACAATATCTGGCTGGCCAAACAGTCCTTGCAGCTCTACATTTGTCCTCATTCTCCACCCATCTTGCTCTCTTACTGCACCGAATATCTTTCTCAA
Source organism: Anabrus simplex (assembly GCF_040414725.1). Classification (NCBI taxonomy): domain Eukaryota; kingdom Metazoa; phylum Arthropoda; class Insecta; order Orthoptera; family Tettigoniidae; genus Anabrus; species Anabrus simplex. Next base: position 352,092,474 of record NC_090266.1, on the reverse strand, counting down.
TATCTTCCTTTCCCACCGTAACAGCCACTGTTCTTCTCTGGAGGTCATCACCCAGCATTCTGAGCCATACATAACTATTGGTCTTAGTACTGTTGTGTATATTTTAATTTTTGTATTCCTGCTGACATTCCTGGATTTAAACATATTTTGCAAGCCGTAAAAGCATCGGTTTCCACTTGTTATCCTCTCCTGTATTTCCACGGAGGTTTTATTGTCCTCTGTTATTATAGAGCCTAGATATTTGAAAGATGTGACTCTTTGATATTCCTTCCCATTTAATCTTACTGGGGTCCTTCCTCTTACTCCCTCTGTATCTCCCATCTTCATATATTTTGTTTTGTTTATATTCACTTCTAGTCCTAGGTCCCGTGCTTTCCCTTCTAATACTGAGTAGCTCTCTTCAAGAGCTCTTTCATTTCTTGCAATTATTGCTACATCATCAGCATATGCTATCACTTGTACTAATCTGTTCAAAATGGTTCCCCCTGGGTTGATGGGCAATTCACGGATTACTTTTTCCAATGCTAGGTTAAAAAGAAGTGTGGAAAGTACATCTCCCTGTCTTAGTCCTCTCTCCACTAAAAACTCCTCTGACAGATCTTGCTCCACTCTCACCTTGCATACCGTTGTTTTCAAAGTCATTTCTGTTAATCTAATCAATTTCCTTGGGATTCCAAATTCTTTCATAATCTTGTAAATTTTACCCCTATCTAGACTGTCATATGCCTGTTTAAAATCAACATACAGCTGATGTAGCTGTTTGTCATATTCATAAAATTTCTCTAGCACTTGTCGTAATATAAATATCTGATCCAGAGTAGAACGATGTTTTCTAAAACCTGCTTGGTAATCCCCTAATATTCTTTCCATCCATAATTCCAATCTTAAGGCTAGTACCTTACCAAAAACCTTGTACGTTCCATCCAGCAAGGTGATCCCTCGATAATTTCCACATACTGCCTTATCTCCCTTTTTATGTAATGGGTAAATTATACCCAATGTCCAATCCTTGGGTATTTCCTCCTTTGTCCAAACCTCCTTAATCAATTCATAAACAGCCATTTCTATTCCCTCTCCCCCATATCTCAACAGCTCTGACTCCATTCCATCTTCACCTGGGGCTCTATTACTCTTTAATGCATTAATTGCAGCTTTGACCTCTTCTAAGTCTGGCTCTTTTACTGATTCCTCTTCCAATTCTCTTTCTTCCCCATCAACATTTATATTTTCCTCCTCTCTATCATCTTCATTATTTCCATTGAGTAACTCGTAAAAATACTCCTGCCATCTTCCAAGCACTTTGCTTTTATCACCCAGAAGGTTTCCATCTTTATCCTTGAAGAAAACAGCTCTTGGTTGAAACCCTCTCTTAATGTCTTTTGTTCTTTCATAGAACTTTCGTACCTCGTTTCTATCCTTCATTTCATCCAGTTCTTCGATTCTCTTTCTTTCAAAAGCTCTTTTCTTATATCTACATATCTTATCTGCTCTTCTTCGTTTCTCTCTATACTCTTCTACTGTTTGTCTTGTTCTCCTTTGAAGCATTCTGTTCCTAGCATCATTCCTCTCTTGGATTAATGTTGAACATTCCTCATCAAACCATTCTGCTCTCTTTACCAATTTCTTCTTTCCCAGGGTACTATCTGCAACTTCACTGATAGTTGTTTTCAGTATCTCCCATTTATCTTCCACTTCTCCTTTCTCCCATAATTCCCTTTTTATTGCCAAAGATTCAGCTATTTTCTTTTTGTATTTCTCTTGCAATTCCTCATTTTTTAGTCCTTCAATATTGTGCTTTGCCTTTCTTGTTACTTTTTCCGTTCTTGCCAAATCTATTTTTTGTCTGTACTTGACTCTAACAAGATAGTGGTCTGTATCTGCATCAGCACCTCTGCAGCTTCTAACATCCATAATATCTGATGCATGTCGCCTGTCTATGATAACATGGTCTATTTGATTTCTTGTCACACCATCTGGTGAAATCCAGGTCTCCTTGTGAATGTTTTTCCTAGGATGCCAAGTACTTTTAATTATCATCTGCTTTCCACTCACAAAATCAATCAATCTCAATCCGTTATCATTACTTACTTCATGCAGGCTTTCTTTCCCTACTAAGTGTTTGTACACTTCTTCTCTTCCAATTTTTGCATTTAAATCTCCAAGGATAATTTTCACATCATGCCTTTGAACTTTATTAATTTCTTCCTCCAATTTGGTATAAAATGCATCTTTCTTCTCATCTTCTGCCTCCTCAGTAGGGGCGTACACACAAAACACAGTTACGTTGAAGAATTTTGCCCTAATTCTCACAGAGCACATCCTATCATTGATTGGAGTAAAGTTGATCACGCTTTGCTTTACTGACTTATGTATGAGGAATCCTGTGCCATTACTGCCTGCTTTTTCTCCACTGTACATCAAAATATGTTGTCCAGACATCATCATCCCTTGCCCTTTCCATCTTAGTTCCTGTAGAGCTGCTATTTTCACTCCATACTTATCCATTTCATTCCTTAATACTTTTAACTTGCCAGGTCTCTTCAATGTCTTAACATTCCACGTTGCTAATATAATATCATTTTTCCTTCTCTTTAGCCGTTTTTCTTGCCGGTTCGTCACCAAGTTTTCCAGTCCTGCATTATTCATTCTTAAGGTATCCGTAACAGTTGGTTTTTTTTACGAGGTAGGGGAGTTAACCCTACGCTCAACCCCCAACCTGGAGGACCAGGGTATCACTCTTAGTCTGGATCATCACCTTAGACCTGTCCGGCTTGGGTGGCCCTACCAGGAGCAGATGCTCCCGCCGGCATAGCTCTAAGGATCATTTGACCACGCAAGCCTCCAATAAACACCCGGCAAAATATATTTTGCCTTCGTCAAGGTGGTGATACCTTCGGGAGGTTCACTAACTGTGCCGTGAAGTAATCCAAGTATTTAGTGGGCATTATAGATGTATACCTCTTACAGTATAAGGCAAGCATACCTTAAACTAGAGTCTCCCGTGACCAGAGACTCAACGCCACCTACCTTATTGCATACCCACGTCATTGGTACCTGCTCTCCAGATGTCCCTAAAATTGCCTGACTCCTGAAGAACCTGTTTCCTATTTCCTTCTCTTCCTCTCACTATGCTATTCCATCTCCTTTTTCCTGTCCTCTGTTCTGTGATTTCCTTTCCCACCGTTACCATTCTTACATTCCCGCCCCTCCTCTGTAACACTTCTTGGTCCCCATCTTACCTCTGCTATTCTACCTGCAGTCACTCATAGTGATCCTTCACCGATACATCTCTTGAACTCACTCCCGGATGAGAACCCTTAGCTCTCATTTTCCTCCACCTTAAAAACACTATCCCACCTGTCTACCACAACTGCCCGCCCTCTTGCCTGTCTACCGTATAACCTACCTATATTGGTTGAGGAAGACCTACTTTCATACCGTCCCCCACTAAAAAACTAATTATCTCCCTCAAACACGCTATATCTTCCGATATACTACTTAATGCCCCCCACAGTCACAGTCCCTACACCAGCCTTCCTCAGGCATTGTCTTATCTTCTTCACATATATTCGAAATATTACAAGAATTTCAGCAGAAATGAAATAGCATATTGTTTGGAGATATATATCTATACTAGCAAGATAGCCGTGCTTCGCTACGGTATTATAATGAAATTTATAATTGAATGATTAACGTTTTATATCTAATCCACCGAAATTCACGATCTGACTCGTTTTCTGAGAGAATCCTCCAAAATTAATGACCTGACTTGTTTTCTGAAATATTACGGCAAAGTTCCTCCCATTTTTCTATCTTCCTTTCCAGCAATCGATTTCGTACTTCCCGGGCTAGGTCCAGGTATTCCACCAGTCAGTTGGGTCCCTAAATCTTTGCCATCTTTTCCTATAAGCATTTTTAATATGGATCAAATCCTTGAGGAGATCCGGCGTGGTGTCGTGATGGGTGCCTTGGCGGTACTGAACCCGCGGCCGGACTGCAATTTTAGTCATTACCCAGCCAGGACCTTTTTTCCAGCGCGGTCCGCACATTTTGACGACGGTCCAGAACATTATTATTATTATTATTATTATTATTATTATTATTATTATTATTATTATTATTATTATTATTATTATTATTACTATTAATATTATTATTATGGTTGGTCTAGAACCCACAACAAGATGCAAGACCGCTACTTGGCGGTAAATTACATCTGCTGACATTGTCATTGCTGAAAATGTGACCAGCCCCATCGTCGCAACGTAGGCAGTGCGCGAGATTTCTGGCGACACGAATGATATACTTCCGTGCATTACTGACCTTATTATAGAAGTGAACAATTGCACGGTCAATATCATTTCTATCGTTTATTTCAAATGTGTTTAAATTTTTATTTATATGCCAGGAGAATCTACTGTAATCTAGCTTCATGTTCTCCAAAGGAAAGTATTGTTCTTGAAAACGAACCCAGGAAAGATTAAAAATGATCAGTTTATGATCAGAATAAGTACATTATGAACAGTAAAATCAATTGGGTCTCAACTCCTTTTTCACCCCACCGCCGTTAAATTGATTTCACCCCCCCCCCCAAAAGAAGGCGTGTTTCCTTATATTTAAAGGAGGTTCCAAACACCAATGTTTACCTTCAATTCTGAGATATAAGTATCCCCATAAAGGAATTCACTTCTTTTCACCTCCTTTCACCCCCCCACCTATGTGAATTTCCCGTTAAATAATACTTATTTCTTTAATAGTAAAGGATCTTCTAAATACCAATTATCACGATTATAACATCTTCAGTTTTTGAGATATGTGTCCTCATAAAAGGAATTCAACTCCTTTTCACCTCCGCCCCCAAGATGATTTCCTCCCAAAACGCTTTTTTCCTTGTTTTTAAAGGAGATCCAAACACCAATTTTCACGGCTGCACAACTTTAGTTTTTATTAGATGTAAGTATCCTCATATTACAACTTCAATAAACTTTTCAATTCTTTGACATTCTCCTTCATTGGATTTTCCGAGAATACCTGTTTCTTTAATTATAACGCAGATTAGAAATACCAATTTTCACGTCTGCAAAATCTTTCGTTTTTGAAATAATAGCATCCTTATAGAAAAAATCAACTCATTTTTCAATTTCCTTCCCCAATTTGGTGGATTTCCGAAAAGAAAAATTTGTATTCCTTTATTTTTAAAGGAGATTCCAAATACCCATTTTCACGTCTGTAACATCTTCAGCTTTTGAGATATCAGTATCCTAATTAAAAATAATTCAACCCCATCTTCTGTCACTTTTACCCCTCCACCAAAGTGAATTTTCAGAAAACAAAGAATACATGTTTCTTTATTTTATTAGAGATTAAAAATACTATTTTTCACTTCGGTAACATGTTAATCTTTTGAGATATACTGTAGGAATGCTCATTTTAAAATTTCACCCCCTTTTCAGTTCCCCTAAAGTGGAGTTTCCAAAAACAAATCACCTATGGAGATTCCAAAAATTTTAAGTTTGTAACATTTTACGTTTCTGAGATATAGTAGATATAGTCTTTCTAAAAATTCACCCCAATTTGTCACTCCTGTTTAACCCCCATTAATTGGATTTTACAAAAGAAATGTTCCTTTATTTTCAAAGGAGATCCAAAAATATCAATTTTCAGGTCTGTAATATCTTCTGTTTCTGAGATATAAGTATTCTCATTTAAAGCATTCAACCCCTTTTTCACCCTTTTTCACCCCTCCTACTGGGATTTTCCGAAAACAAGATATATGTATTTCTTTATTTTTAAAGGTGATTCCAAATACCAATTTTTTACATCTGTACACTTTAAAAGTTTTGAGATATATGTACACGCATTTTAAAAATTCACCCCCTTTTTCACCAGCCATTAATTGAATTTTCAAAAAACAAAAAAAGATTTCTTCATTTTTAAAGGCGATCTCAAATATCAATTTTCAGGTCTGTAATATCTTCAGTTTCTGAGATATCAATATCCTCATTAAAGGCATTCAACCCATTTTTCACCCTTTTTCACCATTCCTATTGGGATTTTCCGAATACAAAAACATGCGTGTATCTTTATTTTTAAAGGAGATTCTAAGTACTATTATTTTAACATCTGTAAACTTTAAAAGTTTTGATATATAGATACGCTCATTTTAAAAATTCTCCCCCTTACACCCCCCATTGACTGGATTTTCCAAAAACAAAAAAAATACTTGTTTCTTTATTTTTAAAGGAGATCCCAAATACCAGTTTTCAGGTCTGTAATATATTCAGTTTCTGAGATATAAGTATCCTCATTAAAGGCATTCAACCCCTTTTCACCCTTTTCACCCCTCCTATTGGGATTTTCTGAAAACAAAAAAAGTGTTTCCTTATTTTTAAAGAAGATTCTAAATACCATTTTTTACATTTGTAAACGTTTAAAGTTTTGAGATATAGACAGACCTATTTTAAAATTTCACCCCCCTTTTCACCCCCTTAACGACGGAATATCCAAAAATCCTCTCTTAGCGAGCACTTACATGTTAATATGAATGTATCCACAAAATTTAATTTCTTTATGTCCAGTAGTTTTGGCTCGGCGATGATGAATCGGTCAGTCAGTCAGTCAGTCAGTCAGTCAGGAGAAGTTATTTATATATATACTAGCAAGATACCCGTGCTTCGCTACGGTATTATACTGAAATTTATAATTGAATGCTTATTGTTTTAGATATATAATCCGACGAAATTCGCGATCTGACTCGTTTTCTGCGAGAATCCACCAAAATTCCCGATCTGACTGGTTTTCTATTATTTTACGGCTCGTTTCCTCCCATTTTTCAATCTTCCTTTCCAGCAATCAATTTCGTACTTCCCGGGCTAGGCTAAGGTATTCCTCCCGTTCAGATGGGTCCGTAAATCTTTGCCATCTTTTCTTATAATCATTTTTAATATGGATAAAATCCTTCAGGAGATCCGGCGTGGTGTCATATTGGGTGCCTTGGCGGCACTGAACCCGCGGCCGGACTGCATTCTTAGTCATTACCCGTCCAGGAGCCGTTTCCAGCGCGGTCCGCACATTTGACGACGGTCCGGAATATTATTATTATTATTATTATTATTATTATTATTATGTGTTGCTAGAATGGCTGATGACAGGGAAAACCAGAGTATCCGGAGAAAAACCTGTCCCGCCTCCGTTTTGTCCAGCACGAATGTCACATGGAGTGAACGGGATTTGAACCACGGAACCCAGCTGTGAGAGGCCGGCGCGCTGCCGCCTGAGCAACGGAGGATCCTTATAAGTACATTAATAACAGTAATATCAATTGGTCTCACCTCCTTCTACACCCCACCGCCGTTAAGTTTATTTACCGCCACCCCCCCAAAAAAAAATTTAAAAGAATGCTTGTTTCTTTATGTTTAAGGGAGATTCCAAACACCAATGTTCACGTCTATTACCTTCAGTTTTGAGATATAAGTATCCCAATAAAAATAATTTACTTTCTGCACTTCATATCACAATACTCCCCCCCCCCCCAAGTGAATTTTCCCGCAAAAAATACTTGTTTCTTTAATAGTAAAGGATCTTCTTAAATACCAATGATCACGACTCTAACTTCTTCAGTTTTTGATTTATGTGTCCTCATGAAAGGAATTCAACTCCTTTACACTCCCGCCCTCCAAGATGGTTTCGCCACCAAAACGCTCTTTTCTTTGTTTTTAAAGGATATCCAAATACGAATTTTCACGTCTGTAACAACTTTAGTTTTTATTAGATGTATGTATTCTCATACAATTAAGCCAATTAATTTTTCAATTCTTCCCCCCCCCCCTTCATTGGATTTTACGACAATACGTGTTTCTTTACTTTTAAAGCAGATCGCAAATATCAAATTTCACGTCTGTAACGTCTTCATTTTTGTGATATCAGTAGCCTAATTAAAAGAATTCAACACCATTTTCAGTCACTTTTACCACCTCCCTCCACCCAAGTGGTATTTCCGAAAAGTAAAAACACACGTTTCTTTATGTTTAATAGAGATAAACAATACCTTAACTTCTATAACATGTTAAGTTTCTTTAGATATACTGTAAAAATTCTCATTTTAAAATTTCACCCATTTTGAGTTCCCCTTAAGTGGAGTTTCCAAAAACAACTCACCTATGTTTATTTACATTTACAGGAGATTCCAAACACCCACTTTTTACGTCAGTAACATTTTACGTTTTCAAGATATTCTGTAGATATAGTCTTTCAAAAAATTCACCCCAATTTGTCACTCCTGTTTAACAGCCATTAATTGGATTTTCCCCAAAACTAAGAATTACGTGTTTCTTTATTTTTAAAGGAGATCCCATATACAAATTTTCAGTTCTTTAATATCTTTCGTTTCTGAGATATATGTATCCCCATTAAAGGCATTCAACCCATTTTTCACCCCTTTTACACCCCTCCTATTAGGATTTACAAGAAAAAAAAAGTGTTCCTTTATTTTTAGACGAGATTCTAACTACCAATTTTTACATCTATAAATTTTAAAGTTTTAAGATGTAGACGCACTCATTTTAAAAAATTCACCCCCCCTTTTCACCCCCCAATATTTGGATTTTCCAAAAACGAAAAAACTACGTGTTTCTTTACTTTTAAAGTAGATCCAAAATACCAATTTTCAGGTCTGTAATATCTTCAGGTTCTGAAATATAAGTAGCCTCATTAAAGGCATTCAACCCATTTTTCACCCTTTTACACCCTTCCTATTGGGATTTTCCGAAAACAAAAGAATACGTGTTTCTTTATTTTTAATGGAGATTCTAAATACCAATTTTTACATCTATAAACTTTAAAAGTTTTGAGATATAGATACACTCATTTTAAAAAATCACCCCCTTTTCACCCCCCCCATTAATTGGATTTTCCACAAACAAAAAAATACGTGTTTCTTTATTTTTAAAGGAGATCCCAAACACCAATTTTCAGGTCTGTAATATCTTCAGGTTCTGAGATATAAGTATCCTCATTAAAGGCATTCAACCCATTTTCACCCCTTTTCACTCCTCCTATTGCGATTTTCCGAAAACAAAAAAGTACGTGTTTCTTTATTTTTAATGAAGATTCTAAATACCAATTTTTACATCAGCAAACTTTAAAAGTTTCGAGATATAGATTCACTCATTTTAAAAATTCACTCCCTTTCCACCCTCCCATTAATTGATTTTCCAAAAACCAAAAAATACGTGTTTCTTTATTTTTAAAAGAGATCAAAAGTACCAATTTTGAGGTCTGTCATATCTTCAGTTTCTGATATATAAGTACCGGTATCCTGATTAAAGGCATTCAACCCATTTTCCCCCATTTTCACCCTTTTTCACCCCTCCTATTGGGATTTTCTGAAAACAAAAAAATACGTGTTTCCTTATTTTTAAGAAGATTCTAAATACACAATTTTCACATCTATAAACGTTTAAAGTTTTGAGATATAGATACACTCATTTTAAAATTTCATCCCCCCTTTTCACCCCCTTACCGAAGGAATATCCAAAAATCCTCTCTTAGCGAGCACCTACATCATAATGTGAATATATCCCCAAAATTTCATTTCTTTATGTCCAGTAGTTTTGGCTCGGCGATGATGAATCAGTCAGTCAGTCAGGACAAGCTATTTTATATATATATAGATATAGACTAGCAAGATACACGTGCTTCGCTACGGTATTATACTGAAATTTATAATTGAATGACCGGGCGAGTTGGCCGTGCGTGTAGAGGCGCGCGGCTGTGCGCTTGCATCCGGGAGATAGTAGGTTCGAATCCCACTATCGGCAGCCCTGAAGATGTTTTTCCGTGGTTTCCCATTTTCACACCAGGCAAATGCTGGGGCTGTACCTTAATTAAGGCCACGGCCCCTTACTTCCAACTCCTAGGCCTTTCCTATCCCATCGTCGCCATAAGACCTATCTGTGTCGGTGCAACGTAAAGCCCGTAGTAATATATATCTATATATATAATTGAATGCTTATTGTTGTAGATATATAATCCGCCAAAATTCGCGATCTGACTCGTTTTCTAATACATTACGGCAAGTTTCCTCCCATTTTTCAATCTTTCTTTCCAGCAATCGATTTCGTACTTCCCGGGCTAGGTCCAGGTATTCCACCTGGTCAGTTGGGTCCCTAAATCTTTGCCATCTTTTCCTATAAGCATTTTTAATATGGATCAAATCCTTCAGGAGATCCGGCGTGGTGTCTTCTTGGGTGCCTTGGCGGTACTGAACCCGCGGCCGGACTGCATTCTTAGTCATTACCCGTCCAGGACCCGTTTCCAGCGGGATCCGCACATTTGACGACGGTCCAGAAAATTATTATTATTATTATTATTATTATTATTATTATTATTATTATTATTATTATTATTATTATTATTATTATTATTATTATTATTATTATAGATGTTCTGGACCCCACAGCAAGATGCAAGACCGCTACTTGGCGGTAACTTACATCTGCTGCCATTGTCATTGCTGACAACGTGACCAGCACCATTGTCGCGCGTAGGCAAATGTGCGGGATTTCTGGCGATACGAATGACATACTTCCGTGCATTATTGACCTTATTATAGAGGTGAACGGACGGTCAGTCTCTTTCCTATCGTTTATTTCAAATTAGTTTAAATTTTTATTTATATGCCAGGAGAATCTACTGTATTCTAAGAACGTTCTCCGAAGGAAAACATGGTTCTTGAAAACGAACCCAGGAAAGATTAGAAATGATCGGTTTATGATCAGAATAAGTACATCGAAAATCTACAGCCTGTTTCCAGTCATTCGACAGGGTCAGGAATGGAATGAATAAAGCCCCCGTCTAGCGGCGACAATAGGAATTGTTCCGGCTGCCGAAGCCTGTCGCACTTCTCTGGGGCAGTGATTAATAAATGACAAATGAAATGAATTGATAATGGACAGTGTTGCTGGAATGAATGATGACAGGGAAAACCGGAGTATCCGGAGAAAAACCTGTCCCGCCTCCTTTTTGTCCAGCACGAATGTCACATGGAGTGACCGGGATTTAAACCATGGAACCCAGCTGTGAGAGGCCGGCGCGCTGCGGCCTGAGCAACGGAGGCTCCTTGTAAGTACATTGCGAACAGGAAAATCAATTGGTCTCCCCTCCTTTTACACACCACCGCCGTTAAGTTTATTTACCCCCCCCCCACAAAAAAATGAAAAGATGGCGTGCTTCTTTATGTTTAAAGGAGATTCCAAACACCAATGTGGTCACGTCTATTACCTTCAGTTCTGAGATATGAGTATACCCACAAAAATAATTCACTTTTTTCACTTCCTTTCAAACTCCTCCCCCTCCCCCCTAAGTGAATTTTCCGGCAAAAAATACTTGTTTCTTTAATAGTAAAGGATCTTCTAAATACCAAATATCACGACTCCTACTTCTTCAGTTTTAGATTTATGTGTCCTCACGAAAGGAATTCAACTCCTTTTCACTCCCACCCCCCCACACCCTAAGATGGTTTCCCCCCAAAACGCGTTTTCCTTTGTTTTTAAAGGGGATCCAAATACCAATTTTCACGTCTGTAACAACTTTAGTTTTTATTATCTTATGTATTCCCATACAAATAAGTCAATTAATTTTTCTATTCTTTAACCCCCCCCCCTTCATTGGATTTTCCGAGGATACGTGTTTCTTTACTTTTAAAGCAGATTCCAAATATCACATTTCACGCCTGTAACATCTTCATTTTTGAGATATCAGTAGCCTAATTAAAATAATTCAACACCATTTTCAGTCATTATTAACTACCCCCTTCACCAAAGTGGTATTTCCGAAAACAAAAAATACATGTTTCTTTATTTTGAAAGGAGATTCTAAATACCAATGTTTACATCTATAAACTTTGAAGGTTTTGAGATATAGATACTCTCATTTTAAAAATTCACCCCCACTTCACCCCCCCATTAATTGGATTTTCCAAAAATAAAAAATACGTTTTTCTTTATTTTTAAAAGAGATCCCAAACGCCAATTTTCAGATCTGTAATATCTTCAGTTTCTGAGATATAAGTATCCTCATTAAAGGCATTCAACCCTTTTTTCACCCCTTTTCACCCTTCCTGTTGGGATTATCCGAAAACAAAAAATACGGGTTTCTTTATTTTTAATGAAGATTCTAAATACTAAATTTTACATCTGTAAACTTTCAATGTCTTTGAGATATAGATTCACTCATTTTAAAAATTCACCCTCTTTTTTCTCTCCCATTAATTGGATTTTCGAAAAACCAAAAAATACGTGTTTCTTTATTTTTAAAAGTGATCAAAAGTACCAATTTTCAGGTCTGTAATATCTTCAGTTTCTGAGATATAAGTACCGGTAATCTGATTAAAGGCATTCAGCCCCTTTTTCACCCCTCCTATTGGGATTTTCCAAAAACAAACAAATACGTGTTTCCTTCTTTTTAAAGAAGATTCTAAATACTAATTTTTACGCCTGTAAGCTTTTAAAGTTTGGAGATATTGATACACGCATTTTAAAATTCCATCCCCATTTTCACCACTTTAACGACGGAATATCCTAAAATCCTCTCTTAGCGAGCACCTACATCTTAACGTGAATACATACCCAAAATTTCATTTCTTTATGACCAGTAGTTTTGGCTCGGCGATGATGAATAAGTCAGTCAGTCAGTCAGGACAAGTTATTTTATATATATAGATATGCCCACAAGAGGGAGAAAATACTGTACATATACTGTAAGGGTTTCACGACAAATCGATGCTTGCTTGTTGTTTAAAGGGGCCTAACATCTACGTCATCGACCCATGACAAATCGAGAGGTAATAACTGATAAAATTAGTACACTATAGTTCTAATAGGGCGTGGCCTAATTATAAAATATTGTAATGGGAATAACCGTGTAGCTGAAACAACAGAGGCGTCGTTACTCTATGTACGTAAATACATAGACATATTTTATTAGCATTATTATTAGTGCACGCAAACAGAAATTAAATCTGCCGTTAAGTGTTGAAAAATTGAAGGTCTATACAATGATTATACAACAAAACTAAGTACAAAGAAGTAGATAATAATAATAATAATAATAATAATAATAATAATAATAATAATAATAATAATAATAATATTTTTTTACGTTGGATTGTGGAAAATCTTCAAAAAGACACTTGTGAAGGGTCCGCACTCCACAAGTGTGTGGGATTCTTACCCACTAAAAACCACACACCCTTTTGCCACGATGTGAGTCATCACCCCGGAACCGCTCTCGCATTACTTCAGGGTGATATCGTGCTTTGTCTTCCAGACGTCTTCTTTCTTCATTTCTCCTTTACGAACGTTCGTATGCTTCCAAATCCTTCTTCTTCTGACGAAGGATGTCCTCCACATGTACTGCCACACGATCCCAGGATTCCTGGTTTCGCAGCATCACCGAAATAACATTATCTGTTGTCAATTCTCCTAGTTCAGTTTCCACACATCTTCTCTGAATCGTCCAATGGCCACATACCAAAAAGGTGTGATATACGTAGTCAATATCATCGCAGTATATGCATGCTGCGTCACTCGCTCTGCCCACTTTATGCAGGAATTTCCGGAAATATTAATGTCCTGTTAGAAGCTGCGTGAGGTAGTAATTTACTTCACCATGGGCCCTTTCAACCCAGATATCCAGGCGTGGTATCAGTCGCTTGGTCCATTTGCCTCGAGGGTCACTTTCCCATCTGAGTTGCCATCGCCTCATCAGTTGACTGAAGGCGCGCTTCTTTGCACATTTCTTTCCCAGCTCTCCTTTGGTACGCCAGATTTCATGCCGCTCCAATGCGAGTAGGTCTATTGGGGCTATTGCTGCCACCATGAGGATTGCCGGTTCGGAAACAGTGCGGTATGCACATGCATTACGTAAAGCCGCTCTCCGTTGTACGGCAGCTATCCTTCTCCGATACCAAGCAAATCTCAAGGATTCAGCCCAGATTTCAGAAGCATATAGAAGCACTGACTGAACCGTCGACACGAGAAGACGTCGTTTACTGGATTTCGGACCTTTAATATTTCCCATTAATCTGCTAAGTGCAGTCATGTATTTTACTGCCTTGTCTGTCTCTCTCTGAATATGAGTCCAGAATGTGAGCTTGGAGTCAAGTGTCACTCCTAGATATTTTGTGCTCGCAGATGTTTCTATCACTAACTCTCCAACAGTCATTGGTACAAGAGTTTCGATCCTTTTCCTCGTCAGAAGAACTATCTCCGTTTTCTGTTCGGCTAATGTTAGACTGTGGCTCATCATCAATTCTTTTATGCGCCGCATCACCTGGTTCAGTTTAATTTGAGCCATTTCAACATTACGAGCTACTATCAAGGCGGCCACTTCATCAGCGTAGCCCACAAGCTTCGTGTCCTCTGGCATCTCCAAACGTAACAAGCCATCATACATTATGTTCCAATGATCTGGACCAAGGATAGATTCCTGCGCTGCACCAGCCGTCAGACGCTTTGTCTTTTCTCCATCTTCCGTATCATACAACAGAGTGCGATCTTTGAAGTAATCTCTCATTATGCGCATAAGATATTGTGGTAGCTTGAATGTTTCTTCAAGAGCTACCAACATGTCGCTCCATTTTGCCGAATTGAAGGCATTCTTCAAATCCAGGGTCACAAGAAGTGTCAATTTACGGGAATGATGGTTGCCCGTTCGTGCCCTTTCTGCTGTATTCACCACCTCCCACACTGCATCTAGCGTCGAGTGTCCTCTCCGAAATCCATGTCGGCAAACAGATAGATCCCCTGCTAGTTGAACTGCTGAGAGGATTCTGGGCTGCAGAAGTTTCTCCAGGCCTTTTTCAGCTGTGTCCAGCATACATAAAGGTCTATAACCACCAAGTTTTCCTTTGCTGATCAGAACCAAACGAGCCATTTTCCATCGGGGACTAAAAACACCCGTTTGCAGGCAATGATTGTACATATTCAGCAACAGTTCTGGGCATAGTTCTGCTATTATCTTTACCACTTCTGCAGGTATACCATCTGGTCCTGGAGTTTTCTTGTTTCTAAGAGAGCTAATAGCTCTATTCAGCTCTTCTACAGTAAAGAGGGGTATATCATCCAGTTCTTTCTCGTTGTCACAGTCAATCCTCTCTGGATGGTCTGGGAATAGTGTATCCACAATTTGTTTAATTGTTTGCGGATCCGCACTCGGGGTTGAAAATGTCCCGAGTTTCTTCATGACAATCTTATAACCTTGTCCCCATGGATCATCTTCTACTTCTTTAGCCAGTGCCCACCATTTATTGGCTTTACTTTTTCTGATTGCATTATGGAGTTCCTTCTTCGCTGACATGTACTCCGCTGTGACTGAGGTATTCTCTTGACTGCCTCTCATCCTCTGAGCCCTGCGTCGAAGTCGCAGACAATTCTTTCTCAGTTCAGCAATCTCTTCGGTCCACCTGTACGCTGGGCGCTTGCTGTTTCGCGGTCTCCTTCAGGACATTGAGGCGTTGCATGCTTGATGGATTAGCTGCATAGTGAGTTCAACACATACACCAGCTGCTTCTTTCCCTCTACGAGCAAAACATTTTTCAGTTATGTTGTCCATTCCATTCCATTCTATTCCGAATTACATCAATGAACTTTTCCTTGTCAATACCGGCTATGTTCCACCGTGCTGGCCTGCGCAAGATGTTTATTTCTTGAGGAGATTCTTGGAGCAGTCGAAAGATGATATATTGATGATCGCTTTCCGTGTAGTTCTCGTTCACTTGCCATTCGTAAATCTTAGGCGTAATATCCTCTGATGAGAAGGTTACATCCGGTATTGTTCCCTGACATCCTGGCCGTCGAAATGTTGGCACATTTCCAATGTTGTTGACCACCAAACCTGTTCTGGCTACCATCTCCATTATACGACGTCCTCTGGAGTCTGTTTGTGGCATGCCCCATTCCAACGCTTGAGCATTTACGTCACCAGCGACCACTAGTTCTTTTTTCCATTCTGCGTATTACGTCCTCAAGACCATCAAGTTTCATCTGAAAGTTGGAAACAGATTCATTTGGTGTAAAATAGCAACTTACAATAGTGATTCCCCAGTCTGTACCCAAACAAAACCGTCATCGCATCCATGCTGTGTTACTGGGACTTTTCCTGGATCTGGTATCCAAATTGCAGCTGTTCCGAGGTTATCCACAAACCACCCTGGATGGTCTCTCTCTTGATATGGTTCGCTAATAATAACGATGTCTACTTCCATCTCGTAAATCAGCTGTGTCATAAGATCGTTAGCTGTTTGACTCCTGTGCATATTTGCTTGAAGTATTCACATCATTTACTATGATTTTTTGCCTTTTCCAGAGCTTCACGAAATATTGCACATGTTCCCGATCCAGGAATATGACTTCGTTCAGCTTCATTGACACCCTTGTCTGAACAAAGCATGCATCGTGGATTGTTCTTTTTACAGTCTACTGCCTTCTGGCCAGATTCTCCACACTTAAAACAGAGCTTGCTTCTGTCGGGGCCTGTGCAGTTCCTTGCCAGATGTCCATATGATAGGCATCGGAAGCAGCGAGGTAACATAGTTCTAGCTCGTACTCTGCAGTATAGCCCTCCTATCTTGATTCTTCCTGCTTCCAGTAGTTTCTGAGCGTCCTCGTCTTTGGTTTCGAAGATGGCAAGTTTCTGTCCCCAGCTGTTTGGTTTCGAGACCGATATTTTCAGTTCTCCATGGGAATTGCCGGAATCTCGTCTTACAGCTTCCTCCACGTCTGCGGCGGTAGTGACACCATCCATGTCTCGAATTTCCAGTGTAGTTCGGAGGATTAAAGCCTTTACATCACCATCTCGTCCGAGGGCATCTCTCAGAGAATTACTGAATACCTCCCTATTTTCCATCTTAGTTGTTTTGATAAATTCAAGAAGAACAGCTCCCGCTCTTGTTTTACGGATAGATCGAATGCCTGCTCCACTGTTTTCCGGCTTCACCCTGTCTCTGATATCCTTCAAAACATCTGCGAAAGTCTTACCGTTCATTGGTTTGATGATTACGGCTTCTGAACGACTCCTAGATTTAGAATGAGGTCGTTTCCCACTTTCGCTAAGCACTGTACTTTCAGGATTATTACTGGCCTGTTTCGTTGGGATATCTTCGTGCTTCCTATCCTCACTCTTCTTCTTTCTCTTCTTCTTGGACAGAAACGTTTCCCATTTTCCTTGATCTTCCTCCGAGTCATATGTCACTGTTGATGTGTTGGACAATTACTTATTCTTCGTGGTAGTTGGTCTCTGCTCTAGTTTTTCTGCAGATTTCTTCCACGACATCCTGCATGTTGCTCCAGCCTCTAAAGCTTCTTCCAGCTTCATGAGGCCATTCTTTATTTCCGTTTTTAGGTTCTTGAGAGGAGTAGCCACTATCTTCTTCAACAGTGATCTTGCAGTCTCAAGATGCACCTCTTCTTTTTATTGATTCTCCATTATCTGCCGACTGATATCATCAGTCAGATTTAGGTCAATACTCCTACCATTTCGGCCATTGTGGATACTTTCCCTTGTTACACCAGGGAGCTCCATCGTATCACGCAGAACGTGTGCTTCTGCTATCATGCCAATATGGGAGTCTAGTTGGCCGTGTGTTAAGTCAAGGAGATGAAGTTGTGGGTGGGCGCTGGGAGCGCTTACACTAGAAAACGACCGTCTGTCTACCGCTGTGTATCTTCTACGTGATTTTGATTTTAATCTTTGACAAGATGGCTGCTCACAACAGGATTATTTCAACGCAAAGTTTTCAATATTTCACTTAATATTCTGTCGTTCCATTTGTAATCGAACACATCTACCATGAAAAGTGGCTTAAAATAATCATACAAGCTCGTTTAGGTAAGTGCCTTCACAATGTAATAATAATATAATAATAACAGGTTAACTGAAACAATGGAATTGAAGTGAAAAGGAAATACTTTACACTTGAACAGATTATTTCCTTTACAGTTTTACCTTCACGCTAACAGAAATTAAAACTTTTTTTGCTAGTTGCTTTACGTCGCACCGACACAGATAGGTCTTATGGTGACGATGGGACAGGAAAAGCCTAGGAATGGGAAGGAAGCGACCGTGCCTTAATTAAGGTACAGACCCAACATTTGCCTGGTGGGAAAATGGCAAACCACGGAAAAAAATTTCAGGGCTGCCGACAGTGGCGTTTGAACCCACTACCTCCCGGATGCGAGCTCACAGCTGCACGCTCCTAACCGCACGGTCAACTCGCCCGGTGAAATTAAAATCTCTCTTAAATTCTAAAATATTGAAAGTACCAGGGAAGATGTCTTAAAACAGTGAATCTATGACTTTTCTTCAATCCAAGCAATAAAAAGCATCGAAATAACCAAATCAGCTGATTTACTCGACCTATGTCAACAGCGGAATTTTAAAAATCGAACAGTTCCTAAGTTCACTAATAATGCAAAGACCGTTGAACATCTCCTCAGCGAAATACGTTATATTTTCTAAATGTATTTTCATTTTCATAAAAAAACTTCCTAATATTTCGTAATTTCTTAAAAGAAAAGAAAACTGTGTTGATTATTTAAAGAAAGAGTTCCAATCGCGATAGGTGTAGCGGATATACCTGAAATATCAAGTATATCAGGCGTACCTATACAAATGTAAATTTAAAAAGTGCGGAATGTACAATTCCGCATAATAACCTGTCTTAGTAAGCATCCTTCCAACATAGCTATAGATATTTGAACATAAAAGAATGGAATATTATTTCCTATTTAGACTAGACAATGTTCGAAACAAAATAGATCTAACGTAATGTACCGTATCACAATAATTCGGTCCAGATATCATGAGTTTACATTATAGGAATATTTCAATATAGCACCAAGAAGAACCCGAATTCCGTGTCTTAGGGGGTGCGAAACCCGCAGCACACGCTGCAGTCACTGCGGTTATTCATGTAAATCCCAGTAAGAAGGATGCTTTATTTTGAACTCACTCGTGAAGACCCCGGAGGTCGCTTTCCCAAGCCAGTGAGAGAATGAGAAGGAAAATTGCGAGACAGAGACAAAGATGTTTGAATGTGTCACGTGGAGCCAGTAGTGCCAACAACAAGTAGCCAAATCTGAGCACTCCAAGACTTGTAGCGTGGTAATTTGAGATGTTATTTCCACACAGGCGCAAATTTCAGCGTATGTAAAATACTGGAAAATATTGATTGGAATTTAGGAGCACTATTTGCACCCTAGCTGTGACAAGTAGGCACGCTAAAGGGTTCCCTTGGTTGAATTCACACAGCTGTTGGAGATACGCGACCGGTACACAAAGACCATCTATTGTGAACGCGGGGATGTACCGAGCCCAACGGAAATTGGAAATACTATAAAGGGAAAGATATCGAATCAGCTTGAGGCTAGTTGCTGACAGATCGGTGTGTAGTGCGTGTCGCTCGTATCAAACCTCTAGACAATGTGCCTCTAACAAAGTTATTAGAAAGTCGCATTTAGGGAGTAGACTAGCTTGCCCGAGTATTTACAGTGAGTGAATGAATACAGTACATAGATCGATGT
The DNA here is from genome assembly GCF_040414725.1 of Anabrus simplex. Lineage (NCBI taxonomy): Eukaryota > Metazoa > Arthropoda > Insecta > Orthoptera > Tettigoniidae > Anabrus > Anabrus simplex. The sequence continues at coordinate 352,072,894 of NC_090266.1, read as the reverse complement.
CTTCAATTTAGTGCAATTGCCATACGGACTTGTTGTGACCAGGTATCATAGCCGTAATAGGCGCTACTCATGGTCGGAGTGATATCATAAGTAGCAGATATAGTCAATTGTATCTGGCCTAGATCGCGGCACTGTATGTAAACATATACAAGGCAGTGAAGATGTGTGTCATACTGGAGCATCCAGTTTGCATGACTTGCCGAGGAAAGAAGAAGAAGGCAGCATCTGTAATGGCGTTCCCAGGAGTCGCGTGCCAGACTTCAGGATCGAGTGTGCACATCGCTAGAATGTGCTAATTGCTCAACGCAGCTCTGGACGGCGCACTAAGGCAATGATGGATGGATTCAGATAAGTTGAACTGCATATAAGCATGCCTTATAGCTATAGATTCAACTCAGGGTCTGTTTAGAGTAATTTAAATATTAAATATGTAACTTTTAATCCCATAGGCATGTTTATTTCAGATGCAGGTTAAATAATTTAGCTTGGGGCTGACAGACTGTGCCACAAACTTGTTTTATTAGCTTTGCTTTAGATGATTTGATGGTAATGATATAGTCTAGTGGTTATTACGTGCTTTTGAATGCAGATTGCTTACACGTCATGTATTGACGTGAGTTTTTGTTGACGTCCAAGTCTTCAGAATGGGTTGGAGGTCAACTTAACTCTAGAGATTCCAACGGGGAACCCGGTATCGAAGACAAAGTAGTTGACAAAGTTAGGATGTGCAAGTTTACACAAGGGGAATGTTTTCCAGGCTGCAGCGGGAGGAGAGAAATATTTACACCGTTGTAACTCAGAGAGGGTTTCTTATATAATATCGCGAAGGACTAAACCATAGCCGTGTGGGGAATGCAAATTTAGTAAGGATAGATGCGTGTCCGTGAAGTGTCGAAATGTGTGTGTGTGTGATACCGCAGTGAGATATTTGTGAAAATAGCCTGAGTAGGCTTAGATGTGAGAATAGGCCGAGTAAGAGCCTGGATGCGAAGCTGGATATTCTGGATACAAGGCCGTGAGGAGCCGTAAATAGGGAAATATGTATTTGAGTAGAGGATGATGAGTGACCTACGTTCGGAATATTGGGACACAATTTGGAGTGTCATAACAAGACTCATTTTTATGTCAGGGAGCCTCCAGCGTGACAATGTGTTTCAAAAGGCGAGTCTTATTTCTGAAAGCACTGCTGAGGTTTGGGCTGTTGACCCAATGACGTATTTATGCAGGTATAGACTTAGTGAAGGGTAACTGCGCCACAAATGTATGAATGGTGTACATAAAAACCCCGTTATCCCGACCAAGGAAAGGTTAGTCTGTTCACGTCCAAAATATTTGTTATTTGCGTCTTCTCCATAGCTGACGAAGAGTTGCTAATTTTACCTGGCAACACTCCGCTGTTGTATGCACGACAGTTAACGTCCAGAGCAATAGAAGTATTGGGTTCGAGACGTAGATCTAGACAATGATATCAGGTGTACATATATATGGTTGTGTTTATTTTGTATCTTGTGTGTTTGTCCACTGAGTGTATTTGTCTATTGATATTTTGTGTGTCGTTTTTAAGGGGATTACAGCACAAGCAGATTTTGAGGTTGTGAGGTTTCATCCCTCTCCAGTTTTGTTCCGGGGTGAACGAATTGATTGTAAATTCAGTGTCTTTTGGTGGGTGTATGCCAGTTCCAGGCAAGTGTTTGTTGTATTTATTTGCCGACTAGTTCGGATTGATTTCATTAGGCCGAGATGCGCGTATCTATCACTATAATTTCATGTTAAGATACAATTCAGTTCGAGGCTGCGTGCCATACGCAGTTTAATTTATTTGAACCTCCGTCAAAACTCAGTAAAACCGCCGTATTCCACACATTGATTGGAATTTATGTTCGAGACCCGAATTTGTATTTTAATCAGTGACGGCAATTACTATTTCTGTAAATTAATTTATTTTATTTGGGAAGATTAATTACTATTATTACTTGATACTTTATTGGTAATAAACCTCTCCATCCATTTATTTATTCGAGTTCTCATTTACGAATATGTATTTCAGAACCTGTCCTTTGATTTTATATAAATTATAGATAGACTTTTCGACCCATGTTTTTATTTCTGAACGTACCACGCAGCGTCTCCGCTGAGCTAGGCGAAGTAAGGACGGGGGAAGGTACAGTACTTTGCCTACAGTACATAATCTATCGAACGCAAGCAGAGTTATTGAAAGTAAAATGAAAAAATCTTGATTACAACCGATAAAAACCAACAGAATTGTTTAATTACGCTGATGGATAACCCACACTCAAATGTTTTCTAGAAGAGGGAAAACAACTGATCATTCATTAGCGCGTCCGAGCAACTCGGTTATCATGTGTGAGAAGATTGTTTATATTTAGGAGCAACAAGTCTGATAAGTGTGCAGTGAGTGTCATGTACGTGCCCGAAGAACGTAAAACAAGAGGAGTCACCCTATCAACTCTAAAGCAATTGTAGGACAATTCATCTTTTTAAATGTTATTACCCTCATGTTGTATATTGATGGTAATATTTTCCCACGATTGGAACAAACTTTAAATAAACATTGTAATTCCATCTCCCGATATCTGGATTTGAGGACCAATGATGGAAAACAGTGAAAGTGCCGAAATAAGAAACATGTTTTTTTTCTTGTAATAAGGGGATGTATTAGCCATTCCACATGTGGTGGTAACTTGTGCATGTGCCTGAGGTCATTAGTTTAGTTGGTAGGAAGTTCATCAGGTATAGCTACAGTCCAATGCACCCATCTGAGTTTAGTAGGAATTGGTAAATTTGCCAGCCTCACGCGCTGCAATTCTTCTGTGCTGTCTGTCGTGTCAGTGTGCTATTTTCTAATTTTTGAGCCACCTTAATTAAAGATATGAAATTCCTAGAAGTTAAATATTCCATTATCATATAGAATGTATTGGATGTAATAATAATAATAGTAATAGTAATAATAATAATAATAATAATAATAATAATAATAATAATAATAATAATAATAACAATAATAATAATAATAATAATGGCGTATGGCCTCCGGAGAGGCCTGGTACAGGTAATTTTTACTAGACGGCCTATTAGGCGACCTGCATGTCTGTGAAGATGAGGGCCCTACCCAGGATGATTTCTAATGTTGAATACGCCTCACATACCCAGCCCCCGAGCCACTGGAGTTAACCAATTAAGGTTAAAATCCCCGGCCCGGCCGGGAATCGAACCCGGGACCCTCTGAACCGAAGGCCAGTACGCTGACCATTCAGCCAACGAGTCGGACATTGGATGTAGTACACTTGCACTTGAAAGGCCGTAGGTAATCAACAATTCCTGTTCTTCTTTAGTAGAGTATGTATGTATGTTGGGTAATCAGCCCGAAGGCTGGTTTGATCCTCTGCAGCTTCGCCATCAGCTGTCATAAGTAGCCTAGGCGTCACTGAAGAGGCGTACTAGGGAAACGAGGAGTGAGGTAGTTTCCCGTTGCTTTCCTCACCGAGCCAGCAGTTGCTCTTACATATCAGTCTGCCAAGCCCACTGAAATGTATGCACCAACTGACCCTATGAGCGATATTTTCACACCATTCATAACAGGGACTGGCTGCATAAGGAATGGTATTACTAGCATCACTCATACCTCAGTCACTTTCATATTGTCAAAGCCAAGGATGAGACTGTGACAGGTCAATGAAAGTAACAAATTTGATATAGCCCATACCAGAAGACATAGTGCACTGTAAACACTACATCTCGCCAGCAAAGGCATACTTTAGTAGAGAAGGGTGAAAATGCCATTGTGCTCGGGAGCTATATTTACCCGAAAACATGTTTCTGGCACTTTCACCTTTTTCCATCTTCAGTCCTCAATTTATCTTGTTCATAACACCTTCGGATTGAGTAGATAAAGCTTTACATCCCATAGATAGTATCATGTCCCTACTGAATCTGCCATCGACTTGTATATTTTTAGCTAACGATGGCCAAGCGATACCCTTTACAGTGACCTAAAGTTTGAATGACTTGTGATACAAGTACAATTACCAAGGAACACGGAAGGAAATGTGAGAAAAACCCACAGTGAATGAAGTACCAGTCACACTCAACACGTCTGCCTCATATCTCCCTTCCTATGTTATTCGGAACAAGGGCAACTTGCTCTATTCATTTTACAGTGGCTATTGATATTTAATTAAAAACATGTTATTTATTTTGTTCGATGTACGTTCGGAAATGAATCTCGCAGCTGGGTTTAATCTGCGTGGGACGAGCATATAGGCAAATGTGTGGGCTTGATATTCTCATTACACGTTAGAATCCATGACAAAGCTATGGAATGAATTTAGTATTTGTAGGTGGGAGTAACAGCAGTATTTAATGCAAGCTTAAACCGTAACACATGAACACCTCGAACTCAGGTGTGTAATGCGTATGGTAATTGACAGTGTCCAGCTCCGGGACTTCTTGGACAATATTGGTGACATACGTTCAGGATTAAAGGTGATGGGTCTCATTTCCTCTATGCAATAAAATACCTAACCACTTACATTTTATCATACTAAAGAATTCCATAGATTGAGCATCAATAACGATTTCTCGAAATGGACACCGACTCAACAAAATAGGATAGGAAGCTGCATGACCAGGTTTAGAAAACGTAATGTGTTTTATGCCATATACAGGATGGTCGGAAACAAAGTGACCAGCGTAAACGAGTTTTGGAGGGTTGGTCATACCGACAAATAATTTGAAAGGATAATTAAATATCCCGCACCGTTGTCATTTTATTAGCTGCTGGAGTTAGCCATTCCGATCGATTTGCGGGTGAATTCCGATGGGCTTTGAGAAGCGGTGCTTGCTAAATCTGCACGTGAATAATACCGGTTTGACGGCACCAATGGAAGAAAAATAAATTTGCCAGGCGAGGGATATGAAGATGGACCTCCGAATTGACAGGATCGTGTCATAGCAAGTACGCTACGGTGACATCGACTGAAAACCACAGTGTGTTTGTGTTTGATGCTGATTTATCGGCAAGGCTCTCAAGCCGGGATTAAGGCACTTGCACGTTTGGCAACACCACCTCGCCGAGCCCATTTGAATTAGCTCGCGAAGCGATGTGATTGGATAACTTCAGTAGCTGATAAAATATCGACGGCACGAGATACCAAATATTTTTTTAAATTATTCATCACTTTGACCAACCCACTAGCCCTCATATACCCGGTTCACTTTGTTCCCAACCAACCTGTAAATTATGTTCTTCAAATAATACGTATTTCCTCGAATGTTTTAACAAAGAATTTTTGGAGTTACACTTCGTAATCCGTTAAGGTATCCTCCAGAGGGACATGGAGTTTTGGAGGGTTGGTTTTTCTGACAAATGATTTGAAAGGGAGAATTCAATATCCCGCACCGTTGTCATATTATCAGCTGCTGGATTTATCCAATCTGATCGCTCTGCGGGTGAATTCCAATGGGCTTTGCGAGGCGATGTTGCTAAACCTGCACGTGGCTCAATACCGGCACGTAAAATCCGCACTTTAAAGATACGAACTACTTTATTTATCCACTAACTGCAGACTAAACACCCACGATACCTCGCGTATCGTGTGGGGAAATTTCAGCATTCCAGCATCGATTGTTCTGAGAATTAATTCACCCAGTAAGGTGAAAGCAAGCTTCATCAGACATGATGAATAGTAAATAATCCAAATCGCCGCCATGCATGGATTGTAGTACCCACCGGCAGAAGTCAACACGAACTACAGGATCTGCAGAATATAACGTGTGCGTTACGGAAAGTTTAAAGGGAAACGAATTCAGAATTGTAATCTCTCTCAGCATTGAGGTGGGACAGATGACACACTCCTATGCTAAACGGCTAGACGGTTTAATAAGGCTAAGCTGAAGACTGGTTCGGATAATTTAAAGTTCTTCATCAGTTAATAAACTATTTTTATTATGACTTTTTCCTCTTAAGACAGATTCGATTTTACCGCCACGTTTCAAAAAAAGCATCGATGAAATGTGAAGTGTCGCATGGCTTTTAGTGCCGGGATATCCCAGGACGGGTTCGGCTGGCCAGGTGCAGGTCCTTCTATTTGACACCCGTAGGTGACCTGCGCGTCGTGATGAGGATGAAATAATGATGAAGACAACACATACACCCAGCCCCCGTGCCATTGGAATTAACCAATTAAGGTTAAAATCCCCCATCCGGCCGGGAATCGAACCCGGGATATTTTGAACCGAAGGCCAGTACGCTGACCGTTCAGCCAACGAGTCGGACAAAAGCACCGATATGTGGCTTTGAAGGAATATAACTTTCTGGAAAATACTTCTGCACACACCTATCGTAAACAATTTTACTTTTTTTAAAAAAAATAGGCAGCAATAATGAACTCTCCTTGTTGAATGGTGTACGCGAACATGATGGATAACATCGTAACTGCAGAGTCAATGAGCGCGTCAAGTAAATTGAGTCGTCTCATTAGTACAAGCACAGAGCACTACTGACGACAGAGCCTCACAGGACAGAGGATGGGACAACAAGCGGCTATCCCATGTCAGTTAGCTCCTTGCTCGTCTCTTCAGTAGCGGAAATTTATCTGTCCTTCTCATTAGTTCGTTACACTCGCCTCGCTTGAGTTTCCCGTACACAGCTGTGTGGTGGTAATTTTACAATAAATATGAAAACGATTCAGTTTTTTTGGTAGTATGAAATTGGAAAAGGTTATGCAATGTAATCCTATATACAGCAACTAAAGTCAGTAGAGTTTGGATTAGTTAAATCCGTCCCCCCGTCCCTGCAGCCAGCCAGCCATTCATTTTGGAATGAATATTTAATGTGATATAAGAAAATGATGATTATATTTCTATGCACCGTAGTCCTCTTATATTTGAGCTTAGCACTGTTATTTCTTTCACATTCCTCTGATTACGATTACGGTTTCGTAGACACGTTAAGTTCTGTTCTTTTCGCAGTAGATGTTCCGTTACTTGTCATTAAATGTACTAACACTAGTAGCGCTACTATGACCTTGCAAGACGAGTTTGATTTCAATACGCGCTGTACACCTCATGAGCAATAGTCGACGTCCGGTTTTGACGTTGTGAGGTATGTGTGAGTCAAACATCCCTTTAAGGAGATGAAGAAGGCAGTGTCAGCAGCTTATCGTGTTTGAACCAGGCTGAGTAATAGGACTACAATAATGTGGATGTTCTTACCGCGATATAGCAGAAATACTTGGCAGGGGTGTATCCACAGTGCATCGATGTTGGCAACAATCATCACAGGACGGCACCGTATCAAGAAGACTGGGGTCCGGCCAATGTGCCACTACGGAAAGGGAACACTGCCGTATTCGCCGCGTGGCTGTGGTGGATAGTACTACATCTGCAGCGGACACTAGAGCTTCAGTCGTCACCAGAGTGATACAGCAAACTCTAGCCTTCATACCACTAACTCCGAATCACTGCCACCTCCGAGATCGGTGGACAGAGATCAATGGAGGGCGAAGTGTAGATCTGTTGTGTTCTCAGATGAGAGCTGTTCCTGTCTTGGTGCCAGTGATGACTGTAATGTGGTAAGAAAGTGGGCATGTGAGCACTTGGAAACAAGCTGCATGTGGCGTCGACACACTGGACATACACCAGGGGTTATGATCTTGGAAGCGATTTCCTTTGCCAGCAGGAGCACTCTCGTCACTATTACAAGAACCTTGACAGTGTATGTGTATGTCAGACTGGTGATAGAATCGGTTGTGCTGTCATTCATTCGAAATATTCAAGGAGATGGTGTGTTTTCCAACAGGTTAACGCTCGTTCTCATTCCGCTTCTGTCACCCAATCACCCAACGTACTCCACAGAGTGTCGACCAGTTGCCTTGGCCTGCTAGATCACCAAACCTTTCGCCCATTGAGCCCGTCTGGGGGCATTATGGGACGATAAATTCAGTCTCATCCAATACCGGCATTAAGTATTGCCGATTTTGATTTGAATGACCAAATGCAACATGCGTTGAACTCTGTGCCACAAAATGGTATAGTGCACCTGTACGGTACAATGCGTGCAGGTTTGTTTGCTTGCATTCAAAATCGTGGCGACTACAGCGGTTATGCCACATGTCTTCTCGTGCACACTTGAACCTTTGACCTGGAAACTTTATTCAAGTAAATATCTTACCTAGGCAATTGTTTAGCCTAAACTGCATTTCTCTAACTAATGTCTCCTTGGTGCTGGAATTTCATTTTCCGTCAGTGTACATTATCACGATTACTCATAAAATACACAGTTTACACGCTGGCTTCTTCTGCCTGGAGACGTTCATATTTATATAACTGAAATATACTTGAACACTGAATGTGCGGTCACAAATACCACACAATATAAAACGATCTAAATGACTAACTTGGGTCTTTGAAAAAGTTCTTCAAGCTACAGTTCTTTACCTAAAGTACTTGTCGGAGATCACATCTGACTATGAAAAGAGAAATTCTTTTGCTAGTAGTTTTACGTCGCACTGACACAGATAGCTCTTATGGCGACGTTGGGATAGGAAAACGCTATGAGTTGGAAGAAAGTGGTTGTGGTCTTACTTAAGGCACAGCCCCAGCATTTGCCCGGTGTGAAAATGGGAAACCACGGACAACCATCTTCAGGGCTGCCGGCAGTGGGATATGAACCCACTACCTCCCGGATGCAAGCTCACAGCTGTGCGTCCCTAACCGCACGGCCAACTCGCCCGGTGAAAAGAGAATTAAACGCGAAAGAACTGTGGCGAATTTAGAAAGGATTAAACACTCAACTATGACCTCCGGCAACTCATGTAGTATAGTGAGCAGTTAGTGAAGATTTCGTACGGGATATTTCTGCGTACTGCGTGCGAAGTTTTAGAGTTAGCAAAATACAATTATATAAAGTTTTAGAATAAAACATTCCATCATTTTTGAGATAATCAAACAATGCTCTACTTAAAATAATAAAGTTATGGTGCATGGTACGTTTTTTAGTTATGTGCGACATTGAACCGTATAATATCACGGTCCAATTGGATTGATTTAACACTGTGGAACATTTTGAATTTAGCACTGAGCAAGGAGCTTAAGATCGCTGGGTGACCATGTGTATACACGTATCGAACCCGTAGCAAGTAGGGCGCCACGCTTTTCCCTCAAACGAAGCGAGGCAGGATGCCGTAACTTTAATGGTGCATACCCCTTCGATGGCTTGGGTACGCAAGGAGATGACAGAGTCAGCAAAATGCATGCAAGAGACAGAGCGAGAGATTTGAAAGCGGGGAACTATCGAACAACGCCAGGGTGTCCTCTAATACAAAATATCCAGGTCTAGAATCATTTGAATTCGATCCCGTATATAAGTCACAGAGCCATATCCCACAGATCCAAGATGAAGATAATACATTTTGATATTTTCGAAGTAGAATGAGCCATTAAACGATGTCTGTGCCTATCTTGTTTGAAATATCCATTGCGAGGTAGCTTCCCGAACACAAAGGAAGCCTTCTGTATCTCAGGGATGTACTATTTTTTTGCTGTTTACAAAAATGAACTGTAGTGATCAGATTTAAATGTGGCCCTTTCGTTAAATGTAAATAGTAATTGTAAAGTAAGCCAGAGTGGCATTGGTTTATTTCTTCATTTATTACATAAATAACGTTTGATACTGGATGCATGCTATACTCCAGTATTATTTCAGTGTTATTTACAGTTGGGATACGAGGGCTATTTCAGGATGTAGTGTAGCCACGTCAACATTAATATTTTTATTTTCTATACGCTTTGCCATGTGGAGTTTCCACTTTGGGTACTTTCATTTCTAGCCAAGCCCTGCACGTTCTACAAATTTGAGGGAAATCGGTGGTGACGAGTAGGGAATGCCCCATTGTTAGATTTTTGTGGATTAACACGTTTTATAACAAATTTACCTAAGTAGTATCATGAGTCTTCTAGCCCGCAGGATGTTTCTCTAATGTGATTTGCATAAACATTAGTAGTGCAGAACCGCTATTACTCTCCCTGTACAACTATAGTGGGCTGAATAAATTTGCACTCTAACGCACTACTGTATGCAACTGTGGCCATTAATAATTACTACCTTGTATTCGCAAGGTCATAGCCCGTTGTTTTAGAACATAGAGTCTTGCTTATTAAAAGCAATGTTACTACATTTTTTTATGTATATTTCTTTCGAATATTTATTTGAGGAGATCAATTTACTTTGAGATGTAGTGTTCGCAGTGCAATGTTTCTTCTGGTAAGGGCTAGACAAATTCGTTCCTTTCAACAATCTGTCTCAGGTTCATCCTTGCCATTGACAATATGAATTTGATGTGACTGAGGTATGAGCAATGCTAGAAATATCATTCCTTATGCAGCCAGTTCCTGATGTGAATGGTCAAAATGTCACTCATACGGTCGGCTGGTACTTGTTTATCCGTAGGCTTGGCAGACTGATACGAAACAGCACCTTCTGGCCCAGTAAGGCAAGGAGGAATGAAACTACCCCAATTCTCATATCTCTAGTACGCCTCTTCAGTGGCACCTAGGCTCTGTATGACACCTGATGACGGAGATGTTGAGGATCCGAGCAGCCTTGGTTATAATACTTATAAGCCCCTATTCCCACAACATTGCCAGACGACGCACAGTTTAATTATTACAGTGATTAATAATATGAAATTGACAGAAGAAATTGAAATACTTATACGGACATAGAAATACTAAATTACGGTAAATATTAATAAGAGTAATAATATAAAAGCAACAACCAGAACAGTAATAATAATATAATTTATTTAAGTATTAACGGCCTAAAGGAATGCTGGGTTGTCAAAAATTTGTCCCGCAGGAGTTCTTCAACGTTCTGGAACCAATGACAAGGAGTCACACAGGGAAAATAAGACTAACGACAAACATTAATAAGAAGAACATTAAGGTTAGCATTGGGATGGGCAACACAATAACGCATAAATTCATTAGACGATAAATTTTGGCCTATCCGTAACGTTAACCCTAATCCCATGGCACTACAGCCCTGAAGGGTCTTGGCCTACCAAGTGACCACTGCTCAGCCCGAAGGCCTGAAAATTACGAGATGTCGTGTGGTCAGCACGACGAATCCCCTGGGTGGTTTATTTACAGTATGTTCATTGTTTATATGTGGCTTATCTGTGTTATAGTGGTGTCGATTATTTGTGTTGATTAGTATTTCACAGCCAGTTGGCTGTAGGTGGATAGCGAGGTTTCCAGACCTCTGTATTTTGTCCACAATCCGGATATCGCGTAATAGGATCAGTGCATTTTTGAGGGGTTAAACTTCGAGATTGTCCCAATCACAGTCCCAAATAAGTGTTTTTTATAATGTTCATATCCGACAAATTCGCAATTAGTGTAATTAGGTCAATATTTGAATATATCGTTATATATTTATGGGAGAGACGGTTCTTAATTGCAGCCTGCAGGCTAATCCCAGTCGACTTGCCTCAATCTCCTCTACAAATAGTTAGATTTCACGTTCCCAAAGTTATTGAGCTTTATATGCCCGGGTTCTCGATACGTTTACATTGGACGACCTTTAGTGTCGAAGTTTATTTTGTAAATTTCTGTAGTATATAATTTGGAGTTTCAATGGGGTATAGTTCCTCTGGAATTTGATCTTTATATTTTTGACTTAATAAATTATGTTTTTACCCTCTTTATCTTGCTGAGTTCTCATTCACGAATATGTATTCTGGATGCTATCCAGATCTTGTATGATAATTTTATTAGACATATTTGTTTTTTCGGACGTACTACGCAGCATCTCCGCTTTGTTAGGCCATAGGGGAAAGGAAAAAGGTGCTGTATCGTACCACTTTTCAGTTATGTGCAAAAATCGCCTGTTCTTATCCTTCTGAAGCACTCCAGCACGTCACTTCTTTTGCAGATAACTCCATGCACATATAGTCTTGAATGATAACTGGTGTACCTATAACGGTGTTAACTCACATAACGGATTTTGTAATGTAATTGTAATGTTTAGATCGTCTGACAGTTGTCCTGTACTGAAGGAAAGTTTCTATATTAATTCTTGAACCTCGAGTTGAAATTACCTCTGACAGAGTATTTACAGTGTTCAGGTATAACTCATCCTCTTTTCTAGTTAGGATATAATATTAACTTAAATATCTACTATCTCAGGCATAAAAGGAATATAATTAGACTATTTTGTACTGCCAAGTAATGTTGTCTCCCAGATATCCATAGAAGGAGTGATATCGAATTTAAAGGCTAGTATTTATGTAATGAAGGGTATCGATATATTGCTTATTGGAAACACTGAGTTTTTGAAGATTATTCATTATTCTCTCTGATACTTGCAACAGGCAATGAAAAATCAATTACAAAAGAAAGATGTGCAAATATTAGAGAGTATTTTTTGCAAATATAGTGCAATAAATGGACACATGTTCACAAAACACTGGCATACGAAAGACATAACAGGAACTAGGAACATTGCTAAAGGTGCTGATTTACAACAACGAATATATATTCGTTAAGCTTGGCTATTGTAACCAAAACGTCCATACTTTAATTCAGCGGAGAGCATGATTTGACGCCGGGTGTGTACGATCCATGCTAGGAAAACCAGAGAGAAAAGGGTAGTAGAAAAAGTTCCTATTAAGTTTATTTAATAGTAAAGATTCGCACAATGTGCAAAGAAAGTAATTTTAGCTCTCATTTTCATCGAGGCAGAATTTAGTCAGTGACACCAATCTTTTCCTGGATGACATTGCGTGGTACCTTTCACAGCCCTTGCCACACAATTTGCAGAAGCACTGTGAATCGTTTGGTTCATGGTAGTTGGTTCTGCTGCATAACCGGTGGTGAAATCCATGAACAGCAAATCGCGTCATTACATGTCTAAGCTGATAACCGGGCTTTTTCCATTCGCTGTTTAACATAGCGTCTGTAGAGTAGAAATCCAACCATATTTCTTCCCTTTTTCTCTGAAGGTCAATGAGCAAATTTTCGTATGCCGGTGTAGAGGGTAGTTGCAGTTGTAGGCGGAGATCTTCTATGAAAAACGTTTCTTGCCAGCACATATACCAGGCGCGATCGTGTGTACTTTGATACACATAAAGCTTTTTTTAAGAATTTGGCTTTCACTTTTTCTATATCTGCTAGATTGCTTTTGGCAAGATACTCCCAAATTAATACCATACCATATGTTATTACGGGGGTAATTTTCAATTTGAATATTTCCATTGCGGTTGCCAGCGAGATCTTTGGAAGGTTTTTTTATATCAGTCATGGCTAAGGTTGCAGCTGTTATTCTTTCTTGGACATGTATCGTGAAAACAGTACCATATGTCTGCAAGGTGATCCCTAGGTATTTAAAGTAAGAGACGATTGATAGTGGCTCGTTCTTGTATGTGATCTTGTCATTGGCTGCTGGTCTGCCTCCTTTCCTGAACGTCATTGTCACGGTTTTCTTTTCGTTAAGTTGCAGTTCATTTCTGGTGGCCCACTTTTCCAGTTGGTGGAAGGCTTCTTGAAGTTTTGTTATCTCGGGTGATATAAGAGCCATATCGTCAGCATAGATCAGTATTTTCCTTGTAGCACGCCATTTTTCTGTTCTAGTTGTCTGGATCGGTCAACACTGTCGTATATCTGTACCAGGTTACCCCCAAGAATATTCCTAATAATTCTTGTGATGTAATTTTCCCCTATGTACCCTACCAGCTTTCCTATTATTATTATGGATCTGCTTATGAGGTCAAATGCCTTGGTATAGTTCACAAAAGTCACATGGAGCTTTCCTCTCGGATTCCTCAAGGCTTCCTCAATTTCGTCCATAAGACATTTCACAGCGTGTAAAGTCGATTTTCCCTTGGTGAAACCGAACTGCTCTTCAGGAATGAATTCCTCTATCATTTTGTATAGGCGGTTATTCAGGAGACTCGTTAGGATTTTGAAGGCTGTACATTCTAATGCTATGCCCCTGTATGCATTCGGATCTTCAATATCTCCTTTACCTTTATACAACAGCTTCAGTGTGGCTTGCCGCCAGATTTTTGGCACTGTACCTTGTTTCAGGCATTCGTTAAAGATGTCTTTCCATAAGTCTAAAAAGTATGGTGCCGTGCTTTTTATATGTTCATAGTAACTTCCATCTGGTCCACATGCTTTATTGTTCTGAGTGTTCTTAATTGCTTTATCTATTTCTGTTCGAGTGAAAGGTTCAAAATGCATTTCCATATCATTTATCGCTTTTGGCCGTGTTTCACGTGCTTGAAGGACTTTTTTGAAATGGTCTTCCCATAAATTCATCGGTATATCTTTCGGGAAATGAGGCTGTTTTGTGTTAAGTACCTTGTACCACTTCTCGGTTGCTTCTTCTATCATCTTCTGTTCTTCGCGTTTTTTGAAATCTTCTTTTGCCCTTTTCACGTTTTCTCTGTATTGTTTCCTGGCATCGTTGTAATGCTGTAAATGAATAGCATTGGGTTGTTTTATAGCTCTATGTAGCGCTGTTAAGGCCTCTTTCTTTGCTTGGATACATTTTTTATTGAACCACGGATTTTTCGTCTGTTTCCGTCGAGAAATGTCTACAGTGTTATCTTTGATGAGCTTTTCCACTTTTGCTATTGCTGAATCCAACTTCCCCATCCGTATTTCCTGCTGTATATAGCGCGTGTCGATGAGGGCAATTGAATCCGTGTCTATTCTTCTGCTGAATTTCGTCTTATCCATTTGGACATTCGCTTGGTGAATGCCTGGCAGATTTATAGTAGTATCCACAGGCAGATGTTTTCTCGCAACTACATTCGTGATGATATTTTACTGAGCTATACTTGCGTTGCTAAAGACCAGATCTATTGTACTAGGGCCGTTTACTCCAATATAAGTTTTTTCGCTGCGTTCATTAACTAAAGTTAGTCCTTCCGCATTTATATAATTTATTACTGCTTCTGATTTTGTTTGCATTAAATCGATTCTGCAGTTCAGATCTCCGGCTAGTATGACTGTGTCTGTAGTGGATAACATATAGAAGGCGGTTGCTAGTTCATCTATTATATCCTCTTCTTTATATTCTGGTTGAAAATATGCACCTATAATTTTGCATGACTTTGTTTCTACAGCTAAAATATTGTTTGTTCTTAGAATCACTTTAAAGGGAGCTAGTTTGGGTTTTAGAAGAAGAGTTATGCCGCCTTTTGGCCTTCCTCGATCGCCTTGTTTCGCAAAAGAGTGTGCGGAATAAAACTTTCCGTGGCTCCATTCTGATGTGAGGAAAGTTTCAGTTAGAATCACTACGTCGTATGTCTGTAAGAGGTCTCCTGGGACGAGTTGGACGGCGTTTCTAATTCCTTCAGAGTTCCATAATAATATTCTCACCGACTCTTTTTGGAGATTCGTTATACGTTCATGAATTGTTCTCTTTATGTTCTTTGGCGTGTTTTTTTACATATGTGAGTCCAGGTTGACACCCTTGTTCTGTCCGTTTGAATAACGGCGTGAGAAACGAAAAGGTCTTACTACCACTCCTTGAGGCCAGAAATCTGCTCTTTCAGTTTCCTTGAGGTGTGCCATCGGGAAATCTATCTTGAAAGCTTTATTTAATCCTCTAGTGATCAGTTCTTCACATTCTATATTATTTTCTATTCCTTTTTTGTTAAGGTATCTTTGGAGTTTTTCAGTTGTGACTTGTCTTGCTAGTCTTCCGACATAGAGCCATGCCATTCTTTCTCCTGCTTGAATGGAGTCGTTTCCCTCAACCGAAGACCCTATTATAATTCGCTACCGTCTTCTTTGACCTCTCCGTTCTCCTTGGGTAAAACTATCCATATTCACATTCTCCTCCTTGTGTTCTTTAATTAATTCTGAATTTCGTATGTCCTGTCTGGAGGATTCTGTGTTTTGATGACTATTCTCGGTTGACTCTTCTCGGATGGGTTCTTCTTGCGTAACTTCTTCTCTTAAAGTATCTTTCCCTCGTCTAATGGCCAAGTCTTCAGATTCTCGGGTGAGTGGTTGTACTCTTGGTAATGTTTTGTCTCTTATTTTGTAGTTGGTTGCATTTGTTTCCCGAATTTTGTCAGGTTCCATTATGAAAGTGTTGCGTACTAAGTTCTGCATATGACACTCCTCTGCCATTTCTTCAAGAGCCTCTAAAATGTCTCCCAGTTTCTTATTAAAATCAGTTCGCATGTCTTCCAGTTCTTTTCGCATACTATTTCCTGCTATATATATAACGTGAAGTCTTGTTCGCAGTTATAGCACATCCATAGAAGTTTCGATTTCTTTTTGCTTGTCGATCTCAGAGCGTTGAATTGTCCTTGTTGTAGTTCCGTGCATGCTAGGTGGTGCCATCTTTGACATAGGCCATCGCACGATATGGCTGTGTCATTTTCACTTACCTTGGGTTTATTCATGTTAGACGAATTATATCACCTTTTACAGACGAGCAGTAGGGGATTAGAAAGTCCAAGCAGAGGTAGGCAGAGACGCTGTCCCTCGGCGTCGGCGTCGGTGATGTCCCACGTTGTCGTACTCCTTCAACCTCACCATGGCACCACGTTATTCCACAGCGATTGACGGCCCACGAAGTTCTGTTGAGACTCGAACCCGGGTGTCTGACGTCTTGTGATGTCAGCGTGCAGTATGGAATCATTCATTTAGACTTTATTCCACTGAGACCCCATGAAGGGAGTAAAGAATTGTGTAGACTTCGCATAGAATGTCATTAGGATCTGATACGACACTTCTCTACTGCACTGCACTGAAGATTATTACACGACACTGTTCGTATAATCTACAAGTTCCACAGTTAATAAGATTCAACGCAAATAATATGTTAGTTATTCGACACACCTATCGAAAAAATTCAAATTAATACAGTATCACATTTTATGATGAAAAGAAGGTATAGCACAGTTCACAATATGAAATAATTATCGTCCGATACACTCGTCGACGAAATTTAAGTTAATGGGGGTAACTCAATTTACAAAGTCTGGAACCTTCTCCGACACTAAGGCTCATTCTTACAAACTGAAATGAACACTTACTTTGGCACAGTCCAACGAAAAGAAGCAAATTGTGTCACTGTGGCACAGTCTTACGTAATACTTGCATACACGGTAAATGCTGTAAGGAGGGCACAGTCTTCTGAATACAAGTTAAAGCACAGTTTTTGAAGTGAACACTGTTGCGAACACGCAGTCTTACGAAAATAAATTAAGTCCTTTCACAGAGGCACAGACTTGTGAAATATTCCAAATCACAGTTTTTGAGAAAAGTTAAGGAGAGTATTGCAAATAAATTCGTTTACGAAGGAACAGTCATGTGAGAATAAGTTAAAGTAATGTTCATGCGAAACAGTCCTGTGAAATTATTTAATGCACAGTCTTTACGAACTGAAATGAATTACACAAGTCACTTCGCGATTGTTTGCTTGTAGAGAGAATGTCAATTATTTAAGCCCTTTCAGTTCGACATTTCATGAAACGAATTCTATTACTCATGTGTTACAGTTTATACAAGTCAATATCTATTAACAGCTTGAAGTAAATTATCACCTCCTATCTCATATGAAGTTAGAGTCTTAGGTTCGTATCTCTGACACTTAGAAATTTAAACTAGAACACTCGTACTTTGTAATACGTCTGTCATCGGCACTCAGCCGGACAGGTTAACGACCTCGAATATATCTTTCCACAGCTGGCCCGTACGACGTGGCCGCTGGGAATACACGAAGACACTGATTTCTACTAGCACAACGGGCTCCTTTTTACATCTGTAGGTCGCACCATGTTATTTCAAATTCACGAATCTTCTGCCGTTGATAACTTGGATGTCCTTCAGCCGATTTTTATGAAATTTGGTACATTATCATTTGTGATAAGGGGCTACACTATGACATGATTAGAAATTTGATACTATATTCCGTTCTTGAGATATTGAAATAGAAGTAATGGAAAGTTCGATAGTGATGTAATCTGGCCTTGGCTGACTCTCTACAGGGAGCGGCTGCATGCTTCGCTGTCACTTTCGCTGCCTGCGCGCACATCGGTCTTCTCAAACTCTTTCAGACGGGTGTTATAACGACAAGTTAGAAATACTTTCACGGAGAATGTCGTAATGGCATTCCCGTTTCCCTATGGTGATCTAGACAGAGTATAATGCGCATAAAAAGAAAAACATTCAGACCAATACAGTGGTTTTTAGTATAGCATTAGAGTGCTTTGCAAGAAAACACGCACACAACCAGCGATATATACTGCATATCACTTCTTGTGGAGTACATAAGGAAGTAGTTGCTATCATGTATTATCCTTTACCATTTTCAGATAAATGAATGCAAAGTCTCCTGACAATATGTACAATAAAAGGAAGCTAGGGGACAAATTACCGTGTGTTACAAAGCAAAGAACATACAGAGGTTCGTTCTTGCAAATGAACTAATCATTCCATCTGTGCTGCCTCCGGTTTCATATTTTAGTCAACACAACCCAATTTTTCAAGCTAGCTGTATGGTGTAGCTAGTTGGACAATTTACTGAACAAGTAGCAGAATTCTGGCAACTGGTGGACGATTAAGGAAAATAAGTTCTGAATCAGTTTATCTCTGGCTGAATAATAATAATAATAATAATAATAATAATAATAATAATAATAATAATAATAATAATAATATTAATAATAGTTTGAATAACAATAACCCATGAGCTTGGTTAGTGTGTGCAGATACTCTATTTTGTATTAACGCCACTCAGGCCACATGTACGTCCATTTCGACATTCCGTTTTTCTCTACCTCTTGGTGTAGAAGAATAAGAATACAGCTGGGTGACCTGTAGTTGAGTTTAAATTCATTTTGTCGTATAAGCACCGAATGTATTTTCAGATGTCTTTTACTTGCAGACATCGTGCAATGCTGAGAGGCAAATTGACATTCTTCGTCCTTCTAAACTCCGACTACTCTTGCCCGGTTAGGACTCATGATCTTTGATTAGAGGAATCGGCTCTCTTTACAACTGATCCCCTTAGGGAAAACATATGAGAAAGAGGTTAACTAATTGAAAGACGATGGCCTAGCTGCGCTTTTTCTCCTCAAAGAACACGGATTATCCCTTAGGAAACTGGGATATTTAGAACCAAGTCTTTTAGTGATATAAAGTAGAGTTCCACTCAGTCTACAGCAAAGGTGAATAAAAAGTTAATCCATGGGAATGAAATAGCTGGCATATAAATATCCACTATATGACACTCCACATTTTGGCGCCGACATTCTAATTGTGGGAGCCTTAAAACCTATTCCTTCGCTTCTTACGGATATGATTTAATGTTGACTTTGAGAGGGTTTTGTACGTCATTCTCCAGGTATGTGGGCAATGCATGCATGTGAGATAAGCCCATTTGCTTAAGATATTGCGCGTGGGATAGATGTTCATAAGACATCGCTCAAACGGTTAGGTGCTCCGATGCTGGTGCAGTTGATAAGTGTCTGTAAATTGTAGAGGTAGTTGTCAGTAGATTTACTGTTACATTAGGTAACCACGTCGTAGCAAAATTCTGGCGTCTTCGACGTCCTTCAAGATGCCAAATACGTAACAGAAAAGTACTTACTTGTTATTATTACCATATATTATCATAGAATATACTGGAAATCACTACTTCTTTACATTTGTCCATGTTTTTGGTATTTTTATCGCCTGATACATCGTGCTAAACAAAAGACACGTGTTGTTTGTAGTAGTATCGGTACCAGAGTACACTTGATATTGAGTCTGACTAATATTTCTGAATGGTGTGGTGGTGATCTCTATATTGTGTACTTCGCAAATCTTCACCTGAAGATAATTGGGGAAAGTCATGGGAAAGCAAATATAGAATTATAGAGAACAGAATTTAACCCCAGTTCTTTGATATTCCTAGATGCCTTCTCGACGGTGAAAGCACCCATTCCAGTTTTCAACTTGAAAACCGATCTTGAGCCGACCAGACAGAAAACTTCTCTACTAAACTCAGCCTAAGTTAATAAAGCTGAAGGACGCCTGCCTTTCAGTCTCCAATCCATTGCCAGACAGGTGGACTGATGGTAGACCTATTTGTATTCATGCTATCCTGTCATCTTTATGCTCTGAGAAAGAAATAGTTGGAGTAAGGGTCATAAATACATCTTAGGTTTTTGTGGATTAACACGTTTGATAACAAATTTGCCTAAGTAGCATCATGAGTCCTCTAGCCCGCAGGATGTTTCTCTAATGTGATTTGCATAAGCATTAGTAGTACAGACCCGCTATTACTCTCCCTGTACAACTATAGTGGGCTAAATAAATTTGCACTCTAACGCACTACTGTATGCAACTGTGGCCCTTAATAATTACTACCTTATATTCGCAAGGTTTTAGCCCTCTGTTTTAAAACATGTTACTACATTCTTTTATGTATATTTCATTCGAAAATTTATTTGAGAAGATCAATTTACTTTGAGATGTAATGTTCGCAGTGCAATGTTTCTTCTGGTAAGGGCTAGACAAATTCATTACTGTCAACAATCTGTCTCAGGTTCATCCTTGCCATTGACAATATGGATTTGATGTGACTGAGGTATGAGCAATGCTAGAAATATCATTCCTTATGCAGCCAGTTCCTGATGTGAATGGTCAAAATGTCACTCATACGGTCGGCTGGTACTTGTTTATCCGTAGGCTTGGCAGACTGATACGAAACAGCACCTTCTGGCCCAGTAAGGCAAGGAGGAATGAAACTACCCCAGGTCTCATATCTCTAGTACGCCTCTTCAGTGGCACCTAGGATCTGTATGACACCTGATGATGGAGATGTTGAGGATCCAAGCAGCCTTGGTTATAATACTTATAAGCCCCTATTCCCACAACATTGCCAGACGACGCACAGTTTAATTATTACAGTGATTAATAATATGAAATTGACAGAAGAAATTGAAATACTTATACGGACATAGAAATACTAAATTACGGTAAATATTAATAAGAGTAATAATATAAAAACAACAACCAGAACAGTAATAACAATAGTAATTATTTAAGTATTAACGGCCTAAAGGAATGTCGGGTTGTCAATAATTTGTCCCGCAGGAGTTCTTCAACGTTCTGGAACCAATGACAAGGAGTCACACAGAGAAAACAAGACTAACAACAAACATTAATATGAAGAACATTAAGGTTAGCATTGGGATGGGCAACACAATAACGCATAAATACATTAGACGATACAGTTTGGCCTATCTGTAGTGTTAAACCTAATCCCATGGCGCTACAACCCTGAAGGACGTTGGCCAACCGAGTGAACGCTGCTCATCCCGAAGGCCTGCAGATTACGAGATGCCGTGTGGTCAGCACGACGAATCACCTCGGCCGTTGTTCTTGGCTTTCTAGCCCGGGGTCCCTATCTCACCGTCAGATAGCTCCTCAGTTGTAATCACGAAGGCTGAGTGGACTTCGAACCAGCCCTCAGATCCAGGTAAAAATCTCTGACCTGGCTGTGAATCGAACCCGGGGCCTCCGGGTAAGTGGCAGGTACTCTACCCCTAGAAATAGGGGCTGGCCTCTAAACGCAGTATTAGGAAAGTCATTTTGGCATTTTTGAATTATTTAAATTTCGAGGAATCAATCGTTGCGGAGACATATTCGATCACACAAAAGAGTGTTAACCGGCCCTATTTCCAGCATAATTCCGATGTGTTTTAAATAAATGAGCGTATCTCTGCGGTGTTACGCACGCTGCATTGTCAGACACTGTAATTAGAGTGCTGCTGGCCAACTGACAGCTCTCCAGTTCGATATCTACCACTGGAAATTATTTCGCATGCTGATACTAGCAGAAGTGGGTCACCTGGTGTGTGGTTTCCCTGACGCGAATTTCCTGACACGTTGCATATCCATTTAGGCATAATTCGGTATCGGGAAATGTGATCCAGTTGTTATAATGCGTGTAATTACATCTTTCCACTTAGAGGTCGCAGTTACGACGTGGGCAGCGGCTAATAATGTTTGCAAGTGTGAGTGCTTTTATAAATGCAAACTGGCGTGGCATAATCCCGGCCATTAGGGGCTCATCAATCACTGCTCACGAGGGACTAACAATAATTTATCACACACATTCGCGATCTGTTCTCAGCATTTCCAAATGATTGCCGAATAACGAGCCATAATTTCGTTTGGTCATTTTTAAAAAGTCTCATCTTTTCTTCACACGAGATGAGATGAAGAGAGCAATTTTAGACAAGAAAATCAGAATGTGCTAATTTTCATAGAAAAGTATCGTATGTTTTGGTGCACGAGTACTGCGTGTGTAAAATGCCTGTTGAAGTAAGTATAAATGCATCTAACTTCATGGCTTTATGATTACGTTACCGTTCGGAAAATTGTGGTTTGAATCCCAGCACTGATAGCAGTTACCCTGAAAGTTGATTTTTCTTGGATTTTTCTGACCATCATTATGGAGGTTGCTAAGAGGTTACTTATTTAAAGTTACAAGGTGAAACAACTTACTATTATTCCGTGATTATTCGGCTATCAGATCTCTTGAAGCTCCTTTTGGTAGTTCGAAGATGGGATGCGTGATTCAGACTGGAGAGCTACCAGGAGACCTGTGGGCATCCCAAAAACTCTGGTTCTGTTGTCCTTTCTGTCGGGTGCCTGCATGAATTTTTCGGAAGGCGAAACTAGAACACTCGTATTCTGACCGCATCCCGAAGATACTAGAACATCTTCACCAGGCATATAGAAGCAGCCTCGGCCCGAAGAGGTGATTGTTGTGTTGTGCTGAGTGTTGAGTAATTACTTACGAGTCATGAGGTGAAACTTCAGTGTATGGAGCGGTCACGTGAGCTGATTGTGCGAGTTATCGTTCTTGCCTGGAGCCGAGTCAGTGTACCGTCATCGTGTGTTACGATGGCCAACGGACGCGCGTTCGAATGTGGCTGCATGGAACAGCTGTGTAGAATGACTGTGATGCGTATGCATCAAAGTGAAAGTGGAAAACGGAACTTGTCATGGAAAACTGCGGGGTATCGCCAGCCAAAGTCCCGCAGTGGGGAGAGGAGACTTTTGTAAATAGCTAGTACTTAATGAAGTGTTGTCAGACATTTTAGATTATAATAGTGTGTGTGTGTGTGTGCGCGCGCGCGTGTACGTACACTAGTTATGTCATTCTAGATTAAATTAGTTCTATAAAACAGTCAGTGATTTATCCATGGCACTATATAAGTAATTAGGCCATAAAACATGAAGTCAGTAAGTAAGTAAGCAAATACAGCAATAAGTATGAGAGGGCATACAGATAACTAGAGTAGAAAATCGGTGAGAATTTTGCGAAGAAGGACATTCATCTTCTGTTGCGGGTGGGCCATTATTTTCTTTCGATTAATGCATTATATGAAATGTTAACATATTCTATGTCTGTGATAAGGATGTAGTATACTGTTGTAGTTTTGCTTACTACGGTAGACATGAGGATACTGTAAATTATATTTGATGTATGCATGGACTCATTTCTTCAAACTGTTAATTTATAGTTGAATTCATGATACGAATATTAATTGAATCACATTACTGGATCGACAATTTCATTTTAAGAGGTTCAATATTGTTCGTAGAATAATGACAGCTTCAGATTTGTAAATGTCGTTATACTCTTATGTGTCTATATTTGATTAATTAATACACCGACTGAGCAAATATCACGGGATAGCGGAGCACTGATGCGCAGGTGTGTTGTCTGCGCACCACACGCCCCCTGTGCCAGCGGCAGTGTATAGGAGACCTTGTGAGCAGTGGCTGTGGATGTGACAGGTGTAACATGGAACGTCGTCGTGAGCTGACACCGTTTGAACGGGGTATGGTGGTCGGTGCCCTACGGATGGGAAGTGCGATTTCGGAAGTGGTGCGGGAATTCGGCTTCACACGATCGACCGTGTCCAGGGTGTATCGTGAAAGGTTGAATGCGGGTGTCACCGTCCACAACATACAAACGACCGGTCGTCCAGCCACCCTCGATGAGCGTGACCGGCGACATCTGAGACGGATTGTCAATAGTGACAGACGGGCAACCGTGCAATAAATCACGGATCAATTCAACACAGGCCGTGCTAGACACGTCTCCCAGTGGACAATCCGTAGGAACATGGGTTCTATGGGGTATGAGAGCTGGCGCCGCACACGGGTGCCACTGTTAACCCAACGCCATCGGGCAGAACGACGCGCATTTGTCGCCAGTCACCAGGGATGGACACTGGAACAATGGCGTAACGTCAGACGAATCACGACTTCTACTGCACCACGCCGATGGGAGGCACCGTGTATGGCGCAGACCACATGAAGCGATGGATCCCGCCTGCCTCAAAGGTGTGGTCCAGGGCGCTGGTGTCTCTGTTATGGTCTGGAGTGCATTTCCTGCTATAGAATGGGCCCACTAGTTGTTCTGGAAGAGACTTTGAATGGTACGCGGTATGTTGAGCTGCTCGGAGACCATCTCCACCCATTTGTGGCCTTCCAGTGCCCAGACGGTTCTTCGGTGTTTCAAGATGATAACGCGCCGCCACATCGCTCCCACGTCGCCTGGGAAAGGTTCCAGAAACATGCAGCGGAGGTCCAACGACTGCCATGGCCAACCAAGAGCCCCGATACGAACCCTATCGAGCATATCTGGGATGTCCTGGAACGCAGGCTCCGTGCCATGGATCCTGCACCCACGAACAGACCAGCATTGGCGGCCGCTCTGCAAACGATTTGGTGTCAGCTGCGTCCAGAGGACTACCAGGGACTTGTCGACTAACTTCCACGGCGACTCACTGAAGTTCGCAGGGCTAGAGGAGGCCCCACACACTATTAGGTGACTATCCCATGACATTTGCTAAGTCAGTGTATCTTAAATTTTCATGTTTTGAGCAATGATGATTTCATACTGGATTTATTTTCCCCGCAGTAAACCAAGACCAAGCAGATGATGTAACCTTTCAGACTTATGTCCAATTCACCTATTACCTTACTCTATTTAAATGAGACTATGGAGTGGGTATGTGGGAAACTGGGAGGGCAATTTCTAGATCCTAATGGGTGGGTAGGACATAGGGATCTGCGCTCAGATGGCCTTCACTTAAACCGCAGTGGCACGAACAAGTTAAGAAATTTTTATGGAAGGTTAATATGGAGGTACATTCTGGGAAACGGGGTGGCCTAGGGAGCGGTGATAAGGGAGCAGGGAACTGGAAATCAAGTAGGGATGACATGAAATTGTTAGTGTTGAAATGTAGAAGTATTGTAAAGAAAGGAATAGAATTGAGTAATTTAATGGATATATATTTACCAGACATTGTTGTAGGAGTTGAATCATGGCTCAGAAATGATATAAAGGATGCAGAAATTTTCTCACGGAAGTGGTGTGTGTATCGTAGAGATAGGATAGGAATGGTGGGAGGGGGAGTATTCATTCTGGTGAAAGAAGAATTTGTAAGCTACGAATAAGTTAAAGATGAGACACATAAAATTCTAGGTGTAAGGCTCATTTCTAAAGATAATAGGCAACTTGATATATTTGGAGTGTATAGACCGGGAAAGGGTAGCACTGACACGGATTCAGAATTATTTGATAAGATAATCAGCTATGTAGGAAACGACATGGAAATAAATGTGATTGTAGCGGGAGATCTGAATTTACCAGATGTCAGTTGGGAAGGAAATGTGAACAACAGGGAGCATGACCAACAATTTTTTTTTTGTTAGTTGCTTTACGTCGCACCGACACGGAGAGGTCTTATGGCGACGATGGGACAGGAAAGGACTAGGAGTGGGAAGGAAGCGGCCGCGGCCTTAATTAAGGTACAGCCCCAGCATTTGCCTGGTGTGAAATGGGAAACCACGGAAAACCATTTTCAGGGCTGCCGACAGTGGGATTCGAACCTACTATCTCCCGAATACTGGATACTGGCCGCACTTAAGCGACTGCAGCTATCGAGCTCGGTGCATGACCAACAAATGGCAAATAAGTTAATATGGGAAGGACATCTGATTCAGAAAATGATGGAACCAACCAGAGGGAAAAATATCCTGGATGTGGTGCTAATAAAACCAGATGAGCTCTATAGAGAAACTGAAGTAATAGATGGTATTAGTGATCATGAAGCTGTTTTTGTCGTAGTTAAAAATAAATGTGATAGAAAGGAAGGTCTTAAAAGTAGGACTATTAGGCAGTATCATATGGCTGATAAAGCAGGCATGAGGCAGTTTCTAAAACGTAACTATGATCGGTGGAGAACGGTAAATAAAAAATGTAAACAGACTCTGGGTTGGGTTTAAAGAAATTGTTGAGGAATGTGAAAACAGGTTTGTACATTTAAGGGAGGTAAGGAATGGTAAAGACCCACCTTATTATATTAGAGAATTAAAGAGACTAAGAAGGAGGTGCAGACTGGAAAGAAATAGAGTTAGTAATGGCTGTGGAAGTAAGGAGAAATTGAAGGAACTTACTACAAAATTGAATCTATCAAAGAAGGCAGCTAAGGATAACATGATGGCAAGCATAACTGGCAGTCATACAAATTTTAGTCAAAAATGGAAGGGTATGTATATGTATTTTAAGGCAGAAACAGGTTCCAAGAAGGACATTACAGGAATAATTAATGAACAAGGGCAGTGTGTATGTGAGAATCTTCAAAATGCAGAAGTATTCAGTCAGCAGTATGTAAAGGTTGTTGGTTACAAGGATAATGTCCAGATAGAGGAGGAGACTAAGACTAAAGAAGTATTAAAATTTACATATGATAACAATGCCATCTACAATAAGATACAAAAGTTGAAAACTAGAAAAGCGGCTGGAATTGATAAGATTTCTGAGGATATACTAAGGACAATGGGTTGGGATATAGTACCATATCTGAAGTACTTACTCGATTATTGTTTGGTCAGAGGAACTATACCAGATGAATGGAGAGTTGCTATAGTAGCCCCTGTGTATAAAGGAAAGGGTGATAGACATAAAGCTGAAAATTACAGGACAGTAAGTTTGACGTGAATTGTATGTAAGCTTTGGGAGGCATTCTTTCTGATTATAATAGACATGGTAGTGAAATTAATAACTGTTTCGATAGAAGGCAGTTCGGATTTAGGAAAGGTTATTCCACTGAAGCTCAACTTGTAGGGTTCCAGCAAGGTATAGCAGATATCTTGGATTCAGGAGGTCAAATGGACTGTATCGCGATTGACCTGTCTGAAGCATTTGATAGGGTGGATCATGGGAGACTACTGGCAAAAATGAGTGCAATTGGACTAGACAAAAGTGTGACTGAATGGGTTGCTACATTTCTAGAAAATAGATATCAGAGCTTTATCTGACCCTGTAATAATTAAGAGGGGAATTCCTCAAGGCAGTATTATCGGACCTTCATATTTTCTTATATATATAAATGGTATGAGTAAAGGAGTGGAATCAGAGATAAGGCATTTTGCGAATGATCTTATTTTCTATAGAGTAATAAATAAGTTTCAAGATTGTGAGCAACTGCAACGTGACCTCGAAAATGTTGTGAGATGGACAGCAGGCAATGGTATATTGATAAACGGGGTTAAAAGTCAGGTTGTGAGTTTCACAAATAGGAAAAGTCCTCTCAGTTTTAATTACTGCTATGATGGGGAGAAAGTTCCTTTTGGGGATCATTGTAAGTATCTAGGTGTTAATATAAGGAAATAACTTCACTGCGGTAAGCACATAAGTGGGACTGTAAATAAAGGTTTGATGTAAAGGAGAAGGCATATAAGTCTCTGGTAAGACCCCAACTAGAGTATGGTTCCAGTGTATGGGACCCTCACCAGGATTACCTGATTAAAGAACTGGAAAAAATCCAAAGAAAAGCAGCTCGATTTGTTCTGGGTGATTTCCGACAAAAGAGTAGCGTTACAAAAGGTTGCAAAGTTTGGGCTGGGAAGAATTGAGAGAAAGAAGGAGAGCTGATCGACTAAGTGATATGTTCCGAGCTGTCAGCGGAGAGATGGCGTGGAATGACATTAGTAGACGAATAAGTTTGAGTGGCGTTTATAAAAGTAGGTATGATCACAATATGAAGATAAAGTTGGAATTCAAGAGGACAAACTGGGGAAAATATTCATTTATAGGAAGGGGAGTTAGGGATTGGAATAGCTTACCGAGGGAGATGTTCAATAAATTTTCAATTTCTTTGAAATTATTTAAGAAGTGGCTAGGAAAACCACAGATAGGGAATCTGCCACCTGGGCGACTACCCTAAATGCAGATCAATATTGATTGACTGATTGATTTGATGGATAAAAGTGGTCACTATTCTGTATTCACTCACTATACTACACATTTGATACATCAGGACTGAAGAGGATATTCGCACTGATTCTGCCGCTACCTTCCTTAGTGCTCAAGTCAGTAACCCTCAATAGGTGTTTAGAATAGATTCTCACAAGGCTTAGATCAGACTGTACTGTGGTCTGATGTGTGATAGCTGATGACTTTTACCATGAAGGTACAAAGAAATGCGTTTCTCGTCTTAAAATCTGAAGGTCCAGCTAAGTGCATTGCGAGAATAGTAGCGTTAACTTAATATGTACGCTAAAATCTTTCTATCTTATTGAACACAAAGGTAACACAAGGATCTCGTCTGCATGACCCTTTCCCTCTAAATATGTATTCCTAAACAATTGAATCAGACACTTTGCTAGTAGCATGTAGCACCCGCTTTCGCCTTGATGGCGGTGGTGATTCAGGTGGCGTGTAATCATCAAGACGCTTGAAACTTTGGGGATCCGTACTGATACATGATCGCTGCACAGCCTCTCATAATCCATGAGAATAGGTTGTAGGATGGTCCAGGGCACGCACCTCCCTCTCGACAGAATCTAAATATTCTCAGCAGGATAGAGATGGGGATTTTTCGAGGGCCAGCCAAGCATCTTAACCTCTGTGGAGTGCCCATCGAACCAGTCAGCCACAATTCGTGAGCGATGGGCTTGAGCATTGTCTTGCTGTAGGCACAGGTCGTCTGCAGGGTACTGGATGTGAACAATGGGGTGAATATGGTCTGTCAGCAGGTTCCTGTAACGTTTACCGGAAGGTGACTTTATAAGCCATACCAGGGGTCCCATTTCATCCCACGTGAACAGTTCCCGTACGAGTGTACCAACACCATTGGCCGGAACTGTTCCCTGCCGTCAAGAGGGATCCATTGCGTCGTTTGGGTAAAGACGCACTTCTAACCGGTCATCGGCGTGTAACAACTGGAACATCCACTCATCTATCCAGGCGAACTCTCTCCATGCGTTACGATTCCAATGGGAGTGTCCATTTGCCTATGCCAGTTGTCGGGCCTTGTAACAGGTGTTGAGCAGAGGTCCTCTGGTAGAGCGCATGCTTTTGTAACCCATGGTGAGGACATGGTTCTGGCTGGTACGGGTGGTCACACGTCGTTGTTGCCCTGCACTCAATTGACGAGTGACCTGTTGAACGGTGGACCATATATCCGCTCTTACAATCCGGGATATTGGAGCCCTGTCATCAACGCGTCGTACACTACGACAGTTGATCCTGGAGGCCGTAGTTCTTCCTGTATCCTCGTACTCACGGTACACTCTTGATACCGTGGCCCTTGGAAAGCACAGTGCCAGCACGGCTTCAGAGGTAAAGTGGCCCACACATCCGGCGCCGACAATCTGGCCATGATCGTATGTATTGAGGTCTCGTGTCTTACCCATCTTGCAGCCAACACTTACTCTCACTCCCCGTACGAGGTCTATCGTTCTCGTTGTTGCATGTCACGCTTTGCTACGGCAGCTATCTTTTATTCCACTGTTTGCGAATGTATGATTTAAATACATTTTGGGCACGATTGGTAATTATTGAGAGTGGAACACCTTGAGTGCATTCTGTATATACCTCAGGTTAGTTAATGTATTCTATTTATTTAATTACAGTTGAACCTCAATATCTCAAACCTCCATTATTCGAATTTTTAGTATCTCGAATAGATTAAATTTCCCGCCCGTTTGTCCTATTCTTCAGGTGTATATCTTTCTCTGTTACTCGAAATTCGGTTACACGAATTTCTCCATTTCTCGAAGTAAACATTTTCTCCCTAGGAGCAAAAAATTCTCTATAACTCGAAGTTTGTGCAACGTTAACTGTGCATACGTTCGTTAGGAACAATTAACGAATTTTAAAGAAAGGTTCACAGTGACGCTGGGAGCTTTAATATGCCGGGAAGCGAAAAACTAAAACTTTCTAATGATCGGAAAATCGGCGAAACCTCCCTGCTACTCAGGTGTGAATTAATTACCTGTCACGTGCGAAAGAAACCCCCGAAATCGCGGATGACAAGCTCCATTTACGAATCTAGGTTGCGTAGTGTTGACGAGAAGTTTCAACGTGAAGGGAGGAAAGGTTAACTGTAATAAACAGAAGAGACTAACGGATTTTTTCCAAAGGTCTTAACCGAGGTATGATTCTTGTTTCACTACTGTATGTACTCTATCCTGTCTTCTGAAATGTTACCATAATAAGAGTTATAATTAAAGTGATCCCGTAAAATATAATTTGTTAGTATATTTTCAAATACTGTTAAAAATAATATATTTATTATAAGCCCGTAGAAATGTATGATTCCATTATGTGCTATACATGCTCAAAAACGGTAACATTCCCTATATCTCGAAATTCCCATAACTCGAAATAAAATTTCGCTCCCGGGGTGATTCGAAATATCGAGGCTCCACTTTATCTTTAGCAATCTTTCTACAACATAATAGCCCCTAACTTATGCCACCTCAATTACATTTTCGTAAGGGCTACTTACAATAATTTTATAACGATATTAGATAATAGGTGACCGAAGGTAAAATATATAATGCAAAAATGAGACAGCAAAAGTTCATTTATTTAACTGAACCTCAATGTATTTAATATCTGTAATAAAAATTAATTATTATCAGAGGTACAATGATATGTCCATAGAACATGGAAATACTTCTACAAAATTACAATTAATTCCAAACTTACCCACAAGACATGGTCGCTAATCCTGTTTCTTCACAAGTTCCTTACTCTAAGACACATACCTGGAGCAAAATATACCCAAGCAGGTTTCCAAGCTTCTTATCCCTGAAACTATTTCTTATGAAGCAGTTGATAGTAGTAATTGTACTGTATGTGCTCAAGCAGTTCCATGTTGATCCAAACATTGGCAATATCTTAATTGCTCGTTTGGTGACGATTGGAAGTTTGTTCATATTAATTATTTCAGTACCAACGTTTTTGCAGACAATGAACACCTTGGAGAATTTAGTCACATATAACAGAGAAGTGTTTTTTGAATGACCGAACACATTTAAACAATTCACCCCTATTCACACCATTAACTACTGAACAACATTCCACACTTGTTGTAATAGCGCTTAATGAATTAAAATTCTGGAATGTGGGTTAGGATATTCTGATCGGTAGTAAATTCTCTGAATTTATGCAGCGCCTTCGCCACTCCAGAGATTTTAGTAGGTTACCATTTATCAATTAGAAATAATGTCTTACGAGATACACCTTATTACAAGCCATACATTGCCCTATCAAACCATGAACATAAAATTAATCCCAAATAAACACCAACACCACCACCACAAATAGTATTGTCAATAATAAAATTATTATAGTAATTATTGTAAAAATGTACGAATATAGTTCCACGAAATCCGTTCACGTATATATAAATTAAATAAAGGGAAAACTAGTGAGCTCATTAACAGCTCACTAGACAACCCCTAAATATATTCAAAAACAAATCAAATTACGATAACGATAACAATGAAAATAGTAGCTTAATTTGAATGAACTAAAATGCAAAGTAAAGAACTCCAACGCCGCATATACCAATCCAAACCCTATGGTGCAAAAGCCCCGAAGGGCCTTGGTCTGCCAATCGACTGCTGCTCAGCCCCAAGGCCTGCAGATTACGAGGTGTCGTGTGGTCAGCATCACGAATCCTCACGG
This sequence comes from Anabrus simplex, assembly GCF_040414725.1. Lineage (NCBI taxonomy): Eukaryota > Metazoa > Arthropoda > Insecta > Orthoptera > Tettigoniidae > Anabrus > Anabrus simplex. The sequence goes on along the minus strand of NC_090266.1, from coordinate 352,040,844 downwards.
CCGTTACTTTTGGCTTTCTATACCGGGGCCGCCATCTCACCGTCAGATAGCTCCTCAATTGTAATCACATAGTCTGATTGGACCTCGAACTAGCTCTCAGATCCAGGTAAAATCCCTGACCTTGCCGATAATCGAACCCGGGGAATCCAGTCAAGAGGTAGGCACGCTAATCCTTCACCGCGGGGCCGGCAACGTCGCATATACAGGCTGTAAGATGTTCCTGACTTTTTTACTACATTTACAAACATATAAAACTGCTTTTATATTAAAAAATCTGAATATCTGCATTTAACATGAAAATTATGAAAATTAACATTCATTAAATAAAATACACACTCGTCGGACCTTGTACTCACACTTACTTGTTACCTGCTTACTAACACATACGTTATTTGAAGGGCGCCAGCTGCCACTCAGTGCAGCAATAATAGAATGAGACTCTTGACTATCTCTAGGATGTGGGGTAATAAGCTTACTTTTGACAACATACCATATACATTCTGGGAAAAGGAGATTGGCGTTCGGTTTCCCCATTAATTTTGAGGTTAAGATATTTTACTGTCATTGAAAAAAAAACTATGCATTCGTTTGATAGAACAAAATATATTCTTTAAATAATATATATAAATAGTGAGTCTTGTTGCGATAAAACAGGTGAGAATATGAAATTATGACATTGCAACTGAAATAAACTAGGCATGAATTTGAATTCTTCTTGACCGGACATTTAACAATTTATACGAAATATTTCCCTCACTGATTCACTTGACTGTACCTTCAACACTTTGAGTGTAATTACGACGTATTCCTTTGAACTGGTGTTTACTGTAGATGTGTCACGCCTAACTTGGTGATACATCCTTGTGACTGCTTCTTCTCCATATCATCTGACTTCTTTGTAAGTCAATATGGTATTACCTCATTGCAGGTGGTATCCCTCTCTGACTCCATGGTAAGCCCTTGCGTCCGTGTCTTCAATTAAGTGACCGACCAACCTTTGGCCTCACTCTCTCAATGACCAATGATTAATGGCTCACTGAATCTTCTCCATCTCTCGTTCACACTCGTTGACTGACCGACTGAGGCCTCTTCATCTAGTAGACTACTTCACTGTTCAGCTTCCGTTTAACTAATGACTGTTCACTTATCCATTTTGACTTCATCACTGTACTGCTTCCGTTTAAATAATGACTGACGCTACAATATGCATCCACCTTTTATAGACGTTGGTTGACACAGCTACGTAATCTCCAGAAATAACCATGACATACTCCCACAACGCCTCAAACCGTTGCATGTAATGGTGAAATCCTCTGGGGCGGCTGAGTCTGTGAGCGCATTGCTAAAAGCTGACGATGACGTAGCCATGACGTAGCAATGACTTGGCAGAATCGCCAGTAGTATTGTACAATATAACAACGTCGCATCCACATCTGATATATCGAAACTCTCACTGTACAGGTATTTAATGTTAATCTATATATACGTATATATGCATACACTCAATTACAAATACGCAAGCGACAAGCATTGCATAATGGAATTGAATACTAATTATAACAAAATAATAGTAATCTCACTGATAAAATAATAATAATACGGACATAATAATAATAATAATAATGATACAATAATAATAAAATATAGATATTACCTTGTAACGGGATTTGAACCGTTACAATTCGCCTCTTTCATGAATAAATAGAAGAACAAAGAATCGATTGATTTATGAACAAAATTATATACTGTATATATGTAAAACACTGACACATATAAACACATTAAATGAATATACAACAATAATTTTCTTTTTTAACATCCATACATTTTATAATACATCACATATATGAGAAATTTTCTCGCACATTGTCATCGTAGATAACTGTCCAGTGTACCATTCTCTGTCTCTCTCATACAATTCACAAGAGTATAGCACTTGATTAAACACATACAAATAATTTTAATTGATTATACTACATTCTTCTTTTTTTTACATATCAAAACATTTTGTGAAAATTCACTTATATGAGAACTTTTATTGCATTTTGTCATCACAGCTAACTGTCCAATGTCTTGTTCTCCGCTTTATCGCACAGTACATGACAATTGAGACAATATTAAATAATGTGAGCCTCCCCCTTATAACCATTTTGAACTGGCCCTGTGGCCTAGAATATTGGTGTCAAATGGCTTACGCCAGCATACCTTTTTTAAAGTTACGGTAGACAGCGGGCCATTGTCTAGCCTTGTGTTTCGTTGAGCATAACTGCGCATGCGCTGGCCTACTACCAGGCAAAACTTGTCTCCTTGCTCGCTTGCCGACGCGAGACTCAGTTCGCTTCAGTCAGCCATGATGTGCGCTTGTGTGTTTGTGAACTACGCAATGGAGAGGTGGATTTCCAGAAAACCCCCGTGATACCTGCATTAACGGGGATTTTCCCCGTATGAACTAGTTGGAGACCTCCGGCCATTTCTTCTGATCATATTTTTGGATTTATTTTTCGTCTGGATACTTCCCAACGAGGTCTGGATGCCGGTCGTGTGACTGTATTTCTTCGTCAACAATGTCAGGTTTAAATTCCTCTCATTTCTTCATCACCAAAGGTATGTACCAGTGTTTGAAATCATTTTAAACGTCGTCCTGAAGAGGATTTTGATATTTTCGAAGATTTCTGGAATAATAATAATAATAATAATAATAATAATAAATATTTGGACTTCGCCGTTAAATTAATACCTATGTGCGTGTGTGGTATCGAAAATCTGAAAAACAGTTTCGGCAACTAATCACAGTAATGTGGAAGGTTCACCGTGAACTAAATTGGAATTATTAATTTAAAATTTAAACGAATTATTTTTGGCACTTTAAATTGTTACTTTCCTTGTAAACCAAGGTACAGTCTCCAAGGTAGTGAGCCTTACCTTCTTCGGCTTTCTGTTTACTTTCCTGTGTTTTGTTTTCTAATTCGTTTGGTATGTTTTCTTCTCCCCTCCCCCTTCTGGGGTTTTGGTTCAATTAACAATTATTTTCTCTACCCTGTTTTCCTCCTTTTGGAGGCGTTGTTTTTTTTGCTGGTTACCTTGGCAACGTTTTGGTGTGTGGATTGTTGTCGAGTTTTAATGTTGTCTGGCGTATTGAGCCGGTGTGCATCTAGAAGTATTTGTTTCTGAGTTGAGTGTATCGTTCTCTGTTTTAAGTTAATTTATTAATTTCGACCGCCCTTTAACGTTGTGTTACTATTTTCTTGCCCCGAAGGAGTTTTGTTTTTACATGAAATTCCATATGTCTTGGAAACTGTCCTTGGTGAAAACTGAACGTTTTTCTAATTTTGGTAATTATGAGAAGCGGCCGCGTTGAAGATCCATTTTTTTGAATAATTGTTAACTTAGTTTTTTATTAAATAACTATCCGTGATCGATCACATTTTATTTCAAGGTAGTATTTAGGTAAGGAAGTCATTTGGTTTTCCGTTGTTTTCTGAACACATTTTATTAGGTACGGAGGTCATCCCTTTCTTTCTTTGTTGTTTACATAAAATTTTCAATTTATTATCTGTTAAAGAGTATTTATTTACCATTAATTGTTAATTAATAATGAATTAATTTTCCTTTTAAACCATACCTGGGTATTTTCTGTTTTATTCTATTTACTGTTAATTACCTTTTCCACCTTTCAACTTTACGTTGACTTTATTTACATTTTGGCTTTACGTCTTAAAATAAAAATGGGTTTTATCAACTTAATGACTTGGTTTGTTAACTACTATTTGCCCTTCCATTAAAATTCTTCAACTTAATTGAAGTGTTGATTTTCATTCGCCACGTTCGGTGGAGCACTGCCACCGATTTTCTTGTGCATTAACTTCCACGGCCTTAAATCGTCTTCCTTCGCTGCTTCCGATAAGTTTTTCTATGGTTTCTTGTTTTTTATATTGTGACTGTACCTTTGTTGTCCTTCTTCTTGTGCCCTTCATTCTCCCTCGTGTTCGCTATTACTCCCATTCTGGGGCGGACACGCTAGCAACCTTCTCGCCAGGGTCTCTATCTATCTCTCTCTCTCTCTCTCTCTCTTTCTCTCTCTCTTTCCTCTCTCTTCTACTCTCACCCTAATGGGTAAGGTTATTCACCTCATCATCCCTAGGTGGTACCGGGGTCCTAGAGGGTGGTGAGCGGTGAGAGTGGTATCAGAGCGGTGGTTGTTTGTTGTTGTTGTTGTTGTTGCTCTGCTGCCTAATCTCTGTTGTTTCTGCCTTGTGCAGCCTAATTTACCTCCCCTCCTACCCCTGCTCGGTGCAGCGCTGTGGCGAATGTTGGCGGATGGAAATCAAAAATTAAAAAACTAAAAGTGTTATTGTCAATAACTATTGTAAAAGGGAGTGCAAGGATCTTGTGTAATTTTTTTTATTATTTTGTTCCATGTTTGCTACCATGGCGCGTGCCGTTACGAACCCCTCCTTCCTACGTCGTGCTGAACTGGAGTACGAGTTATCCATTCGTGGCCTTGAACCTGCCCGTACTGTCGCTGAGTGCGCTGCCTTGCTATCAGCCAACTCCCAGGTCCCCATTAATGTATTTTCTATTGACAGGAGTCGAGTGGGTGAGTACCTTAACCTAATCTGTGACAATCTTAACGAAATTAATATTATTCGTGAAGAATTTATTGAGTTGCCTCCGTCCAAAGCCCAAGTAAACCGGCTGAGGGCCAGAGCTGTCCACTACTCGGGCCGAATTCAGGATATATTATCCATTAAGCCTGATTCTGTTTTTGTGTCAGAATGTGCTAGATTGTTAACGGTGGTTTCTGGGATCACCTCTGATTTAGATTTGCTGTTGATTAACAGAGATATGGAGAATTGTTCTATTTCTACTGGACTTAACCCTACTGTACCTACCCTGAGTGTCACTTCCCACCAAATTGCGTCCTCGACCCATGCCCAAGGTCAGTGTTGTGTGACTGCTCCTTTACTGGAAACCTTAGTCTCTAAGCTAAATTCGGCGTCATCGCCTAACTGTTTAAAGGAAGTTTTTCGGGGAGTGAAGTCCTTTTCTGTAAATTCTATCGATGAGTGTATTCGATTCCTACGGTTTCTGGTGGAGTTAACAGAGACTGGTAATGTGTACTCAGTCGATGATTTGGGGATTTTCCGCGCCCTCTTTCCTCATTGTGAAGGGATTCTAAAAAGAGAAATTTCTGAAGCTATCTCTAAAAATTTATCGATTAGCACCTTTCATGAACTTGTCCTTTCCAAATTTATTCCCTCTCTTGCTCTCCAAAGTCTTGTGCCCCAACACTGTTTCCGGACCCAGTTCCTGCATGAGAACTTGCTAACTTATGTGCTGGATCTGCGATTCTTTTGCAAGGTTTTTAGAATTTCTGTGCCAGAATGTGAAATGGTCTCTAGAATTTTAAAAGGAATATCTCCTGCGTACCGCTCCTATCTTTCCTTAACCCGTTGCCCTACTACCTTTCAAGAATTGGAAGAGGCCTGTTCCTTTGCTGAAGATGTCAAACATGGGGATGCCTCCAGACCTGTGAATTTCCCTCCCCCTACTACTACCAATTGTCCTGTCCTTCCGTCAACACCTAAAGTAGTGAATGCCCGTAAATGTTACAACTGTGGGTCCCGAAGTCATCTAAGAAATTCCTGCCCTGAAGTTAGACGTGTTTTAGGCGCTTGCTATTCCTGTGGCTCTAGACAGCATGTTAAAAGAAATTGCCCCTTGGTAGACAGAAATGGTACTCAATGACTAGAAAGGGAAAGGGCAAAGTCTGCCAATACTAAGTTTGTAAACTCTGAATCTCGTAAAAGACCCGTGTGTCCCCCAAGGTGCAATGGTATTTCTGCTCATGCCCCCTCCTCTGGCACGTGCACATTTGTCGAGGTCAACAATGAACCCGTAGATGCCCTTCTTGATACTGGAAGCGTAGTATGCTTGATGAATTATGCCTGGTATTGTCAAAAGAAATCCTCGTGTAAACTTCCGGAAATAAAACCCACTAATCTAAGATGCGTTTCGGCTAATTGTCAGTTTTTAAATATTTTGGGGACTGTGAAGGTCAAGTTGAGGATTGGGAATTTCACTTGGAAGATCAAGTGCTTGGTGACATCCAATTTATCATGTAACATTATTCTGGGTACCAATTTTCTATCTTGGGCCGGTGTCGTTTTGGATCCCCAGTGTCGAAATTTCTTTTTTAAATTTTCTCCTGACCTGAAATTTGAATTGATTAACGTTCCCTTGAAAATGCCTAAAGTTTTGTGTGCGGGTTACCCTGAGTCAGATGAGTCTAGTGACATCGATCGGCTTGACCTGAATCATTTAGGAGATGCCGAAGCACGGCAAGTTCGTGATCTTTGCAGGGAATTTCCCGATGTGTTCACTAGCAAGTTAGGCTTGACCGACGTACTCGAGTATGACATTGAGTTGTCTGACCTGCAGCCTGTTCGATCCCCTCCTTATCGCCTTTCCCCACCCCGTATGTTGGAACTAAAGAAAATCATTGAGCAAATGGAAAGAGACGGAGTGATCAGACCTTCGACTTCCCCGTATGCGTCCCCTGTGTTCTTGGTACCCAAACCTTCTGGTGGTTATCGTGCTGTGATTGACTATAGGGCTCTAAATAGTAAGATTGTACTCCAATCTATTCCCCTACCCGACCTTCATACTTGTTTTGGATGGTTCTCAGGTGCGAAATTTTTCACTGTCCTGGATTTGAACCAGGCTTATTACCAAGTGCCTTTATCGAAGAGATCAATTCCCCTCACTGCCTTCATCACCGACTGGAACTTGTATGAGTTCCTCAGACTTCCGTTCGGACTCAGCTGTGGAGCAGCTGTGTTGTCGAGGTTGTTAAATTCCATTCTCTCTGACATTAAGTTCAGCTATGTCTTTAATTACCTGGACGATTTATTAATTTATTCGAATACCTTCGAGGAACATATGGTGCACGTTAGGGAAGTATTGCTACGGTTAAGGAAAGCCGGCCTTACAGTGAAGTTATCAAAGGTAGCTTTCGCCAGACCCAGCATGTCTTTCTTGGGACATGTAGTTTCTTCTGAAGGCGTTTCCATAGATCATTCCAGAACTCAAGCCATTAGGGATTTTCCACCTCCCAAAGATGTCAAGGGCGTTGCTCGATTCATTGGTATGGTCAATTTCTTTAGAAAATTCATCCCTAACTTTGCTGAAGTGGCTGCCCCGTTGAACGACCTTAGGAAAAAGAATGTAAAATTTACTTGGGGTAAAGCCCAGGAGGAAGCTTTCAATTCATTGAAGGTCGCACTGATTAATGCACCCTTGTTAGCTATTCCTGATTTTGAGAAACGTTTCATTGTCCAAACTGATGCCTCCGGGCGTGCTATTGCTGGCGTTCTGTTACAAGAACATGAAGATGGGCGTAGGCCCGTGGCCTACGTATCCAGGGTCCTCAATGATCTGGAGTCTAAGTACTCCATTTATGAACTAGAGTGTCTAGCTGTGCTGTTTGCTCTGGAGAAATTTCGATCTTTCATTGAACACGTCAACTTTGATCTGGAGACCGATAATCAGGCTCTTTCTTGGGTGTTGAACCGACCAAAAAGGACCGGTAGGATAACTAGATGGGCATTACGGATCTCATCCTTTAATTTCAATGTTCGCCACATTCGTGGGTCTGAGAACGTCATTGCCGATGGCTTGAGCAGGATGTTTGAAGGTAATCCTTGTGTGGAAGCCAACCCGTGTGTCGATGAGCCTGCTGTCAATACGGTTGGAGTTAGTGCCATCCTCACCGATTCCCCGTTGCTGTATCAAGAAATTGGAGATCATAAAAAAACTGATCCGGATCTGAAAAGGATCATTGATACAATCAGTAGCGGGATCGAAGTAAAACCTTACTCCTTATCTAAGGGTGTTCTCTGTTGTAAGGGTCGCAAGGACCATAATTCCAAAATTGTCATTCCTAAAGTTCTGGTACCTGTCATTTTCAAGTATTACCACTGTTCACCCCTTGGCGGTCATCTAGGAAATTTCAAAACTCGTTTGAAAATCAGACAATTCTTTGTTTGGAAGAAAATGGATAGCGATATCAGGAACATGGTCAAATCTTGTAAATCTTGCGCCATCAGCAAACCTAATTTGAATAACCGGGTGGGATTATTGTCTTCATCACAAGCTTCGCGCCCCATGGAACGACTGTTCATAGATTTCGTAGGACCCCTCCCCCGATCTTCCTTGGGAAACACCCACATTTTTGTCTGTATAGATGCCTTCTCCCGGTTCTGTTGGATCTTTCCCACCAGGTCCACTAATTCACGTACCTCTATCTCCTGTCTAAATTCCATCTTTGCATCATTTGGCCAACCTAAGTTCTTAGTATCTGACAACGCTAGTTCTTTCACCAGTAACTCCTTCAAAAGGTATCTGTTTGAGTTGGGCATTTCACATGTCACCACTATTCCATACTATCCAAATCCTTCTTATGCAGAGAGGTTGAATCGGAACTTAAAATCTGCGTTGATAGCGTATCATCATGACAACCAGTCCAAATGGGACTCCTGTCTGCATTGGTTGGCCCATGCTTTCAATTCCGCTACTCATGAGTCCCATGGTAAGACGCCTATGTCTTTAATGTTTGGCTATACTCCGTACTCCCCTATGTCTAACCTGCTATGTATTGAGGATCTTCTCCCAGACCTATCTAGGCCTAATGATGTTCAAAAGATCTGGAACGAAGCAAAAAGGAATCTAGCTGTGTCATACGAAAAGGTCAAAAGGCTGTACGATAAAGGCAGGAAACCGTCAAAATTCAATGTTGGTGATCTCGTGTATGTTAAGTGCTACCCAATGAGTAAGGCCGTGAATAAGTTTTCGGCAAAACTTGCCCCTAGGTACCAAGGCCCGTGCACTGTGTTGGAGTTCTTGTCTCCCGTTTCTATTTTGGTAAGTGACCCTGTAGCAAAGCGTATCAGGCGCGTTCATGTTTCTCAAATTAAACCCGGTTGATCTGGCAAATTGTACCGCATCTTCCGCTGGATGGATGCACCTTTGGTAACTGACCTGTATCGTTAGTGAATTTAGCACACATACTGTGGGATGGCGAGCGAGTCAATCTGGTCCTTTCTGTGTCTCGTGTTGGTGATTCTAATTTAGTACTCCTTGTATGTTACTGTTTCTAGGTGTGGATCCTCGTAGTTAGAAATTGTCTTTCCTTAATTGTCTCGTGATGGTGGTATTAATACCTTGGAATAGATATCCCCGTTGTATAACCTTATGCTTATGTAGTGCGCTACCGAAGTTCCATTGGGGAAATCTGATGACATCTAACTTAAATTGTGCTTTGTTGTCCCTCTGTTTTCTCTAGGCTTATGTAATTTCAAAGACTTGTTTCTTCTGTGGCTCCGCATCGGATTCCTTCCGCTGAACCCTTCGATCATCTTGTGGCTTAATCATTGCTGAGCTATGGTGTGCTTGGGATGGAATGTAAGCGAGTGTGTCTGATGCCTGAGTGTTTACCATTTTGTCATCCTTTCATTGTATGCGCGTGTCTGAAGATGTGTGGTGCTTAGTCATGATTGGGTTGCTATTTGTGCCATTTTAGTATTGTACGATTTCTGATTGTGGTGTGTTTCGATCTATTGGTGTCGGAAAGGTTCCCTGCTTGCCTTCTGCATGGACCGCGTGTCTTAAAGGTGTTTCTTTTCCGGATACTGATGTTTGTATTCATCCATGATCGAGTGATCTGACACTCCTCCTTTTGGGCACCCTTCGCGGCTGTTCTAAAAGTGGTTTTCTATGCGTGAACCCTCTATATTATTTTTCCTGTAATGGGTTTTTGGGCTGAATTTATCTTCCTAACCTTTGATTTTGGGGTTATGTAGAAAATCTGTCTCCGATTTTTCCTGTGGGAGTTCGGTTGGTGCACTCCTGCCAGCATTATGGTTGTATCTCCGGTGTTGTAACTTGGTAATGTTGTTGTGAGTTGTTTGGATCCTTTTGAATTGTGGACCGTTAGTAACATAGTGTAATTTTCCTTATCTACCGGTTGGCGTGTGGAGTTTTCGGTGGTACTGTCGGACTTCCTTCGTGAGGATATTTCTCCTTTGGTGCTTCTGTGGGATGGACCTAGTCCTTAATCTGTACCTGGTTGCTGTTGTAATTTCTGCTTTGTATTGTGCTGTTTTGTGTGGTCTGTGAGCACGCGTTGAGGATAGCTATCCTTTATCTCTCTATGAATAACCCGCGTTGCTACCTTGTCATTATTTAGGTAATCGTGTTTTGGATTACGTTGTTTGGCTGTCAAGACACCTTGGTTGGGATGTGATTTGTCCTTTAATTTACCTCTGTGTCACGGTAGATTTGGCTGTTGGTTTGGTATCCCTTACTCGGTGGAAGTACACCTTCGGGCGGGCAATTCTTAGTTATCTGTTGGCTCTGGGATTTTCGACTTGTTCTTCCTCACGCAGAATTAGGTTTGTGGTTACTATTCTGTACCACGTTGCCCCGTGCATTTATTTTTGGTAGTTGTACCTTGATGTGGCCGTTATGGATGACTGTCTGATCGCGATTTTTCCATCTGGTAACCTATAGGAGTCTCCTGATTGCCCATCGATGCTACTGTTGCCTGTCTTACCTCTCTGTAACTCGTGTGGTTTCTGCGTCCCTTCTCTCTGATGGTTTTCCGTTGGTTTGTTCAAAATTAGGTTTCTATGCTTGAGTCCTTACCTGCGTTTGTTGGTGAACTAGGATAAGTTGCCAATCCCAGTGTGGTTTGTATTTCGCTCAACCCCTCGTTCTTGACCCTTGGACCGATTGACGAGTTCGCCACTCTGTGGTTGTGTGTGTGTCACTCCAATATCTAATAGTGTAATTTGATAGGTCATTCATGTGTCCTCTTAGTTTAACTCCTGCTATTCTAAACCATATGTTCCAAGGACGTCTATTCTTTGGAGTGGTCCTGTACCTTTACTTATATATTTTTCTTGTGGGTGATTTGTGCTTGAGTAATATTACTGCTTTCCCTTCCGTTATGTTCATGATCCTTCGGGATATCTGTCTTAGTCCTAGTTGGTGTTATGTGTTGGATTGTACCCTATGTTTCTATGTGTTCTTGTTAATTGTTTCTCTTCGTGTCATGGCTAAGTGTCCTTCGTGGCAGAGTAACATAGTATATTTTATGTAGTTTCCCTTTGATTTCTTAATTGTCGTTGTATGGTCCCTTCTTTTCCGTCGGTGCTATATCGGACTAAGTGGAAAGCTCTGGGCTTCAGCTAGTTTGTTGGTAACTAGCTTAGGTAAAGTTAATTGGCGGATCTGTGGATCCTGTAACTGAATACTCACCTACTTTAATTTCCTGGTTTGTTTCTTTTTTTCCTCCCTCTTCTTGTGGTTTTGCCCCCATTCGGGTTTTCCGGTGCGTTTCATTTCCCCTGTTGTCTCCCTTTGCAACACAAGATCATGCATTTCCTTAATATCAAAGGAGACTTGTAAAGGTATTCGTGCATTAAGAATTAATTTACCACCGTGCTTGAGAAAATAACCTGTATGCGTGGACTTATACTCATGTGGTTTTTGTTTAATTTCGGTCAGTATATCTGTGATTAGTGTGAGAGTTGCCAAACCTCAAGGTGAACTGCGTCATGTGTCATAAACTATATCATTGTGTGATGCATTGAAACAATGTGTATTGGGTGAAACTGATTATTTGGCGAACTCTGGTCATTGTGCTCTCTATTTGATGAAAAACATTACTCTGGTGATTTTCCGAGTGCTCGGTTAACGTTTCTGGACACTGATGTTGATCGCACCTCGCCTATTATTTCTAAAAACTATGTGATATGGAACTGTATCTTGGACTATTAACCTGGTCATGTGAACTCCTAACTAAAATTAGTTAACCTTGGTGGTCGTTTTCTGTTGGACTACTACGCCCAAATTTAGTATATGTGTGACCACCTCATCATTGATGGCATGTGCATGAGATTTTGTCGTCGATTCGGGGCGGGAGGGCTGAGACAATATTAAATAATGTGAGCCTCCCCCTTATAACCATTTTGAACTGGCCCTGTGGCCTAGAATATTGGTGTCAAATGGCTTACGCCAGCATACCTTTTTTAAAGTTACGGTAGACAGCGGGCCATTGTCTAGCCTTGTGTTTCGTTGAGCATAACTGCGCATGCGCTGGCCTACTACCAGGCAAAACTTGTCTCCTTGCTCGCTTGCCGACGCGAGACTCAGTTCGCTTCAGTCAGCCATGATGTGCGCTTGTGTGTTTGTGAACTACGCAATGGAGAGGTGGATTTCCAGAAAACCCCCGTGATACCTGCATTAACGGGGATTTTCCCCGTATGAACTAGTTGGAGACCTCCGGCCATTTCTTCTGATCATATTTTTGGATTTATTTTTCGTCTGGATACTTCCCAACGAGGTCTGGATGCCGGTCGTGTGACTGTATTTCTTCGTCAACAATGTCAGGTTTAAATTCCTCTCATTTCTTCATCACCAAAGGTATGTACCAGTGTTTGAAATCATTTTAAACGTCGTCCTGAAGAGGATTTTGATATTTTCGAAGATTTCTGGAATAATAATAATAATAATAATAATAATAAATATTTGGACTTCGCCGTTAAATTAATACCTATGTGCGTGTGTGGTATCGAAAATCTGAAAAACAGTTTCGGCAACTAATCACAGTAATGTGGAAGGTTCACCGTGAACTAAATTGGAATTATTAATTTAAAATTTAAACGAATTATTTTTGGCACTTTAAATTGTTACTTTCCTTGTAAACCAAGGTACAGTCTCCAAGGTAGTGAGCCTTACCTTCTTCGGCTTTCTGTTTACTTTCCTGTGTTTTGTTTTCTAATTCGTTTGGTATGTTTTCTTCTCCCCTCCCCCTTCTGGGGTTTTGGTTCAATTAACAATTATTTTCTCTACCCTGTTTTCCTCCTTTTGGAGGCGTTGTTTTTTTTGCTGGTTACCTTGGCAACGTTTTGGTGTGTGGATTGTTGTCGAGTTTTAATGTTGTCTGGCGTATTGAGCCGGTGTGCATCTAGAAGTATTTGTTTCTGAGTTGAGTGTATCGTTCTCTGTTTTAAGTTAATTTATTAATTTCGACCGCCCTTTAACGTTGTGTTACTATTTTCTTGCCCCGAAGGAGTTTTGTTTTTACATGAAATTCCATATGTCTTGGAAACTGTCCTTGGTGAAAACTGAACGTTTTTTTAATTTTGGTAATTATGAGAAGCGGCCGCGTTGAAGATCCATTTTTTTGAATAATTGTTAACTTAGTTTTTTATTAAATAACTATCCGTGATCGATCACATTTTATTTCAAGGTAGTATTTAGGTAAGGAAGTCATTTGGTTTTCCGTTGTTTTCTGAACACATTTTATTAGGTACGGAGGTCATCCCTTTCTTTCTTTGTTGTTTACATAAAATTTTCAATTTATTATCTGTTAAAGAGTATTTATTTACCATTAATTGTTAATTAATAATGAATTAATTTTCCTTTTAAACCATACCTGGGTATTTTCTGTTTTATTCTATTTACTGTTAATTACCTTTTCCACCTTTCAACTTTACGTTGACTTTATTTACATTTTGGCTTTACGTCTTAAAATAAAAATGGGTTTTATCAACTTAATGACTTGGTTTGTTAACTACTATTTGCCCTTCCATTAAAATTCTTCAACTTAATTGAAGTGTTGATTTTCATTCGCCACGTTCGGTGGAGCACTGCCACCGATTTTCTTGTGCATTAACTTCCACGGCCTTAAGTCGTCTACCTTCGCTGCTTCCGGTAAGTTTTTCTATGGTTTCTTGTTTTTTATATTGTGACTGTACCTTTGTTGTCCTTCTTCTTGTGCCCTTCATTCTCCCTCGTGTTCGCTATTACTCCCATTCTGGGGCGGACACGCTAGCAACCTTCTCGCCAGGGTCTCTATCTATCTCTCTCTCTCTCTCTTTCTCTCTCTCTTTCCTCTCTCTTCTACTCTCACCCTGATGGGTAAGGTTATTCACCTCATCATCCCTAGGTGGTACCGGGGTCCTAGAGGGTGGTGAGCGGTGAGACAATGTAGCACTTATTCTTCCAATACACCAATACGACACTTGGTTCAAACGCAAATTCATATATGTTAGTTTTGTTTTGCCAGTTTCTCACAAAAATTAATCATCTTAATCTTATCTCAACAAATCTCACGTGAAGTACTTCTTCAAATTCCTAATGTTATTACCGACAATCTTACCTTCCTGATCTTTTAAGGAATATGCACACTTCCCGATACGGTTCATAATAGTGAAATACCCCTGATAAAAAAGAAAGAATTTAGACATATTTCCCGCCTCTGCAGATGATGGGAATGGATCTCTGAGTAACACCTTGTCCCCCAAACTGAATTCGTCCAATTTTGCCCTTTTCTGCTGGCGAATGCCTTTATTGCCTGCTTTGATTAAATTTTCCCTAGCCAGCTGGATATAATAATCCTTACATTTTCCCTCTCCCAAGTCTAAGCCTAGCATACTTGCAATATGATCGGTTGGCTTCCTTCCAAAATGAATTTCATACGGCGTACATTCCGTAGACTCGTGTAACGTAGTGTTAAACCATCGTTCTACATCACCCAGTCGTGAAAACCACGAACTGTGATTATCATGTACGTATGCTCTGAATATTCTCCCGATCTCTCTCATGATCCGCTCGACCATTTTACCTTGTGGGTATCGAATAGACGAATATATGGCCTTAACACCCATTTCATTCAACTTGGTAGTCCATATCTTTGAACTGAACTGACTGCCGTGGTCTGATAATATTCTGAGTGGACATCCAAACTCAGGAATATATCTGTCAATAACCTGCCTTAGGCAACCCTTTCCCGTAGCTTTTCTCAGGGGATACATTTTGACATATTCGCTGAAGGCATCAATCAAAACGAACACATACCGGTATCCATACCGAGATTTTACTAGTTGCCCGAACAGATCTACGCATATAAGTTGGCCGGGCTTGTCTACAATGACGGCTTGCCGTGGGCCCTCTAATGTCCTGTTAAAATGCTTACGACGTTGACATAGATCACAGGTCGCAAGTAATTTCCTAATACTCCTTCCCATATTCTTCCACACAAAATTTCCTTGAATAGCATAAATAACCTTGTTTGCCCCAAAATGACCGAGTTCTTTGTGATAATACCAAATCATGTCTTCCTGTAATGACTTTGGTACACAAACTTTAAATTGCCCAGAATGACACTTCCTTGACAGGAAACCACTACTTAGTTTGTACTCATGTTTACCTTTCTTCACAACAACATCTGCCTCCTTATCTCTTAGCCAGGTCAGGATAGCATTCATCTCATCCTCCTTCTGTTGTTCCAACATGAGATGACGTAACCGATCTCGTTCTGTCATGTTTTCCGTTAACTTCCCCACACATACCAGTATTCCTTCTCTTATATCTACATACCTGGACTCCGTATTACCTGATAAATTCCTACTGAGGAAATCGGCTAAGACATTACCTTTACCTTTAATATGTCGAATAGTGAAGTCATATTCACTGATAGCTAAAATTCACCTTGTCATTCTATTACTTGTTAACTTATATGTCTTAATAAATACTAATGCCTGATGATCTGTCCATATCTCAAACTTATTTCCTAATACATACATCCTACATTTGCTTAATGAATAAATAATGGCCAAGAACTCAATTTCCGTAATGGTATACCTCTTTTCTGTCAAGCTGAGTCCCCGACTCGCCAAAGAAACAATACCCAAATTTCCTACGTCATCCCTCTGACACAAACATCCGGAAATACACTTTTCCGATGCATCAGTCATGAGTACGAACTCGCGATTAGGTATAGGGTATTTTAACATAACGGCATCATTAAAACCTTTCTTCAGCCTAATAAAAGCCTCATCATGTTCAACCGTCCACTTCCATTTAGTTCCACCTTTCAGTAAATCTCTGAATGGCCCTAACAACGCTGCATATTGGATAACAAAACGTATAAAATAATTACAAACCCCTAAAAATGATTTTAACTGTTTACTATTACGTGGAGTGTTCGTGTTGTTAATCTTATGTAATCTCGTTTGTTCTGGTTTTACCCCCTGTGCCGATACAGTGTGCCCTAAAAATGTAATCTGTTGTGTGCAATGCTGACTTATCCCGTTTTAATGTGAAGCCCCCCCTCTCTAATTTTATGTAAAACTATGTTCAAATGTTCCATGTGTTCTTCAAAAGTGTGAGATGCTGTTACCACGTCATCAATGTACATTGTAACAAAATCCCACTGTTTCCCGACCTAAAACTCTAGACATAGCACGAATCAACGCTGCGGAAGAGGTTTTTGTACCAAAAGGGACTCTAGCAAATTGATACAAACAATTCTTATATGCGAAAGCTGTGAGAGGTCTGTCCTCTCTTTTGAGGGGAATTTGCCAAAATGAAGAAGACAAATCCATGAAGGAAAACCATGTTTTCCCTTCAAAACGCTGAATGAGTTCTTCCACTGTTTCAGGCCTCTGTTGGTCTGCCTCAATCCTCGGATTCATAAGCCTGGCGTCAATACACAGCCTGACTGACCCATCCTTCTTGGCAACGATAATTAAAGGATTAATACTATGGCTACAAGATGGTTCAATTATTCCGTAATCCAGCATAATGTTTATCTGCTCTTCGACAGCACTAGCATATTTAAGTGGAATGTGGTACTTAGGCCCCACAAATGATGAATGGTCATGTACAACAAACTTGTGTTCATATACATGTGTTCTTCCTGGCTTATCACTAAATACATCTCGATGCTCACCTAACATCGAACACAACTGCTCCTCCTGTAATTCACTCAAATTACTTTTCGCCACTGTCTCATACAGACTATCCCTTGGATCCTGTCGTATACACACGTGACACACGTCAAAACATCTCCTCTCACTAGAAACACTTTCACTCACCTCCCTAATATCTTTACCAGAACACACTTTATCAACACTTACTTCAGACCCTTCATAATTCACACATACTTGTTTGCTAGTTTTCCCCCAGGACAAACACACATTACCCGAATCAAAGTCTAATCTAGCTCCATGATTTGTAAGCCAGTCCGCTCCTAAAATAACTGAATACACCAAATTTGGCACAACAAGGCATGGTTGAAAGTTACATTCACCTTCAATCGTAATTGGTACCGCTGTCATTTTATTTACTCTCTGTGACTTGCTACCCACCGCTGTTATAATGAAGGTTTGCCTCACAGGAATCTCTGTTATATTCCGACTTTCTTTCAGAATTTCCTCGTAAAGATTGGAGCTAATACATGACCTTTCACTACCAGAATCTAATAGTACCTTCACTTTTCTTCTCCATATACTGATTTCTATCGTCGGAGTCACTACCTCAGTACTTATATCCTCAGTATTATAATTACTTACATCACTTAACAGATCACTCCTTATATCTAAATTAATACTATTTCTTACTTTATTATCTATGACTACGTCATCACTTAAAACATTTGACTTATCACTACTTAGGTCACAATCACGTTGTTCTCTTAAATCTACTTTTACTACACAATTATCTACACTACCTACCTCTTTTTGACAACTTTTGCCTTCTGACTGTTCTCGTGACCTGTTTATGCAGTCCGCTGAGAGTGCGCTGGCTTAAGGGTGGCTCCTGAATAACATTCGTGTTAGGCCTATTTTCATCTCTATGACTCAAATCCCCATGCCTCCCATTGTCGAATTGCCTGTGGTAACTCTGCTGACCTCTATCACAATTGAAATTCCTATTAGCCCTCGTCTGATCATAATTGTTACCTCTCCTCTGATAATTATCTGACCTGTTTCCCACTCCCTCTCCAGTTCTACTTTGTGGTCGATGACCACCTATGCTTCTATTCAAGGCCTCAAAACTATCTAACAATACCTCCATTTCTTTGATAGTACTGACTTTCTGCATACACGCAGCTTCCCTAATACTATCAGAATAATGTTTTAACATAATCCTTACGATATCAACTTCTGAACCAATACTATTAAGATTTTTCCAGATAAGCACGTGTGCCAGAAAGTATTCTGTCATAGACACTCCCTCCTGTTGTCTATATTTACCAAACATAATCCGTTCTCTCTCACGACCCTGGACATTTTCATCCCAAAACTTATTAATGAACTTCTCTTTAAATTCTTCCAAATTAGACATATTATTACGGTACACTTGAAACCAGGTTTTACTTTCACCGATGAAGGAATTAGACAAGATCTCTAACACGTATTCCCATTCGATAATATTATCCCTCAACTTATTTGCAAATCTTTTCTCAACTAATGTTACAAATTCCATAGGATTAAATTGTTTTCCTGTAAACTTAGGCAAATCTTGGTCCCTATTGTATAAACCACTCGTTACTACTATTTCTCTTGTAATCTGACCTTCTCTCATTTTCTGCCGTAGTACCCTCTGGCAATTCAAAACTTTTTCATCCTCCACTTTCTCCGCATTCTCTTTCATTATTCTCAATTCTTCCTGTAATTTTTCCTCTTTCTCTGTAACCTTCTGCGACAAAGTTTCTCGTTTGTTCATTAGTTCTCTGACCTCCCCAAGCTCTTTTTCAAACGTTTCTACCTTGCTGACACATTCCCTCATATCTTGCCCCACTGCATTATGGATCTTGTCTAGTCTTTTGTCTACAATCTCGAGAATTTATTCCCGATTACTAGAAATCTTATTACTTAACTCTTTGATATTCCCTGTGCATGTTCCTTTGACATGCTCAATTTGAGTATGAAGATCGCTCCGACTCAACTCCATTTCTCCTCTAAGGTCAACACACTCTTTATTTACCTTATTTTCTAACTTAGATATTTGGCTAGTTACCTCTACTCTCTTAGTATCTATTTTAGAATTTAGTGATTCACTTAGCCCATCTATTTTATCATTAATCGCACTGTTACCATTAATCAATTCTTCGATTTTACTACTTAAAGCGTGAATCTGTTTATTACAATTTTCATTATTAGTACTAATTAATTCTTTCATCTCTTCCTTACTATTTTCGTTACTACTAATTATTTGTTCCATTCGTTTATTACTATTTTCGCTATTAATATCAGTCTTTTCCTCCATACGTTTCTGACAATTTTCACTACTACTACTAAATTTTTCTTCCAACTTACTACACCGATCACTAAGTAATTCTTTCATTTCTTTCATCTCTACCTTACTATTATCACTCAGTTTTTTATTTTCATTACTGATCTCGGTAAATCTCGCCATCATAAAATTTATAAAATCTTGGTTCATTTCCCCCGCGATTTCCTTTTGAGTTTCAGTGTGCTTCTCAATTTCTGCAATTTCCTGAATTACCTCACAAGCTTCC
Organism: Anabrus simplex; assembly: GCF_040414725.1. Taxonomy (NCBI): domain Eukaryota; kingdom Metazoa; phylum Arthropoda; class Insecta; order Orthoptera; family Tettigoniidae; genus Anabrus; species Anabrus simplex. Next base: position 352,021,469 of record NC_090266.1, on the reverse strand, counting down.
ATCGTATTCACCTGCTCCCTACTCTGAATTTCACATTGGATGTCCGCAGAAGCAATGACCTCGTCGTCACATGACTTGTCATTGTCTTCCTTGTCCATCTTTGGTTCACTAGTGATAGTGCGCGATCTCAAATTAATTTCCCTCTTCAATTCCTTTGATATAACCCCAAAATATTAATATATATAACAAAATTACACTCCTGACAATTACCGGTAATAATTCCGTTGGCTTAAATTGTGCATACTCCTCCCCAAATGAACCTATGATATGCTGTCATTCAGAACAAATTCTGAATTTATTCGTGCACCACGTTGCGTCGACACATTGAGACTTTCCTGACTGTCTGACTAACATTTGAAACATATAAAACTGCTTTTACATTAAAAAATCTGAATATCTGCATTTAACATGAAAATTATGAAAATTAACATTCATTAAATAAAATACACACTCGTCGAACCTTGTACTCACACTTACTTGTTACCTGCTTACTTACACATATGTTATTTGAAGGGCGCCAGCTGCCACTCAGTGCAGCAACAATAGAATGAGACTCTTGACTATCTCTAGGCTGTGGGGTAGTAAGCTTACTTTTGACAACATACTATATACGTTCTGGGAAAAGGAGATTGGCGTTCGGTTTCCCCATTAATTTTGAGGTTAAGATATTTTACTGTCATTGAAAAAAAACTATGCATTCGTTTGATAGAACAAAATATATTCTTTAAATAATATATAAAAATAGTGAGTCTTGTTGCGATAAAACAGATGAGAATATGAAATTATGACATTGCAACTGAAAGAAACTAGGCATGAATTTGAATTCTTCTTGACCGGACATTTAACAATTTATACTAAATATTTCCCTCACTGATTCACTTGACTGTACCTTCAACACTTTGAGTGTAATTACGACGTATTCCTTTGAACTGGTGTTTACTGTAGATGTGTCACGCCTAACTTGGTGATACATCCTTGTGACTGCTTCTTCTCCATATCATCTGACTTCTTTGTAAGTCAATATGGTATTACCTCATTGCAGGTGGTATCCCTCTCTGACTCCATGGTAAGCCCTTGCGTCCGTGTCTTCAATTAAGTGACCGACCAACCTTTGGCCTCACTCTCTCAGTGACCAATGATTAATGGCTCACTGAGTCTTCTCCATCTCTCGTTCACACTCGTTGACTGACCGACTGAGGCCTCTTCATCTAGTAGACTACTTCACTGTTCAGCTTCCGTTTAACTAATGACTGTTCACTTATCCATTTTGACTTTTTCACTGTACTACTTCCGTTTAAATAATGACTGACGCTACAATATGCATCCACCTTTTATAGACGTTGGTTGACACAGCTGCGTAATCTCCAGAAATAACCATGACATACTCCCACAACGCCTCAAACCGTTGCATGTAATGGTGAAATCCTCTGGGGCGGCTGAGTCTGTGAGCGCATTGCTAAAAGCTGACGATGACGTAGCCATGACGTAGCAATGACTTGGCAGAATCGCCAGTAGTATTGTACAATATAACAACGTCACATCCACATCTGATATATCGAAACTCTCACTGTACAGGTATTTAATGTTAATCTATATATACGTATACATGCATACACTCAATTACAAATACGCAAGCGACAAGCATTGCATAATGGAATTGAATAATAATTATAACAAAATAATAGTAATCTCACAGATAAAATAATAATAATACGGACATAATAATAATAATAATAATAATAATAATAATAATAATAATAATAATAATAATAATAATAATAATAATGATACAATCATAATAATAAAATATAGATATTACCTTGTAACGGGATTTGAACCGTTACAAGGCCAAGCAAAACTAAATTCCCACGCCACATTAAAAATAAAGATAATAAATATAATAAACTGCAAGTTCTGTTCCAAAAGAGTTGAAGTACAAGAAAATGACATATCGGAAAATTACCGGTATAAAAGGCAGCCCATGAAATGCTCGTTAAGAACTCATGCACAATTTACAGTATAATTTTCATATCAGAATAATAATAATAATAATAATAATAATAATAATAATAATATAAACAACAATAATAAGGGAAGCACTAAAAATAAAAAATAAACGTAAACATGCAGCGTGACATTGACCTAGCCAGGGCGGGGGCGTGTTGTAACGAACGGTCAACGGACTGTTTAGCGAGCTAGACTAGCGCCATTGACAGAACAACGGATTTTTCAACACCATCCACTGTATGCTAGAGTGGAGAGAAAACAGGAATTCACTAAGGTAAACTCCAGATTTAAAGGTCATAAGAATTTAAACAGAACTAAACACAAATATTTTTATATATTTGTAAATACAGTATCTGAGTGTGATCTGATGATGTTCTTTGTAGAGCGTAACATGTCATTCTAATTTAATTAAGTTGTTCTTTTTTCAAGTATAACACTGTTACCATATGTTTTCTTTTTCAGGTAGTGTATCAACTTATTACTCAAAATCAGTTCGGCAGACTTGAAACACTCAACAGTTATAACTTATTAGATAAGTCACAAATTTCCTCACTTCATCAACTGAAAACCAACCTTATTCGTAAATTATACTGATCTGAAGATTATTGTCTGTACTCAGAGGCATCTGGAGGAATTGAAAACAAAATTCTCTTCAACATTCATGAATACCGAATGAAAATCGTATTTAAGATTATTCAAACAGCGAGTCACCTTAATCGCTCGTTAACAGCATACAGTTCTCCTTTTTATAAACAAAAACATCAATATTACTACACTGAGGAACCTGATTGAGATTTTCAATAATTTTCTTAAACTTCAAGACAGATTCTGATAACATACGCACAGTTTTATGTTAACATTTCGAAGCCAGGTTCAGTATTATCAAGAAAAGCAAGCTTTGTAAATTGATGTTGATCTTGTGAAATATTTTTTAAAAGCTTACTATCACCAGGATTACCTGATACGAGAACTGTAACAGTTTCAAAGGAAAGCAGCACGAGTATTTCTTGGTGATTTCCAACAAAAGAACAGTGTTACGAAAATGTTGCAAACTTTGTGCAGGGTAGACTTGGCAGTAGGGAGACGAGCTGCTCTACTAAGCAGTACGCTACGAGCTGTCAGCGGTGAGATGGCATGGGACGGTATTAGCTTGTGTGGAGCTTTTAAAGGTAGGAAATATGAAGATAAGGATGGAATCGAAAATGACGAATTGGGGCAAATATACATTTATAGGGCGAGGAGAAAATGGATTGGAATAATGTAACACGGGAAATGATCGATACAAATCCAAGTTTTCTCAAAACATTTAAGTAAAGGCCAGATAAACAATTAATATAGAATCTGTCACCTGGGCGACAGTCCTAGTTGTAGATCATTGATTACTGCTTGATAATGACTGATTGAAAATGGGAAAGCATTTTCAGAGCTGCGCTCGGTTACCTACAGTGGATCACATATGTAAGCTTGTATGTTCATATATTCAAGTAAGTACGTGTACACAAGAAATTAAGTAAGTATGTAAGTGAAGTAAGTAAGCATGTAAGTAATTAAACAGATTAACCACTTAAGAAAGTCGTGCTGAAATTAATATCATAATTTTTGTCGAACCAGTATCTTAATGTACTAATTTATCTTTAATTCTACATATTATTCGTTTCTCTTCTCATATTTTTCCATCGTTATGAAAACTTTTAAAATATCCTTGTGTCCCAGCAGCCCGCAGACACCAACGCACTTCTTTCCGTACGTACCATTTCCTAACACTGGCGTCTCTTCACAAACCGGGAAATATAACAGACGGAGAGTGTCATGTGTAGACTGTAGGCAGGGTACAGCAGATTTCCTTCCCAATGTTATAAAATTACTCCTTTGTTAACACAGCAGAGGGAGGAGGACATTATCGTATTGAGAGATGATCTTTTCAGGGCGTATTTCGAGCAATGCAGTAAATTTGGCCAGAAGAAATATTTCTCTCACATACGTAGTAAAACTGCGGCTGTTTCTTGATGAAGCTGAAATACTGGCTTAGACCACAGCAGCACTGAACCCTTCAATACATGGCAAACAAAGACTATAACACTATAATTAATGAATACATCACGAAATCTTCCTGCGTTGATAAATGACGAATGTGTTAAAAGAGAGGAACAGAGATTTTAATGGTCGTGCAATAGTAAGCTACTTCCTTAATTAACTGATTATAATATAATGAACAAACATCCAAACCATGAATATTGGAATTGTGTAAAATTATCTCTCTGTCCGTTCATTACCTACCCACATATGTACTAGTATGTAAAGCCCCAAACCCGCACATCCATCATTCGCTAGTATATAGTACCCACTCTCAACTTTCTGGTATCGAATAACAGAGCTCGACACACTTACTGCTTCCGGACTACAAAATTAATAACTATTGAAACTTTCAACTATGTGTTCAGAAGGTGATGTAATGTTATGCAACGAACACATACACACGTACAGCCTTGAGTTATATTGTAGTGAACTCTACTTTACGGATTCTGTTTTGATATATTCATATATTATAACAATATTAAATCTTTAACTTTTGTTCATGAAATAAATATGTAAGTAAAGTTCTCTTGTCCTGGTGTACACATTACATTTAAACATGTTTCCATTTTCCCAATATATAAAATATATTACTATTTATTTCCAACAAACTCGTCCTTAAATATTCTGGTGGCTAGCTCCGAACACTTATTTACTCATATTTCCTAGAAGTTAACAGTTTTGATTTCTAAAAGTATAACTTACCGTCTATTTTTTGATATAATGGAAAATTAAGGCAAACTTCCCTTTTGTATATACATAAATAACTATTAGCTGCGGCTTCGCTTCGGATTTCGTAATTTGTTAAAGTAATCACTCCTCCGTGGGCGTAGAGCTAACCACTCTACCCCCATCAAGTGCCGAGGTTACGGATAGTGGAAGCCTTTACCTTCCACCCCACCAAGGGCATTCATGGCCTGTACGGAGATGACTTTGAACTTTGAATCGTTCCTCCGTACTGCACTAAGACTTTATCTAAAAATCTCTAAATTATAAAACTCACAAGAAATGTGTTTCATTTACCCTAGAATCCTTTTGTAAACCGCGTTTGTGGTATTGCCTTTTGGGGCTAAGCTGACCATGCAACATGCTGTAGAAGTTATGTGAGGAACAGTCCTCTCTCGAGTCGAAAAAATGTGCTTCTTTATTTTAAAAGGAGTTTCCAAATACCTATTTCACACGTCTGCAACATCTTCAGTTTCTGAAATATAAGTATATAAGTACCCCATGAAAAGAATTCAACACCTTTATCAGTCTTTCACCCCACCCCCACCCAAGTGGATTTTCCGAAAATAAAATAAACACATTCTCTTATTTTTAAAGGAGATTTCAAACACGTATTTTCACGTCTGTAACATCTTGGGGTATAAGTACCCTCATAAAAATAATTCAACTAATTTTTCACTTCCTTTCACCCCCGTTAAGTACCCTTCCCGTGAACAAAAAAGTACATATTCTCATTATTTTAAAGGAATTTCCAATTACCAGTTTTCACGTCTGTAACGTGTTACGCTTTTGACGTATACTGTATAAATAATAATTTTAAAATTTCATCTGCATTTTCAACACTGTTCACAGCCTTAAGTGGATTTACCGAGACCATTTTTTTATATAATTTTAAAAGAGATTCCAGATACCAATTTTCAAGTCTGTAACGTCTTCAGTTTTTTAGATATGTGTGTCCGTATAAAAGGAATTTAACTCCTTCACATCCTTTCAACCCACCACCTTTAAGTTGATTTTCCGAAAACAGACAATACGTGTTTCTTTATTTTCAAAGGAGATACCAAATACTAATGTCTGTAATATCTTCAGACGTTTACGATATAAGTATCCTCATAAAAATAATTCAACTTCTTCACTTCTTTCCAACCATCTCCCTTCCGCCCTCCCGTTAAATGAATTTTCCGAAAACAAACACTACGTGTTACTTTATTTTTAAAGGAGATTCCGAATACCAATTTTCATCCCTGTAACATGTTAAGTTTTGAGATATACGCATTTTTAACATTCACCCTCTTTTTCAATTCTTTTCATCCCCTTAAGTGGAATTTTTGAAAACAAAAAATTGATGTTACTTTATTTTGAAAGGAGATTCAAAGTACCCATTTTCGCGTCTGTAACATCTTCAGTTTCTGATTTACGTTGTACAGTTATTAAGTTCTGAGACTTGACGCCTGGACGATATGCACCCACACGACTCTGCGTGTTGCACGCGATGCCGCATTACACGGCGTATACCTACACAGAACCACATCCACCCTCAAAATAGTCGCCGTTGGCTATTAACCACTTAAACAGAAACACGTCCACTATAAAAATTGACGCTGTTGGCCGTTATGCACGTTTGCCGACGTTCGTTTATCTGCTGGAAGCACCGCTTAAGGCAGTTGGCAGGAAAGTCCCGTATGGCTTCTGTTGTGGCCGTCGTGACCTCCCCGGACGACTGAAATCTGCGCCCACGTAGGAGTGCTTTCAGGCGAGGAAAGAGAAAACAATCGCATGGTGCGAGCTCAGGTGAGTACGGAGGGTGTGGCAAAACTGTCACCTGTTGCCTTGCAAGTTTCTCTTGGACAAGGACAGAGCGATGTGCAGGGGCGTTGTCGTGTAGCAAAAGCCAATTCTTTGTACCCCAAAGCCCAGGTCACTTACTGCTAATTGCATCGCGTAAACGGCCAAGGATCTCCTTGTAGCGGGTAGTAGTGCAGCAATGTATGTTCTAAAACAATGAGAGCTGAATCAGCATTTTCCCACGATGTTATTGACCCCTGGCAAGGTCATTGACCCATGACGTCAGGGCCACGGGCTATTGTTTACAAAAGACCACGTGCGCTTGTCTTGATAGGTGTGAGGCGTGGAATTTGAACAATAGAACGTCTCTAACCTCACAGTTGTCATCCTGACAGGTCCTAAACTTACACCACGTGATTTTTTCAGGTGTGAGGAGCGGAATTTGAAAAACTGAGCGAGGCTAACCTCACAGCCGTCACTTTGACGGGACTTAGCCTCACACCACGTGGTGAGGCGTCCAAGAGTGCAAGGCTAACCTCAGATACTTTTTATTCTTGATTATTTCAGGGGGGGTAGGGGGTAGAGTTGTAGTCCTTTCTTCCAAGCCGCCCTTACCAAAAATAGGGGATGGGTGACAGATGTGCTCTCTCTCTCTCTCTCTCTCTCTCTCTCTCTCTCTCTCTCCCTAGAGGTCCACCGCCTTGGCGATGAGTCCTCTACCAAAGAGATACTGCCCCGGCTAAAATTCCAGGGCACGGTCACCTCTCTCGAGGCGACCGAGTGTTTTCTGCCACGAGCATCTGTATTCAGAGCATTGTTGAGCGGGTTAGGGGTGCACAGATACGCGAGCAGTAGAAGGGGTATTGAGCGCGTATCGACTGGCGATAGTTGCCCACTGTGGTATAAGAGAATGTAAACTCATCTCGAAATTTTACGGTTGTAGATGCGCGCGCATCGACTGGCAATAGTTGCGCTCTCTGGTAGAAGAAAATGTAAACTCATCTCGAAATATTTCGATTGTCGATGCGCGCGCATCGACTGGCGATAGTTGCGCTCTCTGGTAGAAGAGAATGAAAACTCATCTCGAAATTTACGATAGTCGTTGTGCGCATCGACTGCCGAGGTGACCTGCTCGTCGAGAATTATCCTCACTCTACGTGCTTTTTTTTGTTTGACAGGTGTCAAGAGGACCACGTGCTGTTGTTTTGATCATCTTGAAGGGAAGGTGTTAGGTGGGGAAGTGTGCAAGGTTAACCTTATAGATGCTATCCTGGTGGGGCCTAACCTCACAGGGCCCTAGGTTTACCGCCGTATGCCCTTCCCGACGCCGTCTTGCTAGATGCCTTTCCAGAAACCATCTTAGAGTATCCTAACCTTACAGGAACATAGTTTAAAAGGCAGTTGCCCTTCTCGACGTCATCTTGCCAGATACCTGTCGCAACACCATTTTGGAGGAGTCTAACATTACAGAGCTCAGTTTTACGGGCAGTTGCCCTTCCCGACGTCATCTTGCAAGTTGTCCTTGCCGACGTCATCTTGGAGAGGACTAACTACACAGTCGCTGTCTTGGGCGCAGTTTAACGGTTAGGTTCCCAACCCGATGCCATTTTGGAGGATCCTAACTAGAGAGTCGCTATCTTGGGCCCAATTTACGGATAGATACCCTTCCCGACGCCATTCTGGAGGGGTTTAATTACACAATCGCCATCTTGAAACTATATACCCCTCTCCTTCTCACCTGTCACAGTTTTACGGTCAGATGTCCTTCCCTCTTCATCTGACGCAGTTTTGACGGTGAGGTGAGGTGCTCTTCTGTCCACTTCCTCATCTGTCGCAGTTTTACGGTCAGATGCCGTTCTGTCGTCCTTAATTTTGGAGGGCCTAACTACACAGTCGCTATTTTCAGCCCAGATTTAAAGTCATATTTCAAATATACAGTATAATGTTACATATTTAATATGTAAATGAAATTAGAAACAAAAATTATTCATGAACACTATCAGTGTTTTTTTTGATGCCCAGTTTTAAAGTCATATTTCAAATATATAATGTTACATATTTAATATGTAAATTAATTTAGAAATTAAAAATTAATTAATGAACAGTATCAGTGAATTGTTTTGTATAATGCTCACACCCCAGAGGCGTTGCACAATACAATGGCATGCGGCAGGGGTGTACAGATTTCAACAGAGGTAATCAGTTTTGCGAGTTTCGCTGTGTGGTTAGATAAATTATTATTATTATTATTATTATTATTATTATTATTATTATTATTATTATTATTATTATTATTATTATTTCAGAGCTGTTTTTAATTAAGGCCACGGCCTCTAAGTGGGGCTCTCAACTGGGGAATATTGCGTTGAAAAAAATCGACAGTCTGTTAAACGTCAGGTTAGGGATTTTTACCTCATCTAAGGTCTATTTCGTGGTCTACACAGGCTACATTGGATAGTTCGTAACCGGGTTCGATTTTCGGTCAGGTTAGGGATTATTCACAGAGTAATCATAAATAATTATTGTTTGATTAGTTCGGCACCATAGCTAACGTAGTTAGTGTGCTGACGTTTGTGTAGGTCTCCCGGGTTCGATTCCCAATTGGAGTCATGAACAATTTTAATCTTAATTCCAACAGCACGGAAAGGTAGCCGAAGTACGATAATTATCTTTTTACAGTCATGCAGGTCTTCTAATATCCCGTCTACAAGAAAGTTATCTGTAAAGTAGATTACCGCTTTTCCTCTAGGCAAATGCTATAGTCGACACTTCCAACAAGCACGGAATACCGTAAGCAGTTAAAACTCTTATGCCTCCCAAGCATTTGCCTGGTAACATTACTGATCATTTGACCTAAGAGAGGGGACAATATTGTCGGGGTGCTGTGAGATACAGTCCCAGCATTTGCTAGGCATTTACTAAAGGCTATTTCGTGGCCCCGGGTTCGATTCCTAGCCAAGTTACCTGCATCTATGACTAGTTTATAGTCTACGCACACACAGCCTTCCGTCAATTATTACAGCGTTGTAGTTGCACCACATCGCAGATAGCTGAGTCTTGGGCCCCAGTTTTAAGAGTAGTAGTAGACCGTGGCCTTACGTTAGGTATTAACCCCCAGCATTTGCCCAGAGGAGAAACGGAGAAGACTACTCAGAAAAATCCCTATCCTGACCGGGAATTGAACCTCAACAAGGTTACAGCTGCACTCCCTCCCTAACCAAACAGCCAACTCTCTCAGTCATTGGGCTTAACTACACACAATCGCTATCTTGTGCCCGGTTTTACAAGTAGTAGCAGGCCGTGGCCATAAGTTAGGAACTATCCTGGCATTTTGCCTTAAGAAGAAGCATGGAATCCACATCGCAGATAGCTGAGTCTTGCGCCCCCCAGTTTTACGAGTAGTAGCAGGCCGTAGCCTTAAGTTAGATACTAGCCCCCAGCATTTGCCTAGAGGAGAAGCGAAGAAGACTACTCAGAAAAATCCCTGACCTGACCGGGAATCGAACCCCTGGCAAGCTTATAGCTGCGCGCCCTCCCTAACCACACAGACAACTCGCTCAGTCATAGGGCTTAACTACACACACTCCCTATATTGGGCCTAGTTTTACGAGTAGTCGCAGGCCGCGGCCTTAAGTTAGGAACTATCCTGGCATTTTGCCTTAAGTAGAAGCAGGGAATGTGTCTGGCCTGCTAACAAATCGGCCCTTCTTAGGGCCACAAACACATTCATTCACACACAATTTGCATGATAGCGGGTATTGAACTTACATTGCGTGCGGTACATATTAAACAAACATTTCGAAAATTTGTAATCTTCACCCCGGTCTCGAAACTCCCACCTGACATGCAAGTCCGCTCCGCTCCGCCACACCTTTACCAACCACACTACGGTCCCGGACGGCACACTTGGCAGCTTACAGTAAGTATTAGGTTACTGCGGTCACAATATCAATTTGGTGTTTCACCGGCGTGTCAGGTTCATATGATATAGAAGGCACAGCATGTCTTCTAGTTTTTAATACGAGTATAACATTACGGCGTTCTATTATGGTGAGACAATAAATTCCAAGGTATCCGGTTGTGTTGTCTGAGCATACCCGCAGGGCAGATGATTTCAGGACAGAAGGAATATTATGGGTTGCATAAAACTACATTGGATAGGGCGGCTGAATCACGCGGTATGTAGATAATATATCACGATTGACTGACTGAATGACCGACATAACTACTGGACATAAAGAAATTAAATATTGGGAATACATTATATTACAGTGTAGGTGTTCACTAAGAGAGGAATCTTGGACATTCCGTCACTAAGGGGGTGAAACGAGAGGGGCAAATTGTTCGAAGGAGTATATCGTTATCTCAAAACTTAACAGTGACGTACAAATTTGTATTTGGAAACTCTTTGAAAAGTAAATAAACACAAATTTTTTTGTTTTCGTAAAATTAAATTAAGGGATAAAAATAAGTGAAAACGGGGTCGAATCCTTTTCATGGGGATTTGTATAACTCAAAATGTGACGATGTTACGATCGTGTAAATTGGTACATGGGATCTACTTTAAAAATAAGGAAACATGACTTTCTTTTCAGAATATCCACTTAAGGGGGTCTGAAAAGAAGTGAAAAACGATCTGAATTTTTAAAATGAGTATATCTCATAAAGTTAACGTGTTACAAACGTAAGATTTGATATTGACTCCTCCTTTAAAATAAAGAAACACATATATTTTGTTTTTCGGAAAATTCACTTAATGCGGGGGGCAGAAGGACTGAAATTAGGGCTGAATCCTTTAGTTGTGATACTTATATCTAAGAGACTTATTATATTACAGGCATGAATATTCGAATTTGGAATATCCTTTAAAAATAAAGTAACATGTATTTTTTAGGTTCTGAAAATCCATTTCCCATTAGTGCATAATGTTGCGAACGACGAAACAACATATCGGCCGCACATAACAAAGTTCAGTTCCATAGGCGCATAAATACAATTTTGAAACAAATCAAATGGAGGACCAGACTGTCCCAAACGAGCAGACACAAACACATCACTCACAAGGTGATTCAAACACTTATTACACATGAATAAAACACTGCATATTTACACATTATGTACAACAAATTCGGAGGTACACCAAAACACGTGTACTGCTGCCGGTCGCCATGTTCAGTGTCTGTGTATAAAACAAAAACGCAGCAGCACATTGCCAACTGTTACAAAATGAAATGCGGCAGACGAGTACCAACACAAAAGCCGCAACATACTCCCCCCTTTGAGGGATCTCAACACTCAAAATCAAAGTCAATTGTTCATGTTCATCACAGACAAATGAATAACAAAAGAAAACTCAGATAAACATATACAAATATACAACTATACAACATCCTTTGGCAATGAACACAATTTCACTATGGCACGGCGCATAAGACCAGTTTTAGTCTTTACACTGACCACACGAGTAACATTGTTACAACCAGGATGGAGCTCCTGGATTATACCAGTTTTCCAAACCAGAGGAGGAAGATTATCCTCCCTTAGAAGCACTAAATCTCCCACAGTTGGAGTCCACTTTCCTACAGAAGACCATTTACGTCTTTGTTGAAGTGATTGTATGTATTCTTTTGACCACCTCTGCCAAAAATCGTGATACAGCTGTTGCACCAAATTCCATTTAGTTAGGCAGTAGCGGGAGCTGTTGGATATGTCTGGAGAGGGGATAGAGGTCAATCGTCTCCCTACTAGAAAATGTCCAGGTGTCAAATAGCATTGATCATTGGGGTCGTCAGTCATTGAACAGAGAGGTCTCGAGTTCAACACAGACTCAATTTGATACAAAAGAGTACTCAGCTCTTCAAAGTTAAGAATGCATTTTCCTAGGGTCCGCTTTAAAAGTGATTTTGTGGACTTTATTCCAGCTTCCCAAAGTCCACCAAAATGAGGACTGGAGGGTGGAATAAACTTCCAATTCACATTAAAATTAGATGAATATTCCTCTATTTCAGTAGAGCTATCCTTAATAAATCTTAATAACTCATTGTTGACTCCAACAAAATTTGTGCCATTATCACTCAAGATGAGATTTGGAAATCCTCTACGGGCCGTGAATCTTCTAAATGTGGCGAGGAATTCCTGAGTCGTTAGACTCTTCACAGTTTCAACATGTATTGCCTTAGTGACAAGACAAACAAAGAGAGCAATGTACGCTTTAAACTTTATCTTACTCCTCGGGTTATCACCTTTAATGATGATTGGGCCACCATAATCAAGACCAACCTTAACAAAGGGTAATGATGGCTCAACTCTATACGAGGTTAACTGACCCATTATGTGAGTGGTGAGTGGAGGTTTGCTCTTGAAGCACTTGTAGCATGAATGGATCACACCACGAACAACTGTCTTCCCACGTGGAATCCAAAATCTGTTACGCAAGGAAAACAATACAGCCTGAGGGCCGGAATGCAATAGCATCTCATGTTCATGTTTAACAATCAGTTTAGTAACAAAGTGTTTCGGAGGAAGAATGTTGGGGTGTTTTTCATTGTATTCCAACTGAGAACTCATGAGTCGACCACCGACTCTCAACAACCCGTAATCATCGAGGAATGGATTCAAAGTTTTCAATGAGCTCGAAGAGGCAACTACATGATTAGACCTCAAGTTATGAAGTTCCTTTCCATACTCAATAGCTTGCATCAGACTTATTATTTTCATTTCACTAATCCTCAATTCTTCAGCGGTGAGTGGACCAATGACACGAGCATCCTTAGTGGAGCGAACATTGGTAATAAATCTCAGAACATAGCTGTAAACTCGCTTAAGTTTGAGAAAGGACGAAAACTTCTCTAACTCAGGTGGGTACATGTTAACTAGCAAGACTCTCAAAGAGGGTTTCGATTCTGCATTCACAGCAGATGGTGAATTACTGGCAACAAAATCAGGGTACACGGGGGACAATTCGTGCAACCAGGAGGGGCCATGCCACCATACATCAAGAGAAAACATTTGTGAGGGTAAAACACCTCGAGACAAGTGGTCAGCTGGATTGCTGTGGGTAGGTACGTGTCTCCAGTCTGAGACTGAAGTGAGGGATTGAATTTCAGCAACTCTATTAGCGACAAAGATTTTCCAACAATTGGCGGGTTTCTGTAACCAACACAGAACTATCGTGCTGTCAGTCCAGCAGTATATTGAGAAAGGAATGTGCAATTTCAGCGATTCAGTTACCTTACTCATTAGGCGAGAAAGCAATAGAGCAGCACAAAGCTCTAAACGGGCAATAGATTGCTGTTTTAATGGAGCAACTCTCGATTTAGAAGTCAACAGGATCACTGATACCTCATCATTATCAGATACTGTCCTAATATACACACAAGCACCATAGGCAGCTTCTGAAGCGTCAGAAAAGCCATGGATTTCAATAACCTTATTCTTAGCAAAGGGTATTACATTTCTTTGCACTCTGAGGTCATTAAGCAAGGGGAGCTCGCTGTATATAGCATTCCAGATTTCAAGAATTTCAGATGAAGGTTCTAACACAAAATCCCAATCAATTTTCAACTGCCAAAGAGACTGCAGGATGAGTTTGCACTTAACTACGGCACATACTAACAATCCAAGGGGATCAAATATGGAAGCAATGATAGTGAGAATGCTTCTCTTAGTGACTTCCATAGGTGCTTTCTTCAAGTTTATTTGAAACTGAAGCTCATAACATTTAGGATGCCACACGATACCTAATGTTTTAATAGCTTCATCCTTAGTGAGGTTACAAGGTGACAACATTTCTCTATCCTCTACAGGGACATTGGCAAGAGCTTCTGGACAATTTGAAAATGTGCACTATCAAGCACAGAAGAGATTTCTGATTGAAGCTCCTTAGCTTCTTCAACTGAACTAGTACCTGTCAGCAGGTCGTCAACATAAAAACAAGAGCGAATGATCTCTGATGCAGTGGGGTGAGATTCCTTGTGTTCATCAGCAAGTTGAACTAGACATCTCGTAGCAAGAAAAGGGGCGGAACTTGTACCGTATGTGACAGTAGTAAGACGGTAGTCCTTGATTTCTTCATCAGTAGATTCACGCCACACAATTTTCTGAAGATTTCTGTGGTCAGGATGAATTAGCACACATCTATACATCTTAGCAATGTCAGCCGTAAGAGCAACAAGATAGGTTCTGAACCTTAAAACAATGGACAGCAAGTCAGGCTGAGTAGTAGGACCAACCATTAACATAGAATTCAATGCTATCCCATTTGATGATTCACAACTTCCGTCAAAAACAACTCTCAACTTGGTTGTAGTGCGAGAATCCTTGATCACACAATGATGGGGCAAGTAAAAGCTTAAAGAGTTAGAGGTCTCTGGAGGTGCAATTTCCATGTGACCCATTTCACTGTATTCAAGCATGAAATCTACATACTTCCTTTTCAAGTCTGGAAGCTTAGCAAATTTATTTTCCATCTGTTTGAGCCTTCTAACTGCATTATGCTTAGACTCAGCCACAGGTGGCACTTCCGCACGAATAGGAAGTTTGACAACAAATCTACCAGAATCATCTCTTTGAACACTATTCACGAAATGTTCTTCACAAGCCCTTTCTTCAGGAGTAAGAACTGGTTGATGAAGTTCTTCAAGTTCCCAGAACCTTTGGAGTTTTGTGTCAATAGAATCAAGTTTTACAAGATTGGCACGACGAGCCTTGGCATTATTCTTAATGCACGACTCAGGGAAAGTCCCTGAGAGCACCCAACCAAATTCGGTGTCTAATAAGGCGGGATAACCCTTCTTATGCAAAATGTTAGAAGACACAATTTCATAGTAGACATCAGCACCTAGCAAAATATCAATAGTAGAGGGCTGATTAAATGTCCTATCACTCAAAATAATATCATCAGGAATAACCCAATTGGAACAATCAATTTCCTGCGCAGGGAGTGGACTTGTGATTGTGTTCACGACTGCACAGTTCAAGTTCAATGTATAATCTGATACATTTGAGAACAAAACAAGGTTACATGTGGAACTTACAGGAGACACATTCGAATTGCCTATACCAACAATAGGTAGACGACAAGACCTAGTACGAATACCAAGCTTCTTGACAAGATCAGAAGTCACAAAGGATAATTGACTCGCAGAGTCTAACAAAGCTTTATCTAGTATAATCTCTCCTGAGCTATTTTTTACTCCTACACACGCTGTGCTCAGCAAAACATTAGAACCTAGTCCTGAAACAACCTTCATAGCAGTGGGTGAAACAATTGCAGAACTTGTAGCATTCATATTATTGTTATTATTGGGACTTGCTTGTTCCTTGTGAACCAATAAGTTGTGGGGCCCATTAAACTGGGGGCACTTGTTTTGCTTACACTGTTTAGAAACATGAGAAGCGGAAAAACAAAGATAACAAAGTTTATTTTCCCTCACAAACTTGCGACGGTGATCAATGTTTGCTTGTTTGAACTTTCTACAATCAGAAATGCTGTGATTATCAAGTTTGCAAAACCTACAATTCAAGGAAGTGCTATTGTTGGCAATGTGAAGGGCTTTTAGGTTGGATTTTAAGTCTCGTTTTTGCTCAATAACAGGTTTCTTGCATTCTGTTAGCTCTAGTGTTTGACATTTTCTTTCCAAGAAATCAATCAAATTATTTAGTGTGGGAATATCAGTAGAGGCAAATTTGTTTTCCCATTCACTTCTATGGTTGGACTTGACCTTACTTAGAATCAATTCCTGTAGCAAAATTTCATGTAGTGGAACCTGACCCTCTAAATTGTCAACAGCACTAAGATTAGATTTTACTTGGTTTATCAATTTGCGATATTCAACGGAAGATCCACTAGTACAATTATGGAGATTGAGCAAATGTTTTACGTGCTGTGAAACAATCAAGCGTTTGTTATTGTACCTTTCATCAACTAAATTCCAAGCAACAGTGAAATTATCGGCACATATGGATAGGTTATCTAACAAATCCCTGGGTTCGCCTTGAAGAGACGACAATAGGTAGTGTATTCTTTGCACATTGTCAATGCGGGTATTGTTAATAACTAAGCTTTGAAAGGTGTTCCTGAAACTCAAGTATTTTGTTAAATCTCCTTTAAAAACAGGCAATTCAATGGGAGGAAGCTTCAAGGTACAGCTAGATCGAGTAGAGTTATCAGAGACAATGGATGTGTTACTAGGACTCCTGGGTCTTTCAAATGAACAAAGCAATTCTTGAATCCTAGCAACTATTGCATGATATCTGTTTTCAAATTCATCATGCTCTCCAAAGTGAGTTTTGCTAGATTTTGAGTCTAATTCACATTCTAGATACTCCATAACAATGCTGAATTCCTTCCAAATTTCTGGCAGCCTATTTTGCCTAGAAATTAGTTCGTGATGGTTGACGTTATCTTGCTTTAAGTAATTTTCAAGGTGAGTTAATGACCTTTTAAGTAGACCACGTTTTTGAACAGCCTTTGCTTCGGATTCAAACACCATGACGAATAGTTCAGGTAATCAATTATTGACAAGATAATAATAGAAATCAATATTACAACTATGGTGACTATACAAACAATAAGCTCTATATTCAGTGCACTGCATTCATTTTGCATTGTTGAAATGAGTGACAGTCTTTGAATGGAACCAACAATGTAGGTAGATGAACAAAAGCATGAAATAACGTATAATAAACCACGTACGTTCTAAAATATGCAAAATACACAAAGCGGCCCAACAAATTATTAGCACGAAATCGTATAATGCCCATGAGAAGTCAAGACAAATCTGTTATTCTATATACGGAAAGTGCTAGCAGTGGGGTTAGGATATCAGGTAGGATGTCTACCCTAGTCAAGATAGGAACAACAAAGACAAATGGAACAGACTTACAGTACATGGCGGTGCTGTATCATTAATCATCACTACCACTGGAAACACTCCTTGGCTGGAATCACATGCCCAAAGTGACTGGAAAGTCCAAAGGATGACGTCTGCGATGTAATGTTCACTGGAGCCCAAATTCCAAGTAGCATTTAACATCTCGAACATCAGGGTATCAGATAAAGGCTGGCGTAAACAGCTCACAAGAACAAATGCAATAAATAGCACGTGGTAACTTCCACAGATTGTTAACGTGCGATATCAAAGCAGTTCCAAAACAATGTAGACTTCGTTGAAATCTCAATATGACGAATTCAAACATTCGTAGTAATTAGCCTTAAGCACGACATCCTGGTGCTTTTATACAATAACTGTTCACGATGCTTTTCGCGCCAAGCTCGTTGCTATGTTCAAACGGCGATTGCAGGCAGCAATTCATGACGATAACAATTTTTAGGTGACTAGCACAATTTTCAAAGTTCACAATGATTCTCATCGCGGCCCGGAAGGACCAAACTTTTATGTTGCGAACGACGAAACAACATATCGGCTGCACATAACAAAGTTCAGTTCCATAGGCGCACAAATACAATTTTGAAACAAATCAAATGGAGGACCAGACTGCCCCAAACGAGCAGACACAAACACATCACTCACAAGGTGATTCAAACATTTATTACACATGAATGAAACACTGCATATTTACACATTATGTACAACAAATTCGGAGGTACACCAAAACACGTGTACTGCTGCCGGTCGCCATGTTCAGTGTCTGTGTATAAAACAAAAACGCAGCAGCACATTGCCAACTGTTACAAAATGAAATGCGGCAGACGAGTACCAACACAAAAGCCGCAACACATAAAGTTATTTTTTGTATGTTATTTCAATTTATCTACACATTACTACTCTTAATTATAACTGTAGAAACACGTTCCAACTATCAGAAAGTTCATACACGTATTAGTTTTATTTAAACAAGCCGTCCGATATATCGGACGCTATGCGCTCAAGTCAGTACAACAACACTAGTTACTTAGCATTTAATTGTACAATAATGTTGGAAGCTATCTAGCTTATCCAACTTACACTGTAAAGTGGACCGACAATTTCCACTACAAACTTATCACAATACTGTATGCGCAATTTCCATTTATACGTATATCCACAGAAGCATTTCGGGTGAAGTCAAAACTGATCAAGATGATCCACTCTTCGGATACCACTGTATGACTTGAACAAGATTCATTTCGGTAAAGAAACTTTGCGTACTTTTTACGATGGATCACCTTGATGCACCGCTTTTATCTCCATCTGTTTGAGTTTAAACCAGAATGACAACACTTGTCATTCCAGTACACCAACAACGCACCACCAAAATTCCTGTAGTCATATGATCCCCATCTTTTTTTCTGTCTGCCTTTCTTGGGAGGGGGCACTTCTCTGTCTGGTTTTCTTGAAATGTCCTTGCTGTACTCATTACCTTTGAAACCAGATGTCTTACCCATTTCAAGGATGTAAGGTAGATGTCAAAGAATAGTGTATGCCTCTGTCTGATTCAGTTCCACCTGCATCAATGAGAGATACGACTACACTTGAACCAAGTTCAAATTTTTTCAGCCTTTCATTTTATATTCTGTATACACTTAGAAAGGTGGAGAGGTATCCTATAGCCACTAGCAGAAAAGAAGTCTAGTGGAATTTCAAAATTTTGCGCATCATCTGATGTGTATGTAGGGGAAGGGAAAGGAAGAGACAGGAATACAGTCAGTCACTAAATGAGATGTAGATTGTGATCTTATGCACTTTGGGGTTGCTTCTTGTGTGTTACAATTCAACCTACTAATGCTTTGGAATTTTCTATCAGGGATATTGGAAACAGAGGTATTGGCCCAAACTTATTTATGACTATTTTCATAAGAAAGCTTCCTTTTGCACTGCTTTCTTGTTTTTGAGTTCCATCTGTAGAACATTAAGTAATATGTTGACTTCCACAGGACCTATCTTCACTTTTTCATATTCTGTTGAAGCAATTTGCCCTTCACAGTTACTCAAAAATAGTTTCCTGAAACTCATTGGTCATCATCATCATCATCATCATCATCATCAACAAACGTTTCACGTCTGTCATCAGGAAGTTTGACGTTCTGCTGCTCTCCAAATGCTGGTTCCTCCTCCAAATCTTCCAATATTTCACTCACCATCAAACTAGTAAGGGAGTTCAAATCTTTGAGACAATAGGACTCCCTGTGCATAGCGTCCGATTTTCAGGACAGTTATATTTACAAGCCTCCCTCACGTCAAAGGGGATGAAAAGGACCGATAAACGGGTTGAATTCGTTTTATGAGGATGCATATATCTCAAAAACTAAAGACGTTACAGATGTCAAAGTTGGTATTTGGTATCTCCCTTAAAATAAAGAAATACGTACTTTTGTTTTCGGAAAACCCACTTATGGGGGATGAAAGGAATTTAAATTGTGGACAAAAACCTGGCTGTTTCAGTCGTAACAACTGGTACTGGAACCTCCTTTAAAAGTGGATAAACACGCATTTTTGTGTTCGGAAAATCCACTTATGGGCAGGGTGTGTGGTGAAAAGAACTAAGAATGGTGTTGATTTCTTTTATAAGGATTCTTATATCTCAAAAAATGAAGAAGTTACATACGTGAAATTTGGTATCTGTAGTCTCTTTTCAAAATAAATACGTATTATTGTTTTTCTGAGAAGTCTTCGTGGCTCAGGCAGCAGTGCGCCGGCCCCTCACCGCTGGGTTCCATGGTTCAAATCCCGGTCACTCTATGTGATATTTGTGCTGGACAAAGCGGAGGCGGGACAGGACTTTCTGCGGTTACTCCGGTTTTCCCTGCGATCTTTCATTCCAGCAATAATCTCCATTATAATTTCATTTGCCAGTCATTAATCATTTCCCCAGAAAAGTTTGACAGGCTTCGGCAACCTGCATGATTTATAATCTCGCCGCTAGATGGGGGCTTCATTCATTTCATTCCTGACCCGATCGAATGACTGGAAACAGGCTGAGGATTTTCATATTGTTTTCGGAATACCCGCTTAATGTGGGAAAGGGGGGAAAGAAGTGAAGGATTTGAATTCGTTTTACGAGGATACATATATCTCAAAAACTGAAACAGCAGGAAGATATCATATGCAAAATCAAGGTCTTCTGGCCTGTCTTATAAGCCCCACTGAACCCTCCTTTTTCGTACTATGTTTACTCTCTTCATCTGATTGTCCAAAACAAGTAGGAAGTGAAAGAATACAGCCTTGTCGAATGCCAGATCTCACATCTCCATCATGCAGATCCTGACATTTGTCATATTCATGCATATCGTTAATAAGGACTAGGATCATTCATGGTATACCATATTTCTCAAGTGCTTGATACATAACTCTTCTATTGATAGAGTAGAAGGCCTAAAAATAAAAACCTTGAAGAGAGTATTTTGCCATTCTGTACTCTGTTCCAAAAGAATTTTCAGAGTACTTACGTGGTCGACACAACATCAATGATTGCAGAAGCCGGCTTGTTATTCTCTAAGGCGTAATTCAACAACGCCCTTCACCCTTGATCCCTGAAAGCACCTTGCTAGGTAGCGACAACAATGCTATTCCCCTCCAAATATGACACTTAGTAATGTCGCACTTTATTAGGTCTCTTAACAATCAGACCTTCCTTACATTCAGCTGGTGGCTTCTTCTCCTTCCAGATCCTTCTCAGCAGGGGTGCAGCAATGTTATGATATCTCAGTATCTGCTTTAAGTATTTCTGGCGCTATATTTTCTAGTTCGTGGCTGTTTCAACGTTTTCTCTTCTTCTAAACAGGTTGGGGGTTGCAAATTTATTATTAGGCCCCTGTCTACAGACTCCATTCGTTGGTTAGTAATCTGTTCTATATCTCTACTAAGCACCTCAGAGACCTTTTCCTTCCATCTTTCCAACTGTTCTTCCTGCGAGGTCAGTATTTCATCTCTTTTGATTTTAACATGCTTATTTGCGATGAAACTTTCCTTTGAAAATTTCTTTGTGATGCTGTACAGTTCTTTAGCATCTCTTCTCACCTATGCCCTTTCTGCCTTTCATGCCTGCTCATCCACCAACTGAGTACCTGAGTACCATCTCTCTTTACACTTTCCTTCAAGCTCTTATCAGCTTCGGAATATTCCTTTCGTGCCGTCGCTCTCTACCGTCTTGTTTTACTCACATTAACCTTTGCAAGAACTTACTTCCTTGCCTCTATTTTTACCCAAGGACCATCAGACATCCATTACTTCCTAAAATGATTGTGGAATCCCATTACCTTATCAATGAATTCGAAGTATACGTCCTAAACTTTCTTCCATGCTGATTCAACGTACATCTCGGTTTCCGGTTCATGTTCACCAGCAGGTTCTGGTATAACAGCAAAACATCAAATCAATTTCTTAATTCTATCCAGCATTATTTCTTTTTGTCTTCATCTTGTAATTTACGTACATAAAATTTCTGGTTTCCCGTTTTAAATTTCCTTCCACTTGCCGCAATTTTTATTTTGAACTCTGCAATTACCAAATGGTGATCACTTCCAATATCTGCCCCTTTTTTGTTTCTCACATCACTAAAATTTCTTTTAAATCATCTGCTTATGGAAATGCGTTCTATTTAATTTTCTGTGAAATGATCTGGCGATACTCATGTGGATATGTGGATATAGTGTGCCATCCACTACCAGATCATGACTGGCACAAAAATCAATGAAGAGTTCTCCATTTTCTTTCGACTCACCAACTTCAGGCACTCCCGTAATTCGTTTCAGCCCCTCATTGTTAGAACCAACCTTAAGCGTTCAAGTTCCCCATCACAATAATAATATCCCTCTCCCCACACTCTTAATAGTCTCATTTAACTGGCAGTATTTTCTTCCCTTTTTTCTATTTCGGACATATCTGTGGGAGCATAACACTGAATAACGGCCACATTACGAACACGGGTCATGCATTGAGCTGTCAACAATCTCTCTTAGATGGGTTTCCGATACAAAAGGCTCCTCTTAGCAGTTTTACTCAATAACAATCCTACTCACTCTCCATGTTCAGTATCTTTCCCAGTTTGTCTTCCTGTTAAGAGTTGTTATTTCCCCAAAGTCTGCCCACCGTGTTTAACTTAACCCAAGGATTCTGAGCCTCTATTCCTCCATCACCTTAACCACTTGCTTCAATCTGCTACTTTCTCTTAATATTATAACATTCCAGAAACAGATTCCCCTTTCCCGTTTCACGCCAAAAATTTTCAACCAATTTCCGTCGGTTATGTTTCACTTCAGTTTCTTTAATGGTGCTCTTTAAGATTGTATGAGTTATTAGCCCGTATGCAGGTGAGGACAAGCGTAGTAAGACAAACACATACACCCAGACCTCGGCCCAGAAGAAATAACAGTACACATTTAAAATTCCCGGTCCGTTCGGGAATCGAACTTGGGTACCTATAAACAACAGGCTAATTTGCTGATCATTCACACAAGAGAATAATAATAATAATAATAATAATAATAATAATAATAACAATAATAATAATAATAATAATAATAATAATCGTATGGCTCAGTTACTGCAATCAGGCATTTCATTGTTGTGTTATTTAGAGTGCCTGCTTGTCACTTTCGACGATCCATTGAACTGCTATGGGGTGTTTTCTTCCTAAATTTTCAAAATTGAGGCGGGGGGTACATCTACTATCACCGGAGGTCTTCCACATGCCGGCTTCACATGACATGAATTCTTGAATGGACTTTTATCCACCTTTAAGAAATGTGGCTACTTCTGCTGCATTTCAATTCGTAATCTTAGGATCTAGAAGTTGACACCACTGATCCTTAGGGGGACCATTATGACAGTGGAAACCACACAAGATGAATTTCTTAAGCTCATAATCATTTGAAAATAAAACACTAATGTCATATTGACGCAGAGCATGCAATAGGACACACGGATGATATCACCGAAGGTAAAATTTTAGACAGATGGCACTGTGATGTGGGACAGGTTGTGTTAGTATATTGGCAATATGGAATAAAAATTCTCAGCAAGGCTACTGTTGCTCTACATATGCCCGATGCATGTGACATTTCTGAAGTACAAAGTACGTTCCGTGGTTAGGATTCCACGTAAAACTGGAGGAAGTGATAACCATGCTATTGAAAGTTACGTAAAGTGAATAAATATATCTGCCCGATCACGTCACATCAAATAACAATGTTATTTAGAATATAACATCCTTTCCTTTGAAGACAACAACAACAGCAATAATAATAATAATAATAATAATAATAATAATAATAATAATAATAATAATAATAATAATAATAATAATAATAATATAATCGTATGCACTCGATTATTTTAAAAAGAAATATTTTGATAAGAACCATTTAGGTGAGTCGGTAATAATACTGCACCCGTCCCTACACATATTGGCTCCGGCATGATATCTACAGGGCGTTAACGGGTTGGAATAAAACAAATAGGCGCTTAACTAGACTTAGCTTAAAGGCATACAGGGTAGGAGACGGATCATACCTAATTACCATGAGAACACATTCGGGTTAAAGTTTAGATTAATACAAGTGGTTTATTAGGCCTTAATGATGATGATGGTAATGACGCATTTATATACAAATGAATTACATGGATTATTATCAATTGTTGTTGTTTGTTATCGACTTTTAGTCGTATGCGATGGATCCGAGTATTATCTATCGCAGAGCGATCCATTATGACGAGATTCGAACGGAAAAACACTTATCATAGACACTGAGGCTATGTGATATCATTGACCAATAGGATTAACATGCATGCAACGAATCTGAGCAATCCCTATACTAAACACACAACCATTCCCCAACGAAGTACCAAGAAGGAACTCATAAAATGTGGAACAAACGCCCGGGTTTGAACCGACCCTCACTTGTAAAAAAAATTCACCACCCCGATGGTCAGCACCATCGGTAACTCAATTATAATCACAACAAGATACATAAACACTCAGAGAACACAAATTATATACAGTAAACACGTGAGACATCCAGCCTTCGGTTGAGCATTGGGGTACCAATGCCGCTGTCGGGAACTGAACTGACACCCCTTGGGATGGAGGTGGGACTCTGAAAACCCTAAGCTACATTATACTCAAGTGTGTAATGACAGTAAACTAACAAGTACTGGTAACAATCGCCGTGTCATTTATTAGCGACTACATCATTCCGGCGTGTTGAATATTCCATTATTAGGCGATTCTTCCGGCCCTCGTTCTCTTTAACTCAAGACTCCCCCTTATACGAGCGGACGAGCATACAAAAAAAAACCAACACTTCTCCTCACTAGGTCAACTGCCCCAGCCCCTGCACGGCGGGTGGTCAATGGCCTCGGCCTTCACAGGCATAACGCCCTTTCTTAACAAAACACCCCATCTCGGGGATCGTTCACTAATAAACTGAGCTTCATTGTTCATTAAACAAAATTACATCGGCTCTCAATACTTCACTTCAATTCAACACACACATTCGTTTACAATATCATGATCCCGCGACGCGACACCGGTTTCTATGATACCAATACTTGCATGATTACCATAACTACAATTTATTATTATTATTATTATTATTATTATTATTATTATTATTATTATTATTATTATTATTATTATTATTATTGGGTTCATCATTACACTATCTCCCTACACGACTTACCTGGAAATTAGACCATACTGCGTGATCATAATTAACTTCCTCGTAATAACGGTGTAATTAATCCATATCTAAATTGTGATTTCTGATAAAATCGTCACACGGTAATACAATTATGAATTAAATATTCCTCAATTTGCACTTAAATTGTGATAAGCCTGCCAATTAAAATCGTACACTTCCTATCTAAATATATGTCAGTGGAGGCCTGTGATGTCAGTTCCGAAGTCATATCTCGTAGTTCTGGGTGCTCACGGAATAAAATTACACTATTTACCAGCCATGCATTATCAACGCTGGACTAACTACAGCCTAACTTGAATTACTCTGAATTACTAAAAATTGGTTTCCTGACGCATCAATAATTACAAGTTTCCCCAAATAAAATGATTAAGTCAATCTACTACTGCATGCAAACTTATCGTATTACCCCTTTATTTACAATTGATTGCTCAGACGTGTTACTAATTAAATAAAGTAAATAGAAGCTACGTGTATCATGGTAGCACATCTATATCTAGAGTTACAATCTCTAACATTATAGCGTCAGGTAATGATAACTGTTCCCCGCCCAATCTGATTACGTCATATTAAATATGATTGATACTCATCTCCATCACTCGATGACCCGTTGTCAGCTCAGGAAGTCCATTGCTGGTTTAGTGCTGACCCATAGGCACCAAAGCAGTTACTGGAGGCACCATTCTTCTTTCCAACCGGGAGTCCATTGTTCTAGGTTGACGAAACCGCTGGCAGTATTCCTGAGGCACACAATACGTCACTATTTATTCCAAGATTTGTTTAGTTACATTCAGTGTGAACGTCCAGCCACGATATCGGACCTCACTCCGCAATCCGCGGTTCAGTATCGGATTCCGCGTACCTTTGTTACTACTCGACACAGTAGCGCCGTAGTAATAATAATAATATTATTACAAATTATATTTAATGTTCGCGACACGTCCCTGATCTTTAAAGTTTAGACACTAGCATCGCGTCTATCCAATCTCTGCAATATTTACGCACAGTACGCGATTTCACTTGTAAATTAAATTTAAATTCACTCAAACAAAAGATCGCTGGAAGCTCGAATGCACATAGCTTCGCCGTCTGTAAGCCACCAGTCCAGACTGACTCTTGCCCTTCCTGCAGTAGTTTTTACTAGGGAGCGATACCCCTTCCACTAATTTGCGTAGCGCCTATTCCCGGCGTACTCGAGGTAAAATAGTGCGGGTGACCGGTGACCAGTATCTAGTTGGTGCGATTGAGACATAACCACTCAATTATCCTTCGGTGAATCTCTTTAAATTAATTAAAATATGTTCTGCTTCCCCTACCACACGGGGTGAAGTCCCTCCGTCGAGGACGTGTCATGAGACTAACCAGATGGCCACAGTACTTTTCCTCGCAGAAACAACACAGTATTCTTTCTTCTGCTGAAAGTTATCACGGAAGAGGACATTAAACACTCTAAATAAATGTCCCAGTAACATTTATCCCTTTTAAATCGGGAGATGAGCCCCCTAATTCGAGTTTTATTAATTTTCTACCTCGTAGGTAATTAAGTTGGCCAGTCCGATTCCAAGATGGCTTCTATATTCCGTTTCGAAAAAGTTAGTTTCCCCTCATTCTGTGAGTCTTGAGGAGGGATGTCTTCTCTCGAGTGATGTCACAGGGAATCCCCATTCGTAACCCCTCCCGGGTCTAAGTTGGCTTGGCTTCATCTGCAGGGCCCCCGCTACACATGGATAATACTGCGCAATAAGTCGCAGACAAAGAAATCTCGTAGAATAATTTTAAAATACACAATTTATCCATCTCAATGGTATGAATATTAATTAGTTTCGGTATGACCTCTATTAATGATATGAATATTAATCATTTTCTGCGTTCTTTCCCTTTAATAGCATTGCGTGCGTAATTACGGAGATCGATATCAACCTAAGGTCCTTGGATCATGCCCCTGTCGGGTTCATATTCCCCTCTCCCCGAGAAGAAATGGGTACAGGCACTGGACGCATTTCGTCGCTAAATACTCAATTGGCAATATCGATTCACGACTGTTTCCAAACCTTTGCTTTCTGGCGAAGTTCCTGGTTCTCTCTTTCCAGATAATATGCTATCTGACGCAATGCTTCTCTGTAGTTCTCCAGGTACTGACATTCTGGACATTCTTCATCCCCAAGATCTCTCTGTGAAAATAAATTCTCCAAATAATTGACTTCTTCGGCTTCCTCATTTGGTCCCGACTCTTCATCCGACACGTCACGTCGATCTTCTTCTCCGTCATCCTCATCCTCTTCTTCGTCCGTTGCCCCAAGTTCTTCAGCGTTGTCCACGTCTTCTAAGTTGCCTCCGGACGTATGGTACAACTTCAGATTTGCTGTCACGTTCGGGTAATTAATGTAATTCATCTGCTGTGCATGGGTGATAATATTTACAAATATTTACATACATAAGATGACCGCCGATAAGTTAGGTCTGCCTTCGTTAAGCCACAGAACATCCTCCTGGATCCTCTGTAATCTCGTCGATTACCTTCATGTTCTTCCGGCTTGAGTCCCCATGTGCTACGAACTCAAGACTTCCACTTCTTCTTGTTACTTGTAATATTGCCAAGGGCTGGCCCTTCTTGCTTCCTCGCTTACGTTTCAATTGCTCTACGTAGCGTTTGGGTTTCAGAACTCGTTCATCTCTCATCTCGTCTCTCCAGTTCACATGCTGTAGCTTCGAACCTCTGGTATCCCGACGTCTTCTTCTTAAACATGTCCCTCTTTCACTGGTAAGCCATCCATACTTAATTCGGCGCTGCTTGTTGCGTTGTCGTCTCTTGTATCGACCTGACGATCTCTTCCTTTCTGCTCCGTCCTCAGCTTTCATCTCGTCTTCCATATTCTCCATTTTTCCCTTGACGCTCCTGATTTCGTCGTTTACGTGGATATTGTCTCGCGTGATACTGGTCTCAACCTGTTCATGCCGCTCAACTATTCCCTCGACTTTCCTTTCATTCACTGCCTCTATCTCTGTTCGTTTTTCTTCTGCCTTATCCTCAAGATTTGTAAACTTATCCTCAGAGTCATTTGTACTGTTCATCACTTCACTACTCTCTGGACTATTCTGATCTATTTGCACTTTCGATTTAACTCCGAACCCTTTTAACCTGTCCTGTCTCAGTTCCTCTGTGAGCCTTCTTATCCCACTACTTGCTTCCCTCATATCTGCGAACTGCCGGTCCATCACCCCCGTTAGACTGTTCTTCATTTCCTCCCGATGCGCCTTTAATTCGTCCTTGATTTCCTTCCTCATCTCCCTAATCTGCGCACTGCTCCGATCTATCGTATCTCCGAGTGATTTAAAGGCGTCCTTCACGCTGACCATAATCTCCGCACGAAACTCCTCTAACAACGCCCGCACGGCTTCAATATCCATGTCGCTATCCTTTGAGATGACAGGACCCCCCTCGCTAACGTTGGCGTCAACAAACCACAACAATATATAATTATTATTTATTTTAAAGGAAAAGATCCCTCTATCCAAACTTTACGTTCTTCCAGCTTCAAATAATTTTTACTTTAATCATCATTGCAAATTAAGCCTCAAAAACGGCTATCATTGAAGCTGCCTAACTGCCTAACATCATTAAGGTTCATGAAATTTATAGGAAAAGCAACGGGAAATTTCCGAAAGTGATTCTAATATTAGCCCTCAAATTCAGTTAATAAAGTTGCCGGTTGACCTGTGATTCTAAAATTGGGCTCGATTTTAAATACCAACACCTGTGGTATAGTGCCAGTAAATCAACCCATGCCTTCAGCATTGAGGTCCTTCAAACACACAAAGTCATCAGAATCTCAAACTGAACCCATGAAATCAACCTACTGCCACTCGAAAAAGAAAAGTAGGCGTGAGGTTACCTCCTTTCATCCACGGTTATACTAACGTAAAATATATTTCCTAATAGCAGGTTGCTTGGTGACGAAACACGCACCACTGGCTAATATCCGTGAATAGATATGCACTAAGAAAAAGCCACTATTCACTTCAAACCTCACTTATGGGAAATTCATTTTATTGTTTCCCGGGATTCGAACTAATCCCCTTTAATTTTGGATAAGCCCCTGCTTACGCGAATGTCATGGCTCTGCCCATATCATTGGACCATGACTGTGTTCTCATTCATAAAACGATTTAAGATTGACATCAAGGTATCACTTATTCAACTATAATGAATTGGGCCTCGCGTGGAAATGTCAGAAGCAGACACGGGTTACCAAATAATCGTGCCCACTCCTGGAAGCCGCACAAGTATGCCTTGCCTAATACACAACACGCCCCTATCTTCGCATTGTTGTTGCGATAGGTGGGATAATTATGCGCCTATTAAACATGAAAATACGTCCATTAAACCGTAAAACATGTCCCATCTGGAGCGTCATTCTATATGGCAGGTAAAGTAAATATGCGCCCCTATTTAACAGTAAAACACGTCGGACGTTGGGCCGACATTTTATATGGCGCTATGGTACCCCTTTACGGAATTTCGGGCCACCCGTTGCTCGGCTACCATGTCTACTATGGCGCTAAACTTCCTAAATCTGGGTAGCCCTTATTTACGGACATATCGAGCCCCCACAGTTCACTTACGCCCTTTTATCTCGCACCACGTTGGACTGACATTTTAGTATGTGCGCGTCACGTGGAAATGTCAGGTAATATAAATATACGCGCCTATTTATATATATGCACCACGTTGGAAGCGCCATTTTTAGTATGCACCCGTCCCTACACATATTGGCTCCGGCATGATATCTACAGGGCGTTAACGGGTTGGAATAAAACAAATAGGCGCTTAACTAGACTTAGCTTAAAGGCATACAGGGTAGGAGACGGATCATACCTAATTACCATGAGAACACATTCGGGTTAAAGTTTAGATTAATACAAGTGGTTTATTAGGCCTTAATGATGATGATGGTAATGACGCATTTATATACAAATGAATTACATGGATTATTATCAATTGTTGTTGTTTGTTATCGACTTTTAGTCGTATGTGATGGATCCGAGTATTATCTATCGCAGAGCGATCCATTATGACGAGATTCGAACGGAAAAACACTTATCATAGACACTGAGGCTATGTGATATCATTGACCAATAGGATTAACATGCATGCAACGAATCTGAGCAATCCCTATACTAAACACACAACCATTCCCCAACGAAGTACCAAGAAGGAACTCATAAATGTGGAACAAACGCCCGAGTTTGAACCGACCCTCACTTGTAAAAAAAATTCACCACCCCGATGGTCAGCACCATCGGCAACTCAATTATAATAACAACAAGATACATAAACACTCAGAGAACACAAATTATATACAGTAAACACGTGAGACATCCAGCCTTCGGTTGAGCATTGGGGTACCAATGCCGCTGTCGGGAACTGAACTGACACCCCTTGGGATGGAGGTGGGACTCTGAAAACCCTAAGCTACATTATACTCAAGTGTGTAATGACAGTAAACTAACAAGTACTGGTAACAATCGCCGTGTCATTTATTAGCGACTACATCATTCCGGCGTGTTGAATATTCCATTATTAGGCGATTCTTCCGGCCCTCGTTCTCTTTAACTCAAGACTCCCCCTTATACGAGCGGACGAGCATACAAAAAAAACCAACACTTCTCCTCACTAGGTCAACTGCCCCAGCCCCTGCACGGCGGGTGGTCAATGGCCTCGGCCTTCACAGGCATAACGCCCTTTCTTAACAAAACACCCCATCTCGGGGATCGTTCACTAATAAACTGAGCTTCATTGTTCATTAAACAAAATTACATCGGCTCTCAATACTTCACTTCAATTCAACACACACATTCGTTTACAATATCATGATCCCGCGACGCGACACCGGTTTCTATGATACCAATACTTGCATGATTACCATAACTACAATTTATGATTATGATTATTATTATTATTATTATTATTATTATTATTATTATTATTATTATTATTATTATTATTATTATTATTATTATTATTGGGTTCATCATTACACTATCTCCCTACACGACGTACCTGGAAATTAGACCATACTGCGTGATCATAATTAACTTCCTCGTAATAACGGTGTAATTAATCCATATCTAAATTGTGATTTCTGATAAAATCGTCACACGGTAATACAATTATGAATTAAATATTCCTCAATTTGCACTTAAATTGTGATAAGCCTGCCAATTAAAATCGTACACTTCCTATCTAAATATATGTCAGTGGAGGCCTGTGATGTCAGTTCCGAAGTCATATCTCGTAGTTCTGGGTGCTCACGGAATAAAATTACACTATTTACCAGCCATGCATTATCAACGCTGGACTAACTACAGCCTAACTTGAATTACTCTGAATTACTAAAAATTGGTTTCCTGACGCATCAATAATTACAAGTTTCCCCAAATAAAATGATTAAGTCAATCTACTACTGCATGCAAACTTATCGTATTACCCCTTTATTTACAATTGATTGCTCAGACGTGTTACTAATTAAATAAAGTAAATAGAAGCTACGTGTATCATGGTAGCACATCTACATCTAGAGTTACAATCTCTAACATTATAGCGTCAGGTAATGATAACTGTTCCCCGCCCAATCTGATTACGTCATATTAAATATGATTGATACTCATCTCCATCACTCGATGACCCGTTGTCAGCTCAGGAAGTCCATTGCTGGTTTAGTGCTGACCCATAGGCACCAAAGCAGTTACTGGAGGCACCATTCTTCTTTCCAACCGGGAGTCCATTGTTCTAGGTTGACGAAACCGCTGGCAGTATTCCTGAGGCACACAATACGTCACTATTTATTCCAAGATTTGTTTAGTTACATTCAGTGTGAACGTCCAGCCACGATATCGGACCTCACTCCGCAATCCGCGGTTCAGTATCGGATTCCGCGTACCTTTGTTACTACTCGACACAGTAGCGCCGTAGTAATAATAATAATATTATTACAAATTATATTTAATGTTCGCGACACGTCCCTGATCTTTAAAGTTTAGACACTAGCATCGCGTCTATCCAATCTCTGCAATATTTACGCACAGTACGCGATTTCACTTGTAAATTAAATTTAAATTCACTCAAACAAAAGATCGCTGGAAGCTCGAATGCACATAGCTTCGCCGTCTGTAAGCCACCAGTCCAGACT
This sequence comes from Anabrus simplex, assembly GCF_040414725.1. Taxonomy (NCBI): domain Eukaryota; kingdom Metazoa; phylum Arthropoda; class Insecta; order Orthoptera; family Tettigoniidae; genus Anabrus; species Anabrus simplex. Next base: position 351,989,048 of record NC_090266.1, on the reverse strand, counting down.
GACTCTTGTCCCTTCCTGCAGTAGTTTTTACTAGGGAGCGATACCCCTTCCACTAATTTGCGTAGCGCCTATTCCCGGCGTACTCGAGGTAAAATAGTGCGGGTGACCGGTGACCAGTATCTAGTTGGTGCGATTGAGACATATCCACTCAATTATCCTTCGGTGAATCTCTTTAAATTAATTAAAATATGTTCTGCTTCCCCTACCACACGGGGTGAAGTCCCTCCGTCGAGGACGTGTCATGAGACTAACCAGATGGCCACAGTACTTTTCCACGCAGAAACAACACAGTATTCTTTCTTCTGCTGAAAGTTATCACGGAAGAGGACATTAAACACTCTAAATAAATGTCCCAGTAACATTTATCCCTTTTAAATCGGGAGATGAGCCCCCTAATTCGAGTTTTATTAATTTTCTACCTCGTAGGTAATTAAGTTGGCCAGTCCGATTCCAAGATGGCTTCTATATTCCGTTTCGAAAAAGTTAGTTTCCCCTCATTCTGTGAGTCTTGAGGAGGGATGTCTTCTCTCGAGTGATGTCACAGGGAATCCCCATTCGTAACCCCTCCCGGGTCTAAGTTGGCTTGGCTTCATCTGCAGGGCCCCCGCTACACAAAGGATAATACTGCGCAATAAGTCGCAGACAAAGAAATCTCGTAGAATAATTTTAAAATACACAATTTATCCATCTCAATGGTATGAATATTAATTAGTTTCGGTATGACCTCTATTAATGATATGAATATTAATCATTTTCTGCGTTCTTTCCCTTTAATAGCATTGCGTGCGTAATTACGGAGATCGATATCAACCTAAGGTCCTTGGATCATGCCCCTGTCGGGTTCAATACACACCATTATTATGACAGTGGAAATCTAGATTTCAATGAGTCTGTGATATCACTCAGAAATAAGAAATCTACGCCATTTATTTCGCACAAATTATGTATTCCGTTCCTCACTAAGAGACTGTATAATGTATGACTGTTAAATAAAACCAACGTGTGACCATATTGACGCTTACGGTCCTTTATTATGTCTGAAGTTCAACAATATGGTGCATGGAAACCAGTAGAATGGTTATCCCACGTATTGCTGGTTCGGGGAGGAGTGCAGAGAAATGTGCCACTCAGGTGATCTCTGAAAGAAAGCGTCTCATAAGCGGTACTGTTTAGGCCTCCAGCATGCAGGTTAGGATAAGGCACAAAATGTGATAAATAGAACGGGTTGTGCTCATGCCCATAAAACAACTTAGGAGAGAAGTGGCCTACAGGGTAAGGTGGAGGAAGTTTTACATAGCTTTTCGCTTCGGTCATAGTTAAAGGTGGTGGTGGTAGCGATCATGTTGGTGGTGGTAGGTCGTACGTGGTTCTTTTCCATTTACAGCTTTAGTTAATCACAAATACACACACATGCCACTGATACTAGATAGCCATAGGAGGTCACCATACAATCCTTAACGGACAATAAACAGATAGGGTTCGTCATCACGATATAAAACAGTACGCCAAAGTTGTATGTAACAATTTCGTATTTCGAACTGACCAAGTTAACGTCTCAACCAACCTATCTCCGTGATCACATCAAACTTCCCTCCAAAGACCATAATGAAAATACCGGTATCCGAAGCCCCTGAAGTTTATTCCTTCCGATGTCTAGAACCCCACACTACTCTAAATCTTTCACCGTTACCACAGTACGAAGATGAAATCTCCTACCAGTGGACGTCAGAGAAACGTGTAGCAACTTGACTTTCAAACGTGCCTGTGCAGAAATACTAAGAACACATGAATGAATAATCTAGATGAGGCTTTAAAACTCTTACTTCCTCCTCCTCCTCGTCATCATATCTTCTTTTTGCTTCCCTTCACCTCCATATTGAAGGCGTTATTTCGTTATATTCTTTAAATGCGAATTTTTGCCCAAAGCTTTTTAATTTGTAAATGTACTTCCCTTAGATGATGCTATTTTTGCATTATCCTTGTTATGCTCATTGACTAATTAATTTTTATGGGAGACGCCCATTAAAATTATCGTGGAGTAATTTCAGGTGTGTGAGAGTTGCGGCATCATTTCTGATGCTGCGTATGTATCGTGTGTAGTTCTTAGAGGCTAGCATACTGAATGCCGAAAAGCATAACAGTCCATAATGATGTATGATAGTTCTTCTTTCCTGGCCTCTTTCCAATCATGTCGAGTAGGCACTAATGTGAATTAAACCTGGTTTTCAGTATTTCCTGTTACTTGCAGATAAGGATGTATTCGGACGGTCACAACTATCAAATCCTCGAACGAAAGGAATTAACTACACACAGTAGAAATTCTCGACCCAGCTGGGAATCGAAAAATCGTACTCCCCGAACCGTTTTACCACACCATGTTCCGGCAGGCGAAGCTGGAGAATATTGGTTACAAAACAATCAGTAACATTTTACAAAGTATCCCAGGCTTCACCCGGGAAAGCAGAGTTCGCAGTTCAAGCACCGGGCCAACGCAACCCAACAAAATATTTCAGGCAGGAAGTCTTGCAACTTGGCTGGCAAGAATATTGCTAACTGTAGAATAACAACATGTCAAAGGAGTAAGGTAGGGTGCAAACTGGTAAAGGCACTTTAGGAAAGAAGGAAAGTGATTTTAACTAAGAGGACTATTCTTCCATAAATATCAACAAGAATGAAAAAGTTTGCTCCATATAAACTCTGAACGTTAATAGGCTAATGAAAACAAAATAACAGGAATAAACTGCCTAGTGACAAATCTAAAATAACAAAATCACGTCTAGCATATAATGAAAATCTTACAATTGAAAACAATTAACACGGCCAGCGTATAACCAAAGGGGATGAAGGTACAATTTTATTTCATAACCCGCAATAGAAATAGGTCGGGGGTTAACTAGATAAACATCCTAATAATCTGCTACAACTTTTTAGCTAAAATATCTTGAAAATACACTAAAAGAGGTAGGATACAATCCAAAAACAGAGATTTAATGGATAGGGGAGTAGCTTCTACAAGAACATTAGGTTCAGTAAACCAGTTCAATTTCAAAAGCTCCCAGTGACTGTGGACTCCAGTTCGAATGCTGAATTGAAGTCCTTGAGAAGGTTACACATTCAACAGCTATTGTCTTTACGTCGCTCTGACACAGATAGGTCTAATGGCGACGATGAGACAGGAAGGGCTAGGACTGGGAAGGAAGCGGCCGTGGCCTTAATAAAGGTAAAGCCTGGTGTGAAAATTAGAAACCAAGGGAAACCATGTTCAGGGCTGTCGACAGTGGGGTTCGAACCCACTATCTCTCGAATACCGGATACTGGCCGCACTTAAGTGACTGTAGCTATCGAGCTCGGTCATACTAACAGCAATGTCTTGTTTACTAAATAGCAGACCTTCGAATTACGCTCCAGGTTACCCAGGCAGTCAAAAGAAAAGGAACACGATGTTCGATATGCAGTTCCAGCTCATAACCCAAAATGTGTAAACACACGAAAACAGCCTATAAGAGAATCTTTGGTAGTCTCACTCTCGTAAAATATGAACAAGCCAAGTAATGTCCTTTACTTTGTTAGCTCTCCCCCAATTACTGTGCTCTCATGCCCAGCAACAAGTAGTCCATAGGAAATGTAGTATGTTAACTGGGAAACACACGCGCTGAATCGAAGTTCATACTAACTTCAACTGGTCGGTTTCCTCTTAACGAGAGGATCATCTCAAGCAGGTGGTGACCATATAGTAAGTGTGCATGAATCTACATGCATTTCTCTAATTAAATATTCATTAGTTTGTGTTATATTAAGACGTTTTTGTATTCAATTTTTGTACGTTTAATTAAAAATGGCATCTCTAAATATACCGGAATTATATTAATTTCAAAATGTTCATGCCCAAAAGTAAACCAGAAAGAAGTATTCGTATTGGTATTAGTGTTAGTATTAGTACCGGTATTAATATTAGTGTTATTTATTTACCACAATCCCGTTCAGAAATATGGAAGGTCTAGAGACAAAGGTTGAGCCCCATGTACACATAAAATGTTTCCTAGACGTATCTAAAGATACTATTTACAATATTTACATCATTTAAAATATACTTAAATAGTACTGTGCATGATATATTATTATTAGAGATTGTATACTACGACTTACCTTACCCTGATAGGCTGACTGGCACAGGCGGTTGAGACGATGGCTTTTCCGTCGCAAACTTTTACCTTACTTCATACACGACCCGCTTTTTTCCTCCACCTCCTAAAACGCATTTCTACTTAGATGACAACCTGTGGCAGAGTTGTCTCCGACGGGCTGAGCACGTGCGATACTAAGATCAATCCGTTTTAAAACGGAGCAATTACGTCGACATGGTTATGGATGTTTAGACTTGTTCATTATCAAGGTTATCCTCTAGTAAATTCAAGCCTTGAAAGATGGTATAAGTGTGAATATTTTCGAAAGTTGTAAGGAGGCTAAAAGAATACAATAAGTAGAACCTTTTGAATTTAGTGAAATATTTATTGAGTAATTGTTTAGAAAATTAAACAAACTACTACCGGTTATACAACAGTCTTTGTTATGCTGTTGATAAGGTTGCTGTACTCTTTAACAGATTACTGCTTCCGAAATTTTAATGACCCCTGCAACATTTAAATTAAACAAAACATTTAATCTTCACGAAATTAATTTTTTAACATATACTATGTACGTTATGCTTTAAAAAGAAGGCAATGCAGTTCTGAATTATTATCAGGTACTGTTATGAAGGAAAAATTTCATCCATACACTGTGTGTAGTTTGCAATCTTCGGATTATGTCCATCCCAGTCATCCGGACCATTTTTACCTCCATGCTTGTAATGACGTAGGAAAGGTTTGCATAAAGCTACATTTATTGAAATCTTACTGTGGAGAGGAAGGATGTCCCAAAAAGCATCTACGAAAGGAGCAGCGTGCGCAGAAAAATATCCTGGCGCTAAACATTGAATCAAATATTTTGGCATCTGATATAAAATTCTATGTTTATAGAACATCTTAATAGCCTCACGTACTTGTGTGAGATAAATGCTGTTGTGTATTAGTTACACTGGTAGGCGAACATGATGCACATTCACAGTTTTGTTTGTTAACAAGGCGATTGCCTGTAACCGTGTAGTATTTTTCTTCTTTCTGTTCTATAGTGTACGATGTAGAAGCACACACTAATGTTCAGGTTGAAGGGCTATCCATATTTATAGTCTTGTAACAATATTAGTTAGCGGATAGTAAGTGACATCACTCATATGAATAATAAGACAATAGGCTGTTGTGTTAGCAGGAATGTTTTCAAATGTTTTAGATTCTAAAGGAATATCGACAGGAGATTCTTTTATAGATTATTCATGATAGGAGCAGTCTATAACTACGATCGGAGCTTCATTTCTAAATACGTCAGGAGAAAAAAGCGGACGATCTTCTTTCTGATAATACGATGATTGGAATTTACAAAGCATGTCATAGAGAAACTCAAATTTATTTTTCTCAAAATTAATGTCGAAGTTTTCCTAGGGTACGTAATACCGTTGAGATATAGTCTGATATTTCTTAATTTACAGTGATCAAACTGTGAGCTATCTTTTTCATGGTTGAATTGACGACGGGTTTGAAATCCACAAATAATGTACAATGACTGTTAAGTAAAACGTGACGTTTTAAGAGCCCAGATATGCTCACTTGTAGGTGGTAACACAGGATATTCATGCAGCTCCCAACTTTGAAAACGTATTGGTATCATTTTCTATAACCTTGAGCAATCGAAGTTTTCTTGATCAAATAACGTTACATGTGGAATCCTCCACAATATAAGATAAAGTGGTTATTTTCGAGTCTACTGGTGTTCCTGTTGCTTTAAGAGAATTGTAATCACTTAGATCACGGTTCAGAATTAGCTCTCGTTTTGCATTGATTATAATCAGTCTAAAATAATCTGCAAAGCCGAGAATACTTTTAGTGGTAACATACCAGAAAGAGTGCTGTCCTGATTAATCATCTAGTTGTTATTAGCATTCGGACACCTGCCTGCCATCCGTAAAAGATTACTTTCTTCATCACTATAAGAAGGGTAGAGTTTCATTGCAAATTTATTACCAACATTCTTCGATCTATCTATATCCACATTAACTCCATAACGCGCTGCAGAAAAGAGAAAAGCTAGACCATAGTTGTGTAGTTGAGATGTGCTTGGTCCACTTCCATCTGCCTTATCTAGGAGCGCATCAATTTAGAGGTCGATTTCATGTAGTAGGGTGTATACATCTTGCTGATTAATGATAAAGGGAATTTCATCATTGCTATTAAGTCGTAACATAAGAGGTTGATCAAAATGAAGTTCACTTCGCACTACACCTTCTTGCGTTTCTACTGTGTTCATAATGTCCAGTATTTGTTCCACTTTGTTGTAGTAGCGTATAACCAAAATCTTGGAAAATCTACTTCTGACCATCTGTTAACTCATTGTGTCTTCGCATACAAGTAGTAAGTCACCGGAATATACACCGTGTTTCATACATTTCTTCATACTGGTTTAAGATTAATTTTGTAAGCTACGTACGTTTGTCGATCTATATAAATGAGCTGATCATGTTTATTCAAATGCCTAAGAGTGGTGATACTAATGTGTTTTACAGACACAGGATGATAAAGAACTACTGACGGTTTCTCAAGAATAGTATAACCACTTTCTTCTGTAATAATAAAGGCGTGCAGGACGTGTGAAGGATGTTGATCACTATTCAAGTCTGTAATAACATTGACAAGTAATGTTTACGTGATGATCACCGAAAAGGGTTATAGGTTGATAAGAGTCGTAATGTATGTTCGGTATGAGCTTTCTTGGTGAAAATCCAAGCAAAGATCCAATCGAATCAGGTTGTGATTCGAAGTAAATCTTGAATGATGACTCAAAAACAAAGTTATGTGTGATTTTGCTCACAGTAATTGAGAACTTGCTAGTATGGTTGCTAAAACTCTCTTCTCTAAACTGTTCAATTAACGTAATTCCAATGTAGTCGTGAATATCGTCTACTGAGCAACTGCCTGAAGGTAGCGTTCAATCAATAAATCAGTCAATACTGATCTGCATTTAGGGCAGTCGCCCAGGTGGCAGATTCCGTATCTGTAGTTTTCCTAGCCTTTTCTTAAATGATTTCAAAGAAATTGGAAATTTATTGAACATCTCCTTTGTAAGTTACTCCAATCCCTAACTCCTTTCTGTAAATGAGTATTTGCCCCAGTTTTTCCTATTGAATTCCAACTTTATATTCATATTGTGATCTTTCCTACTCTTAAATACGCCACTCAAACTTATTCATCTACTAATGTCATTCCACGCCATCTCTCCATTGACAGCTAGGAACATACCACTTAGTGAGCAGCTCGTCTTTTTTCTCCCAATTCTTCCAAGCCCAAACTTGGTGAAATTTTTGTAACGCTACTCTTTTGTCGGAAATCACCCAGAAAATATCGTTAGCACACACTCATCGTAATAGAACTTGTTTACGCCATCACCCACATTTTAGATTTTATTTTAGCTTTCATACGACACTAGTCCAAGACTGTGCATCTGATAACCGAGATTGATCGGTGGATTAAAGTAGACGGTTGTTTCAGGTCCTTCTCCACGTACAGCGAACGTTCTTTCACTGTTGGTCATCACGTGCACACTAATGATCTTTGTCTAATATCTGGGTTTGATATAAGAACGTAAGACATAATCTTTCGCGCATGCGTATATTGAATTTTTGCACAAGTTTTTATTGTAAACAGTGTCTGCACTGCTTCCGAAATAATGTATAACCTCAAATGGAGCAGATAAGTCTCCACAGCTATCGAAATACCATACTTTAGATTTATGTTTTACATAGGCAACGTAATGAGTTACAGGTCCGCGACTGTTGTCTAAGTTAGTTACAGCACTCTCATGTTCACGTGGGCACGCTGGTAGTTTATCGCGCATACACACACTTTGAAAATAATGAATTCCTAGTTGTTTAGCAAACGTAGTAACTTTTCGTGGGTCAGAGCTCGATGCGGTAATGCATTCAGCAGACATTTTTGTAGATATGTTGATGCCAAGCCCTTTTTTGTACGGCGCTAGCTTCATGTGCAGCCTTTGCCCCGTTATGCAGTTGCATCCATTGACTTGTTATGACGTTCACACTCTTCCAACTGTTGCTTCGCTTCTTCTTCTTCTACAGCCATAGCAGTTCTTGCTACAGCACTAGTACAACTCTGCAAAGACCCTACAGCTTCTAGTCCAGCAAACAGCGCAGGAGGAAATCCTCCTCGTTTTGGTACAGGAAAAAATCGTGCACGTGTTCAAAACATTGCTCTGCGCTTTGAAGGAATTCTTTCCCTTGCTGCGCGTAGTACCTTAGTAATAGTTACACGCGGATCATTCGTTAGCTTTTCGTGCAGACTTTACGACTTATTTCCATCCAACGGTTTTAGTTTTCTTCTTCATAAGGTTTTGATATTGTTTCACCATTCTGTACACGTCTTCACTCGTCAAGAGCGTATTATGAACTGATATTTACCAGTCGTTTCGTTTGCTATATATATTACTATTGCCTACTTTATTATTGAGTTACCATGAAGATTAGAATGCAGCAAGGCACACTACCTGTTGGTTACATAGTGTCACGTCTCTTACCCAGTTCTTGTAAAACTACAAAAAGACGACATGGAACGCGTTGTTTCCTTTTACTATTAGATGTATTATATCTGGCCCATCGGGATCTGGGAAGACAAATCGTTTACTCACACTCATTTCCTGTTTAAATGGCATACGCTTCTATTTACGTTTTCGAAAAGTCACTCTCTCAACCGCTATACACTATTCTACAAATTGTAATGCACGATCTGGTTAAAGATGGTTTGAAATATTTTCAGTTTCATTAACACGAGCACGTACCATCACCGGACGATGTGCTTCCCAATTCTCTTATGATTTCGACGATGTCGCAACAGACCGGCAAAACGATATTCGTGCATACTTTAGTAAGAGGCGACATAAATATTCAAATTGTATATATTTATGTCAAACTTATTCTCGTGTGCCTAAGCAGTTGATATGCGTCAACGCAAATATTATTGTTCTTTTTCGTTAAGATGAGCGCAACAAACGGCGTGTGTATGATGATCATGTTAACACTGGTATGACAACCAACGACTTTAAACGCATGTGTGCTGCATTCTGGTCATCACATAGTTTCGGATTTTTAGTTATTGATAAAGAAAATAATGTTCATTATGGACGATATCGCATTGTATTTGATCATTTTATATGCATTAACACAGAGTTACAGTCACCACTAGGTCAAAAACCACCATCATGTCAACATCCGGCAAAGAGAATACAAAATATATAATGCGTGCTTGAAAGAATATTCGACGAAAATTTAAAGAGATTAAACTTATTCAAGCAGAAACTTATTTATTTTTGAAGACTGAGCTAGGTACACCACTGAATTTTTTTTATTCTACTTCATTGCCCCAGTCTACTACAAGTTTTGTTTCTATGCAAACATCTTATAATAAAGAGAACCATGAACTAGAATAGCATGAAGAGGAAGAGAAGCATGAACAAGAAAAGCATAAAGAAGAAGTGAAGTGGGATGAGGAAGAGGGGAAGCATAATAGGGATAAAGAAGATGATGAGGAAGAAGAACATAACGATACTTCACCATCTAAGTGTGTTAAGGTTTTTAATTATAGATGTTATTGATGAAACACCTACTACATCAACACAAGATCTATCTCCTTTGTCTAAGGTTATGATCACGCCAGTGTATAGTAATCAGTTTAAGACTTTTATTCGAAACACTCATGGATCTATATTTGCTCCTTATATAGAAAAATTCTTTACAGGACAAACTGACACAACCTACGGTATTCGCTATGATGACGACTGTTTCTGGATGGGTAATGCAAATGTTAATGTTAATCGCAACAGAATCATCGTAAAAGGTGTTACATATAAACCTACTAAAGGACTATTAGAACTTCCTTTCTCACGAATACCTGACAAGGATATAATTTTACAAGATGATCTTAAAAATATAAACCAATACTTTTCGCTTAGGACGCAACACGACGTAATTAAAAGAGAACAAAAGCTGTAAATGCAAATAAGAGTCATAAATTTCAAAAACTTATTTCTAAGTTGTTTCCGTCACATCAACCGGCTGAACGTGGTCTTAATTTTATCTGCAAGCCTTTGCTGCCGTATGTAGACGTATGATACTGGAATGACCTTAACTTACTCGTTGAACGATTACAACTTCTAAGAGCTTCGCAAGATGCTGGTCACACAGGTCACGAACCAGAAATTCCAGAAATAGAGAGAGAAAATATCATGCGGGTATTTTTCAGTAACGGCTCGTCAAGATAAGACCTCGCCTGTAGAGATAAGCATCGCACGTGAGTTACATAAACCAGCACGTCGCACCTACTCTCGCAGACGCGTTATTACGCGCGGAAAAGATGATCTCTGGCAAGCAGACTTAGTAGAAATGATTCCATATGCCTCTAGCAATAAGGGGTATATGTACCTACTTACTGTCATCGATGTGTACTCTAAGTTTGCTTTTGCGCAACCTGTGCGTTCTAAGACAGCAGCTCAAGTTAAAAACCCATTTAAACTTATTGTTGTACAATCGAACTGCTGCCCAAGGGTACTTCAAACCGATCAATGTAAGGGGCTTTCAAGAAGGATTTTTCTTCTTACCTCAAGTTACTTGGCATTCATCACTACTCTGTGTACAGAAATCTCAATGCAAGTGTTGTAGAACGCTTTAATCGCACACTCTAAATAATGATGTTGTGGGGATTTACAGCTCAAGATTCTTATCGTTGGATTGAACTGCTACCTAGACTCGTGTCTACCTACAACGATACACCTCATCGCACTATCGGCACAAAGCCATGTCTTGTTACTAAGAATACAAAACGCTTATATGCTATTCATCTTGTAATTAAAACGGCTGATCCACGCCACCATCGCTTTATAGAGGAGATTTCGTTCGCATCAGCAGACACAAGTCTATCTTTGCAAAAGTATACACCCCTAACTGGAGCACAGAAATTTTTCAAACCAGGAGTGTAAATCTTACTAATCCAGTTACGTATTTACTTCGCGATCTCACAGGACAGCCTGTTGAAAGACGATTCTACCTCGAAGAACTGCAGAAAACAAAATATCCTGAAGACTATTTAATTGAACGTACACTGACTGACAGAGCAAATGCAACACCAAGAAGGAGTGGTTCGAAAGGGATGAAAGTTGGGGAAAAAACAGAGACGGCACGGACGAATAATTGATGTTTATTTCGAACCGATATGCAGGTTACACAATGCGCACGGCATCGACTCAGTAGGATGTAGGACCACCGCGAGCGGCGATGCACGCAGAAACACGTCGAGGTACAGAGTCAATAAGAGTGCGGATGGTGTCCTGAGGGATGGTTCTCCATTCTCTGTCAACCATTTGCCACAGTTGGTCGTCCGTACGAGGCTGGGGCAGAGTTTGCAAACGGCGTCCAATGAGATCCCACACGTGTTCGATTGGTGAGAGATCCGGAGAGTACGCTGGCCACGGAAGCATCTGTACACCTCGTAGAGCCTGTTGGGAGATGCGAGCAGTGTGTGGGCGGGCATTATCCTGCTGAAACAGAGCATTGGGCAGCCCCTGAAGGTACGGGAGTGCCACCGGCCGCAGCACATGCTGCACGTAGCGGTGGGCATTTAACGTGCCTTGAATACGCACTAGAGGTGACGTGGAATCATACGCAATAGCGCCCCAAACCATGATGCCGCGTTGTCTAGCGGTAGGGCGCTCCACAGTTACTGCCGGATTTGACCTTTCTCCACGCCGACGCCACACTCGTCTGCGGTGACTATCACTGACAGAACAGAAGCGTGACTCATCGGAGAACACGACGTTCCGCCATTCCCTCATCCAAGTCGCTCTAGCCCGGCACCATGCCAGGCGTGCACGTCTATGCTGTGGAGTCAATGGTAGTCTTCTGAGCGGACGCCGGGAGTGCAGGCCTCCTTCAACCAATGGACGGGAAATTGTTCTGGTCGATATTGGAACAGCCAGGGTGTCTTGCACATGCTGAAGAATGGCGGTTGACGTGGCGTGCGGGGCTGCCACCGCTTGGCGGCGGATGCGCCGATCCTCGCGTGCTGACGTCACTCGGGCTGCGCCTGGATCCCTCGCACGTGCCACATGTCCCTGCACCAACCATCTTCGCCACAGGCGCTGCACCGTGGACACATCCCTATGGGTATCGGCTGCGATTTGACGAAGCGACCAACCTGCCCTTCTCAGCCCGATCACCATACCCCTCGTAAAGTCGTCTGTCTGCTGGAAATGCCTCCGTTGACGGCAGCCTGGCATTCTTAGCTATACACGTGTCCTGTGTCACACGACAACATGTTCTACAATGACTGTCGGCTGAGAAATCACGGTACGAAGTGGGCCATTCGCCAACGCCGTGTCCCATTTATCGTTCGCTACGTGCGCAGCACAGCGGCGCATTTCACATCATGAGCATACCTCAGTGACGTCAGTCTACCCTGCAATTGGCATAAAGTTCTGACCACTCCTTCTTGGTGTTGCATTTGCTCTGTCAGTCAGTGTATTATTCTACGTTGTGGAAAAAGCGGTATGTCAAAAGGCTTTGTTTTTATAACAACTTCAATTCATGGTTTAATGAAGGGGATGCACTTTAAAACACGAGTTTTTTATTCTCCAGTCTCTACCTCTCCTTCCTTTTGTGTCATAAGACAAGGTCACATTAATACTACTAGTTAATTTAGGACATAATTTAGGGTAATTTGATATTTAAAAAGTTAACAACGCCTGCAATATGTTTCACAATTCGTATTTATTTTAGAATATGGATACATTTTTCTTTCTTCAAGTAAATCTGTTCTGTCCTTTCTTACATAGATTATTTCTACCGTCTTCGCTGTTTAGTGCCACCACCCATTAACAGTTTTCCTTTCATTGCACCGGCAACGACAACTGAGCAACTGAAGCGTTAGGTGACGACACACGCTGAAGAGCTTTACGATACAGATTTTCACCATTTACACGTCTTAGTTCAGGATTGCTTTGACGATAAGCAATGTCATGCTCTTTATATTATTACCAGGATCACCGCATGCCAAACGGACGTCAAGTCGAGTTCCAGGGCCACAGTACTGGTAACTAGAAAGACGAAGCTCAAAAGGAAAAAGATCAATCACCTTATTGATGAGTTCATGCCCAGCATGCTTCCTCACCTTTCTCCCAGCACGTTTCTTCACCTTTTTCTACGACATCTTGCTTACTCTCTTCGCAGTCATCGTAAATGTTTATAAGCGAAGAAAACTCGTTAGTTTTAGGTCCGTGATACAGTTTAATAAGTTGACATGTACAGCACTGCCTCACTGAAGGTCTCCTAGTTACACTTACTTGTTCATGGTGTAAACCACACGTTTGAAGGTCTGAGAAAACAGTATCTCGAGTCCACTCACAAGGCACCATATACCAGATCTTCTTTACAGCATTCGCAGCTACATTGACCAAAAATACCTTCCGTAATATATTCAACTCTTCTTCGGAAAAAGTGTTTAGTTTCCTTTTGCAATAATAAAACTTTATGATTGCCTTTTCAATTGCAGTTACACTTAGTTTCAGATAGAAATGACATGCTATCTTTACAAAAGTTTCTATTACTCTGAAGTCATTTGAACACTGCTATTTATGTATGTTGCCCACATTCCGGCATGCACTGCAACACAACCAATCAAGAAGCATGCACATATATCGTAAATACTGTTTAATTGTTTCTACTCTATGCTCCTTGTGAATAGTTTCAAATGATGGACATCCTAATTCATGCATGTCGATAACTTCACACGTTGATTTTAGATACTCATGCAACCATTCCTTCTTTTCACAACCCTTTAAAAACAAGATCTACTCTTGACAAATAAGCGTTCATGATCATAGATGGAAGAGAGAAGGTATTCATTTTTCTCCCCCCTGCAGACCTAAATATTTTTCTATCCATTGTGTCTGCGTTTCGTCTTCATCTCTTTGCAAAGAGTAAGGAAAAGGCGGGAAAATACTAAACTGACGAGTTTTGGCGCTCACAACACAGTGCAATCCAAAACGCCACCTATTTGAACAAAAATTTGTTGCAGTTCACTTTGAAGCCTTGTACATCAAATATGTTCTTGTCATGATGGAATAAAACGCTCTAATCTCTATCACAGTATCTCAGAGACTAAAGAAAAATTCACACTTATACCATCTATAAAGGCTTGGATTTACTAGAGAGTAACCTTGATAACGAACAAGTCTATACATGCATAAACATTTCGACGTTATCGCTGCATGTTAAACGGAATTTTTAAATTGCCCTCGCTTTTTACGTCACAACTCCATCACTACTCCAAATGGGGACTAGGCCAGGTGAGGAAGAGGAGGAGGAGGGAAGGGTGCCTGACTGTGAAACTGTGCCCAAGAAGGTGACTGTGTAGTTAGGCCCGTCCAAAATTGCGTCTGTAGGGATGGAAGAGCATCTGTCCGTAAAACTGGTCACAAGATGGCGACTGTGTAGTTAGGCCGCTCCATAAAATGCGTCTGTGTGGAGAGAATGGAATTTATCCGTCAAACTAGGACCAAGATAGCGAATGTGTAGTTACGCCCCTCTAATATGGCGACGGGAAGGGCATCTGTCCGTAAAGCTGAGCCAAAATGGTGACTTTGTTGTTAGGCCCCTCCAAAATGTCGAGGTAAAATGGCAATTGTGTAAATAGAACCCTCCAAAATGGCGACGGGAAAGGTATCAGACCGTAAAACTGGGCCGCGATGGCGACGGTGTAGTTAGCCCCTCAAAAATGGCGACGGGAAGGGCATCTGCCTGTTAAACTAGTTCACGATGGGGACGTTGTAATTAAGTCCCACCAAAATGGTGTCGAGAAGAGCATCTGGTCATGAAACTAAGTTAGGCCATATGTGTCCCCTCTTGTGGGAGGATTAAATTGCGACGGGAATGGCATCTGACCGTAAAACTGGGACCCTGCGTAGTTAGGTCCCTCCAGATGGCTTCGGAAAGCGCATCTAGCTGTTAAACTAGGACCTGTGTAGTTAGGCCCCTCCATGTGTTTAGGCGTGCTCTCTTATGCGAATCCCCATTGCCCTACTACTCAATATAGCGTCAGAAAAATCCGCAAAACCCCATTGCCTTACTACTCAAGATGGCGTCGGTAAGGGCGTCTGGCCGTAAAAGGAAGGTTATGCCCCTCCAGGATGGCGTCGGGAAGGGCATCTGTAAAAATTGATCAGGAAGGGCATCTAGCCGTAAAACTAGGCCCTGTAAGGTTAGGCCACTCCATTATGACGTTGGGAAGAGCATCTGTCCATAGATGTGAGGTTAGGCCCCACCAAGATGGCGACTGTGAGTTTAGGCTTGCTCTCTTATGCAAAATATTATCTCGGGAAGGGCATCTGGCCGTAAAAGTGAAGTTAGGCCCCTCCAAGATGGCGACTGTGAGTTGAGGCTTGCTCTCTTTTGCGAATCCGCATTGCACTGCTACTATACTAGGGGTCAATGACCTCGGGGTCAGAACCCGCATAGGTACACTACCAGGGGTCTATGACTTCGGATGCTGACTCAACCAAAAAAATGCTGACACGGTATTTTAGAACATACATTGCCCTACTACTATTGCGAGTGAAGGGTATATTACTACAGTTGAAATCACGAGACCGCTGTTCCACAAATGATAAGATTCAATGTTGATTTAGCGCAAGTCAGCCAATGTATCGGGGTATAGTGTCGTTTCTATTTTGGAGCTAAAATGCCATTTTTCATCAGTAGTTTGAGGCATATCCCTGCCGAAATACTGTCGGGATTAAGTCCGCTAGTGGCTGTAACGGACTTAGGAAATTATTTATTCAGCAGTTCGGTTGATGTGACGGGAGTATATTTTTCACTAACAAAGCAATACATATATTTTCAACGAATTATAATTGTATTTAAGGATACTGTATTCAGTAAATTTCTTCTCACAATAACTTTTATAAAACGTGCTTTTTTACTTCGTCAGAATATAACATTATGTGACAGTCCCCACGCGTTCTGAGTGAGTGAATCCCTCCAGTTGGGAGAAACTTATCAGTTATTTATGATCTGGGTAGACGACCGCTAGTCGAGAAGAAAGAGGGCTTTGCTTCATGACGAGAGATTAGTTCAGCTACTGTACTTGAGACGGTCGTAGTTTTGTGTTTTATCCATAATGAGTACACTTGTTCCTCTTTAAGTAGTGAGTGTGTGTTGTATAATAATGTGCGGCTTCTTTGACCAGCGCGACGTTTTTAAAATTGTGAGTTTACTGCAGTTATGTCGCAGCAGCCAGTAAGACTCGAACACAAAGCCATCCTAGTTGTAATGAGTGGCTAATTATTCATGAGGCAGCCAGTCTCATTAATATGGTTGCCTGAGGGCACCTGTAAGGTCTGTGATAATATATTTTACGTTATTACATAAATTGTTGTAAAGAGTAAATGTCGTCGTTAACGTTCACAGTGACAAGCCCTGATGTCACAATTTTTGTAACTTGGTGAGGCAAGATTTTTATTGTCTTGTTTTCGTGTGGACTTATTCGTAGTTAAATAGTTTCGTTGACTGTGATTTCCAGCTATGATTTTTCATGACCAGCAGAGTGAGGAAGTTGTACGTCCTCGGGCTTTGTGAGGCAAAACATTGAATGATTTTGATGATAATAATAATTGTGACAATAGTAATACTTCTTCCTGAGTTTGGACTCCCGTTTAACTTATTGACAGTAGAGCAATGTAATGGAAACAGCCTCAACTCTACCATATCAGCAAAGTTTAATGTACCTTAAATAGATGTCTCCACTGTTGAAAGGCCCATCTAATGGATTGAACTGTAATTATTTTTATCGGGATTGTTTTTGTGTTGATTAACCAATTAGATTAATGCCTAATGATGTAATGTTCTGCAGTCAGAAGTTTAATTATGTCAGTTTCTAGAACAGTCAGCTAGCCCCTATATATAGCTGTGACGTTTAACCTTAAATTGTCAGTCTTCGTAGGGACTTTGAGAGTGCTACGCCGTTTCAGGAGGTCTCCCTCTGGAGGCCAGTTGATGAGATTTGGGGGTATCTTCGGCGTAGAGATAGCGTCCTAAGGTAAAGCAGAACCATCATCAAACTATATGAACTTCATCTACGTGTGACAAAGTTAAGATTTCAGAGTTCCTCTCTGACGTAACGGTTAGGTCGATCTGCGTTCACTCGAATTTTAATGTACGGTTTTATTCTTTTCTTAGGACTTAAAATGTAGGTTTTATAGGCAGTCCATGGACTTAGTATAAAACCCAACATGAGGATTTTGGTGAAATTTAAGGACGCACGAGTGTGTACCCTCCTCTCCCTTATTCACTTTCTTTTCTGGTTACTATGTTTTCAAATTGTGAATTATTATACCCTGTTTTCAGATCTGAACTTTTTCTTTCTGAGTCAACAAGTAGCATGGTTTATACTCTGAATCATCGGGCCTTACGCCCTATTTGGTTTTATCATAAGTCTTGTACTGGCAGTGCTTGAGTGGGTTCAGCCTCCATTCCATTTTCCTTCTCGGCCTTTCCATTTACCTTTGTTTTCCATTTCTTGACCATGTAGTGTGAGCGTCGGTCTGCAGAATTGTTTTAAAGAAAGAGTAGTGCAATGTGTAGGCTTAGGACAAGTGGATGGGACTAATGGCGAGGTCCGCTGTCCACAAAACAAGGCGCTGGCTTAAATGAGGCTTATTTAACACGTGTGTTCCGTAAAATAAAATAAGTTCTGTGGGAAAACATCCATATAGGGAGATGTCCGTTGAATAAAGGCACCCATGAGGGCAGGTTGAACTGAATTCCTAGAAAATTGTACCTGCAAGTGAGTCTATTTTCGAAATGTTCAGTGGATTGTTTAGGAAAAATTCTCTGGAAGTGTTAACTAATCATTCATATGGAAGAAACCAGTCTCACGATCTCTTTAGTTAATACTGGAGAATTGAACATTTGAATGTATGCACAGCAGGCAGAGTATGATGGAGATCTATATGAAGGGAGAAACGGGTGACTATAAACTGAATATTTCTTAAAGTATCCAGTCCAACATCTTAGTCCTTAGGATATTCGCCAGGGGGAATACAAAGTAAGGATTTACTATTAATTCTAAGTTTAAGTAAAAGTACATAATACCTAGTATTTAATTCAAAGTATGGAAGTTACTTAATTTGATCTGAATAACCTTTTGCTAATACTTGTGAGCAAGTGCTAGAAGAAATCAGAATTTACTCGGTGCTGATACGCTACATCCACGGTGCCACTTGTAAATCCAGTAAAGTTATGCAACACTTCCGGCACGGCGGAAATCTCAACACAGAGAGAGCATAAATAAGCGACGAAAGAAATTAATATTCGAAAGCTGCGTAACACGGTAATTTGGTAGACAGTGGTCAAAGTTGTAAACAAAGATGAATCACGAGTGAGCAGCCTGCTGCTCCTGGCACTTCTGTCAGACTCCAACATGAGACGGTACTGAACAAGAGGACTAGCGGAAACATATTACTGTTCTCGAGGTTTCAGAATGTCTTCAGAAAGTGAATTATCTGAAAATGAGAGCGCTGTGAAAAATTATAATCATCTGCAATTTCTGTCTATGTTGAGGGAGTTTCCAGTCTTTTGATGACTCAGATTTCTAAAAGTTATACATGAAATGGATGAAACGTTTGCTCAAATTGTCGAGAAATATCAATGTACATTTGCAAGGAAATTATCACAAAGTAATTGGAAAGAAACTACATAATATTAAGACTGTAGTGAAAAGGAAGTCAAATAAAGCCACAAGAAGCAGAAAAGTTAAGATCAAGGAATGGGAGACAGCTCAAGAAATTATTATCCACAGATCCTCATTCCATCTGAAATAAAATTCCAGGTAAGACTTATTTCTTTTGAACACCTTTATAAAAATTTAATTCACACAGTCGGAATAGTAAATTGACTATTTATGTTGACAGTAATCTATTATCGTGTCAATTAATATTACCGTATACAACAAAAGAATTAATTGTTTACACATTTCGTTATTTTCAGGAGCTTGTACAGGTGACACATGATCTTTATCCATTAGTAGTGTTTCATCATTAGTACCTTCAGAATCTAACAGTCTAGGACGCCCCCTCCAAATAAGTTAAGACAAGTACCATTGACTGAAACAAAAGCGACCAAGCTACTCGGTAACAGCGGGCTACAGAGACTGGTTTTGTTGGAACAACTAAAATTAACAAGACATCAGATACAAAGGGAAGAAATAAGTAATGTTTTGCTTAATAGCACCGTACAGACTAAAAAAGGAAACGTGTTTATTTTTGAATGACGTTAGCCTATAGTGACAGTTAATGCAGAAAAATTAATTTAGGGTCTTACGGAAAATGTACAATAATAAATGATATCGAGTAAGTGCTTTAATTGAAGATTTAAGTAAGAACTGACAGTGATTAGGTGTCAGTGTCGAAGTATGATTTGATTTAAATTTATTAAACATCAGCACTTATGAGAGTATCAATTCAATTTCTCATGTTGAAAATAACTTCCTTGATTTCTTCTCGTCTTCTTTGGCCCATATCCCTCAGGGTACATCTTCGAGATCTTCCAGATGAACCTAATCTTCTTCCATTTCATCATCATCCATGGACTCTAATGAATCGTGTATGTACTTTTTTTTTTTGCTAGGGGCTTTACGTCGCACCGACACAGATAGGTCTTATGGCGACGATGGGATAGGAAAGGCCTAGGAGTTGGAAGGAAGCGGCCGTGGCCTTAATTAAGGTACAGCCCCAGCATTTGCCTGGTGTGAAAATGGGAAACCACGGAAAACCATTTTCAGGGTTGCCGATAGTGGGATTCGAACCTACTATCTCCCGGATGCAAGCTCACAGCCGCGCGCCTCTACGCGCACGGCCAACTCGCCCGGTCGTGTATGTACTTGTCCACATTAAGAAGTACAGCGCAGCTAATGATTGCAGCATATACTTCCTATAGTTTCGCTCTCGCCACGTAGTGAATGATAGAAAATCTCTTTTTAAATGTCCATTGCACCTCTACCTGATCATACGCTCTTTTCGGAAGAGCGTATTATTTGCAATTTGTTGAGGAGTTGTACGATGTATAGTGTTATCAGCCAGGGATTTGTGCCATATACACCATCACCAAGTAATAGCGAATCAGTGTGCTGATTGTTCATTAAGTTATTTCAAAAGTACGCTTCAATTTCCTGTTATCATGAACAGATCCCAGCAACTGTGCATTTATACTACTGAATTTCTCTTTTGAATTACTTGCAGCTTGTACATTTATTTTAATGTTCCCTTTCCGGTTTTGCACATTCATCTCCATGATGAGAAGGTTTTGTAAAGGGGACATACGAACAATCAACACCTCCTGTAGCACACGGGAAACAAAACCGTTCTGTCCACTCTTATAATTTATATATGTCAAGTCCAGTGCCGGTTGGAAATGTAACCCACATATGAGGTGCCTAATATCAAACATGGACATGCGCCACCTATATCAAAATTGAGTTAAGGATTGATCCTTATAGCATTTTTAATGCTCTTTCTGAATTAGTGGTCCTTTCATAAGCGAATATTTGTACCTAATTTTTAACATAGAAATATGCAGTTTCTTTCATAATCGGACACCTCCAGGCGTAGTTTGTATCAAAAACGGACATGAACGTTTCAACCAATCACATTGCTACAAGTGACATCAAACTGTCATGGCGACCAGAGAACTTTTATCGACATCTTAAAGAAAAATGAGGAGGAATATTTTTAATGTCCTATGATTGCCAAAAGGACCTCGTTTTGCCAAAATTAAGTGATCAGTCGGCTTATTATTCCAGACAACTCTACTGTTACAATCTGTCTGTTGTAATAGGCACATCTCAAAGCAAACCGCGCCCTGATAATGTGTCTGTTTATACGTGGCTGGAGAATGAGGGAAAGAAATCATCAAACGAAATAGCATCAGCGATTGTCAATGAGGTACGATCTGATGATTTGCAAGGCTTCACTTCAGTCAAGTTGATTGCTGATGGCTGCGCCGGACAAAATAAAAACAGTAATATATTGGCGATGTGTGCAAAGTGGCTTACAACGTATGCACCATCCTCTGTTGACATGTTGACAAATTAAAACTGGTATTTCCAGTTACTGGACACTATATTTGCCTCCAGATAGGTTTTTTGGACTCATTGAGAAAGACCTTAATAAGATGACGACCATAGTAAGTCCTGATGAATATCTTGAGGTGTTCAAAATGTACGGCACAGTGAAAGTGATTGGACACACCTTGGAACCACTGAATTGGAAAGAACAAGCACAGATTTATCTGAAATCTGCTAGTCAACTTCATTTCAAGATTTCACAGTGTAAGAGAATTACACTCAGGAGCACGAAAAGAGGCAATGTTGTAGTTAAAGGTGAGGTAGGCTATTATTTGGAAACAGGTATTGAGCGTAAGATCACGAAAGCATGACAGGTAAGTCTAATGTTAATGAATCCTTTACTTCTGATATTGGCATGAATGTAAACCCACAGAAACTTAAAGATGTTGACATATTACTAGGAAAGCACTTTGGAAAAGATAGGAAATTAATGCCTCTCTTAAATGGTATATCTAAGTCATCAATAAGAACATTTGTAGTGAAAATGAACAAGCCGTTAGTGATTATTTATGGATGTGATTGTTTTGAAGACCCTTGTGATGAACCAAGAGTTATTTTCCCACAAAAACAGTGAAGCAAGAACTGAAATGAATGTTAAAAACGTCAACAAAGTATAAGAATAGCCTTATTTCTTTCATATTTTAATTATATTTCTTTTAAAATGGAAGTTTACTTCCGTGTCATCCTGCAACTTTTTTCCAAATATTGGGATAGTTCGTTTCAAAAGTGGACAATTACATGGATGTTTGTAACAAAAATGGACAAAAGCCAATCTCGGTTAAAAAAATGGACATCGTCATATTTGAACGTGTTTTACATTGACTTAGACTGAAATTCCTAAGTGTCGACCATGATTTTCTTGTTCATAGGGCTGGAAATATGACACAAAAAATTTTCACACATATAACGGGGGTTTAACATAGAGAAACGAAAATGTGGCTGTACTGAAAAATTAACAAAATGGCTTTTGTCCATGTTTGATACTAGGTACCTCATATGTCTCTTATCTACTGTACATTTTTTCCAAAACATGCCTTGCAGCCTTGGAGACAGTTGTTTGATGAAATTCGAATCATACGGCACGAGCGCCGAGTCATAAGTCATGGCAACTATTTTCTTTCTCGCGAACAGGGCAACACGGAAAATATAAGATATGCATTTGGAAATATAGGGAATCTACTTATGCATAGTGCCTGAAGATGAATTCTGACTTCAGGAGATTCTCGTAGGAAAGTGACAGAACACAGGCCATTGGTAAACATTGTTTTATTATAGTACAGACAGCAAATACACAAGACTACGTACAAAGGACGGGTCTCCACTGTTTACAGATCTTCAAAATAATCACCCAAGCTTTCCACCGCGCGTTGCCAGCGGTGAGGCGGGCTCTGAATACCATTCGCTACATGTGTATCGCTAACGTGTGACACTTCTCTCCGAAATGCTGTTACGATGTCCTCTTTGTTAGCAAACCGTTTTCCACGTAATGGCTTCCAGACTTTGGGGATTGGATCATAGTCACATGGGCTCAGATCAGGCAAATAAGGGGGGTGCTGAAGATCCTCCCAACCTCACCGTCCCACCGTTGTAGGTGACGCTGAATGATGCTGTTGTGTGAGCTGTCGGCACTTTTCTATAGGGCATGGCATGCACACTTAATGCTTCCCGCAGCTCTGCATGGCATTGGCGAGCATTTCTGCCGCGGAGAACTGCTATTTTAATATAAGACCGTTGCTCCTGCTTGTTGACTTCCATTTTGTGACGCTCTCACTCTCACAGTGAATTTGGGGACATGCATAGACCCACACTGTTGTTTACATACACCATCTAGTGGCATCATACGCAAGTACATACCGTACGTTTCAAAATGCATATCGTAGTTTTTCTGTGTTGTCTCCAGTTCGCGAGAAAAAACTAGTTGCCATGACTTATGACTCGACTTACGTATTTCCAACACCAAATCTACGATCACTTATATAACGTAGGAAAAGTGTAGTACTCTTTTTTGCTGGGCATTTAACCTTTCCCTATACTGTTTTGGAGCTCTTATATGCACGAATACAGCTATATTGTTTGAGATATTACAGAAAACTGACATTTTAAGTATGTCGAAGACCATACTTGATAGAATAAAGCATATACTTAATAGTTATGCACGTTCTGACCTTTATTCACACAATTGTAAGTAAGTGCTGAAGTATCGACCATTTACCAGATGTAATGGCATTTACCATTAAGCATAAGGTTTGATTCATTTTGTATTCAACAAAATCTGAAGCATTGGCTAGGAACGTGCTAGTAAAAGAATTTGCTTCGTTTTTCAGTTGGCCCATTAAAGTAGTATAGTCTCATATTGTCCTACATATTACGTTATACTAAATGCTACGGTGCTGTAATTAGACAACGTAGCAACATTTAGAGCGTGGAAAATATTCTGACGTATTTCGTACCACTAGGAAATTGAATCCTCCAAAAGAATAATTTTAAAGCTAAACCAACAACTCCCTACACCATAAATGAAGATGAGTGAAGAAGAATAATATATTTGTACCAATAAAGGTTTATTTATATTTTTCCTATCGAAAGATAGTTGATAATAATGGGAGTGGTGATTGTCATTTCAAGAGGCGAAAATATAGGATTAAAAGAAGTTCAAGGTACATATCCGTAAAAATTCTTCTTTTATGTACCTTTTTCACGTAGTGACAGCTATCATCTTGACGGACCCTAACCTCACTTTTAAGTACAACAGAGCATCGCTAACCTCACTGCTGTCATCTTAACAGCACTAAACCTCATTGCTTCCACCTTGTGCACGTAGTTGCGCGGAATTTAAAATTCATGCGCATTTTTGACACCTGTCAAAATAACAGCTGCCATCTTTAACCACGTGGACGTGTGATTTTAAACAACAGAACATCTCTAACCTCACTGCTGCCACCTTGACGGGGTTAAACCTCACTGTTGCCATTTTATGCATGTGGTAGCGGGGTAATTTAAAATCCACGTGCTTTTAAAAAAAATTCGTTTCTATGAAGCTAGTAGGGTCGTAGCCGTAGTTAAGGTACATCCCAGCGTTTGTTTGGAAACCCGAGTGTAGGAGGGTGTACCTTAACAGCTGTAAAGATAGCAGCTTCCTCTTCCTCTTCCTCCTCCTCCTCCTCCTCCTCCTCCTCCGACAGTGCATAGTTCCTTCTCCTCCTCCATATTAGACGCAGTTTTACACATCGATAGGCGGTTGTTTTTGCCGTTGTTTTTATTTGCCGGTTGCAGTGTATATCTACTTGTAAAACAACTATAATTTTTATGTGTGATCTCTTTAGTGTGAGTTTTTCAAGATTTGACAATCTTCAACGATATAAAGCTGTAAAGCATAACTTCGAAATATATGCATGCAAACAATGTACTGCTATATTCAACAGACGTGATAATCTCGCACGACATATAAATTCCAAACACATTTGTTTAAGTAATTTACCAGTAGGACGCATAATTGTTGTTGTTGTTGTTGTTGAGTCATCAGTCCATAGACTGGTTTGATGCAGCTCTCCATGCCACCCTATCCTGTGCGAAACTTTTCATTTCTATGTAACTATTGCATCTTACATCTGCTCTAATCTGTTTGTCATATTCATACCTTGGTCTACCCCTACCGTTCTTGCCACCTACACTTCCTTCAAAAACCAACTGAACAAGTCCTGGGTGTCTTAAGATGTGTCCTATCATTCTATCCCTTCTTCTCGTCAAATGTAGCCAAATCGATCTCCTCTCACCAATTCGATTCAGTATCTCTTCATTCGTGATTCGATCTATCCATCTCACCTTCAGCATTCTTCTGTAACACCACATTTCAAAAGCTTCTATTCTCTTTCTTTCTGAGCTAGTTATCGTCCATGTTTCACTTCCATACAATGCCACGCTCCACACAAAAGTCTTCAAAAACATCTTTCTAATTCCGATATCAATGTTTGAAGTGAGCAAATTTCTTTTCTTAAGAAAGCTCTTCCTTGCTTGTGCTAGTCTGCATTTTATGTCCTCCTTACTTCTGCCATCGTTGGTTATTTTACTACCCAAGTAACAATATTCATCTACTTCCTTTAAGACTTCGTTTCCTAATCTAATATTTCCTACATCACCTACCTTCGTTCGACTGCACTCCATTACTTTTGTTTTGGACTTATTTATTTTCATCTTGTACTCCTTACCTAAGACTTCATCCATACCATTCAGCAACTTCTCGAGATCTTCTGCAGTCTCAGATAAAATAACAATATCCTCGGCAAATCTCAAGGTTTTGATTTCCTCTCCTTGGACTGTGATTCCCTTTCCAAATTTCTCTTTGATTTCCTTTACTGCCTGTTCTATGTAAACACTGAAAAGGAGAGGGGACAAACTGCAGCCTTGCCTCACTCCTTTCTGGATTGCTGCTTCTTTTTCAAAGCCCTCGATTCTTATCACTGCAGACTGATTTTTATACAGGTTGTAGATAATTCTTCGTTCTCGGTATCTGATCCCTATCATCTTCAGAATCATAAATAGCCTGGTCCAATCAACATTATCGAATGCCTTTTCTAGATCTACGAATGCCATGTCTTGTCCTTCTTGATTCGATCCTCTAAGATCAGACGTAAAGTCAGGATTGCTTCACGTGTTCCTACATTTCTTCTGAAGCCAAATTGATCTTCCCCCAACTCAGCTTCAACTTGTTTTTCCATTCTTCTGTAAGTAACATTAACTAAATGTCGAAAGCGCGATATAAAGAAGCGTAATCGAAACGATATAACATCGTCTCAGCTTACTACAATCTCTCTAACTAACCTCACACCACCAGATAAAGAGGAGATGTATAAGGAAGAAAAAGAAGAACACAACTTTTCTTTTCCATCAGAACTTTTTCCTTCTACATTATTTTCTAAGCCAACAACATGTTCTGTACCTGTGCAAACATCTCAAGAAGAGAAGCAAGGTGCAGCAGTAGAATAAAAAAGAAGATTTAACGGCTTCTTTTCAATCAAACCTTGTTAAATTTTTATCTGCTGATAACATTGCAGAAGCACATACCGCATCAAAACAAGTTCTTCCGTTTTCTGCACATCAACTGTCTACACGTATTAGCAATACTCTCTTACCCTATGCAGATGTAAGATACTGTAAAGACGTTAACTTACTCGTTGATCAATTACAACTCCTAAGAGCTTATCAAGATGCTGGATACACATTGTATGTACGAGAGATTCAAGAAATAGAAGACGAATTACTTCGTAGGCGTATTATTGTGTAAAGACGCACATAAGTTACAACAATAATGTTATTGTGATATAGTATGTAGAAATAGGATAAAAACCAGTAAATAAAAATTCTTCTCGTTGCATTTCCTTTACACCTATCGTAAAGGCTTGAGATTACTAGAGAGTAATCTTGTTAACTCACATAACTAAACAAGCATAACTATGTTGACGTCATCGCTGCGGAGGAGGAATTGTGCTGTTCTCTACCATGTTACGCTGTCGGATACAGAACTGTAGGAGGATGAGGGCATTGAGCTGACATCTATACCTGTAAAAGGACAAGGAAGATGAGGAGAAGGGATTGTGCTGTCCTCCGTATCGTCACGCTGTTAGATACAGAAATTTCAACGACACAGTTCCTGCCCGACATCATTTTGGAGAGAGGATTAAGCAAGCGGACCTTCTCGACATGATCCCTTCCCGACACTATTTTTTTAAACGTAACAGCTGTTAAGATAACAGCTTCTCCTCCTCCGACTGGATATAGCCGTGTTCCTTCTCCTCCGCCTCAAAGGTCAGCTAGGTTCCTCCTCCTCTTCCTCTTCAGAGTTACTGAGGTTAGCTCAATTCCTCCTCCTACGGAATAGTCCTTTATCATCAACATTGGTGTGTGCTTCGACATCGTACGCTAAGAAGCAGAAAGAAGAAAATGTCTACAAGGTTACAGACAATCGTCTTAATAACAAACAAAACTGTCAATGTGCATGCTGTACGTATGCTAATACGCAACATCTTATTTATCTCTCACAAGTAAGTAAAGCTATTACTGTAAGATGTGCTATAAACACGGAACCTTATCTCAGAGCCGAAACATCTGATTCAATGTTTACCACCAGGATTTTTATCTACGTACGCTGCTCCTTTCGTAAATAATTTTCGGGACATACTTCCTCTCTACAGTAAGATGTCAATCGATGTAGCTCTATGTAATGCCTGTCAACGTCATTACAAGCAACGAGGCAAAAATGGTGATGATGATGACGATGATGATGATTGGAATGGACCAAATCCGAGGATTGAACACTGTACACAGTGTAGGGATGAACTTTTTCCATCAAGATAATTCACGAAAGGAGCAAACCACATGAATAACAACAAGATAAGAACTGCATTATCTTCTTTCTTAAGCATAACATACAGAGTATAATATTTTTCATAAACACTAAGTGTTTTGTTTAATTTGAATTTTGCAGGAGGCATTACAATTTCAGAACCATGCTACCTTTTCGCAGAAAGCTGTTAAAGAGCATAGCAACCTTGCTGGCAGCAAAACCAGGACTGTTGTAGTAGACTGTTTTCATTTTGTAAATCATTATACAATGAATATTTCATTGAATTCAAAATGTTGTACTTATTGCATATGTTTATCTGATAATTTGTTCGACTACTAGGGGCTTAAATGTATCCAATGTATTTCTTATAGCACTAGGCGTTCTGTTTAATTTCACTTTCAGCATGAGCTAGGCCTACATGCTTATAACCCATGCCAACAGATTCAAATAGTATGTTTCGGAACCGAAATTTCAAGTTACATATTTATCCGATAATTTGTTCGACTGCTAGGGGCTTAAATGTAACCAATGTATATCTCATGGCACTAGGCATTCTGTTTACATTTCACTTTCCGCATGAGCTATATGCTTATAACCTATGCCAAAAGATTCAAATAGTATATTTCCGAGCCGAAATTTTAAGTTACATGTTTATCGGATAATTTGTTCGACTGTTAGGGGCTTAAATGTAACCAATGTATTTCTTATGGCATTTACGGCACTAGGAGTTCTGATAAGAGCCCATGTATAGACGCCATCTTGCGCAATAGCCCATAGACATCATCTTTCTCCACAAGAGCCCACGTATAGCAGCCATCTTGGGCAATCGCCCATAGCCGGGATCTTTCTCCATAAAAGACCTTGTATGGCTGCCATCTTGTGCAATCGCCCATAGCAGTTAACTTTCTCCATAAAAGCCCGTGTATAGCCGCCATCCTGTGCAATTGCCCATGGCCGTGATCTTTCTCCATAAGAGCCTGTGTAAAGCCGCCATCTTGTGCAGTAGGCCCCTCAGCTAGCTTTTTCCGTAAGAGCTTGTGTATAGCCACCATCTTCCCCAAGCGCCCTTAAACCGTCTATATATAGCCATCATCCTGCGCAAGCGTCCCTAAGCCGTCTCATAAGAGCAGCCAGCATCTTGCGCAAGCACCCCTAGGCTGTCTCATAAGAGCAGCAGCCATCTTCTGCAAGCGCCCCTAGGCCGTCTCATAACAGCCTATGTATAGCCGCCATCTTGAGCAAGCGCCCTTAGGCCGTCTTTGTATAGCCGCCATCATGCTCAAGCGGCCCTTAAGCCTTCTCATAAGAGCAGCCGTTATCTTGCTCAAGCACACCTAAGACGTCTCATAAGAGCCATGTATAGCCGCCAACTTGCGCAAGCGCCCCTAAGCCGACTCATTAGTAGATGTGTATAGCCGTCATCTTGTGCAATTGGCGTCGGGAAGGGCATCTTGCCGTAAAACTACTGATATGTGTAGCTAGACTCCTCCATGTGTGCTTATATATGTCAAACCCCATTGCACCGGGCGAGTTGGCCGTGCGCGTTGAGGCGCGCGGCTGTGAGCTTGCATCCGGGAGATAGTAGGTTCGAATCCCACTATCGGCAGCCCTGAAGATGGTTTTCCGTGGTTTCCCATTTTCACACCAGGCAAATGCTGGGGCTGTACCTTAATTAAGGCCACGGCCGCTTCCTTCCAATCCTAGGCCTTTCCTATCCCATCGTCGCCATAAGACCTATCTGTGTCGGAGCGACGTAAAGCCCCTAGCAAAAAAAAAAGAAAAAACCCCATTGCCCTACTACTTAAAACAACATCGGGATAATCATCATTGTCCTGCTACTCAAAATAGCGTCGGGAAGGGCATCTCGCCGTACCACTACGTCTTGTAAGGTTAAGCCCCTCCATAATAATGACTGTCCACGTCGAGAAGGGCATCTAGCCGTAAAACTAAGGTTAGTCCCCTCTATGAGGTTAGGCTTGCTCTCATAGGCGTCTGGAAGGGCAGCTAGCCGTGAAAGTGTAGTTAGACCCCTCAAGATAGCGACTGTAATGTTAAGCTCGCTCTCTTATGCAAAATGCGCAAATCGACACTGATCATCTACTATACTAGGGGTCAATGACCTTACATTTTAAAGTGCATTGCTCCTCTACTGGTGGGGCCAAAATGTAGTACGTTCCTGACTCGCTGACTAACTTTTAATACATATAAATCTGCATTAAAATGACAAATATAAAAATTAATTTTCATTAAATAAAATACTCAATCGTTGGACCTTGTACTCACACTTGGTTCTTACCTGAATAATTACACATACGTTATTTGAAGGGCGCCAGCTACAACTCAGTGCAGCAATAAGAGAATGAGATTCTTGAATATCCCTAGGGTGTGGGGTAATAAGCTTACTTTTGACAACATACCATGTAAGTTCTGGGAAAAGGAGATTGGCGTTCGGTTTCCCCATTCAATTTGAGATTAAGTAATTCTACTCTAGAAATAAAACGATGAATTAATTTGATAGAACAAAATATATTTTTTAAATTGTATAGAAAAATTAGTAAGTCTTGCTGTGATAAAACAGATGAGAATATGAAATTATGACAGTGTAACTGAAAGAAACTAGGCTTTAATTTGAATTCTTCTTGACCGGACATTTAACAATTATACACGAAATTTATCCCTCACTGGTTCACTTGACTGTACCTTCAAAAATTTGAGTGTAATTATGACGTATTCCTTTGAATTGGTATTTGCTGTAGATGTATCAAACCTAATTTGGTGATGTATCCTATTTGTTTCACTGACGACTAAGTATCCATGTGACTGCTTCTTCTCCATCCAGATGACTTTTTGGTAAGTCTACCTTCTATGACTTCGTGGGAAGCCTATCATTCCAACTGCACAGACCGACCAAGTGTGGTCTCTCCTCCCAAGTGACTCCCTCACTGTTCACTTATCCAGTTGACTTCTTTACTGTTCACCTTCCGTTTGACTAATGACTAATGACCGACTGAGGCCTCTCCATCCCGTTGACTGAAGCTATAAGACGCTGGTCCTAGTATTTATAACCATTGGTTGACACACCTACGCAATCTCCAGAAATAACTATGATCTACTCCCACCCTGCTCAAACTGTTTCACACTATGGTGAAAGCGCCTGCTGCACCCTGGGTTTCTCAAACAAAGTGAGCTCACCGCTAAATACGCACGATGACAGTTACTCGGCAGTTAGTCCATCAGTATTTCGCAATGTTACACTGTCACAAGTTATTGTACATACTACATCCACATCTGATATACAGCAACTCTTACTGTATATGTTTTTAGTGTTAATCCACACACACATACGTACGTAACAATTGGACTACACTCACGCAAGCGACATGCATTGCAGAATTGAACTGAACAATGATAATAATTACAATAATAGTAATACGGACATAATAATAATAATAATAATAATAATAATAATAATAATAATAATAATAATAATAATGCAGATATCACCTTGTAACGGGATTTGAACCGTTACAATTCGCCTCCCTCATAAATAAATCGAAGAACAATAAATCGATTGATTTATGAACAACATAATATATATAACACTAACCTTGACCCTTGACACATATAAACACTTTAAATGAGTATACAACAATAATTCCTTTTTTATACAACACATCAGTACATTTCATAAAATATCACACATATGAGAATTTTTCATGCATATTGTCATCATAGATAACAGCCCAGTGTCCCATTCTCTCTTTCCCATACAATTCACAAGAGTATGACACTTAATATAACACATACAAATAATCTTAAATGATTATACAACATTCCTTTTTTAACATATCAAAACATTTTATGAAAATTCACTTATATATGAGAACTTTTCTTGCATATTGTCATCACAGATAACTGTCCAATGTATCGTTCTCTCTTTGTTATACAATACATGACAATGTAGCAATTATTCTTCCATGCACCAATACGACACTTGGTTCACACGCAAATTCACAGATGTTAGTTTTATTTTGCCAGTTTCTTACAAAAATTAATCATCTTAACTCAACAAATCTCACGTGAAGTACTTCTTCACATTTTTTATGTTATAAGTGGCGACGATCTTCCCTTCCTGATCTTTTAAGGAATATGCACACTTCCCGATACGGTTCACAATAGTGAAGTACCCCTGATACAAAAGAAAGAATTTAGACATATATCCCGCCTCTACCGATGATGGGAATATAACTCTGAGTAGCACCTTGTCACCCAAACTGAATTCGTCCAATTTTGCTGACTCAGCAGTGACGTCACAGATTGTTAACCTGCTGACGCAGCGGAAAAAATGCTGACGCTTGGGAGTTAAATCCCCACTGCTCCTCTACTTTTGTACATACCCCGTTGTCTTATCAGCTAATTCCTTTCTGTAATTTCTTTAGTTATTAAGAAAAGTACTTAGAGAAAATGTTGTTCGTCGCGACTAACCGATTCGTACAGCGCTACAGCAAGTAGTGGGGACTCGCGCAGCAATGTGTAGCGTGTGTTGTGAGGAAAGTGAGCAGGGATATATTTTTGGCAATGTCATGGACACTGAGATATGATTCACCCACTTGCCGCGCGCATTCGTCAATCTGGCAGTTTCACTCACAATGCCAGTCAATGTATCTGTGTAGTTCTGTCTACTGTCTGTTACTTCGTTAATATATAAACGACTTTCATTGTATAATCACGACGCACTTCTATTTAATTGTGTTAAATATGTAATTATTGTTACTTAAGTGAAAGTGTCATTGTATAGTGTTAAATCAATATATATTATTACCGCACATAAGTTGGTAGACGGTCAACCCTTTCCTCTCTGTTGAAATTTGTTCATAGATCATCAGAATCTTACCAATTTGTGCCATATTTTCAGTTTTGAGCTAGGCCCTCCCACAGACCACTATTTCCCTCATATTCGGTCGTACCCCACCCCCCACACATTTCTAATTTTAAATCGCTGCTACTGTTATCAGACACCGAAACTACGATGGTAGACAGTTGATGACGACAGTTGGCTAAACTTTGCAGAAATGCAGCCAGTGTGGCAACCCATATCATCAAAATTTTTGTCTATTTGTTCGGGGCGTCGACCTATAGAGATCTTTTGCCCCTACTTGCACCATGTGATATGAACCTGCGTGTAATTGGAACGGAGGAACTGTAGAGTGTTGAATGTGAGGAAAGGAACTTTAAGGACGACACAAATACCCAGTCCCCAGGCCAGAGATATTAATCATTTACAAATAAAAACCCCTGACCCAGCCGGGAATCGAACCCGGAGCCGCCAGTTGACAGGCGGACGCGTTGCCCCCTACACCGCGGGGCCGGACTATACAATCAAGTTACTTGGCGTATCAATAAATAAAACGGTATGTAGTGGAGAGATAGTATTTTAGTTCCACTACTGCTGCGTACCTTCGGTTGCGTTTAAGCATACTCAGCGCAACAATCAATCAATCAATCAATCAATCAATCAATCAATCAATCAATCAATCAATCAATCAATCAATCAATCAATCAATCAATCAATCAATCAATCAATCAATCAATCAATCAATCAATCAATCAATCAATCAATCAATCAATCAATCAATCAATCAATCAATCAATCAATCAATCAATCAATCAATCAATCAATCAATCAATCAATCAATCAATCAATCGATGATATGCATTTAGGGCTGTCGCCCAGGTGGCAGGTTTCCTATCAAATGATTACATAGTGTTTCCTTGAACGTTTTTAAAGAAATTGGAATTTTATGAAATATTTTCCTTGATAAATTTTTCCAATCCCCTACTCCTTATATCATAAATGATTACTTGCCCACTTTGTACTGCACTCATATCCCGAATTAGTGTAAAAATACAGAATCATTTTATCCAGCATTTGGTAGATAAGACAGCTAGCACTGCGTAGGTTTCAATCAGGCGGCATGAGGGGACCAATATACTGTAATTGTGGAGACCGAAAATTGATATCCAATGCGATTCTTAAGGCACGTTCTGGGACACGGCAAAGTAACTGCACTTGCTAACAGCCCTCTAATAAAATGAGGACACCGACGACTGCATACTTCTGTTGTCACTTTCTCACGGGAACCAGGATGGCCTTCGTCATAAAACCGCACCCTCGCACTAACAAAGAGTCAGGGATAGAGAGAGACAAAGCAGAGTGGGGAACAAGGATAAAATGTTACCAAACACCCCTTGACAACTAGTAGTTGAGTCCATCCAGAAGTACGTCACATACCCTCAAAGACAAATTCAGCCAATGGGAACGCTCAAAAATACACATTTAAAACCAACACCTCAAATAACATAGTCAATCTTGGATATCTGGACAATGTGAAAACAGAAGCAGGGTGATCCCGACAGCAGGAGGAAATAGCGGATTTTCCATGAAATTTTTGTAATTAATTACTTGCATAATAAGTTTAATTGAGAAAGTGCGTCGGTGAAAAGCAGATCCCGCGCTCTGAATCACGTGTTATCAGTTTACGCCCAACTACAGTGCATCGTCAAGCGAAAATAGTGCCACGGACGCTTACAAGTCAATTAATAACTCTAGGATCGTTGGTTAATGTAACGTCCGCCAAAGTGTTTGCAGTAATATTGTGTCTTCAGAAATACCTTTAAAAATAGGTGTACAGAATGTGACTTCTGCTGAAGAAAGCCACGCGCTAATGCAGGCGGATACTAGTACGCAAAAGCCCTGAGGGCAGGATGCGGAGCCCCGTGGTGGCCGAGAACATTTACAATAGAACCGCCTACCGCATTCTCTCTCAGAACCTCAGTGTTGTTCAAGAGTCTGAGTGTTGCTTTAGTGCGCAGAGTGTGTTGTATCAATTGTAACGGTTCAAATCCCGTTACAAGATGATATCTGTATTTTTACTATTGTATGATTTTATCTATATTTTATTATTATTATTATTATTATTATTATTATTATTATTATTATTATTATGTTATCTGTGATATTGTTACTATTATTGTAATTATCAGTCTTATTTAATTCGATTTTGCAATTGCCTGTTCCTTGCAAGATTGTACTTAGATGTATGCATATATGCGTATGGGTAGAATAACACTCAATACCTGTACAGTGAGAATTGTTGTATATATCAGAGATTGGGTGTGACGTTGGGACATTGTGCAAGATTAGTGGCGATTCTGCCAAGTCATCGCCGCGCCATGGCTATGTCATCGTATTTATTTAGAATATGCGCTCAGAGAGTCAGCCGCCTCCGGGCTATTTCACCACTGTATGTAATATTTGCCGCGTTGTGGGAGTATGTCATTGTTATTTCTGGAGATTACGTAGCGGTGTCAACCAACGTCTATATAAGGTGGGTGCATATTGTAGCGTCAGTCATTACTTAAACGGAAGCAGTACAGTGAAGAAGTCTACTAGATCAAGAGGCCTTAGTTGGTCAGCCCACGAGTGTGAACGAGAGATGGTGAAGACTCAGTGAGCCATTAATTATTGGTCATTGAGAGAGTGAGACCAAATGGTTGGTCCGTCACTTAGTGGAAGACACGGACGCAACGGCTTACCATGAAGTCAGAGAGGGCAACCCTGGACCTACCAAGAGGTAATACCATATTGACTTACAAAGAAGTCAGATGATATGGAGAAGAAGCAGTCACAAGGATGTATCACCAAGTTAGGCTTGACACATCTACAGTAAACACCAGAGCAAAGGAATACGTCGTAATTACACTAAAAGTGTTGAAGGTACAGTCAAGTGAATCAGTGAGGGAAATATTTCGTATAAATTGTTAAATGTCCGGTCAAGAAGAATTCAAATTCATGCCTAGTTTCTTTCAGTTGCAATGTCATAATTTCATATTCTCATCTGTTTTATCGCAACAAGACTCACTATTTTTTGATATATTATTTAAAGAATATATATTGTTCTATCAAACGAATTCAGAGTTTTATTTCAATGACAGTAAAATACCTTAACCTCAAAATTAATGGGGAAACCGAACGCCAATCTCCTTTTCCCAGAACTTATATGGTATGTTGTCAAAAGTAAGCTTATTACCCCACACCCTAGAGATAGTCAAGAGTCTCATTCTATTATTGCTGTACTGAGTGACAGCTGGCGCCCTTCAAATAACGTATGTGTAAGTAAGCAGGTAACAAGTAAGTGTGAGTACAAGGTCCGACGAGTGTGTATTTTATTTAATGAATGTTAATTTTCATAATTTCCATTTTAAATGCAGATATTCAAATTTTTCAAGTTAAATGCAATTTTATATGTTTGTAAAGTTAGTCAAACAGTTAGGAAAGTCTCACAATGTATTGTACTTCGCCAACTCAATATCTTTTCAACAGTTGAGTAGTTACTTACAAACTTTAAATTTTGCTGTGCTATAACATACACTGTGATGAGAACATTAATTTCGAATTTGCTGAGGTAACTCCTAGGCAGTGATGGAAACATTAACTTTCAAGCGTTTCAGGCTGACAAGTAACGTAAGATTATTAGGGCACAGTGCTCAAAGGAGCGGAGGTATTTAATCAGAATCGGAATTCTAGTGGGACAATAAACATGGCAAACATAACTGGGACAGGTTATCAATTCCATGCTTTATCGCACAAACATTAACACTCACAAATTCGACAGCATTTCATGTGGCAATGACTTTTATAGAAATATAAGGCAATTTCAACACAAAACCAGCGGCAAGCAGCAAAATACGGAAGGGCAGACTTGGTTACTATTATTGTTTGGTCAAACCTAGGAAGCTGCCAGAAGAGGAATGTGTAATTTACAGACAGTTCATTCAGTCTAGCAGAATTCCCGGAATTGCGAGGTGGCCGACCTCGAAAAACAAACAAGCAGGGACCTCGTGAAGAGGGTAGGTAAAGCCGAGATACCGTTACTTCAGGGGATAGCCCCTGGCCAGGTGTACAGAATGCCTTCATGGTCAGTGTATTAGTGAAATCGTAAGCGAAGCCCAATAACGTCAGTTATAGTGGTAATCTAATATATAAAATTTGTAATTAGTGTATAAGCACCTAGATCCAGTGCCGTGTGTGTGAAATATATGTATACATCTCAACTATGTCTGGATACAGCAAGTTTATAATGGCATCCTACATCTTTACAGCCATGGCTCAAGCTAAAATAGCCACTGGGACGATAGAAGAATCGGCCGGAAAATATACAATCAGTAAGTGAAAATACCAATCTAAGATATTGTTTTATTTTAATCATGTAAATACAATTTGTTTAGGACGCGAGTTGTGTAAGATTTTAGATCTGTAATTTAATAGTCACTTAAGGTTAGTCATGTAGCATTTACGTCGCAGTCGTCACCTTGTAGATAGCGTTGTTTGCCGTTCACGCACAAGTATAATGATGGTTGTATTCCACACCAGCATTTAACTCAGATTTTGTACTGCGAGTAACGTATATTTCATTATGGTGATTTTTCCATTGGATGATACATTCAAATAAGGTACGTTCTAGGAAATTTTATTCCCGTGGTGTAATGAGATTTTTATTCTCGTGGTGTAACGAGGTAAATGATGGTAATGATACAAATTTATATTCGCGCAGGGAGAATTTTTTGATGTTGTGATTTTCTTTTTTTGTGGCATGCAATCCCACTACTTGTGATTGTGATAGTCATGTTAGCATATTTTACACCGTCTCCAATGATCAGGGTAGGCGTGGAAACCAATTGAGATTGTTTATTGTCCTTTTAATAAGAATAAAATTAAAGAAGCTACTGTTGCTACATCCAAATTGATGAATTGGTTGTGGAAGGATGAATGTTAGTTTTGCACGTTATGAGGAAGAATTATGAGCATTCGCTGTGAATTTATCCGGAGAGAAATAAAAGAGATATTTCTAGGTCAGCGGTTTATCTGAGAAGCATGTGATATAAGATGAGAGTAACGAAGGAAATAATTTATACGACAGGGGTTAAGCTGTGAGATAAGTGATAATACGAATAGAGATATAAGAAATGCGCGGAGCTCTGAATATGATGAAATAGCGCAGTTGTTTATGTACTCGAGGCAATGAGTGTAATTTGATGTCTTGGACGATATGATTAAGAAGAATAAGTGGAGAATTAGGAAGTTAAGAAAATGCTCAATGCTACGATGCAAAAGGCCTAAGTTTGATTGATAAGCCAGCACAACTAATCATTGAACAATTAATTACGTGATGGATAAGTAAGGCACACTGACATGTGCAGAATAGATAAGATGATGTTTTATAATAATATAAAATGGTTTCCATTTTTTTTTTGAAATTTTATAAAGATTGGGGTGTGGCCAAGATTCACTATAATTGGGGTTGTATTAACGTCATCCGAGAGATTTCTTTTGAGCCATGTTTGATTTTGAGTATTTCCTTTCATTTTGCCATGAGATGTTATTTGATATTTTTAGAGCAGTTGGCAGCCATGGATAACGTAAATATAGGTCATGGTCACCGCTGATTTCAATGAAAGTATCACTGGACATTGAAATCAACACGCGGTGTAGAATTATGTAAATTACTGTCTAGTTAAATCTTGTCTTGGTTTCGACTATGTGCGTGAATCGGCGTGTATATAAATTAGTGTAGAGTATTTGCATATTCTTGTCCTTTATTTCAGATGTATTTTCTTTATTGGATTTTTATTTAGCATAGGTGGTGACTGACTGTGATTTGAGTTGTAGATAGCTTTTCTCTTATTAAGACGGAATAATTTTCGCTGTGTTTGATTTAAGGTTAGGGTAATGAGAGCTCGCACCCACAAAACTAAACAACATCTCAGAGTCACTTTTCGATTAGATATTAAACGGCAAGCATAATAATTTAGACATCACTGAACAGCGTACTGAACCCTTTGGTCCATATTGAGGGATACCTACCTTTCTTACCCATCAGCAAAGTTCATGAGATCTGTCTCTTGGGTCGTTTCGGGTTCTTCGTCACTTGCTGAGGTAAAGGTAGGGTTCAGTAATTCTAATCTATCTACTGGAATGAAAGGTCTATTTAAAAGATTCCTATTTATTCAGGAAAATTCTGAAGCATCATGGTATGTCAACAGTATCAGAGAAGTCAGTTGTGTCCACTGGACACCACAATCACTTTTACATAAACGTCAGAACACTGGTGTGAGACTTTAACGTAACTGCCTGATGGGCATTCTTACTAGAAACCATTATCTCAATCATTAATCATTTAAGAAAGGAAAGTCTGGAAATCCTTAAATTCGGCTTCCATGTGAGACCACATGTACCATCATAGTGATTCGTTATGGTCCAGCTCTCGTCACACGAACTCTGGACTCTGGTTATAATTAAGGCCGTCCAATCGGTGTGTGCCACACAGTGGTTCTACGGCATGGACCCTTAATTGAATCGATGTGACCTGCGTCTATGTCATGGACCGACATCTAATCTTCCAAGTTACTTTAAAGTCATTGTGGATGATGACCGCAAGGAAAGGATGCTACAATGGCATATGGCCCTAATCTAAGTCACTGAGGTTGATGACCCCCTGACCATCCAAGTTTCTAGGCTGAAGGCTAAACACAATTAAGTTACATCGGTTGATGACCAAAGTTCCACTTTACTATCCCCAGCACATTCACTGCTCAATCAATCAAAGTTCAATAATTACAACAATAGCAATGTTCACAAACTTAGTGGTAGAAAAATCCATTTCCTTCGGATATGTCCCCTTAATCGTTACTTTATTTTTTATATTCCCCAGAAACAAACTAAAATTTCCAGAATGCATCTCCAAGTTATTCGCTTGATTAAAGTTATTTCAAATGCGGTTTCACTGAATTTAATAATTAAATAAATTTAAATGATTTAACGAAATATTAACGAACAACAAATTTTATCTCCGCGGACTCTGGTTTCTTCACAAATTTCTACGCAGCTGTGATGTGAGTTCAATATTGCGATGTTTATCTGGCTGGAAAAGAATTTTACATAATTCATGTCCAGCTATATATATCCTGTCTCGTGATATCATGCTTAAAAATCTAATCTAATCCTAACCGTTATTAACACTTGGATATCCTAATAATCTATGTACAAACCAAACAACTCGCCATATAATTACGATGTCATATCTCGTCATTACCATTATGAATTTTGCACACCCCTCACAGACAAACCGATCATCACGACCATCGCTCTATATTTTGGACAACCCTGAAATTGGGTTACTCTGTTCCTTATACTCAAAGTTCGTGATTTCAAATGTTCATTACGTCCCCAATTACAGTATTTCACAATACTTAGATCATTACCGGCTATGAATTTCAACTAAATCCAGCATTTTAACGTTTCCCCTGGCCGAGAATTACAGTACAATCTCAACTCCACTCTTTTCCCGTTACATCCCCGCTCAGCCGAGGCCTCTCACCCCCAGTTCGCTTGGCAGTTACATGAAACACCTGTTTGTTCCAGTTGACTGGCTTCTCAAAATGCTCACCTTTTAAACTCTGCCGACATAATTAAACAAATACGATATTCTAACCAACAAAATGCACAGATTATGCTTCAAGATGCCCACACTAATTATACGCGTTGCCAATTTATACCGCTATGGATTTCTATGAATTTCTTTCCGTTCTCAACATTATGAAATATTCCTCGGGCTATCATGTCCCGGCTTCAAATGACAGGACTCTAACCTGATTCGCACATCTCATCTCAACTCATATAAAACATTCCTCGGGCTTCCGTGTCCCGGCTTCAATGACAGGTCCAACCTGATTCACAAATCTCATATCAACAAACTAACCTCTGTTTCCCAGCTCCACAATTATCATCGACAAAGAACTGGAATAAAATCCTTACTAGAAATCCCGACGTCTAATATCCCACAGTGCATTAATCATGAATAACTTCGCATAAATGATATCGTATTTAATAACTTGATTTTTACGAGAAATGACTGAAACATTCTACTAGATCTTTTATTTGTCAGTCAGACACAGTTTAAAATGGGCATAAAAAACGTTTCTCTCCGTGACCAAATTCATCACCCTAGGTTCTCACCCGACAGCGCGCTTCCACTCGATTGAAAATGAGTGACCATGGATTATTATTATTAACGTCAAATTGCAGACAGAAAAATTTTACGTCGAATGAACATCTTACTTTGACATCACAAAATACAGGCAGTACACTCACACGGATGACGATCTACATTGGACGTGATATCACTTCGGAACCCTATTCAATAACTTTTACAACATTATACGGCCCTCGCAAGACTTCAAAATTTTATCCAAGTGGAAAATAAAACAAATGACTCTTTTAGTCGTACTCTCACATTTACAAAACTTAGTGGGGGTGACCACTGCGTCGTATATCCCCATTCAAATACAAGAAATCACGAGACAAGATATAAGAGGTAGTAAGATGGAAAGTCACCTACCTCATGTCACGCCAGTATTCGTCATAGGGCTCACCTGTGACCCTGGCATTTTATTTAGCCATTTTTACATTCATGGCTTCACAGTTCATTATTAATTTTCTTCAGGTTTCCTGGAATAAAGCATAAAAAAAGAAAATACCCTTCACTTGTTTGTTGAGTGCACACGATGGACTATAGTTGTTTACGCACACGAATTACTTAATCACATTAGAATTTATTCAGTACTTTGACCGTCCTATCTGGTACAATTATTTCACTCAAGAAAACTATCTCCTCATGGAGTCAAGACTTAGCCGCAATGGCTAAAATCTGCAGTTGAACTCAGTCTACTTTCGTTGGTTGGATTTCGCAGAGCAGCTCAACAATTTTTCGTCCGCTTTGTATCACAAATGCCGGAGAAGGAGACTTCGTCATGGCGTCCCTTCATATTTATAGCAGTTACCCCCTCTCTTCGGATCTCTCCCTTTGCCGCCAAGAAATTTTCTATAAATTTTCTGACTTATCTAAACTGCAATTTCAAGAGTTTTGAAAGTGACTACATGCTTGCTACATTTCTGGCGGTAGTGTTCACGGACATTTAAAAATTTTTACGGGTTCGATTTGTGAGATGATTGACCTCCGTTGACAGGCACTATATTTTTTTGACTTGGCGTGGTCACGCCATGTACACGCGCTTTGAAATAGTTCATAAAAATGACTTGAGATTCTTCCGCCGTCGACACGTGTGGCTGACGTCACGTAGCCCAGAGCGTGGGACCGAAGGTAATCACCCCCTCGTCACGTGTCAAATCCATGCTATCAAGAATCCAACTTTTAATTTAATTGTTACATTATGCATAATGTTCTTAGGGCACAAAGGTCATGGGTTCAGTACCTTATAATAATTTTTATTGATTATGTGTTGAAGTAATAGAGTTCATTCAGAAATAGTGAATATGTGAGTGATGTTTTGCCATGTCTAGATACGCTAAATTTGGGTCCCTGAGAGACCGAATATGATCAACTCTTGTCAGGTAGAAATGTTTTAAATGCAGTAGCGGTTCAGTTGATTAGATACTCAAATTTAACTTGAGGTAATTGACCTCCCGTCTTATGATTTTACACAGTGATGTCAACATTAAATTTGTAAACTTAACGTAGCCATTTATTGACAATTTTTGTTCTGAGTAACTTTTAAATGTCAGATAGGGACATTCAGCCACCAGAGATCAGTAAATAAATGTAAATATTGATCTAATTTTATTTTAGATGAGGTTGGTAAAGCGGATTATTTAATCCCAGGAATTATTGCAAGTTCTGAGTTATAGAATGTGTGTAACTCTATTAATTAGTAAATGGTAAAGAATAATGCTGTTTTTAAGTGATCATTGTCATTAAGTGTTTTAATGCAAGAATCAGATGAACGAGTACCATTGAGTTAAAGTTACGGGGACGATTGGTGTGCGTCATTCATTTGTAAATGATGTGATTACATTGAGGATATTTGCATCTGATTAATTACTTTTGAGTGTATTTAATTAGTCATTTCAGCCATCGTTATCCTACTTTGAATTCATTTGGTACGGAATCACTCGCCTTTGTTTATGTTTGTGGTTGGTTTCTCTGTCACGTACACTGGTCACATAACACACACACTTGACTTAATTAATATTTTTATTCATGTCATAAAAATGTTAATCACCATTTTTTTCTCTTTTACAACAAATTATATATATTTTTAACCTCGGTCTGAGCCAATCGTTTATTTATTTCAATAGTATAGCTAAGCCTAGTAACCTTACATCCCTATCGCGAGAGCACCCCGACAGTCCAGTGAACTGACGTAGATGAGATTGGTAAAGCGGATTGTTTAATTCCAGGAATTATTGAATGTTCTGAGTTATAGAATATGTGTAACTCTATTAATACTTAGTAAATGGTAAAGAATAATGTTGTTTTTGAGTAAACAATGTCACCCCTGAGGATGAGGGTCATCAACGGTGAGTATTTTTATTTCAGTACAGCCGAGGCAGAACCCAGTATGAAGAGATTGACATCAAAATCATCGGGTGAAGGATGCAGTACACTTGAATACCAACTTTTCATTCATATGATCTTTCCTACCTCTGAAAGCTCCTCTCAGCTTATTCGTGTACTAATGTCATTAAGCGCCGTCTCTCCAATGGCAGCTCGGAACATACCACTTAGTCGAGCATCTGGTCATCTTACCTCCACGTTCTGCCGGACCAAAGTTTGCAACATTTTCTTAACACTATTTCTCTGTCGGAAATCACGCAGGACAAATGTTGCTCCTTTCATTTGGATTATTTCAATTCTCGTATCAAGCAGTCCTGGTGTGGGTTCCATTCACTGGAACCTTAATCTGACTGGGGCCTTATCGGAGACTTATACACCCTCTCCTTTACATCCTTCCTACAACCCCTAAATAACCTCATAACCATGTGAAGTGATCTGTAATCTTTCAATGAAGATAATTCCTTATATTAACACCCAGTTACTGTAGCCTACTTACAATGATCCCCACGAGGTACTATTACCCCTTCAACACTGTGATAAAAACTGAAGGGACTTTTTCATCTTGGTAAAACTTGAAACCTGTCTTTTCATCTCGTTCACCATCAAACAATTGTCCACTCTCCACCTCACAGCAATGTCCAGGTCCGCCTGCAGCTGCTCACTATCTCTCAACTCATTTACTACTCTATATAGAGTATAACATCACCCGCTAATAGCATTATCTGTGATTTCAGTTCTTTACTCACATCAGTAC
Source organism: Anabrus simplex (assembly GCF_040414725.1). Taxonomy (NCBI): domain Eukaryota; kingdom Metazoa; phylum Arthropoda; class Insecta; order Orthoptera; family Tettigoniidae; genus Anabrus; species Anabrus simplex. The sequence goes on along the minus strand of NC_090266.1, from coordinate 351,945,155 downwards.
CTGGTCGTCTTCCTATTGACGATATTCCCAACACTTCTCACCAAGTGGTGCAGTGGAGAGTACTGGGTAAATTGGAACTCTCACCGTTCCCGAGAACTAATGCTCTTTTACTTCCGTCGCTGGAGGTTCTCTACACGAATCAAATTTCTCGCCTTTTACGTTTCTCTTCCCCCCTTCAGTCTATTTCCTTCCGTTCCTTTGTATCTTACACTCCACGCACGGAGAGAGAGACAACCTGTGGTCAGAGTTCCACTGATCAACAAGAGTCGATGAGGTTGCTCTGCCTTGTGCTTGAAGCTTGGGTCACCCTGATTAACAGGACAGACTTTGACTTAGATATCAATGCTGGTGAACTTATACTTATTTTGAAGGTAGAATTTTAAACAGCAGTGCCATCACCTACCTGAGAGGTACTATTCCGGCTTAATATTGAATTTAGAATCTCAGGGAACAATTCTGACATGACTGAGACTGAGTATGAACGTACTCCCTTCTCTGCTAATCACCGACCGCAGTCTAGAGGCAGCGAGTCATCTCTTACCGAATGAACCTGAGTTCGATTCCATGCCAGATCGGGAATGTTTACCTGCATCTGAGGGCTGATTATAAGTCCACTCAGCCTACGTAAGAACAATTGAGAGATATCTGACAGTGAGATAGCAGCCGTGGTTTAGAAAGCGAAGAATAGTGGCCGGAGGATTCGTAGCACTGACCGAGCGTCATTTCCCTAATCTGCCTTTGGACTGAAAAGCGGTCGTTTGGTACACCAAGGATCACCCGCTCTCTGTAGTCACGGGGTTTGGTTCGATTCTTTTGTCCGTTATACCAATATTCCCAAAGTTTACTCCTTCCCTTTCCAATTCTAAAACCAGTATTTTGATTTTCCCTATCAGAAGTATACATGACCCACGCCGAAGTTCTGGGAAGCGTATATGAGTCTGTGCATATAAAACTATACATGAAGTCAGAAGAATACATTTCTCGCAGAAATGGATTAAACGCAGTTTTTTCCAGCTTGAAGAAGAACTCACTATTCTAGCAAAAATTGAGAGTAAATTTGTGTGTGTGTATTTAAGGCATATGAAAATTTTACTGGGAGAAACATCTCTTCTCCTATACAGTAATCCTCAGTACGAAACTTTCAACTTGTCTCTTCCATACTGGCAATTGTGCCGTCACGTTCACAAAGCAGTATTGGGATCAAAATAGCACGTGGCATTGCAATATGAAATTTGACAGTTTTGTCACAGAACTTACTTTCTCTGTCCTATAAAACCCGCCTAGCGAATTGTAGTGCAGATTACTGTGCAATGGCACATAAACGAAAGCCTGGAAAGATGGTGATGAACGACTGTAGAGAAGAAATTGCGCAGCGAATATAAAAAAGTGAGCGCTACCGTGCATTCATATATTTCAATTAGGACGGCATTATCCGAGGCCAGAAGAGCGTAATTTAGAGTCAGTGATTATCTTCTTGAAGAAAAACAACATTGTTTTAAAAGCAGTTCTCCCATTCCCTCTGGATTCTTTAAACGTGTCATAAGCGGGTAATTTTACAACAGTTAGTTTAAATGGTTTGTCTTGATTTCGTGAGCTAGAGAAAGGGAAACTCTCCGACTTCTTACGCGAGAAATGTGGGGCCCAGTGTTCATAATACAAGTAATAGGAACGTACGAAATATGACCTTCATTGTCGGAATCGCATTTGCATTGAAAGGGGTGCGCCAGGGTGAGAAGCTAGTGTTGAAGTTACTGGGTTATCTTTTTTCATTCATTGAAAGTAAGTGCACTGCAATCTATACGAAGCTGGAGATTGAATTTTAGGCTGATTATAAACGACGGATATGTCAAACGAAAGTTGAGGCATAATTACATTTACGTTAAAGCGTAGTTAACTTGAAATACTTTTCAAAAATTCAATATTCAGTTTTATACAGGTTTGAACTGAATACCTGCGTAGTTAACTGAAATGTTATTTTAAGTTTAATATATTACATGATTTCTAAGGTAAGGCCATTTAAGTATTTGCACTCCACTGGGTGAGGCTCGTGGTTGACTCGCGAAACTGTGATATACAGCTTGGACCTCCAGAAAAATAACCAGTATTCAAAACTTCTTTCTGAAGTACTTTTTGGTTTCTCTAACCTACCAGTAAATTATATTACCACCACTAGCTTACCATTCTGACGACTTGGAGGCTTTTCTTGCTATAGTTTTTGATTAATGCCTGTGAGCTGTGAAATATTTCCTCTGGAAGGACCTCATTTCCGCCTAACTCTGAGATAGTCAAAGAATCGTTGATTTAAATATAATAATCATTCTAGGAAGAAATGTAATGATACAGACAGCCCTAAAAATCCGGTAAGTTGCATTGTAAAACAGGAACCTATCCTTAACACTTCTGGTTCATGTTACAAAATATTCGTCGTAAGTAGTTACCTTCTTTCAATTTCCAAAATTCTCAAAAGTATTCTTCTTCATTTTGAACATTCATAGCTTTCAAGACTAATCCGATATAATAACTATAGAGTGGTGGGGCAATGTGATTGAAGTGCCAATAAACATTCTTTAAGGAGAAGTGAAAAATGCATATGTGGAACACCGTTGATACAAATTTTTATTTAAGAACGTAGAAGAAACTAGGGAAACATGAATAACATATGCTACGAAAGAAACTTTCTGAAAAAGAATTAACATTGTTTGAAAAAAAAATGAAAGAATCTAAGTCCAGTAGAAATGTTAGAAACAGATTTAAGTCCTTGTTTACCATCATCATCGTCATCAGCAGGCACCTAGACCGACAGAATTCCCTCGGACTGAGAGAGAGATCCCACCTCTACCGCCTCAAGGGCAGTGTTCTGAGCATGGGACGTTTGGTCGGGGATAAAACTGGGATGAGGACCAGTACCTCGCCCAGAGGGCCTCACCTGCTATGCTGAACAGGGGCTTTGTGCGGGGATGGGAAGATTGGAAGGGATAGACAAGGAAGAGGGAAGGAAGCGGCCGTGGCCTTATGTTAGATGTCATCCCGGTATTTGCCTGGAGAAGAAGTGGGAAACCACGGAAAACCACTTCGAGGATGGCTGAGGTGAGAATCGACCCCCTTCTACTCAATTGACCTCCCGAGGCTGAGTGGACCCCATTCCATCCCTCGTACCGAGAATCGAGCCCGGTTCTCCAGGGGTGGCAGCTAATCACACCAACCACTACACCACAGAGGCGGACAATCATAATAATAATAATATTAATAGCAATAATAATAATTTCATCACGATATTAATTATTTCTCAGACAGGGGCAACAATTAGTGCGCTATGTAAATTCACTTCCAGTAAATAAGGTCATAAGACTGCTCATTATTTAACATAGTTATATCTTACGAAGCGGAACAAATTGAGTAGGCCTATAGTGGCAACGTTTAATTTCCAAGTTAACGTGACATGTCTACGTACATCTTACCTGAGTGCTATTATCTAGAACACACACAATGTAAGAAAATACAATTAAGTATGCTATTAATACGTTAGCGCTGCTGAATTATTATTATTATTATTATTATTATTATTATTATTATTATTATTATTATTATTATTATTATTATTATTATTATTATTATTATTATTATTATTATTATTATTGTTATTTTAGTTAATGGACCATGAGAAACATATGGGTCAGGATGGCAATTACTGTGTAAAAGGTTGGTCTTCTGTGCCAAACTGTGATTTTGTTGTTTTACAAGCCTGTTGATTTCATTATCATGGTCTAGTCGTAGTGGATGTGCGGAGTGGTTCGCACCAGTGGTCCACACATGCAGACGCGTCCACACAGGTGGATCTGCAGAATGAGTCTCACATGTAGACGTCCACCACAAAACTAGTCATAAATCTAAATTCGCGATTATCACTGCTATCATAACCAGCATGGGAAAACACTTTAAGATACAATTGATTGGAAATTTTAATTTCTACAACTTTAGTTATATAGTATTTTTCTATAGAACTACCACTAACGTAGATATGTCAGAATAAAATTATAGACTTCCCCTAAATTACCATTTCAGCTAGCATGGATACAGTTATTCACGGGGTATACGATAGTGCCTTATTCGTAATTTTTAAATTGCCAATTTCATTATATTCTACACACATACATTATCATTATAGACTGGTATGCCTTTCAGCGTTCAGTCTGCAAGCCTCTGAGGATTTACTACACGTCGCCACAATCCTCGATTTGCAACTAGTGTTGTGGCCTCATTTAGTTCTATACCTCTTATCTTTAAATCGTTAGAAACCGAGTCTAACCATCGTTGTCTTGGTCTCCCTCTACTTCTCTTACCCTCCATAGCAGAGTCCATTATTCTCCTAGGTAACCTATACTCCTCCATTCGCCTCACATGACCCCACCACCGAAGCCGGTTTATGCGTACAGCTTCATCCATCGAGTTCATTCCTAAATGAGCCTTTATCTCCTCATTCCGAGTACCCTCTTGCCATTGTTCCCACCTGTTTCTACCAGTTTCTACCTGTTTCATACTTCTACTTTCATGTCTGTTACTTCTAACTTATGAATAAGATACCCTCAGTCCACCCAGCTTTCACTCCCGTACAGCAAAGTTGGTCTGAAAACAGACCGATGTAAAGATAGTTTCGTCTGGGAGCTTACTTCCTTCTTACAGAATACTGTTGATCGCAACTGCGAGCTCACTGCATTAGCTTTACGACACCTTGATTCAATCCCACTTATTATATTACCATCCTGGGAGAACATACAACCTAAATACTTGAAATTATCGACCTGTTCTAGCTTTGTATCACCAATCTGACATTCAGTTCTGTTGAATTTCTAACCTACTGACATAAGTTTAGTCTTCGAAAGGCTAATTTTCATACCATACTCATTGCACTTATTTTCAAGTTCCAAGATATGACACTGCAGGTTTTCGGCACAATCTGCCATTAAGACCAAGTCGTCAGCATAGGCCAGACTGCTTACTACATTTTCGCCTAACTGAATCCCTCCCTGCCATTTTATACCTTTCAGCAGATGATCCATGTAAACTACGAACAGCAAAGGTGAAAGATTACAGCCTTGTCTAACCCCTGTAAATACCCTAGACCAAGAACTCATTCTACCATCAATTCTCACTGAAGCCCAATTGTCAACATAAATGACTTTGATTGATTTTAATAATCTCCCTTTAATTCCACAGTCTTCCGGTACGGCGAACATCCTTTCCCTCGGTACCCTGTCATATGCTTTCTCTAGATCTACGAAACACGAACACAACTGCCTATTCCTCTCGTAGCATTTTTCAATTTCCTGGCGCATACAGAAAATCTAATCCTGACAGCCTCTCTGTGGTCGGAAACCACACTGGTTTTCATCCAACTTCCTCTCAACGACTGATCGGACCCTCCCTTCCAAGATGCCAGTGAATACTTTGCCTGGTATAATAATCAATGAGATACCTCGATAGTTGTTGCAATCCTTCCTGTTCCCTTGCTTATAGATAGGTGCTATTACTGTTTTTGTCCAATATGAAGGTACCTTACCAACACTCCATGCTAATTGTACTACTCTACAAAGCCATTTCATCTCTGGCTTCCCACTATACTTCACCATTTCAGGTCTAATTTCATCTATTCCTGCTGCCTTATGACAATGGAATTTATTTACCACTAGCGAATGTACCCGTGCTTCGCTACGGTATTCTACACTGTATTCGAATATCGACGTAAATAGTGTACATGCAGTAAATAAGATTGTTTTAAAATTGCATGTCTCTTAGCGTTATCCGAGAAAGAGCATGGGGAGGTCCCTGTATGTTGTTTCCAATGTAAAAAGGTTGTTATGTATTTGTGATATAACGGCAGGCTCACTTGTCTACTGCCATTCACAATCGAGTTGGGAAGTTTACATTATAATTGCAGGCCCCATTGCCTACTACGCGGACAGAATCGATGTGGGGAGTATCGTTAAAATGGCAGCCCCCTTTCCTACTTCCAGACAAATTACAATTGAGGAGTTTTTATTATAATGGCAGGCAATTACCCTACTATCACTCGAAGTTGAGTTGTGCAGTTATCATTATAATGCCAGGTCCATTTTCCTACTTACAGCTACCTTACTGCCAGTCATACCAAGTTGGTGAGTTTCCATCAAAATAGCGGGCCACTATGCCTAATGCCAGTCACATTTTAGATGAGGACATTTCTTTATAATGGCGGGCACCCTTGCCTACTGCCAAACACAATCGGGTAGGGGAGTTATAAACAAAACTGCATGCTCACTTGCCTTCTGCAAGTCAAATCGAGAAGGGAACTATTCATTACTATTGTAGGCCTTCCTTACTAATGACAGTTACACAGGAGTTGGAGAAGGAACCCTTTCAAACTGCCATTCAAATTCGGTGTGGGGAGTACTGATTATAATAGCAGACCCACCCTTTCTCGATCGCTACAAATCGACATCAGTGAATATATATAGATCGACATACGAAAGTATATGCGTGTTTACAATATTGAAGACCTTCATTTACAGATTAACTGCTACTAAACGTACGTCATATCGACAAAGGATTATACCATAAGACACGCCGGATTTAGTGGCCTAAATGGCTGGTCCTATGATATGTCATCTATTCTTGGGTCAGATTGAGTTAGAAACGTGGAACAGGGTAACGTTTTTGTAAGATTATCTCACATTACATTACTTTTCGTATAATTATGTGACAGCTACATGCATAGCATTTGGCTCACATATGGCTACTGGGTGGGCCAATTTTAGTGAAGAGTTTGATGATTCTGTATTTCATATGAGTAATCGAAAGTATGAATTATGCTGTGAAAATTCCAAATTGACTTAACATCGATTAATAGAGAAAAATCAAACGTAAAATGTATACAGATACGGCAAAAAGTCATAAGACCAAGGTTGTAGATCATTCCAAATTGAACGGAGATTGTGCAATCTGTTATGTGATAGGAATTTCCGAAGGTCTGCACCATCATTAAAATTGCCTGCATATTTCGATATTCTTCGGGGATAAAAAGTGAAAAATTTAATGATCTTGGTTGTTTTCCGTTCGTTACAGGCTAAAACGTATAATTTTGTCAAATTTCAATTATCTTCTTTTTCTTCTGGCAAATTATGCCGCAATCTGGATTTTGGGCGAGGCGGGTAAAAATTAGGACTTTCAGGAAACTAAACCAAAAATTATGGAGGTGGTCATTATTACCCCTTAAACGGAAAGCTGTACGAAAATATCGCCAAAATAGTCAGTGTAGAGGTACACAGTCGTTACGATTTGATTTATATTGATAAGGAATCTGCTCCATGTAAAACACCTTTTGGGCTATGTCCGCTGGACTTAACCTGCAAAACTGACCATTCATGATATCTCCCTTATTAATCCTCCTGACGAAAAAATGCACATGAAAAAAGGTTTAGAGGTGGAATTCCATCACGTTTGGTCGATTTCCAGTCAGGTTGGTCTTGTTCTGTATATATTGTGGAAGAGTAAAATCACCATTTCGGTTCCCTATAGACCGCCAGTCCATCCCGGAACATGAAATCTTATTTATGTTTAAAACCTACCTTTGGACAGGTGGATGCTAAATATAAATTTTGGTTTGAATGTCTTCAGTAGTTTTCAAGTTGTAAGGAATACGCTTTACACGCACCCGCTCGTGAGTTAAGTCCGATGGAACCTGTACAGAAAAACGGTCCGTTAATGATATCTCCGTTATTAATCCTCGTATCGAAATGATGCACACGAGAAAAAAGGTTTAGAAATTAATTTCTACCAAGGCAGGTAGATTTAAATTAACTTTGGTTGTGTATATTTTGTGGAAGTGCAAAATCACTTTCGGTTTCGTATAAACCTCCAGTCAGTTCAGGGATTTAGAAACAATATTTGCCCTAAAACCTATCAAGGACAGGTGTATATTCTAAATATGAGCCTTGGTGGAAATACATCCAGTAGTTTGTAGCACTAACGTACATACGGCGTAATTAAGGAAGAAAATAATACAGTTAAGAAAGTTGAAAGTAATAGAAAATGGATTATAACTGAGGACACCCGGATAACGACAAATATGTAAATGCCAAGTGAATGTATTGGAAAATCAAATGCCCCTCAATAAATTATGCTAGTGTGAATTATGGATATAATAAAGCGGTAACAGAGGAGAAATTTAGGTCCACTGATTCCTAGGTAAACAAATAATAAGATGACTGATGGTGTTATTACTTAATCTATTCGAGGGCGGTTATAACATCCAACGATATTCCGCCAATATCCCTCGGATAGGCCGATTGACGCCTCTCTTGCCTTCTACCCAAGGAACAACCACGAATGTAAAAGCATAATGAGGAAAATGTCAATACGTTACTTCCCTGCTGGCATACAGTCAGAGACGTCGCCATGGTAACCTGTAGGTTCGTTGTCGGTCTGTCGGTCACTCAATGCAGAGCATGATACCAGCGGAAAACTGTAAATTTCTCCGTCATGTGAAGAGTAAGCTAAATTATGAACATAACGAAAGTTGTTTATAATGAAGAGACGTTTCACGTACGGTAAACGAAGTTTACAGAAAATCAATAGTATAAGAGAAAATGGAGGAAAACCATTCTGGTTTTCCTATAAACCCCCGTCTATTCAAAGATTTTAAAATAATATGCATATTGAAACCTTCCCCAGTATGAGTATACTCTAAATATGAAGTTTGGTTGAGTTCTATCCAGCCGTTTCGAAGTGATGGTGGAAAAACCATTCTGGTTTTCCTATAAACTCCCCGTGTATTCAAATATTTTAAAATGATATGCAAGTCGAAACCTTCCCCGGGATAAATATACTCTAAATATTAAATTTGGTTGAGATCTCTCCAGCCGTTTCGACGTGATGGGGGAAAAACCATTCTGGTTTTCCTATAAACCCCCCGTGTATTCAAATATTTTAAAATGATGTGCATATCGAAACCTTCCCCGGGATGAGTATACTCTAAATATGAAGTTTGGTTGAGATCTATCTAGCCGTTTCGACGTGAAGGTGGAACAGACAAACAGACAAACAAACAGCGGACCCTTTACAATTTTATTTATATAGATTCTTTCCACTTCCTCAAGCATAATTTTACCAACATCATTTTCCTCCTCCCCATGAGCTTGGCTGTTTGCAACACCACCAGGATGATTTCCTTTTACATTGAGAAGATGTTCAAAATATTCCCTCCACGTCTCCAGTGATTCCCTGGGATCTATTATGAGTTCACCTGAATTACTCAAAACACTGCTCATTTCCTTTTTTCCCTCCCTTCCTAAGGATCTCTATTACTGTCCAGAAAGGTTTCCCTGCTTCTTGACCTAGCCTTTCCAGGTTGTTACCAAAATATTCCCATGACTTCTTTTTGGATTTAACAACTATTTGTGTCACTCTGTTTCTTTCATCTACATACAAATCCCTGTCTGCCGCGGCCCTTGATTGGAGCCATTTCTGATAAGCCTTCTTTTTACGTTTACAAGCTGCTCTCACTTCATCATTCCACCAAGATGTTCGCCTTTTCCCATCTTTACACGCAGTTGTTCCTAGGCATTTCCTTGCTATTTCTACTACAGCATCCCTGTATGCCACCCATTCACTTTCTATATCCTGAACCTGCTTACTGTCTACTGTTCGAAACTTCTCACTAATCATATCCATGTACTTCTGTCTAATTTCCTCGTCCTGGAGATTTTCTACCCTTATTCGTTTGCAGACAGATTTCACTTTCTATACCCTAGGCCTAGGGATACTTAGTTCACTACAGATCGTATAGTGGTCTGTATCATCAAAAATCCCCGGAAAACTCGTACATTCCTAACAGATTTTCTGAATTCGAAGACTGATAAGATATAGTCTATTATGGATCTGGTACACCTAGCCTCCCATGTGTAGCGGTCAATAGCCTTATGCTTGAAGAATATATTCGTAACAGCTAAACCCATACTAGCACAGAAGTCCAGTAAACGCTTCCCATTCCCATTAGCTTCCATATCTTCCCCACATTTACCAATCACCCTTTCGTATCCTTCAATTCTATTCCCAACTCTCGCATTGAAATCGCCCATTTGCACTATTCTATCCTTGCTGTTGACCCTGACCACGATGTCACTCAATCCTTCATAAAACTTGGTAACTTCATCCTCATCTGCACCCTCACATCGTGAATACACTGAGACAATTCTCGTCCTAATTCCTCCAGCTGACAAATCTACCCACATCATTCGCTCATTTACGTGCCTAACAGATACTTTGTTGCGTGCAATGGTATGCCTGGTAAACAGCCCTACCCCAAACTCCGTCCTTCCCTTTCTCACATCCATCAAGTACACTTTATAATCTCCTATCTCTTCCTCGTTATCTTCCCTTACCCGAATATCACTTACTCCTAGCACATCCAGATGCATCCTCTTTGCTGACTCAACCAGTTCTACTTTCTTTCTTCCATAAGCCCCATTAATATTGATAGCTCCCCATCAAATTCTATTTCGTTCTCCAAGTTGTTTCCAAGGAGTCCCCTCGCCTGTCAAATGGGAGTGGGACTCCGTTACTCCCATAGGTCCAAGGCTTGCTTAAAATGTTCTGAGCTCGGTAAATTCATGAAGCAGGATGCTACCCTACTTGCACATATTCCAAGTGAGGATCTCTCCTCTAACGAGTTATGGACCACCGGTGAATTGTATAGTCCTAGCCGCCTGAGCACAAGGAGGCCATGACTCAGAATATGTCCGAGATGCCCACTCTCATTCCATAGCAACTGGTATCCCGACTCTCAGGACCACTTACTAGGCCACTCAGCCGTTGCCCATGGTTCACGAACTAGGATGTGACTACAGTAACCCAACATTTTCTCACAACTCGGCAAGTCTAAATTAACGATTATCTCCGTTTGATAGCCAGTACGGAAAAATATGTCAAGACAAAAATAACTTAAAATTTTAATTCTACAACTTATTACATAGCCGCTACTAACGTAGATATGTGAGAATGACATTTTAGACGTTCCCCTAAACCACCATTTCAGTTAACGTGAATAAAATTATGCACGTCCTATACGATAGCGCTTTACTCCTAACCTTTACACTGTGAGTTCCAGTCCATTCCCTTTAGCCCTTTTTTTTACAACTCGTCATCAATCTAAATTCACGATTATCTCTGTAATCATAACGTGTGGGCTACGGTAAGACATGTCAAGACAGTTCTAGTCCTTCAGGCAAACAACTCAATGTTGAAAGCATCCTAGGGATATGAGCTGCGAATTTTAATGACAAAGACAAAGTCACCTCTGTACAGGTCATGAAGGCCCTTGGAGGAGTGGAAGGTAAAGGCTTCCACCATTGTTAACATCGGCACGTGATGGGGCGGAGTGGTTAGCTCTACGCCCGGCCGCCTTTGTCCCCAGGAATTAACCTGGTACACATTTTTGGTGTAGGCTGTGTGAACCTCAGGGCCATATGCACCTCCGGAATTGGAAATCTCGTTTCTTAAATTTTACGACTTCCTGACGGGAATTCGAACCCACGTCCTTTCGGGCGAACCGAGCACGCCTTTACAGCCTCGGCCAGGCAGCCCCTAACTGCGAATTTTAGGTAAATAAAATGTAATAAAGTGTGATAATATATACTTTATTTATTCCTAAAAATACAATCCTTTTCTTAATCATCGTTATCCGGTAGATTAGATTAGTAGTTTGCCTTTCTGTACCACTACGAGCGCTGATGTGAGTCAATGCAGAATTTCACTTAAGCCCTTATAACTTCATTCGGTCTGGATATTTTTCAAAACCTCAAAAGCACCTAAGGGTACTGAACCGAGGAACACATTACAGAAAGGGTTATGCAAATAACTTAATTTGGGTACGATTTGAAATAAAAAGAGTATTAGTAAAGAAACCCGCGATTTAAGGCTGTTTTTCCGAAACTGCATTTTGGCCGGAAGTGATTTTCAAAATTGTTTTCTTAACTTTGATAGCGCTGCCGAAAACTCACAATTTAAAACCATTCCGGGCCTTTTATCCCTTCAACTTTCGGCACAATTGAGGAAATTGCTTAAATTTACGTTTTACGTAGTACGGGTATTCCTACCTTGCCTACTAAGAAATGTTTTCAAAATTAAATTGACTAGAATTTGTAAACTTTGAATATGTAGCATTTTTCGGTAGAACTGCTATAACATAGATTTTGGTGAATGAAAATTTAATATAATGACGAGTGCCGGTAAAGCACATTACAAGATTAATGATCGGAAACAATAATCTCTATATCTTTTGTTATGTAATATTGCTCGATAGAACTGATAATAACAAGGATATAGGATAATAAATTTATAGACTTGTATATTTCGAGGTGATGCATGGTCAGCGTAATCTCAAAGTCTGTGCAGACTCACTACTTTCAGATATGCATACATGACGATCTGAATATCGAAAACAATGAAATTTAGCTGTTCAATAGACTGAAATAGAATCAAAATTATTTCTTTAAGTTAGAAAAGCCATTGCTATGACACGTCGAGGTGTCAGAATGATTGTCGTGGCTTTCTGCTCGGAAAGTCTCATGAGAGTTCCAATTTATTTTCAGCGCTTAGCGATGCCGAGGTGTGAGAATATTATCCCGCAGGAGTTCTTTTAAATAAATGTACAATGTTGACGCATTTGTGAACCTTCAAATAATAATAGACTGTACTGGAGAGTCGAAACTGCTACTTTATGTTCAGAAAGCGAATGCTTTGAAACGTCGAGGTAAACGGAATTTGTCCTGCAAGAGTTCTTTTGCGTGCTGGCAAATCCACCGAAACGTGGCTAATGTATTTTTGCACCTTTAAATACTAGACTACTAGACTAAACCAGGATAGAACCTAGTAGTGTAAGTGGACAGTTCGGCAGCCACCTCCCCCTCAGGCGCTCGGGAGAGGGCTCCACCTCATTGACTGCGCTGGATACGACTGCATGCCTAACCTCACACCCGCCATCGTGGAGGGGCTTAACCTAACTTCTTACACGCAAGACAGCAACCTAACCTTATGGAAGGGCCTAACCTCAGATTTACGGCCGGATGCCCTTCCTGACGCCTAAGAGAACGAGCTTAACCTTACCGACGCCATCTTTTAGGGTCTTAACCTATCTTTTTACACACACACGACAGCAAGCCTAACCTCATGGAAGGGCCTAACCTCAGTTTCACGGCCGGATGCCCTTCCTGGCTCTATTATGAGTAGTAAGGCAATGGGTATTCTCGAGACGTTATTCGAGTAGTAGGGCAGTGGAGATTAGCATAGGAGAGCACACTTAAGTTAATGGAGGAGCCTAACCTCTGTTTTACGGCAGGATGCTCTTCCCGACGCCAATTGCACTCAGCTCCATAAGAGATGGCTTAAAGGCGCTTGCGCAAGATGGCGGCCGCAAGATATCTGCTATACATAGGCTCTTATGAGACTCCCTAGGGACGTTTGCGCAAGATGGTCGCTATCTAATTCTAAAAGATGGAGGCTATACACAGCTCCTTATGAGACGGCTTAAGGGCGCTTCCGAAAGATGGCGGCCGCAAGATGGCTGCTGTACATAGGCTCTTATGAGACGCTCTAGAGACGCTTGGGCAAGATGGCGGCTATCTAATTCTACAAGATGGCGGCTATACATAGCTCCTTATGTGACGTCCTAGGGGTGCTCGCACAAGATGGCTGCTATACATAGGCTCTTATGAGACCCCTAGGGACCCTTGCGCAAGATGGCGGCTATACGCAGGCTCTTATGAAGAAAGCTAGCTTAGAGGCTACTGCACAAGATGGTGGCTGCTGTTACGGAGATCTTATGCATGCGGTGGAGGGAAATTTGAAATTCAACGTGCTTTTTAAAGCCACGTGATTTTTGACACCGGCCATCTTTAATCAACAGAGCATCGTGCTGCCATCTTTAGCTGCTACATTTGAAATGTGGTGGCGGGCAATTTGAAAAATTCCACGTGCTTCCTTGACAGCGGCCATCTTTAATCAACAGAGCATCGTGCTGCCATCTTTTGCTACTACCATTGAAATGTGGTGGCAGGCAATTTGAAAAATTCCACGTGCTTTATGACAGTTGTCAGCCGCCATCTTTAACTACATGCACATGGCTTACTTCTACTATCTTGACGGAAGTAAAACATTATAGCGCGGGACTTAGCCACGCAGCAAGCAAGCAAGCTGCCCTTCTTACGATCATAGTAATAAAGCAATCTGCCCTTCTCAACATACAATTAACTTAGTTTTTAAACTAAGATGCACCGAGCTCGATAGCTGTAGTCGCTTAAGTGCGGCCAGTATCCAGTATTCGGGAGATAGTGGATTCGAACCCCACTGTCGGCAGCCCTGAACATGGTTTTCCGTGGTTTCCCATTTTCACACCAGGAAAATGCTGGGGCTGTACCTTAATTAAGGCCACGGCCGCTTCATTCCCAGTCCTAGCCCTTTCCTCACCCATCGTCGCCATAAGACCTATCTGTGTCGGTGCGACGTAAAGCCAATAGCAAAAAAGACTAAGATGCTGTTATAGATACCGGCCATGGGCGATCGCACAAGATGGTGGCTATATGTAGCTCCTCATGAGATGCCCTAGGGACGCTTGTGAAATATGGCGGCTATCTTATTCTACAAGATGGGGCTATACATGGGTTCTTATGAGACGACATAGGGGGCGATTCCGCAAGATGGCGGCGATACACAGGCTCTTATGGAGAAAGATAGTTTAGAGGCTACTGCACAAGAAGACGGCTGCTATAATGAAGAAACCTAGCTTAGAGGGTACTACACAAGATGGCGGCTACACATAGGCTGTTATAGCCTTCTCCTCTTCCTCCTTCTCTACAGTAAAACAGCTTCAACACCTTCCTACAATCCCAGGGCTTACCCTCACCTATGTCATCATTCTGTAGTATATAGTCGATCGAGTAGCTATATTCGTATACATTATTTTCCATCATTCACCCTTCCTTAGGGCGTTAACTCCGCCTCTAAATGTAGAGCCGTTCTCAAGCCCGGATAAAGAGAGGAGAGGCATCCTAGCCCATTAGCCCTTTAGCCTATTAGCCCTTTAGCCCTTTAGCCCTTTAGCCCTTTAACCCTTTAGCCCTTTAGCGCTTTTGCCCATTAGCCCTTTAGCCTATTAGATTATTAGCTCCTTAGCCCTACGAGAAAGGTGCGGTTAGGAGGAGGAAGAGTCCTTTCATCCTTCAGAGTTCGAAATCTATACAGATTTTTTCTGTTGCATGGGTTCGAATCCCACAAAAATCCATATCCTTAAGGACAAAGGTATCCTCTGCTATGTAGTAATTATTTTGTCTGCAGTATGTTTGTATGTTGGATGGAGATGTACAACATTTGCAATTCTATGTGTGCGCATTGATTGCATAAGAGTGCGACTGTATCAACAGAGAGAGATTAATCTTATAATGTTTTTCGTTATAAGTTTTCTGTTCTGAACACTAATAGCCAACATGTTTCGTCTTGTTCTACAATCAATTCTAGTGTGTGCTAATTGTAACTTGTCTTGATGAAGCACAGTAGCGATAAAAGTTTTCTGTTTAATAGTCAACATGTTTTGTCTTGTCGGATAAAGACATGCAGCATGTCAACTTCGCATGCTCATACGCAACATCTTATTTATCTTACACGAGTAAGTGAGGCTATTAAGATGTTCTATATACATAGAACCTCATATGAGATGCCAAAACATCTTATTTAATACTTACCGCCAGGATTTTTATCTACGTACGCTGCCCCTTACGTACATGATTTTTGGGACATCCTTCCTCTACACATTAAGATGTCAATCGATGTAGCTTTATGCAGAACCTGTCATCGTCATTACAAGCATCGAAAGGAAAATGGTGATGATGATTGGGATGGACCAAATCCGAGGACTGAACACTGTACACAGTGTATGGATGAACTTTTCCAGTACCTGATGACGATGATTCAGAAAAGGAATAAACCACATGAATAACAACAATGTAAGAACTGCATTATCATTTTTTGTAAAGCATAACATACTTAGTATAATACATTTCTAAATATTTTGTATAATTTGAACGTTGCAGGAGGCATTACAATTTCGGAAGCATGCTACCTCTTCGCGAAACGTTGTTAAGGAGCATAACAACCTTGTCAGCAGTAAAACGAACACTATCGTTGTACATTGTAAATAAATATTACATTGCATTCAAAATGTTGTACTTATTGCATTCCTTTGCCTCTTTACACCTACTCATTCTTGAGAAAACGATCAGGTCTAAACGTGCACAACTATGATGACGTCATCGCTGCAGGTTAATAGCACGTGCTCACTCTAGCCTTCGCGATGCGTGCTTAAACTTATTCGATAGAGATCTGCCTTGCCAGAGGAGGAAGAGGAGAAGGCTATAACAGCCTATGTATAGCCGTCATGTAGTATAGTAGCCTCTAAGCTAGGTTTCTTCATAGCAGAAGCCGCCATTTTGTGCAGCAGCCTCTAAACTAGATTTCTCCATAAGAGCCTGTGTATAGCCGCCATCTTGCGCAATCGCCCCCTATGTCTTCTCATAAGAGCCCATGTATAGCCCCATCTTGTATAATTAGATAGCCGCCATCTTGCGCAAGCGTCCCTAGGGAGTCCCATAAGGAGCTGCGTATAGCCGCCAACTTGTGCAATCGCCCATGGCCGGTATCTCTAACAGCATCTTAGTTTAAAAACCAAGTTAATAATATGTTGAGAAGGGCAACTTGCTTTATAACTATGATCGTAAGAAGGGCAGCTTGCTTGCTTGCTGCGTGGCTAAGTGCCGCGCTATAATGTTTTACTTCCGTCAAGATAGTAGTAGTAAGCCATGTGCATGTAGTTAAAGATGGCGGCTGACAGCTGTCAAAAAAGCACGTGGAATTTTTCAAATTGCCCGCTACCACATTTCAAAGGTAGTAGCTAAAGATGGCAGCACGTGCTCTGTTGATTAAAGATGACCGCTGTCAAAAATCACCTGGCTTTAAAAATGACGTGGAATTTAAAATTGCCCTCCACCGCATGCATAAGCATCTTCATAACAGCAGCCGCCATCTTGTGCAGTAGCCTCAAAGCTAGCTTTCTTCGTAAAAGCCTGCGTATAGCCGCCATCTTGCGCAAGCGCCCTTAAGCCGTCTAATAAGGAGCTGAGTATAGCCCCAACTTGTAGAATTAGATAGCCGCCATCTTGCGCAAGCGTCCCTAGGGCGTCTCATAATAGCCTATGTATAGCAGCCAAATTGCGGCCGCCATCTTGCGCAAGCGCTCTTAAGCCGTCTCATAAGGAGCTTTGTATAGATGCCATCTTGTGCAATTTGTGTCGGGAAGGGCATCCGGCCTTAAAATGAGGTTAGGCTCCTCCATGAAGTTAAGTGTGCTCTCTAATGCTAATCTCCATTGCCCTACTACTCAAATAACGTCTCGAGAATACCCATTGCCCTATTACTCACAATAGCGCCAGGAAGGGCATCCGGCCGTAAAACTGAGGTTAGGCCCTTCCATGAGGTTAGGCTTGCTGTCTTGTGTGTGTAAAAAGTAAGGTTAATCCCCTCTAAGATAGCTTCTGTAGGGTTAAGCTCACTCTCTCTAAGGCGTCCGGAAGGGCATCTGGCCGTAAGACTGCGGTTAGGCCCTTCCATAATGTCAGGCTTGGTGTCTTACGCGTAAAAAGTTAGGTTGAGCCCCTCCAAGATGGCGGATGTGAGGTTAGGCATGCAGTCTTAGCCAGCGCAGTCTTTGAGGTGGAGCCCTCTCCCGAACGCCTGAGGCTGCCGAACTCTC
The DNA here is from genome assembly GCF_040414725.1 of Anabrus simplex. Classification (NCBI taxonomy): domain Eukaryota; kingdom Metazoa; phylum Arthropoda; class Insecta; order Orthoptera; family Tettigoniidae; genus Anabrus; species Anabrus simplex. Next base: position 351,927,325 of record NC_090266.1, on the reverse strand, counting down.
CACTTATACTACTGAACCTGCCAACTTGAGCTCAGCGGCCTGAGATTTTGAGGAGCCAATATTTTTTCCCGCAGATGCCGGTAAATCTACCGCCAGGAGGCTGACGTATTTGGGCGTTTGCAATTACTACCGGAGTGAGTCAAGTTCGAACCTGCTGACTTGAGCTCAGTAAGTGATCTTAGAGCAAAATATTGACACGGCCTTGTGAGACGTACTAAAGAGGTGCGTGATACAATAATCTTCGTCGCCATAAGACCTATCTGTGTCAGTGCGACGTAAAAAAAAAAAAAAAAAAAAAAAGAGGGAAAGATACAAGAATCTCGTTTCATCCCCGCCAAGCTACAGTTAGTGTGTTTAATTCACTTCTTTGTACACTAGCGATTTCTGCACTGCGCAAAAATCTGTGTTGAGGTACAATCTCAGAATTTTCCTGTTGTGTAGATGCTAGTTTAAATATATCGACAATGTGCGCGCGCGTGTAAGCTGCGTGTTTGTGAGTGAACCTGAACCTCGCCCAGTCGCATTCCCTGTTTGATAATAGTATGGAAACAGATAAATAAATGTATTTACGGGGCATGACATTCTCAATACAGATTTACGCGATGTAAATACAATATATCACTTAATTTAAGAAACACACACAATCGCAGGGAATTATGACCGACCGGACTCTCAACCCATTAGTCAGCTAGTGTACTTCAGTTGATCAAACCTTGATTTATTTTATTTGGCATTTTATACATATGAATGGTACACATCAAGTTAAATGTTTCCAAACAATCCATAATTTAGAAATTGTTGTGTATATTATTATTTTGTATGTTTTAAATACGAATTATTTATTTTGAGTAGTTTTATCCGAAATTGGCAATTTTAGATTGTTTGGTATAATTTTTGTTTCAGTGGTATATATTAAACTTTTTAAAGTAAAATTATAAGAAGTTGTAAACTTATCTTCCTCATCCCAGCCTTACATAACATAACAAACATCTGTAAGTGGCAAAGACCTCCTTTCTGGAAAAATGCGCGGTTATAGGAGTTTAACCAGGGAAGGTGAAGGGACGAGAGAAGTATGTCAAGGTATGTCTTCCATTATATGTGTCTCTATTATTGCACCCACATTCCTGCTTCAGTATTCTAGTTCTTTTCACACCGCTCTTTTTGTGACAATGCAGGGATGTATTGTCGATATCGAAACCGTTCAATACCATGCTAATAGACATGTCATGAAGCTCAGCAGGACATATGTGCCTTATCCGCATCGTTCTATGAAATATTTGGTTGTAACAACATTTCATGCCCGGTCCGGGATACGAACGACGCCGGGCGAGTTCGAATGCAGAAGCTCTAAGTACGTGTAAAGAGAGGGAGAGCTCTAAGTACAACATGGTCTTGGTTTTGCGCTCTCTATTGTGGAAGCGAGCGCGAGTTAGGACGCTACGCTTAACTGATGTCTACGTCAGGAGGCGGAGTTAAGTTTACAGGGTTTTAACTGGAGAACTGGATATTCTCACAATTTACCTGCATATTCTTGGATACCAACCCACAAATTTCGCGCGTCAAATAATAATAATAACAATAATGAGAAAATTTCTGTACAAGCCTAAGAAATTTACAAGTAAGGAATCAATGAACTCAGCATAATTAGCAGTATTTGATAATGTAAGAAGATGAATTACTTATCTAGCGCATTCTTAATGACGCAATTTAGACAAACGTGCGGTGATGAAAGCCAAATGGTTTTAGTACTAATCTCAGCACGGATAGAGGAGTCCCCATAGCCCCCCTCCATCACACGCTAAAATGCAAGATGACGCTTTAGAAATCACCAGTAAACTTCCGATGCGGTTGAAACGAAAATAAATCAGTAAATAGAAGATGTCAGGATCTATTAAAGTTATACCTATTTAACACTGAGAGACACTTATTAGCGGAGCGATTTTTCCAATGAGGGTGGAATTTCCCTCTCCACAGACGACGACCCTTGTTTTCCATAAAAGGCACCCTTCGAGAACCCACGATACTCAGTATATTCGGTATGGTGCCAGCCAAAGACTAATAATTAATAATTTCGTGTGTCTACTTCTACCCGGGTGCAGCCCTTTTACTGTAAGGCGGACCCTCCGATGAGGGTGGGCGGCATCTGGCATGTGTGGGTAACTGCGTGTTATTGTGGTGGATGATAGTGTTATGTGTGGTGTGTGAGTTTCAGGGATGTTGGGGACAGCACATCACCCAGCCCCCGAACCACTGGAATTAACCAATGAAGGTTAAAATCCCCGACCCGGCCGGGAATCGAATCCGGGACCCTCTGAACCGAAGCCAGTACGCTGACCATTCATCCCACGAGCCGGACAGCCAAAGACTTACTCTACGTTAGTCCGAAACGCAGTCATAGTGCAGCTACATTTCTTTGTATGAAGTTACAGTTGCGGTATGTGAAATACCAATCTCAGTACTCAGTAAGTGAATGCAGACAGGTAGTATTATTGCAGGCTAAGTGAATACGTTTATACAGAACGGGTAACGCTGCTAAAAATCGTCATGTCGTAGTGAGTTACTGAAGATAGAGGACCAGTAGTTATTCCATTGTACTATAATTAACTTATGTGCAGTTACCAGAGGCAACACATGTAATGAATGAACGTTGTCAGATTAGCCAGGAAAGTGTACCATAAATGAACAATGGCGCTCAAGCAGAAACGAACAAAACAGCGAATATTTCTCTCTATAAGGACTGGAAATGTAGTAGCGGTCTTCAGGGATAGTAATCTCTACTTGGGTAGTCCATTTCGAGTCTATGAGACGAAGCGCAACACATGACACGAGCAGACACACTCGTTGCGCAACAGTCACCGCGCCAAGTACACGGCCGATGAGGGATTGGTATTGAACTGAGAGGCTAGGCCCGTTATCATCTTCAGGGCAAATATTCATAGTTCTAACCAATGAGATATACAACAAAAGATTTACGGTTCTACAATTCAACAAGCTCCAGAAGACGGCGCATTTTATTACAATATTTTAACAGAACACAATGTGTTTTTATCCATAAAACCGTCTAGCACTGTATCTTTGAAATGAACATTTTAATAACATACATCTGGACTCATATCTATTTGTCCAACACTAACGTTGCAATTGAACTTGGAGATTCTATGCTTGCGAGTGTATAAAAGAAATCTAGATAGTAGCAAATAATTGAAGTTAACTCGTCATCTTGAGATGAGATTTTTTGTATTATTTTAAAAAATTTCACTCATAAGTGTTATTTTGTTGTAAACTAGAGATTTCTAACTCATCATGAAATTAGTATAGGATAGAAAGGAGTTAATTGTATTGATATGTTGTTGCATATTGTTGTATCGCCAAGTTTCTCTTCACTTGTTACGCAGTTGATGATGGCGTCATGAACGCCGGAACTAATTTTGTAATTAAAAATATGTTGTAAAAAACATCAGACAACATTGTATTGGTATTGAAAAAGGTGCAACCTATAAGATTTTAAATCAATTGTTACCTCAATTCAATACGGGCAAATCAAAATGAAGTTCCTTATGTTAAATATGCCATCTGTTTACTGGCGTTTGTTTGGTAATGATTTTTCGACGATGCTTGCTCATAGGGCCGATTTTATGTGTGAAGTCCTCGGTTGATTGCGGTCCAGTTCTAGCTGATTAGTAGGGTGAATGGTTTGGCAGAACAATGTTCTTATTGGTGAATTAAGTTATTTAACACAGGACATTTAAAAGTAGGGAATCTATAGTTATGTTGAATGTTTACCTTCAGTAAGAAACCCCAAACAACAATTTATAAAGATAATGTAATGCCATGATCATACAACAATAGCAATGGTGTTTAGGAGATTGAAAGTGACGTACGTGCACACATAATTGAGGTAGGGATTTCTCTATAGTGTAATGCATGAAGTAATGAATTAATGTTTATGTTTCTGAAATGTGAAACGAACTAAGGAATAATTTATTATTTTGAATTAACCATGATGGACAATAATATCTGAAGGACGTTGAGAGCTTTAATTATCCGAGGGGTACGTCCATTCATTTGTGTCAGAGCCTAATGATTTGTAATTATTACTGAGTTCCCGTTTAATTTGTCTAAGTGTTGATTTTTTAATGCCAAAAATAGAATAAATTTAGTATTGAAAGATAGTTCTAATTCATTATTTTATAGTTTTGAACTCTATTTCCTTCCCTACCTAGTTAATTAAGATTAGTTATCTTTTATTTTATCTCGAAATATCACCTAGGATTAGCCGTTGTCGACCCTGGGATGAGCAGCCGGCGCCCAATTCATAGGAGGGAAGGGTATAGTATTCTCCAATCACTTCAGTTGAAGTGAAACGACCGTTCTCTGTGACAGTTGAAAATTTGAAAAATAAAACATATTTTTGGCGTGTAATAAAGAAAATAATAAGTACTCAAACGCGATAATGAGGTTACCAAGTAGGTTATATTCGTGATTTTACTACACATTTGAGTGATTTTTATAATCCAACATTGTTCATTTTCTGTCTATTATCCTAAACTCAAGTGCCTATTTGACTGCCTATTTTAACCAAAATAAATGTTTGAACATCGGGATCTAGTGATAATAATGGAGAGAAGTATTAGCTCTGTTAGAGTTTTACGGTTTGGTGTCTATCCTTAGCTCAATGCCCTCAGGGAAGTGAACTAGCAACACTGTACCAGTTATCTAGCGTACTTAGGTAGTGGTTTGAGTTCAAACCTCTACCGTAATCATGTTTTAATACCGAGCTCGATAGCTGCAATCGCTTAAGTGCGGCCAGTATCCAGTATTCGGGAGACAGTGAGTTCGAATACCACTGTCGGCAGCCCTGAAGATGGTTTTCAGTGGTTTCCCATTTTCACACCTGGCAAATGCTGGGGCCGTACCTTAATTAAGGCCAAATACGTTTCCTTCCCACTCCAAGCCTTTTCCTATCCCATCGTCACCATAAGACCTTTCTGCATCGGTGCGACGTAAAGCAACTTGCAAAAAAATTTTCAAGTTTTAATACCATAGAATTTCCCCTCACAACTTACGCGAGCTCTGCTTTTACAGTTAGATGCCCTACTTAAGTTTTTTCTTTATGGATCGATGTCTACTCGATCATCAACCTACGTTATAACCGTTAATTGAAATAAGTTTTGACTCTGTTGTACGGTTAGATGTCCTTCTTAATTATTTTCTCTGGTCGCAGTCTTACGGGTAGGTGTTTAAGCAACAAGAAGGGTATTCGATTGTAAAACAGAAATGAAAATGAAATGGCGTATGACTTTTAGTGCCGGGAGTGTCCGAGGACATGTTCGGCTCGTCAGGTGCAGGTCTTTTGATTTGAGGCCCATAGGCGACCTGAGCGTCGTGATGAGGATGAAATGATGATGAAGACGACACGTACACCCAGCCCCCATGCCAGAGAAATTAACCAATGACGGTTAAAATTCCCTACCCAGCCGGAAATCGAACCCGGGCCCCTGTGACCAAAAGCCAGCATGCTAATCATTTAGCCATTGAGCCGCACTTGTAAAACAGAGATAAATTCACATGTAGATAAAGAAGCAGAAGACGACGAAGATATATTTCTGATGAAATTGAGCCTCCTGCGTTGACTGACACCTTGATATACTGTGTAGCGATGTTAGGTTAACACGTCATCATGGCATCATAACATCAAGTACCAGTCACCTAACCGACTGGACTGGACTCCTCCAAGGGCCTGTGTGTGATGTTAGGTTAGCGTTCGTTCACAAGGTTAGGTTAACACGTCAGAATGACGTCTTAACTTCAACTGCAGGTTACCTAACCGATTTGTTTCTCCTCTAAGGGCGCCCGATCGATTCGGCTAATCCAAAGGGGTCCATGGCCTTTCCGACTCGGCTCCTCCAAGGGGCCCCATTCGATTCTCCTCCTTCAAGGTGGCCCGTGAGGTTCGCATTGACCTCGTACGTAAGGGTATGGCGTTATAACCTCACCCATGGGTCAAAAATGGTTCATCTGTTTCGATAGAAATATCGAAGTAAGGGTTGGCCTTTCGAATGGCACCTTTATACTGATGATCTGATGATGGGGAAAAGGGTAAAAATATTTTAGCTGGTGAAATTTTGTGTCTGATAGCCTTGCCGTAATGGTTCATATGGGCAATATGTTGATATATTTCTGATGAAATCGAGTCTCCTGCGTTGACTGATACCTTGATATAGGATGTAGCTGCAATTGTTCGGATTTAGTGCCATAAGAACCTTTGTATAGCGGCCTGCTTGCGTATTAGCCTCTGCGTCAACCTCTCTTATTATGTTACACCCCTAGAGTAAAGTATACGTATTAAGCCTTATATCCGCCATATTGTTCCAAGTTCGGCTACAAGTCCTGGGAGGTTAAGTTAGGTTAACGCGTGGTCAGCATAACATTAGGCCTGCAGTTAGCCCGGGTATCAAACTTGAAGTCTGTTAGGATAAGCTTCCACTCTTGTGCGGTTAGCCCGTGTGTTGAACTTTGAGTCTCTTAGGCTTCGAACTAGGATCTCCACTGTTAATGCCCTTAGGCCTGGGATCGAGCCCGGGATCAGCGAGGTTAATCCTAGAGAAGTCATGCCTGTTAAGTTAGGCTTGCCCTCTTAACCATACTCACGTTGGCTGTTAGAGTAAGCTTGCACATTTAGGCTTCGAACTATGATCTGTAAAGTTAACGCCCTTAAGTCTGGGGTCGAACCCGAGGTCTATAAGGTTAAGCCTAGACACGCAGCCAGCGTAAGGTTATGTAAATTTAAGAGCACGCTCTTAGCTAAGTAAGGTTAAGGAAACGCCCTTAGCTAGCAGCCCGCACCGCGCAGTGACCTCACTCACCGGATCAGGCCTCGTCTAGGGCCCACCGGATAGCAGACGCGTTAACGCCCTTGTAAAGTCAAGCATGGGAAAGGAATAGAACCCAGGACCGGTAAGGTTCCACCTGTACACGTTAGGTTATAACGTCATGCACCCTTAGTCAGGAGTTCCCATTTCAAATCACCCACGCTGTGACGTCACAGCTCTGTCAAAGAAGGCCTGTGCGTTCCTTTATGTAAAGATAAGCATGCATTTTAAATCGTGCCCGCTTATTACGCCACAGCTCCGTCACTACTCCAAGGGGAGAGGGCAAAAAGCCTGTGTGAGGTTAGGTTACCGTTCGTGCGCAAGGTTAGGTTAACACACGTGTTGATCACACCTACAAGTCACCTAACCAGTTCGGCTCCTCCAAGGGGAGCCCGTAAATAGCCTGTCTGAGGTTAGATTAGCGTTCCTCGTAGCGATGTTAGGTTAACACGTCATCATGGCGTCATAACCTCAACTACCAGTCACCTAACCGACTGGACTCCTCCAAGGGGAGCCGATAAAGGGCCTGTATGTGATGCTAGGTTAGTGTTCGTGCACAAGGTTAGGTTAACACGTCAGAATGACGTCTTAACGACATCTGCAGGTCACCTAACCGATTTGTTTCTCCTCCAAGGGCGCCCGATCGATTCGGCTCCTCCAAAGGGGTCCGTGGCCTTTCCGACTCGGCTCCTCCAAGGGGCTCCGTTCAATTCGGCTCCTTGAAGGTGGCCCGTGAGGTTAGCATTGGCCTCGTACGTAAGGGTATGGCGTCGTAACCTCGCCTATGGGTCAAAATCACTCCAGCTTGGCCAGTGAGGTTTGGTTTGCCCTCGTACGTATTGGTATGACGTCATAACTTCACGTAAGTGTCAGGAGCACCCCAGATCATTCCCTGACCAATTTGCCCCACCAAGGGAGTATGTGAGGTTAAGCTTGCTCTCGTACACAAGGTCATGGCGTTATTCCGCGTCTTAACCTCACCGAGATGTCATTGAACGCGGGTAAGTACATACATAGCTTCACTACTAGGTCAATGACCTAGAGCCTTCATATATACTACTCAAAAAGCGTGGGAAAATTCTGACACACAACCCATTGTTTTAGAAAATACTTTGCCCTTCTGATTCTGTATTTAAAAAAATAGTGTCGAAATATGATGCGATTAATCACTTCTATCTTCCCCACATCCCCCAACATTTGCTTGCATTTTTGTAGTGCTTAGTTTTTTAATCCGAGAGCAATGAAAAACATTACTAATAAAATGTAATGAATGTACTTGTGTAATACCAAGAGTATAGTATACTGTATAGAACACATATAATTTTATTAACACTAGAGAAAGATAGTTTGAGTTTAGTAATCATGTCTTATGGGATTATAATTACCTCTGTACACACCAGCATTTGTTTGTGATACGCGCTGCAGTTTTATGACTGTTCTACACTTCTTCATTTCATAGGTAATTCCGAACTTTGATGTGATTAATCATTTCTACTAGAGTCTCTAGACTCAGCAAGGGGAACCGTGGCATCTAGATTAATTTACGATAGCGGAAGTCACTATCCAAACTACCTGTAGGATAATGCAAGATTCATGTAGGAGTATCGTAGTTGCTGGGTTCGGCTTGGAGAAAGGCAGTTATTAGACTTTGTTACGAAAGCAATTGTGGTCGCTACACTCAGTTGAGAACCATTATCCCTATCCAGCTTGATATAATACTAGACACAGTTAGGATAACCGTGTTCGCTAGACTCAGCATAGTGATCTATAGTATATAGACTCAGCGAGGGGAACCGTAGTCGCTAGACTCATTAAGGATTACAGTGCTCGCTATTTGATTTAATTTTATCCCCATATCCGACACTACTGTTACTATTTGAGATGCGTTTAATGGACCAAGATTTTCGGACTCTCCGGAGAATGTTTAAATGCGGTCCAACATACATGATTTGAATATGTGTTACTTTACTGTATACAGAAATAATTTATCAAACTCAGGGCATGTGAAACTGCGATCCATATTTGGGGATCATAACATTTCGTGACATTGACAGTTCATATAGCGGTTTTATTTATTTCAGACTCCTGAAAGTATCTTTGCTTGCAAGAAATTGCAGATATGCTTCTTGCTGATGTATTGGACGGATCTGTAGATTGCTTGCATTGACATCGTAGAGTTGGCACCAGAGGGAGTAGATATTATATTGGTTGTGGAGTAGGTAAACGAAAGTAACCTACAGGAGACAGGACTGCAATTAATTGATCTGGAAGAAAAAAGAAATGAATTACCTCTGCCAGATTTCTCGGCAGACTACAATCAGTTCCTGGGCGCGGATAGATAAAATGGACCGGAATGTCAATAAATACAGGACGAACATCATGTGAAAGGAATGGTAGTGCCATTGAAATGGCCTTGGTTAATTACTACATCATCTATGGCTTGCTGAATCGTTAAATGCATTTGCTATCCTTCCGAAGGTCAGTAACAGCTGCCTATTTGGCACACACATCTGACTTGTCAGATCAAAAAACAATGGGAATTCCTTCATATGGACCCAGCCGAGTACCAATGTCTGTCCGTTTTTTAACTGTTGGCCACCAACTGCGAACCTACGAAGGAAAGCAACGTAAATGTGAAATTTGCAAGAAGGGTGACACGTATGGCGTTGGCCTCCACTTGGAATGTTTCAAGATCTGGCATAAGAAGTGACTGCACTCACCTCACACACCTCCACCAGAGTGTGTTCTTCATTTGTAGTACTTTATCACATAATATCTTCCTGTTAAAAATATTTCGAAGTCTCCTTCCTGCCAAGACCATTGGAATTATTCTTTGACTGAGATTCAAAGAAATAGTCAGGTACTGTTGTCATTCCCAAGTGGGGATTTCCCTTCAAACTTTAATTTCGTTCAAAAGAATAAACTGAATATTAAAATACCCTTCAGTTTATGTTATAACGCCTCCAACTCAATCCATATTTTATATCAGGAATATGAAATATAACAAAAATGTTGGTGGTTAATGGGTTAATGCAGTATGACTTTGAACCACAGCCTGAATGCGTATGACTGTCGAGCGAACATAACTCACGGTGTTTCAAATTTATGTTTAGGCATATACGTTCTATCCATAGCCGAGTCAGTGAACGGGTGCCATTATTCGCAGCATACAGTGTAGCAATGAACAGCACTATTTGATAATAACATTTGTGTTCAGAACGTAAATTAACCAGTGATATTTTTAATGGATGAGTTCGTCTTCATTTGATGAGGAAAAGCACCGTCCAGCTGTGATATTTGTGAAGTGAACATAACTTCCAATTTTCTAAAAATAAAATAAGAAGCGGCGCCTTTTCTCTCAAAATGTATACATAATATGGGGGAAGAGATCCTGAATTGATGGATTGTTTTAGAAAACGCGCAACACGTTCATTAGATATGATTTCAGATAAGAATATCCGTTTAACTCATGACTGGATCGGAAATCAGAACTCAAGTCACTGAAATCCACAAAAGAAAGCGAATGTCGTTAGACTAGAAAGAGATATAAGACTAACGTTATTTAGAATTCCGCAGACAAGGTAAGGTCAAAGTCCAATATTTAACGGCAAAAGTTAAGGTGTTTTCTGAAAAGGAAGTGCAAGATATTCAGTAAGAATATAGTTTATAAGGAAGTGATACACTAAAACAACGATTTCCTATGGTTCAAGTATGTTTCTGGCTACTCGAAGCAGCTTTGTTGGGCCTACTTCAAACAATAGTATTCTAGTCACTAATTCACTAGTGTTTAAATGCTGTTCCTATCCACATCACATTATCATATGACGACGAAATTGAAATATGAATTATTTTATACTGGAGGTACCTTTTCCCATGTCGTAGACCGACAGCTGGTATCTTCATTGCGAACACTCTGTTTCTATTGTTCGTACCCACAGTAACTCCTTATGCTTGCAGTGACATTCATCACACGGGTACAGCCCCAGCATTTGTTTGGTGTGAAAATAGGAGAAACTTTTTTGTCTCTGAACATCTCATTACCTTCAAAGTCTAAAATTTTGAAACTTGATTCACTGAGCATTTTCCCAATTAGTATTACAGCGAGTGTTCATTATTGAGATGTGCCACTTGTAAACTACTGTACACTTAAGTAATTTGATCACTCTCGCCATAATCCCACTACGGTAAGAAACAAAAATCTAGATACTTTATTGTATCCAACTTCTCTCTCTAAGTGCCACCGTAGGTACTTTGTGTGTGACTAAGAGCGTGGTGGTTTTCTGCCTAATTCTATGTTCTGGAGGTTTAGTGTGATTCTCTAGTGCTATAATTCATTCCTGTTTTTCTTACGCATACACCCCTCAATGATTCGTGCCGATCGAAGTCAGCTTCTCTCGTAAGAGATCCTTAATCTCACTTTCCACTAATGTTTATCTTCACTGAAGGGCTCCTAAGTTTTTGGTCAGGAAAGCAACTTGCTTGTAACAGTTTATTTTAGTAAGAAAATACTTTGCATATTCTAGATGTGACGCTTCCACGGTGTGTAGAGTCATTTGGTTCTTCTTCCGGGTTGAATCGTGCTGTTCTTTTCTGTACATTTCATACAGTTTGCCGGCATTTCTAATACATTGCAGTGTTCTTTGTCAAAGCGACCGAAATACCTCTATTTGATCCGAGGTAAACTCCGTAGCAGGTAATCAAGTACGAGTTCGAAACGTCGGCAAACTGTACTGAATGCACAGAAAGCAACAACACTGTTCAACCCGGAAGGGGAATCAAATAAATATTTTGCATACTTTTGTCTAGTCATTGTTATACGCCTTACAGAGAATATGATACTTTTCTTGGTCCTCCACATTACTATTTCCATACTTTGTACAATATATTTGTTTCTGATAGAGGATTTACGGCACACTTAAACAAACACTTTTATAGTGAAGCACGGTTGGTAAATAACTGGAAAATTGCACCCATGGTTTGAATAAGGATACATCCCCAGCATTTGTTTGGTGTGAAAGTAGGAAAAACGTGTATTTCTCTGAACAACTCAGTACCTTCAAAGTCTAAAATTTGAAACTGAATTCTCTGAGCATTTTACTAATTAGTATTACAGTAAGTGTTCATTATTGAGATGTACCACATATAGACTACTGTACACTTAAGTAGTCATCTATGTAGTCTACGTAACATTTTTCTAAATCTATGCATGTTTCTGGCATGGTAGTGCAAAACATAATATGAAAAGAATAATGGTTGTTCTATGATACACAGGCGTAATCATGATGAGGGCGGTTCGTAGAGGTTACATAGGCCATACGTTCCTCTTAACTACAAGGAATGAGGATCAAAGAACATGGGAAAAACAGTGATCTCAGTGCTGGCGTCCTTGACATAACCACCACCAACACCACCACCACCACCACCACCACCACCACCACCACCACCAACAACAACAACAACAACAAAAATAGCATCACGAACGTTCTTAAACAAAAGAAGCAAACAGTGGAGAGGCTACCTGAAAGTCACTCAGGAGGTAAAGTGGACTCGCGTCTGAATACGCGGTATCTTCAAAACCAGAAATTTCACTGAGCGCATAACCCATTAGTATTTTTTCGCTAGGGGCTTTACGTCGCACCGACACAGATAGGTCTTATGGCGACGATGGGATAGGAAAGGCCTAGGAATTGGAAGGAAGCGGCCGTGGCCTTAATTAAGGTACAGCCCCAGCATTTGCCTGGTGTGAAAATGGGAAACCACGGAAAACCATCTTCAGGGCTGCCGATAGTGGGATTCGAACCTACTATCTCCCGGATGCAAGCTCACAGCCGCGCGCCTCTACGCGCACGGCCAACTCGCCCGGTACCCATTAGTATGGCACAGAGTGCTCCGTTCTGACGTGGGCAACATGTGCTGTAAATTTCAGTCATTTACGCGAAACACGGAATATCGTTGGTGCCTCCAAAACAGACAAAATGAGAATACATTCTTCTCCAGCTGCCGATACAGGCTGGTGGACTGATATTATTCCGTTATCCGTTTAATGAGGGATATGATGCGATGTCATGTGATGCACGATTGTTAAAATGTTTAATACTAACAACATAAGTTCATTTTGAGGGCCGATGGATAGAGTATGTATATTTCATGATTTAGCAGATGATAACATCGCGACAGTGACCTAGAATGATTTAGCTAACGATCCACAATGTTTCCGTTCTGCATGGTAGTCGTCAATTGCTATCACCTTACCTCGATCCACTAAGCTCTTTACAATCAAGAATTATCAGTCTCGTGTGCACAGTTTCTCAATTGTGTAAATTTTTGTGGATCTATTAATTACCGAGTAATCAGTCACACTGATAGTTATGCATCAAGAATGTAATAATAATAATAATAATAATAATAATAATAATAATAATAATAATAATAATAATAATAATATTTTGTTGCTGTTTCGGTTATCAGTCCATAGACTCGCTTGATGCAGTACTCCATGCCACCCTATCTTGTGCTAACCCTTTTATTTCTACATAACTACTGCATCCTACATCTACTCTATTCTGCTTCTCACATTCATACCTTGAACTGTCCTGGCCGTTTTAATCGCCCACACTTCCCTCTGCTGCTGGGAACGTCTTGCAATCTTAACACCTTGTTTCTGAATCTCTGCCTGATCATAATGAAGTCTCTTTGATACCTTCCTGTACCCCAGGTCTTGTCCACGTGTACAGCCGTTGATTGTGGTGTTTGAACCAAGTATTAGCAAGGACTAAATTATGATCAGTGCAGATTATTTATCTTACAAGCATGTTCTGAACATAGATATACGCCATTATCACATACAAGGTGTCGATGACAACACATATATACTGCGTCTGTATAGCATGTGTTCAAAACGTGCACCTTCCCGTCTCACGCATTGTTCACAACGGTCATGCAGAGCGTCTAATATGTTGATGAACACATGTTGCGGCAGGGACATAAAAATGAAATACTTTCCCCCGTAATTCGGGAACGTTCCTAGGTAGGTCATCTCACCGGAGAACGGATTCTTTCAGGATGCCCCAGCATGCACGTCGAGCATGGCTAACTCACTCTTTCTATTTCTCACAAAATGAACACTTTGACTTAGCCATTCATATTTTGGTTATAGTCGCTACCAAAGTATATCTCAAAACGATTCATCCATTTCGTCAGGTGGGCACCATCATTGCTTTGATATCAGTAGAAAGCACTCATGACATTAAATCAGGTTGCCCATATCTAGGGAATTCAATCACTACTGATCTGCATTTAGGACAGTCGCCCAGGTGGCAGATTCCCTGTCTGTTGTTTTCCAAGCCTTTCCTTAAATGATTGCAAAGAAAGTGGGAAAATTATTGAACCTCTCCCTTGGTAAGCTGGGCTGCCTGGTTGAGGGGGTAAAGGCGTGCTCGGTTAGCCCGGAAGGACGTGTGTTTGAATCACTGTCAGGAAGTGGTAAAATTTAAGAAACAAGATTTCCACTTCCGAAGGTGCACATGGCCCTGAGGTTCACTCAGCCTACATCGAAAATGAGTACCAGGTTAATTCCTGGGGGCAAAGGCGGCCGGGCGTAGAGCTAACCACTCTACCCCATCAAGTGCCGAGGTTACAGATAGTGGAAGCCTTTACCTTTCACCACTCCAAGGGCCTTCATGGCCTGTACGGAGATGACTTTGCTTTTGCTTGGTATTATTCCAATCCCTAACTCCCTTTCCTATAAACGAATATTTGCCCCAATTTGTCCTCTTGGATTCCAACTTTATCTTCATATTGTGATCTTCCCTACTTTTAAAGACACCACTCAAACTTACTCGTCTACTGATGTCATTCCACGCCATCTCTCCACTGACAGCTCGGAATATACCACTTAGTCGAGCAGCTCGTCTCCTTTCTCCCAAGTCATCCCAGCCCAAACTTCGCAACAATTTTGTAACGCTACTCTTTTGTCGGAAATCACCCAGAACAAATAGAGCTGCTTTTCTGAATTCAGATTACGAATATCGACACGGCGAAAAAAAGCATTATCCCCTAATAACTTGCCCTCTAATGTAAACGTCTTCCAGCATCCTCTAGCGATTGGAAATACTCACCAGAAACAGTGCTTGAAAACTAAAGCTATAAACTACTTTGCGGAAGAGATGTTATACCGCTATCCTTCACAATAGATCATGTGTCATATTTGTTGTTAAGACCAAGAAGACTCGTTTCTCAGAGACTGCTTGCCCAAGCACTTGTATCATGCAGACAACAATAGCAACAAGAAAGACGAAGTACTCATAACTGGCATTGGAAATGCAATGTTTGCGGAAACTTCACTTTTGAACCACTCTTACAACAGTTATATCATGCACTGGTGTCATTCCTAAGATTCTACATAGTTCATCAGCCACACTCAATCTGTACGCGTCCACTTAGGGGAAAGTCGGGAGGTATCGGACAGTTTAACTTTTCTGCCATAATTTGTTTATGGAATAGGAAAAAAATCATGTAATGCATTTTATAAGCATCTATATTCTTGTATCAACGTACTCACTAGAATATATTTAATCGCAATTAAAAACACGGACAATATTAACAAATTAAGGAGGTCATTACACTTTCGTAGGTTTGAAAAATGGAGGGTGGTATCGGACGGTCAATCGTTTTTAACAAAAATTTATTGTTTTCACATTCAAAATAAAACAAATTAACGTTTAGCCATTCTGAAAATATCACACTCATTAGCGTTGAAGATTCTTGATGGACTAAACAAATATTTAGTCACAAGGTCATTTAATTTATCCAAAATATGTCCACTTGCTCCTTGATGAAGCCTACTGCTCGCTGCAAGCTGATAGACTCAGCCGTCCTCAAACGGAGGTCTTAATGCCTCTTCATAAAATCATATTCCTGCCATAATTTTAGTTTTATTAAACCTATGTTCAGCTCTCAATTCCTCAGCAAATTGATACACAAGTTTTAAAAATTCTGTTTTGATGAGTGGCATGAGCTGACTGTCGGGGTCTTGATATGCATGTACAGGTCATTCTCTTCTTCATCTGAGAATGTTCTCTGAAAAGTCTCACTGTTCGCCGTACACACTTTTATTGGAATCTCTTTACCAGCTTCAAGAGCTTTGCTTCTATCATCTAACGTGATTTTGTGGAACAGAGGAAAATTGACTGGCCTTTCTAATACTCATTCTATTGTCCCTGACACTATTCACGGCTAATATTATATTGCTTTCTTCCCATTATCCTCATATCTTCCCCATGCTTACCTAAAACAAAGGATAGTACTATCATTAACCCGGACGGAACTGCAACCTATGTGTCCGATACCGCACGCCAGTTTCGTGTCCGATACCGCCCGAATGACTCCCTTAAGAAACAACTGGAACTGAACGAGAACGTTCGAAAAGAAACTGATTCTAAACCCACGATATTACAGAGTAAGGAATATTGCTTCTGCTAATGTACTTAAAGTTCAATGCAACTTATCCTTGTTGCTGCTACTTCTTGGTAAAAATAAATCCGTGCCGGCCGAAAATCACACAAAGAACAAAAATACACCACAACTCGTAAACGACCCTGCCTTTCGACTGAATAGGATGTACCCACCCTTCAAACATGCAGGCGGACCTGTGAGTAGCTAAACAGGTTCTGCCACATGCTGCTAACAAAGACATCTGTGAATTGTCCGATACCAGCCGCCGTCCGATACCTCCCGACCTTCCCCTATACGGAAATTCAAAGGCTCCTCTCTTGGATATCTGCCACTTTATGAGGAACTTCCTAAGTATGAGTTCTTCGATTGATCAGACGTCTTGCCATCACGAGGTTCCAGTGATTAGCAAGAGATATAGCTGTAAAAGTGAATCAAGCCATAGTCTAAGTGTATATCCGTGGGCCCCCTATAAATGTATTGTACCTATGAAATTATGTGTAAATTATGAATGCAGTTGCATGAATACCAGTTAAGACCGAGTCAGTCCAGAAACTGCACTAATTTAATCCGTAAAAACGTAATAATTACAATAATAATAAAAATACTTTCGAGGAGGCCAAAGTTGCTCTAAAACGAAATGAAGTAGGGAAAACAATCGCTTGGACTATCTTCCAGCAGAGTTCTGGTGCTCTCAAAAGTCGGATGATTAGCACGACTCCTCAAACAGATCATCAAAGAATGTCCAACACCGACCGATTGGCAACGGAGGATCAGCGTTCCCACCTTCTGAAAAAGGAGAGTCCCGCTGAATGAGTCATTTGTTACCGAATACGACTTCTGAGCTATGGAATGAAGGTCTTCGTGCGTATTCCTAATAAAAGTATTCACGAGATCGTAGAGTTTCCCAGAAACCAAGCTGGATTTGTGCAGGGTTGTGGTACAACCGATGTAATCCATGAAGTACGGCTCCCGTTGAAAAATTTCGAGAGAAGAACAAGTCGTTTCATCTTACTTTCCTCGACCTCGACAAGGACCTTGATCGCGTACCACATAACCTAACATGGCTATCATTGCGAGAGCATGCCATACCAGAATTGCTTGTCAACTGAGTGTAGCTGCTTTATATACACTCAAAGAAGTACGTTCAGGCTGCCGCAGGAGCATCCATTGACTTTCCCATTATCGTCGGCGTTCACATTGATTCAGCGCTGTCTTCACCCCTGTTAATTCTAGTGATGGACACTGTAACATCAGATCTGTACCGTCCTTCCTTTTCCATGGACGCTTCTGTATGCTGACGATGCCACGTTGGCCTCTGAGACCGAGGTTGACCTGTAACGTCAGATTCAAGAAAGGAGCAATTCGTAGGAATATTACGGTCTGCGCCTCAGCAAAGGGAGTACAGCATATATGACGTCAGATCTACAAGAATTTGGAACAATTCAGGTGAACGGTGAAGATCAGTCGCGAGTGAAGGGAGTCGAGTATCTTAGCCTCGTTGATTTGTATACCTATTATATTTTAATCGTTAGAAACTGAGGCTAGTTATCGTCGTCTTTATCTCCCTCTACTTCTCTTACCTTCTATAAGAGTGTCTATCTTTTTCCCAGCTAACCTAACCTCCTCCATTCGGCTCACAGGGTCCCACAACTGAAGCCTGTTTATAGGTACAGCTTCATCCATCAAATTCGTTTCCAACTTGTCCTTTACCGAGCTCGATAGCTGCAGTCGCTTAATTGCGGCCAGTATCCAGTATTCGGGAGATCGTGGGTTCGAACCCCACTGTCGGCAGCCCTGAAGATGGTTTTCCGTGGTTTCCCATTTTCACACCAGGCAAATGCTGGGGCTGTATCTTAATTAAGGCCACGGCCGCTTCCTCCCCGCTCCTAGCCCTTCCCTGTCCCATCGTCGCCATAAGACCTATCTGTGTCGGTGCGGCGTAAAGCAAATAACAAAAAAAAAAAAAACTTGTCCTTTATCTCCTCATTCCGAGTACCATCTTGCCATTGTTCCCACCTGCTTGTACTAGCAATAATTCTCGCTAAGTTCATGTCTGTTACTTCTAACTAATGAATAAGATATTCAGAGTCCATCCAGCTTGCACTCTCGTAAAGCAACGTTGGTCTGAAAAACGATGATGTGAAGATGGTTTCGACCGGGAGCTAACTGCCTTAGCTCTTGTGCAACTTGATTCAGTCTGACATACTATATTACCATCCTGGGAAAACACGCATCCAGGATACTTGATATTATCTACATGTTCCAGGTTTGTATCCCCAGTGTGACATTCATTTCTCTTGAATTTATTACCTTCTGACGTCAGTTTAGTCTCGAAAAGGCTAATTTTCACACCATAATCATTGCACCAATTTTCAAACTCTAAGATGTTAGACTGCAGGCATTTGGCACAATCTGCCAGTAAGACTGAGCCATCAGCATAGGCCAGACTGCAGACAGATTTCACTTTCTCCACCCTAGGCGTAGAGATACTTAGTTCACTATAGATCAGATAGTGGTCCGTATCATTGAAAACTCCTCGGAAAACTCCCACGTTCCTAACAGATTTTCTGAATTCAAATTCGTTTAAGATATAATCTATTATGGATCTGATGCCTCTACCCTCCCATGTTCAACTGTGGATAGCCTTATGCTTGAAGAATGTATTTGTAACTGCTAATCCCATACTAGCACAGAAGTCCAGCAAATGCTTTCCATTCCTATTAGCTTCCATACCTTCCCCGCATTTACCAATTATCTTTTCGTATCCTTTGGTTCAGTTTCCAGCTCTCGTACAGAAATAACTCATTAGCACTCTTCTATCCTTGCTGTTTTTTTTTTTTTTTGCTAGGGGCTTTACGTCGCACCGACACAGATAGGTCTTATGGCGACGATGGGATAGGAAAGGCTTAGGAGTTGGAAGGAAGCGGCCGTGGCCTTAATTAAGGTACAGCCCCAGCATTTGCCTGGTGTGAAAATGGGAAACCACGGAAAACCATTTTCAGGGCTGCCGATAGTGGGATTCGAACCTACTATCTCCCGGATGCAAGCTCACAGCCGCGCGCCTCTACACGCACGGCCAACTCGCCCGGTATATCCTTGCTGTTGACCCTGACTAATATGCTTCATGAAACTTTTCAACTTCATTCCCATATTTACCCTCACATGGTGATTACAATGAGACAATTCTCGACCTAATTTCTCCAATTGCATAAAAACCCACCACATCATTCACTCATTTATATTCCTAACAGAAACTATGTTTATTGCTAAAGTATTCATGATAAACAGTCCTACCCCGTACCGTGCCCATCCCTCTTTAACACCCGTCAAGTACACTTTATAACCTCCTATCTCTTAATTGTTTCCTCTGCTTACCCGTATATCATTAACACCTAACTCATCCAGACGCATTCCCATTCCTGACTCAGCCAGTTCTACGTTTTTATCCCATAAGCCCCATTAATACTGATAGCTCCCCATAGAATTCAATGTCGTTTACCCAGTTGTTTCCGAGGAGTCTTCTGCCCCTCAAATGGGACTGGGACTCAGTTGCTCCATAGGCCCGAGGCTTGTTTAAAACGTCTTGAATGTGCTTGGTGAATATTCAGTGAAGAAGGATGCTACCATTATTTACACATAGTCTCAGTGAGGATCTCTGCTCTAATGGGTTAGAGACCAGCAGTGGATTTTATAGTCCTAGACGCCTGAGCAAAACGAGGGTCGCGACACAAAATATATCCGAGATGCCCACTTCTATTCCATAGCAACTGGTTTCCCGACTCTCAGGACCAATTACTAAGCCACTCAAACGTTGCCCAAGTTTCACAAACTACGACGTGACTACAGTAACCCACATCACGAATTATTATTATTAGTACTATTATTATTATTATTATTATTATTATTATTATTATTATTATTATTATTATTGTGCCATAACTGGGCAGCCCCGGCTGTTTAAAACTGCTGCTAATTGCTACAGTACCGTAACCTATCCAGAAAACACTGAAACACTTAATATTGTAGAAATGTGCACATTTTAGGTAAGATGTTTCCAACATCGAGTTTGTAGCGCCTCCTTGTGTTTATGAACAAGAACTATCTGGTAGAAACTGCTTTAAGGTTGATAACCTAGTTTGCCATTCAACTGGGTTTCGGTTGTCGTCACTGTTGTTTACCTCTCTCGGCCAATCAATGTTCTTCTTCTCTATTAACTTTGAAATCAGTCAGGAAATACATTACGTCATTATTCTGGAAGGATCCCCAGCACCCCTACATAAAACGCGTGTTTCTTGAGCGGCGATCTGTCTACAATAGATCGCTGAGTGTGTTACGGCGGTGAGTTCTCTCCTTGGGAGAAGTATGGTTGGTTGGGATGGCGGACTGATTGATCGTGACGGCAGCAATTAAAAGTACAACAGTATATTAAACATGTGAAATTCTCTGTTTAAAGTTGGGAACATTTCTAAATTCTTATTAAGCTTGTAACCCTAAGAGCATTCTGTATCATTAAATTTTAATTGTAGAGTTTTCTATTGTCAACATACAAATTTATTTCCCTAATGGGAACTTGTAAAATGTAAGGAAGCACAAATGGGTACCCTCGTTTACCTTCCTCTCAACTTCGTTCCTTTGTGATTAGGCTTTCCTAATATTTAAATTATATTTGTCCTGTTCAGCCTTGAATTTCTTTTTCATAACTTAGTCACCTCGTAGTATGACTTAGCCTCTCTTTCCGCGGGCCTTATGCCCTATTTGTGATGCGAGTGTGATAAACTGATATAACTTGAAAACAATATTCTCTCACTCGTGGATAAATAATGCAAGTATCGAGCTCGAATTATTATTATTTTACGACTATGATTATTATTATTATTACTTGTAATGTATGGCTATAAAGTGTTTACATCCATTTAGTATTATTATTTTACGTCATATGTACAGACGATACGATCGGATTATTTGTGATGTTATGTCATGAAACATGTGCTGTATATATGTATAAGTTTAGTGAATGTAAGAATCTGTAATTACTAGTACATAATTTATTATTACCTGTATATATGACTTGTAGTCCACTACAGTATTATCAAACACATTATAACATCCAGAATAGCACTAGGTAGACGAGAACTATGGAGAATATTCTTTACATTATATCTGGGCTTTAAGCACTCTAGAATTTACGAGGTCTGTTATGGCATATCTTTCTAGAAGCCTGGCCAGGCACATACATAAGGAGGTGGTCTTGATGGTGGAGACGAGTTATTGCTTAGTTCGAGTTATGGTTTAACAGGACTTGTACTTGTGACCTCGTGTTGTGCACGACTTGCTTGTAAGCAGTCATCTGTTTCAAGGTAGTATTATGCATGTGCTCCGTGATAGGCAGTTGTTAAAAATGGTGGTTTGTTGATATGGTGTTTTGTTGTGACGGCAGTAAATTAGGTTATATGCGTGTTAATGTGTCATGTGTAGATAAACAGTTCTAAAAATAAGTGTACCCACTGACAGCATTTTGTGCGCGTCTTTGTGGATACATCATTAGGTATCACGTAAATTTATCTTTGGATTGCTGGGGTTGTGCCTCCATTTCATTTTGGTTTTCGGCCTTGTAAATATACACGTTTTAAAAACCTTTCTTCACTCCGGTGGCCGTGTAGCGTGGGCTTTCTGCCCTTGCTAACTATGGATCTGTAGATCCTCTTTCATGTACTTCCCTGTCGTTGTATATAACGAAGGTACGAACTGTTTTTCAAGCAGTGTATTGTTGATTTTCCTGTGTTAGCATAAACTGCTGGCCCATTTGAGGGCATATTTTTAAACATTTTAAACTGTACTTCAGGGTTCAAGACCCGATGTGTCAATGTTCCAGAAGCTTCGGCTTCTTTCATATGTGGTTTTCAACTTAACTAGGTAAAACTGCACAGGCTAGCCTAAACCCAAATATGTAACAATCTTGTAAAGATCAGAATACTCTGATCGTGGAATATTAATGGTTCTGAGCTTTTGTGCTCATCCGTTATCAGTTATCCTGAGCTTTTGAGCTCGATGTCTAAATAATCTTAACAAGGTTTCGAGCTCCGTTTTGTATAAATTGGTTCGGAGTTGACGATCTCCCTTTTCGTTGTTTACGACTTACTGTATGTAGATATTATCGAATATTTATGCTCAATTTGCTGTTCTCTTCATATAGGGGTTAAAGAATTTATTATGTTGAAAAGAAAGGAAACACAAATTTCTCAAATTTTATTAGGTCTTCTCAAACATTGATTTTTGCTTTTTCCAGCAATTCACCCCTCATGCTTCCTTCCGTCTGAGAACCACGGAGAAGTCCGTAAAATTATTATTATTATTATTATTATTATTATTATTATTATTTACGCATATAATCTTGATTATATTTCATACATGCATTTTAAGGGCAGTCAGAGTGCAGAATCTATGCCCTAAAATGATTAACTAATATGTCAGAAATTCCTCACTTATGGGGCTCTCGAATTTACTCTCTTTGAAATGACTTTTAACTTTACCAAGATCCTATCGCGCTGGTTAGTTGTGCATAACCCTCTACACACACAGTTCACCTTAAACGAAGAAAAAAAAAAGAGATTTTGCTATTCCCAAAAGCTACTTGTATAACAAAATGTTTCCTCTTGAAAGCTGGCTTTATCTATATTACTTTCCGTTTATGTCCTGCTACGTTTAGCGTTTGGGAATTTCCTCCACATCTGGTGACCTCATCAGCACTGTGTGCATGGATGAACGAATATTGCGAACAATCCGAACTCATTAGTTCCGTTGGAGAGAATCTGCTTTCTCCTTATGAGACTACCCCGTGGAGTTTCGTACAATTCGTGCACTTAAAGAGACCGTTTCTCCTTCCCTTCACTCAAGATCCTTAATATAATCATGATACTCCCGTAACAACGATGATTTTGATACTTGGATAATAAGGCAGTTGTGTTAAGAGTGTCGTAATTTTTCAGTGCCGTTAATGTTGAAAATGAGAGTCATGGAAAGTGAAAAGGATATTGTGAAGAAGATAGGTTGTTCTCAACATCATCATTAACACAATGATTACCAGTCGATGCATTCACATGTCATAGACTGGCTGCGATAGCTCATTTAGTTAACGGCTCGTTTCCTGTACTGAAGATTCAAGCCCGAATACTGGTGCAACGTGTTAGCTTTAAGATAATAATAATAATAATAATAATAATAATAATAATAATAATAATAATAATAATAATAATAATCACGAGCTAGATAGCTGCAGTCGCTTAAGTGCGGCCGGTATCCAGTAATCGGGAGGTAGTGCGTTCGAGCCCCACTGTCGGCAGCCCTGAAGATGGTATTCCATGGTTTCCCATTTTCACACCAGGCAAATGCCGGGGCTGTACCTTAATTAAGGCCACGACCGCTTCCTTCCACTTCCTAGGCCTTTCCTATTCCATCGTCGCCATAAGATATATCTGTGTGAAGCGACGTAAAGCAAATAGCTAATAATAATAATAATAATAATAATAATAATAATAATAATAATAATAATAATAATAATAATAATAATAATAATAATAATAATAATTTCACGTGGCTATTGCTAACTCGGTACAGCCTTCGTACGGTAGACCCTTCGACGATGGTGAGTGGCATTGGCCGTGTGTGGGAAACTGCATGTTATTGTGATGAAGGTTAGTGTTTTGTGTGTTGTGGGTTGCAGAGATGTTGGGAAGAGAATAAGTGGCCAATATACAAGCCATTGAAATTAACCATTGAAGATTAAGATCTCCTATCTGGGCGCGAATGGAACCTGAGGCCCTCTGAATCGATGGGCGCTATGTTGACCCTTTAGCAAAGGGACCATGCAATAAAAGCAATTACACCGTATGGACATAGAAAGTGGGGGTACAACTTTAAGAGTGAAATATACCTACAAGGAAATATCCGACACTGTGGAATAAACTGCTATGATGGGTGGGTTAATGTTTTCATTTTCATTTTCACCCTGAGAGGGTATGGCGGACCTTCTAGACGGTACCCCACCTCTCAGGTCAGGGATTCTTTTGCCGCTGATGTGATTTGCTGAGAAGGTAAGGTGGGTGGGTCCGTGGCCTAAAATATGAAATGACCCCGCATTCGCCTTAGTGCAGGATAATGGAAAACCACGGAAAACCATTCTAAGGACAATCGACTGTGGAGACCATTCCCTCCGCCTCCCTAATGTAATGTTGCCAATCTAGCCAAAACTAGCCGTTGTTAAGCGGGAGTCCATTCTATTCGGTCTAAACTAATTTAGTCACACTGCAATATAATGTAGATAATTTGATAAGGTTTAAAGTATCCTTGCCTCAAGATTAAAATTTAATATTATATCAAGAAAGTATAAAATATTTAACCTCCATTTTTACTAACAGTTACGCGTATTCACGTCCTCCATTGCGGACTAAGGATAAGGATTTAGCTCCCCTCCTGACTGTCCTGGATGGTATCTTCCACACTTCCATGGATGTAAAACAGCCTCGACGGTGGAAAACGTTCAAAAAATCACATAAGAGAGCCTGGTTAAATCTCATTCTCGGCGACTGTAATGATATCCGACTTCAGTTCTAGAGGAATGGCGAGATGGTACAATATGGGCACCATTATTACCTAGATTATGGCAGAATTCACAAGCTCCTAGTGTACGAGGCTGTAGACTGCGATGTTCGAAGTCCCATACGTGAGGAACAGCAGTAATTATTTACGGTCTGGTTTTTAATCTGGTGTAATTAGCGACTTTGCAGGGATATTTCTTAATCGGCAGGAATTGGTTGTAATTAGTTAAAAAGAAAAGTGAGTTAGTGTAAACACTAGGTTTTGAACTCATTCTCTTCAGGTTGAGAAATGATTTTCCAAGGTATTAGGTTTTCTGATATAGCACACAGGGAGCATGATCCATCCGAAGAAAATATTTTTGTTTCCTCCGTTATTCTTTTTTTCGCTGCTGGGAGGCTGCCTAGCCAAGGTTAAGAAGTCGTACTCGGGAAACCGGTCAGATACGAGACTTCCACTTCTGTATAATCTCAGCAACCAGAGCTTCATTAGCTCACACTAGAAATACATATGATTTCTAGGTGCAAAAGGTAAAGGTAGATCTTACCGTCTACTCCTCCAAAGACTTTAATTACCTAGGGGAACATTTTGCCTTTAGTTTTATTAACATTAATATTGTAGAGGTTTATGCACAAATTGAACTGAATGAAGTCAACGTCTTTCTGACCACTTACGGCTATGTGTAATTTATGTCCAGTTCCAAAACTGATAAAATTCACGGCCAAGAAATGTTTAATTATGGCGCTATTTTATGGTTGTAAAATTTTCTGCTATAAAAGGCAATATTAATTTGAAGTAGCAATTTGGCTATCCATCATAGCCTTCATTCTAAAGAACGTGTATGTAGCAAAAGGCGACATATCCATGTGCAGAACAGAAGCAATACTTGGTATACAGGTTGAATTACTTACATACAGGTCAGTATGTTGGGTTGCATAATGTCTTGGGCGTTTGCGAATTTCATGTCTACGGCTATGATGTAGACCCCACTGAGTGAACAAGTTGTCTAAAAAATCCTCATACTATTTCCCTCAAAGAGTTAGACCCCAAAATTCAGGAAATTGTGCTATTCTTCATGCCAATCACTAAAAAAGATAAAATCGTTCCAAACTGTTTCAGTCATGCAGAAGTTGTGATAATAATAATAATTTCGTGTGGCTATTTCCTAGCCCAGTGCAACCCTTGTAAGGCAGACCCTCCGATGAGGGTGGGCGGCATCTGTCATGTGTAGGTAACTGCGTGTTATTGTGGTGGAGGATAGTGTTATGTGTGGTGTGTGAGTTGCAGGGATGTTGGTGACAGTACAAACACCCAGCTCCCGGGCCATTGGAATTAACCAATGAAGGTTAAAATCCCCGACCCGGCCGGGAATCGAACCCGGGACCCTCTGAACCGAAGGCCAGTACGCTGACCATTCAGCCAACGAGTAGAAGTTGTGATGAATCGACTTGGTTGAAGCAATCACTCGGAATCAAGGCAATACTACGTTCTTTGAACATGCTTGCTAAACAAGGTATCAAAGAACGTAATAGTAATAATAATAATAATAATAATAATAATAATAATAATAATAATAATAATAAACATAATCATCATCAATATAAATGATTAAATGCTTAAAATGTTTACTCACATAAGTGCAATTCTCAAACGTAAAACACATTAGGCTATCCAATATACTGACCTGTATGTAAGTGATTCACCCGGTGCAAAATTCAGTCTTGAACCGAAGCTGAGAATAAATCCATTGACAATTTCCGTCTGAGCATTGAATACTCTATTAACACCAGTATACTTATTTTCTATCTGTCTTGCTGATATTTTTATTCTCATTGCGGATTCCCACCTTTGCATCACTTTCCCTTTTGTTGGTCAGTCTTATATTCTTCGTCGAGTGTTGGGGAGAATTGAGAAAGTTGTTGGAGAAGGGATCCTTCATTGAGCCTCAAGAGCACTTAAACATTTTAGCAAGCATATATTCATATCACGATTTTAACAACAGCAACTGGAAAAACGCACTTCCTCATGTTATAATTTTTCCAAGATAATGTAACTTTAAATTTTTCTCTGATAAAATTATCATTATCACAACATCTCAGCTGGGTAATACATTGGTTATCAAGAAAGGTTCACTACATCACCAGTACCAATATCTGAGAAGAAAGGGCATCTGTAAACAAGAAAATAATTACAACAAATGACATAGGTAAACACTGAAGAGTAGAAAGGTGCGAGACTTAGATTTCTTAATACAGAAACATTTTAACAGAGACTGGAAGATAATAGACACTTTTTGATTTTACAGACCACTGTAGATGAGCAAGGAGATGTAAATTACAATGATAACATTTACTCAGACTTCGAAGAATCTTACGAAGACACTGAATTGGATGCTTGATATTATTTGTAATGCAATCAAGTTTATTTTAGTGTGGGATTAAACAAATAACTAAAATCAATTTAACTCTTTGTAGATGGAATTTTGTTTACACTAGTCCCTTACATTGAAATAATGCTCTGTATTGCACCCAATAGGCGAATGCAGTATATCCTTAATACAGTGGTAAAAATGCTATATGCAAGTAATACTTCTCAGTTATGTCAGGATAATAGAGAACAATGTATTTAAGAATTCCACAATTAATATTAAATTGGTACAAGTAAATTAACTTAAAATCTGCGCTTCGGAATGATGAAGGACACAATATGAGAAGTTCTTTTCCACTCCGGAAGAAATTATCATTTGGATTTTCTCAGTTTTCCAACTGGACGACTGGTCTGTTCTATTACATTAAACAGCATTTATTAATCCATGAATCAGAGTAATTTGGATTATCATAAGGAATGCATGCTTAAGGAAGTTTAAAAGTTGTTGTCCATTTGCAGTCCTATTTTCAACATATTATGATACGTTACGAAAAGTAGAAACGGGTAAAGTGAATGAACAGGCGAAAAATGTTGCTAAAGTTGTGAGCTAAGATGAAGTACTGGAAAATAGTACAAAAGTACTGAATACCAGATTCCTGATGGGTTAAATAAAAGACTCTCTTTTAACACAACATTTAAGTTCGATCAATCGCACTATATCAACCATATTAATGTTCATGTAGTTTGAATGTGAACTGACATGGAGTGAGTCTAATGTATTCAGAATTCGGCACTGAAAAGCAACACCTAATATGATGTTTGACACATATATTCGAGTCCTCGAATTCAAATAAGTACATTTTAAAGTGCTCTCCATGATTGGGACACTAGTGCTTTATAGTTGGCCGTAAGGCTGAAACATTTTGGAAACTTGCTTAAAACTAATTCTTAAAAATACTTAAAACAAATATATTTAAAGAAGCTTTCATTCGGAGAATAGTGAATTTGGCCCCTATCATGGGCAGGTCTGGAGATGTTTTTCCGTAGTTTCCCATTTTCACACAAGTTAAATGATAAGGATGTGCCTTAATGAAGTTCTAAACCTCCCTTTCGCAGCATCTCTAGAAACCGGTGTAAATAAAACAGGAAAAAAGGATGAAAGATAAGAAAGGGAGCTATTAGAAGATGTAAATATGGCTATTGCAGGTCCCATGAATAGTAAAAAAAACCCGATTGTGTTGGTATTCCATAAGATCTTTCGGGAGCTTGGTAAATTAGAAAAGTCATTCAATTTCTCCTTAAATTCAGAAAGCAGAAAATGTCATGGTCAATTTCAGCGAAGTATTAACAACGTCTTCAACCACTTATTCAATTTCATTTCGAACGTCGTAAAAACGTGTAAAAAGAAAACCTTCAGTTGCTCGAGCAAGACCTATGGTCGATGCGTTGAACGTTATTTAATGTATTCAGAGGCAAATAGCAAGTGTACAATGTTGTCGGATTTGAATAGAGATAATCACAGAGACAACGTATTTTAACGTAAAGGCGGGTAGGGAAGCGTTGAATTCTAGAATTTATTATTACTTAATCGTCGCCATAAGACCTATCTGTGTCGGTGCGACGTAAAGCCCCCAGCAAAAAAATTATTACTTAACATTAATTGCTATACAACTACACAGACACACAACACACATTTACACTAGTTTGCGCTCTCAGTCCGTTCTCACTGTTCAGTTACACTACTTACTCACTCTGATATTTACAAGATAAAACAGTTGCACTACACTCACTTACGCAGCTGTCACTCGGATCCTAGAGCAGTTCAGGATTCCCTGTATAAATATCGCGGCCTCACAGTTCACCGTTCGCGCCCACAACACAGTCTCACAACTCGAAACGTGATACGCAGTCAGAACACTCGCGGCGGTCTTCGTCCATAGTCTATCGTCACTAAGCTAAACTATTCCGCATTCACCGTCAGTTCACGCACAACAGCACTGAGCCGACACTGTAACTAACTGACCCAGTATTCCACAGCTGGACTCAGAACTGAACCGCCTCAGTTGCTTACGGATCTCAACCGAAACTAAAGCAATGAATTTCGTCCGGCCTGCCTTATATAGGAAGGAAATCCCCTCCAGTTAAGCCGGACGAGGAGAAATCCCTTGCGTTCTCAGGAACGGAAAGCTCTGGGTTCAATGTTGTAGTCCTTCCTTCCACCATCAGGGAGGCCTGAAATGTGAGAGAGGGGGTTGGCCCTGTGCGCTTGGCTTGATCCCGACTGGATGACGTAGTGACTAGCTAACAGAGCCCTACTCGGTGACGTCACTCGTGGCCATGGCAGGCTAACTTCCTCCTCCAAAGCCCGTACAATGAAATGGTAGACGCCGTCACAAGTAGCTATTTTTTGAGAGTTCTGAGGCAACCATTAACCGGTGGCCCCTGGACAAGGCCTGATCCGGTGAATGACGTCAAAGTGCTTTGCGGGCTGCTAGCTAAAAGCACGCTCTTAACCTCACATGGCCTTACGATGGCTACGTGTCCAGGCTTAACCTCACAGACCCCGGGTTCAACCCCAGGCTTAAGGGCGATAATCTTAGGGACCCTAGTTCGGAAGCTAAGAGACTCATAGTTCAACACACGGGAAAACCGCATAAGTGTGTAAACTTAACCTAACAGATTTCAAGTACTATACCTGGGCTAACTGCATAAAACTTCAGGCCTAAAGTTACGCTGACCACGCGTTTACGTAACTTAAACTCTCAGGCCTTGGAGAAGAACTTGGAACAAGATGGCGGCTAAAATGCGTAATACATGTGCTTTATTCACAGGGGCGTAACATTGGAAAGCGACTTAAGGGAGCTTGGAGCTGAACTTTGAATAAGATGGCGGCTATAAGGCTCAATACGTATGCTTTATTCATAGGGGCGTAATAGCGAAAGATCCCTTTGGGGGCTCAGAGCTGAACTAGAAACAAGATGGTGGCCGTAAATGGGACTAAATAGACATTGTTAGGCATAATACATGCACTTTATTCAGAGGGGCGTAACATTTAGAAAGCATCTTTGAGGCTCGAAGCTGAACTTAACCTCCCAGGCTAACTGCAGAAAGAGTGTAAGTGTAACTTAACAGAGTACAAGTTCGATACCCGGACTAATCACATAAAAGTGGTAGCGTAACCTAACTGGGCTCGGCATGTAACATTATGAGGCCACACGTTTTTGGACACGCAGTGATCACGTGGTCATGGATATGCATGTTTAGACTTGTTCGATATTAGGCTCCCTATCTCTTGTAAATTCAACTTTTATATATGCTACGAGTAGGCATTGTTTACTTAGTCGATAATTTACTCTAACAAAGAGTTGCTCGCTTCGTAGTTCATCATGGCAAGGACATCGATAGTTGATGCTAAAGGCTTTAAGGTAAACGGAAACAAATTTGTGTTCGATGAGGTAGCTGTGTTGGACTGTACTGTGTTGTGGGCTCCATAAGTCGTGAGTTTATTATTTAGTCCAACTTTCCCTCACTACTCGCAAACGGATGAAGAATAAAGGCAGGCGCAATGGGTGAAAAAACTTATAGGAATTCGGTGGGAAGAAAGGAATTCCATATCGCTTTCTAGCTATGACCTTGAATGCTCATTTCTAAAGAGCAGATCCAGCGTTTGTAAGGGGTTGTGAAAAGAAGGAATGGCTGCACGATTATATACGATCAACATGTGAAGTTTTCGATCTGCATGAATTAGGATGCCCATCATGAAAATCTCTTCTGAAAGAACATAGTGTGGAAACGCGGAAACAGCCTCTACGTCATGTGCGTACGCTTCTTGATTGGTCGCTGGTAATGCATGCCGGCAAATGAGCTACATAATCGGAGTTCAGTGTTCAAAAGTCGACAGTGATAAAGAAACATTTTTGTAAAGACATCTTGCCATTTCAATCTGATACTAAGTGTAACGCAGGTGAAAATGCAATCGTAAAGATTTATGCTTGCAAAAAGAAAACTAAACACTTTTACTGAAGAAGAGATTATGCATTACCAAAGGCATTCTTGGTCAATGTAGCTGCGAATGCTGTAAAAAGGTCTGGAATAAGGTGCCTCATGAGCGGAATCAAGACGCTGTTTTGTCAGAGCTTCAAACGTGTAGTTTACATCACGAACAAGTGAATTTAGCTACGAGACATTCAGTGAGACAGTGCCGTACATATCGACTCATTAAACTGTATTAAGGACCTAAAACTAATGAGTTGACTTCGCTTATAAAACTTATCATGGCTGCGAAAATATTGAGCAAGCTGTCGCAGAAAAAAAGGTGAAGGAACGTGCTTGGAGAAAGGTGAGGAAGCATGATGGGCATGGACTCATCAAACGGGTGATTGACCTTCTTCATTCTGAGCTTCACCTTCCTAGTTAGCAGTACTGTGGCCCTGGAACTCGACTTCACGTCCGTTTGGCATGCGGTGATCCTGGTATTAATATAGTAGATGCTGTCTGCAAAGAGCATCCGTCAATTTGCTTATCGTCAAAACACACCTGAACTAAGACGTGTAGATGATGAAAATCTGCTTCGTAAAGCTATGCAGCGTGTGACGTCACCTAATGCTACAGTTTCTGAGAATATAACAGCATTTGTCGCGTCCGGTGCAACGAAAGGAAAACTGTTGCTTGGTGGAGGCCTTAAAAGACGGAAACAGCAGAGAAACAGCTGAGGACGAAATATATTTACTTTGTGAAAGAAGAATTAGTACACATACGCTGAAATAAATAAGACTTGTAAAACATACTGCGGTTTTTTCTTGATTATTTTAAACTTGTCCCTTCTCCATCACTGTTCCAATTCCTAACTTAACTAGTAGTAGTGATGTTCGCTAATGAGTTTACGCAATCTTAAACTAGTAATAGTAATGCTGAATAACAAGTTTAAGCAATAGTATACAGGAGAGGTAGAGGTTCTAGAACAAAAAAAGAAAAATCAACAAACGTTTTAAAGTACATCCTCTTTATTAATTCATTGATTGAAGGTGCTATTAAAACCAAGCCATATGACATACTGTTTATTACCATGGCAACGAATAACACCTTCTATTAAGTAGAGATTAGGATGTTTTGTTTTCGCACCTATTCGGTGTTGAATCTTCCTTTGATAGGCCGTCCTGAAAGATCGTGAAGTAACGATTTAACTGGATTATTAAGCTTAACACTGTTGATTTCAAAAAAGTCTGTGCTCCAGTTAGGGGTGTACACTTTTGTGGATACAGAGTTGTGTTTTCTCATACGAACAAAATCACCTTTGTGGAAGCAATTGTGACCTGGATCAGCCGTTTTGATTATGTGATGAATAGTCTCTAAGCATGGTTAATTCTTTGGCTTTATGCCGATGGTTCGATAAGGCAGTATCGTTGTAGGTAGACACAAGTCTAGGTAGGAGATAATCCAGTGATATGAGCCTTGAACTGTAAATTCTAGCCACATTATAGTTTTGAGCGTACGATTAAAGCGTTCTACAGCGCTAGCTTTGAGATTTCTGTACGTTGAATAGAGATGAATACCAATTGACATGATATAAGTAGAAAGAACGTTGTTGTAAAGCGCTTTACCTTGATCAGTTTGAAGAAGCCCTGCGCAGCGTTTTTATTGTTGAACAATACTTTGAAAAGTACTTTGAAATGCGGTGCTGTCTTAGAACGCACTGTTTCTGCACATCGAAGACAGTAAGTAGATACTTACAGGTTTTATTGCTAGAGGCATACGGAATCATTTCTAATAAGTCAGCTTGCCAGTTCATCCTTTCTACTTGTAAAGATACGTCTGCGATGGTAGGTGCGACGAGCTAGTTTATGTAACTCGTGAGCTATGCTTAGCTATACAGGCGAGGTCTTGCTTTGAGGAGCCATTACTCAATAATACCAGCATGACATAATTCCTCTTCTATTTCTAGAATCTCTGACTCATGACCTGTGTAACCGGCATCTGGAGAAGCTCTTAGAAGTTGGAAACGTTGTACGAGTAAGTTAGGGTCGTTCCAGTACCTTACATCTACACAGTGTAACGGAGGCTTGTAGACAAGTTTAAGACCACGTGCAGACAGCTGATGAGAAAAGAGCTCAGAAATAAAATCGCGGTACTTGCGACTCTTATTTGCATTTATAGCTTCAGTCCTCTTGTAATTATGTTGAGTAGCGTCAGCAGCAAGAAGTATTGTTCTATAGTTTTTAAGTTCATCTTGCGAAATTATATCTTTATCAGGTATCAGAGAAACATGAGTTCTAAAAGACGTTTAGTAGGTTTATAAGTTATGCCTTTTACGATGAGACTTTTAGCAGTAATCTTAATATTTGCATTACCTATCCGAAATCAGTCCTCTTCATAGCGAATACCGAAGGTTGTCCTGTAAGGAGTTTTTCTATATAAGGTGCAAAGAGTGAG
Organism: Anabrus simplex; assembly: GCF_040414725.1. Classification (NCBI taxonomy): domain Eukaryota; kingdom Metazoa; phylum Arthropoda; class Insecta; order Orthoptera; family Tettigoniidae; genus Anabrus; species Anabrus simplex. The sequence goes on along the minus strand of NC_090266.1, from coordinate 351,893,612 downwards.
CCGTAGGTGTTTTGAATAAGTCTTTAACTGATGACGTTACCCCGCTGTCATTAGAACCTCAGACAAGGAAGGTAAACCGTGTTTTGGTGTAGTAGGTGCTTCAGCAATAACGTCTGTATTTAAAATCTTTATTCGCTTGGATGGTAAAGTTTTTCTTCCTCGTCCTCTTCTTCTTCATCGTAACCATCCTTCGCCTCTTCCTCATCTTGCTTTTCTTCTTCTTCTACTTCAGGCTTCTTCTCTTCTTGCTTCTCATTGTTTTTAAATATTTGCATAGTACCAGAACTTGTAGTAGACTCAGACGATGACGTAGAATTAAGAATCTCGTTTTAGTGGTGCACCGATTTGCGTTTTAAAGAAGAAATCAGTATATGTTTGAATACATTTAAGTTCTTTAAATTTACGTCGAATATTGCCCAGCGCACGGGCAATACGTCGTGTAATCTCCTTGCGTGATATCCACGTGATTCCGGTTTTATGTCAAGTGCAGTCTGTAACCGATATGTTGAGGAAAGGTCCTATGTGGACTATTGTACAAGTGTTTGCTTGACAACCGATTGATTACAAGGCTTTCAATTGTAAAGTGACTATATATGCTTTTTCATTGGTATTTTGCTTTTAATGCTGTCATTTGATCTTGTTATACTATTTTTAAGGACACTTTCTCTCAAGGCAGTGCAAACATTGTAAATGTTTTCATAAACATCTACTACTGTCAACTAATAAATTGCCTGAAGAAGCTAATGTATCGACAAGGTGGTTAATCAAAAATAATTAATTGTGAATCTGTTAAAGTACGATACGGAACATGAAGTTGATTTTAATGTCATATCAGGCTTGACATAAATAGAAACAATCTACATGTTTATGACCTCCCATACTAAAGTATGCACGAATAACATCTCGCTGTTCTGTAGCGATATAGTCAATGATCATAAGAGAATTCGGTAGCACACCATCTGGAGGCAATCTTTCTCACTCGCATTAAATTAAGAATACCTCATGTTAGCTTTCACGAGATCATGCATCTTAAGTGTAGAATAATATATATTGATAATTTAATATTACAGGCATTTCGCCCAAGTACACGTTCCCAATACCAATTTCCAAACAAACACGAGCGGAAAACCAGACCACATGTGAGACGCCACTCTCACTGAAAAAACAAAAAAAACCAAAATATACGATGCTGCCGCTTACATGGGTGGGAAACCAGACCACATGTATGGGCCACTCCTACATCTAACTAAACCCTATAATCCTAAATTAACTTTGTGGCACCCAGGCGGCTGGAAAACCAGTCCACATGCATGGCGCCACCGCTACAACTACTGTCCGGGCGTGTCATCCCTCCGATGAGTAAAGGAGCCGCCCTGCCAGGTATCACAAGCCCGGCCCTGCCCCCTGGGCCCCAAAAGAAGACCTCACATACCCTAGCAGCTGAAAATGCTAATTCCTCGCCATTCCTTTCATGGCAGGCAACATGTGGGTGGAAATCCAGCTCCTCATGTTCCCCGCCTTCCTTTCTCCTTTCTCGACATATGTCTCGACCATTCTTTCGCAGCTGCATTGTCAACCCCCGTCATATCCTCTGATTAACACTTACCCTATACCACATACATTAGGGCTAGAACCGCCCTATCCTGTCCTCTTCCGGTTATGTCCTGCCCTCCACCTTCCCATTTCTCCCTACAACCTCTTACCATACATAATTACTAATTTACATCTACTCTCACTGTATAACCTCTCACTACTATAGGAAAGTATACCATCCATCACTCTCTTTCCAACTTGAGTTAGCCCAGGGTAGTGTGGCTCCACACTAATATAATTAATTACACACGATCCACAAGGAGGCCAAATTCCCTATCTACTCCAGCCTGGCTGAGTCAGCTAGCCAGCTATTACGTCCATACTATAAACACTTCGTACCTGACCTACTCTACTACGTCAGCTGACTGAGCCATAGCTGTTCTACTGTTGCTGAGTGCGTGTTCTCCTTCTCCTCACTTCTGAACGTGTTGTATCAACATACCTTATTACAACGTCCTCCATACCAAATAACGACTTGCAAGTCCTTTTTAAAATTCATGTCCACAAATGAGTCCACATCACCTAAACTTAGCTTTTAGAACATCCTTATAAATTTATGTTCTTCTTTTAACTTTTTTCACTTAACCTTTTGACAGCAAAGTTGTAGAATAGTCTACAGCGGCTGATAGAGTGACTTTGCGAAAATGTAAAGGTTTTGGTTACGTGTGCTATTTAATGAGGTAATACGCGTAAGTAAAATATTTGTCTTTCCGCATTCTGATGGACCAGTTATAACACAGCGAACTGCAGAGCTGAAGAATGCTCAATGACGACCTTAAGTAGTTGTAGCAGGACTCGGTAGCAGATGTGACACTATGTCACTAATAGGTAGTGTGTCTTGCTGCTTTATAATTTTCATGCTGACTAAATGAATATGTGGCACATAATAAGAATATATAACGAATAACCTAACAACAAGTAACTATCGGTTCGTAAATCGCTGTTGGCAAGAGAAGTCGTGTATAGAATGGTGAAACAACGGTACTCTTAGATTATGAAGAAGAAAACCAAGACTGTTGGAGAGAAAGGGTCCCTATCAAGGCTGCGCGAAGAGCTATTCGATTATAATACAATCCATGAGTAGTTATTACTAAAGTACTACGCGCAGCTAGTGCGAGAGTTTCTCCTAAGTGTAAAGCAATGTTTAGTAATCTTGCTCAAATTATTCCTGTACAGAAACGGGGCGGATTCCTCCCAGCGATGTTTCCAGGACTGGCGGCTTTAGGATCTTTGCTAGGTGGCTTCAGCGTTGTAGCATGGACTGTCAAGGCTGTAGAAGAGGCGAAGCAGCAGGTGATAGAATGTGAGCGTCATTGCATTGCGTGGTAAAGGTTTGCACATGAAGCTGGTACCGTACAAAAAGGGCTTGGCATCTACATATCGCCAAAAGAGTCTAATAAATGCACAGCCACATCGAGCTCTAACCCACGAAGAAGTTGCTACATATGCTAAATAAATAGGATCACGATTCTTGTAGTGTGTATATGCGAGATCAGCTACCAGAATGCCTACGGAACCTTGAGAGTACTGTAATCATCGTAGACGACACTCGCGGAACTGAAAATCATTACGTTGCCTACGTAAAACGTAACTCAAAAGTATGGCATTTCGATACTTATGAAGATTTACCCCCTCCATTTGAGCTCATACGATATTTAGGAAGCGTTGCAGACATTGTTCAAAATAAAAACCTTGTGCAAAATTTCAATGCAAGCATGTGTGGGCGTTCATATATCAAACCCAGATTTCAGACAAAAGGCATTAGTGTGCACGTGATAACGAACTTCGCTAGAACGTTTGCTGTACGCAGAGAAGGGCCTGAAACAACTGTCTACTTAAATCCACTGAGTGAACTCAATCGTCGGCTACATAGTCTTGGACTGGTATCATTTGAAAGCTACAATAAAATCCATAAAACTGCGAAATGGCGCAAACAAGTTCTACTACGATGAGTATGTCCTAACCCTACCGTTAAGCACTTATTCTGTAGACGATATTCATGAATACATTGAAAGTGTGTTGATTTAACACTTTGGTGATGAGAGTTTTAGTAACAATAATTTCAAGTTCTCCCTTTCAGTAAGCAACATACACATAAATGTGTTATTGTATCTCGGTAGCTGCAAGCGCTTAAGTGCGGCCAGTGTCCACTATTCGGGAGATAGTTCGAACCACACTGTCGGCAGCCCTGAAGATGTTTTTCGGTGGTTTCCCAATTTCACACCAACCAAATGCTGGGGAGGTACATTAATTAAGGCCACGGACGCTTCCTTCCCACTCCTAGCCCTTTCCCGTCCCATCGTCGCCATGAGACCTGTGTCGGTGCGACGTAAAGCAACTTGCAAAAAATAGAATCTTCTTTCAAGATTGACTTTAAATCACAACCTGATTAGATTGGACCGTTGCTGGGATTTTCATCAAGAGAACTAACACCGAACGTACGTCATGAGTCTGATCAACCTATAACACGTTTCGATGATCATCACGTAAGCATCACTTCTGATATCATTACAGACTTGTATATTAATCAACAAATTTCATGCGTCCTGCACGACTTTACGTTTATAGAAGAAGGTGCTTACAGTATTCGTGAGAAACCGTCAGTTGTGCTTTATCATCCAGTGACTGTAAAACAGATCAGTAACATTACCCTTAGACTAGTGAATCAACAAAATCAGCTCATTTAGATCGTCACAAGTATGTAGCTTACAAACTTCAGCTTGAATCAATATGAAACAAATCTATAAAACACGTTGTACATCGAGGAAAAATACCGTATGTTTGCGAGGATTTATCGTATTAACAGATGTGCATAGGCTGATTTTCCAAGACTTAGGTTATACGCTACAAGAACAACAATATTGAAGAGATACTAGACATCATGAACACAGTAGAAACTCAAGAAAGTTTAGTACAAAATGAGTTACATTCTTATCAAACTTTTACGTTTAGACTTAATAACAATGAAGACATTCGCATGATTATCAATCAGCAAGATTAATGCATCCTACCTCGTGAAAGCTACATCTATATCGAGGGACGGATAGATAAAGCTGATGGGAGTGGACCGAGCATATCTCAAATATACAACCACGGTCTAGCTTATCTCTCTTCGTAGGCACGTCATGAAGCGAATAGTGTTGAAATTGATCGATCGAAGAATGTTGGTATTACAAGTGCAATGAAACTCTCCCCTTCTTTTAGTGTTGGTGAAAGTAATCTTTTACGGATGGCAGGATGGCGTCCAAAAGCTACTAATAACTGGTTGATTAATGAGGACGGTAGTTTTACAGGTATGTTATTATTGAAACATATTCTTGACTTCGCTGAAGTCTATAGACGTGTTATTGTCAACGAAAAAACAAGAGCTAACTCTAATACCAATACGAAAACATGGATATTCATTTCGAGAAAAATAAATTTGGCTTTCTGTATTATATGTTGTGTAAATTTCAATCATCATATTGCCAGAAAATATATCGCCCTCCATTTTCTCCTGAAGAATTTAAAAATAAAGCACCGATTGTTGTCATAGACTGCTCTTGTCATGAAGAGTCTATTAAAGAATCTCCTGTCGATATTCGTCTAGAATTTGAGACAATAAAAATATTCCAGGTAACACTACAGCCTATTGTCTTATTATTCACAGGACTGATGTCACTTACCATCCACTATCGAATATCGTCAAAAGGCTATTAAAATAACATTTTTATTCTTATTAGTGTGTGTGTGCTTCTGCATCGAGGATTGTGGATAGGAAAGAAGAAAGCAGAGACGTTGAAGTAAGAAAATCTTGTTTGTGCAAATCATGCATTGAACCTAATGGTACACTAGTAAGTGAGGCTATTAAACCTTCCTATAAAGATAAACGTTTACGCTGTATGCCACAGCATTTGATTATGTATTTACCATATGGTTTTATATCAACGTACTCTGCTTACGATATAGATTCCGCTTGGGGAATTCTACCTTTCCATTGTAAGATGTCATTAGAGGTAGCCGCAGGCAGACGTTGCAAGCAGCACTACGAGAATCGAGGTAAAAACGGTAATACCGGTTGGAATGGATTAAATCCAATGATTAAGTACTGTAGGCTGTGTATGCGCGAATTAAGCTATGCATTTTAAAGCTATGTACTTCTAAAACTGTATCTCGGACGTGTTTATACCAGGTGGCTCTCGAACGCCGTGCTTTCTACTTATAAATGTCCCGCATGCACAAATGATAAATGGAATGTCTACCAACTGATTTTCACAGGGGCGCTACTGCCAGAGGGAAAGTTACGCCAGAATATGAAGAGATAAGGATCGGCTTGTCGCTCGCACCATGTTACTCAGCGGTAAAGGTCTAATGCACCCCTTGCATTAGTGAACCACTTTTTCCACCGCATACTTCTAGGCTGGTGTATGGTACAGCCGCACTATATTTGCTCTCTGCATTTCGGCAATTGCTAGTGTATTCAGCAGCGACGAATACACAGACATCATTTTAAACTGGACAACCTGGTCGCAATGCAGGCAAAGCTCCAAACATACATCTGCTTTCTACACACGTATTTCGCCGAACAGTATTAGTTTTTGTTTCATACAAGCAACTCTTTTATCGAGTGGAACGTCTACACGTGTATGAATTAATAATTTATTACATTTTCTTTTCTGCATCCTTGGCGTGTTTACAAACAGTAACGGCGATTAGGGGGTGGGGCGAGGAGGACAAGTCGCCACCCCCTCCCCACTTACATTTTTATTCCACTTTAACCAGCTGGAACTAGGAATTATGTAAGAAAAGCTATGTGTACATGCCTTTTTGTCTTACCTGCTAATTTTTTCCTTTATTTTTAATTATTAACATAATTATTGGCGTAAAAACGCACAAAATGCCGTTCGTCGTGGCTAACCGATTTGTATAGCACTACAGCAAGTAGGAGAGTTTGCTTGTGCTATGTGGAAGGGTGGTAGGGGTACATATTTTTTTGCCAAGGTCGTGGACACTGAGTTATAATTCACCCGCTTGTAGCGCGCATTCTGTAGTCTGGCAGTCTATTTAGTGCCCGTTAGTTTCTTAGTATGTATTCCAATACTAAATGATTTTTAATTGCATAATCATGCCGTACTTTAAGTAATTGTAACGGGCGAGCTGGCCGGAGGGTTAGGTGCGCGCAGCTGAGAGCTTGCACCCGAGAGATAGTAGTTACGAATCCCACTCTTGGCAGCCCTGATGATGGTTTTCCGTGGTTTCCCATTATCACACCAGGCAAGTGTGGGGGCGTTACCTTAATTAACACCACGGCCGCTACCTTTCCACGCGTAGCCCTTTCCTGTCTCATCGTCGCCATAATTCCTATCTGTGTCAGTGCGACGTAAAGCCAATTGTAAAAAAATTATTTATAATTGTGATTTCAACGGGAGATAATACCAACTTCCCTTCACTGGGCTAAATTACTTCTTTTGTGTTATGATATTTATTAAGTAAATGTATTTAACCTGCCCCGTGGTTTGTTTATGAGACCTGATGAAAATTTTATTTTTTATTATTACAAATAAACCTCGGGGCAGGTTAATTACATTTACATACTAAATAACGTAACACAAACGAAAGAATTTAGCCTGGTGAAAGCAATGTTTGTACTATCTCCCGTTGAAATTACAATTACAATTAATTTTTTTTACAATTGTCTTTTTGTCGCACCGACACAGTCAGCGCTTATGGCGACGATGATACAGGGAAGGGCTACGCGTGGGAAGGAAGAGGTCGTGGCCTTAATTAAGGTACAGCCCTAGCATTTGCCTGGTATGAAAATGGGAAATCACGGAAATCCAACTTCCGGGCTGCCGAAAGTGGGATTCGAAACTACTATCTCCCGGGTGCAAGCTCACAGCTGCGCGCCTCTAACCCCATGACCAGCTCGCCCGGTACAATTAAATAGAAGTAAGGCATGATTATGCAATTAAAAATCATTTAGTATTTGAATACACACTAAGAAACTAACAGGCACTAAAGAGCCTGCCAGACTGACGAGTGCGCGAGGCAAGCGGGCGAATTATAACTCAGTATCCACGACCTTGGCAAAAAATATGTACCCCTACTACCCTTCCTCATAGCACAACAAACTTTCCTACTTGCTGTAGTGCTATACAAATCGGTTAGCCGCGACGAATGGTAGTTTGTGCGTATTTCCTCCAATTATTATGTTAATAATTAAAGAAAATAAAGGAAACAATCAGCAGATAAAGCAAAAAGGCATGTACAAATAGCTTTTCTTATATAATGTCTAGTTCCATCTGGCTAAAGTTGAATAAAAATATAAGTGCGTGGGGTGTGACGGTCCCTCCTCGCCCCATCCCCTAATCGCCGCTGCCGTTTGTAAGCACACCAAAGATGCAGAAAGGAAAACGTAATAACTTATTAATTTATACACGTGTAGACATTCGACCCGATGAAAGATTTGCTTGTATGAAGCAAAAACGAATACTGTTCGGCGAAATGCGTGTGTAGAAAGCAGATGTCTGTTTGGAGCTTCGGCTGCATTGCGACCAGATTCTCAGTAGATCAAAATGATGTTGGTGTATACGTCGCTGCTGAACACACTAGCCATTGCCGATATGCAGATAGCAAATATAGTGCGGCTGTACCATACACCAGACTAGAACTATGCGGTGGAAAACGAAATTTACTAATCCAAGGAGTGCATTAGACCTGTAGCGCTGAGTAACATGCTGGGAACGACAGGCTGATTCTTATGTCTTCATATTCTGACATAACCTGCCCGCTGGTAGTAGTGCCCCTGTGAAAATCATGTTTTAGACATCCCATTCATCATTTATGCATGCGAGTCATTTACAAGCAGAAAGTACGGCGTTCGCGAGCCACCTCGTATATATATATGTAATAAACTATAAAATTGTATTTATTTATTTATTTCAGTAAGCCTATATGCCTTTATTCACCACTCCTAATACCGCAATATACTTTCTACATTCATCAATGAACATATGCACAGCCTTCCAGTATCATAATTTTGCAACGTGCTACAGGTAAATATTATTATATATGTTCTAGTTACATATATTGGAAATGTCGTTAGTATTTATTAGGTAAGTTCTAACCTTTATTGTTGGGTACCCGGTAAGTAGTGCAAAACATTTTTCGGATCTGAACACAAGCGATTAGTCGCCTAGTAATATTAGCAATACTTTAAGCTACTGTACGACCCTAAGTTTCAAATCTATACGCTCTAAAGTTCAAATAAAAAAATTATGTTCCGGACGCTAAAAAACGAACAGGGCGTTACGCGTCAGCACAGGCACCATCTTGTTCCAAGTTCAGCTCCAAGCCCCCGTAAGTCGCTTTCCAATGCTACACCCCCTATGAAAGAAGCAATGTATTAAGCCTAGCTCCCTGTTTCAATGCCGCCATCTTGTTCCAGGTTCTGCTCCAAGCTCCCTTAAGTCGCTTTCCAATGTTAACGCTCCTATGAATAAAAGATACGTATTAAGCTCTGTAGCCGCCATCTTGTTCCAAGTTCAGCTCCAAGCTCCCTTAAGTAGCTTTCCAATGTTACGCCCCTATAAATAAAGCGTACGTATTAAGCCTTATAGCCGCCATCTGGTTCCAAGTTCAGATCTAAACTCCCTTAAGTCGCTTTCCAATGTTACGCCCCTATGTGTAAATTCATACGTAATAAGCATTATAACGGCCATCTTGTTCCCATTTCAGCTCCAAATCCTGGCAGGTTAAGTTAGGTTAACGCGTGGTCAGCGTACCGTTAGGCCTGTACTTTTATGCAGTTAGCCCGGGTCTGTTAGGTTAATCTTTCACTCTTATACATTTAGCCTGTGTGTTGAAATTTGAGTCTCTTATGCTTCGAACTAGGGTCTCTACGGTTAACGCCCTAAAGCCTGGGTTAAACTCGGGGTCTTTGAGGTTAAGCCTGGACACGTAGCCAGCGTAAGGTCATGTGAGGTTAAGAGCTTGCTCTTAGCTAGCAGCCCGCATCGCGCTGTGACGTCATTCACCGGATGAGGCCTCGTCCAGCGGCCACCGGTTACCGGTCGCCACAGGTCTCTCAAAAATTTACTACTGTCACAGTATGATATGCTACTGGATATAGTTTCGGCGCATTTTATCTCGTTACGTATTTGATCAAGAGTACTTGTTGGTCTTGAATGAAAGGAAACTCTCATTAAATACTCCACTATGATACATTAAAAAGCGTGAATAGTCTGTTCTTTTTAGAAGCCTAGTTGCACACAAACAGTATGAGGAACATTATATCAACTAATGTAGGCAGATTTACGTGTCTTGTTTTTGGTCAGTAAATTATTTCTGGTAACAACCTTACAAGCGCAGTCTGTTATTCGTCATCCTTTTGTTACCAGGAGAGTGGGTTTGATTCTGGCTGAGATCGGAATTATTTGAGGATTCACAAGCAAGATAGAACTGCACGTTGACTTCTGGCACGCTAGAGAAATCCTACGGGACGGAACTCTTTATTCCATTCAATGTAAATTTATAACTATAGAAAGAATAATAAAGAGATAGCTTTCTAATATTTTGCCAAGGTATACTGCAAATCCTTATAACTTATTAATCTATTACTGTAGTATACCAATGGAATTATCAGGAATAATACGAATATATGTAATTTATATTAGGTTATCTTGATATCCGTGTAAGACGGGGAGGTGGGGGTATTCAAGGTTATCAGAGATAAAGCAACAAACATGGTTCTGTTTTGTACACATATGCGGGAAAATATTAGATTGCAGGTCTACTGCAGTTAACGCCTACATTCTTTTGTTAATGACCGTGGGAATCCTGGAACCTCTCTGAGAAGAGTATATTTGTATATTGCGATGAATATGAAGTAATATTTGGATGTTCACTGTCTAGAAGGAAGCATCTCTCTCTTGTTGCAGTAAGTAGTTACTCAATACCTCTTTCAAACAAATGAATTATTGTATTGGCTCTGTAATTATCCAACCCAGTCAGTTGGCCGTACCGTTAGGGTCACGTAGCTGTGTGCTTGCATTTGGAAGATTGTGGGTTCGAATCCCACCTCCAGCACCGTGAGGATGGTTTTCAGTGGTTTCCCATTTTCACACCAGGCAAATGCTAGGGCTGTGCGCTTCAACGTGTTAGTGACGCGTTAAACCACTAGCCAAAAACCTTTTCCCCGTGAACTATGCCACAAATCAACTCCATATTTAATAGAATTCATTGTAAAATAATATCATGTCAAAGTTGAACGGCAAAAATTATATTGATTATGTAAGTATTATATTTCCGAGATCTTTTTTGAACATGGAAAAAATAAAATTGTTGCACTTTGCAGTACTTCGTCAGAGTTCATTCTAACACTGTATTGCCTAAATGAATGAGTAAATAAATTAACATAACAAATATATTTTAATTATCTTAATTTATGTCTTCAATGAACGCATTACAGTCGACTGATGAAATCTCAAACCTAAGTTACAATGTTGGCCTAACAAATTGAGGCTTGTAACCTAAATAATGTATTAATTGATCGGTAACGCATACAGTGAGACATAACGGATTAGTTTCGCAATGCGGCAGCAATAACCTTATAAAATGTAAGAAAATTACTCGATACTGCATTTGAGGTGCGATGTTTTGTAAAATGGTGAATATTTAAGAAATCCATGTAAAGAATGATGACATACTCTAAAAGTGAATTAAGTTCCTCACTGATTTATATAGCCATGAATAAAATTTTCCAACATAGACTAAACTTCGGCCTTCGGGCTGGGAAGCGGTCGCTTGGTAGGCCAAGGCCCTTTAGGGCTGTAGTGTCATGGAGGCGGCGGGTGGACTGAACTAAAGTAAACTCGCGTCCTCGTATTCCTCGAGCTGGTGGAGCTCTTTTCATGCAAACCCAAAATCGAGGTGAACTGCATGTACATTTTAAACTACAGAGAACAGCACACCTGCCAGTCGTAAATTTCTGGTAGTAATGGGAATTAAACTCATCCCTGCCAGAACGGTAGCTAATTACGCTAACCGTCACACTACGGAGGTGGGCACAAAGTAGATTGAAACTGACTTAAAAGGTAATTCAAACTTGGATTAATAATAACTTAGAATATACTTCCCTAACTTCTCCTTTGTACCTTTCAGAAACAGCTCTCAGTTGAAATTACTTTTTCCTCTCACATCTACTAAGGTGCCATATCCGCATAAAATTCATACTTGTACACCTCTGCCAATAGCTGCATATGCCTGACAATTTATTTTGCCAGGGGATTTACGTCGCACAGACACAGAAAGAACTTATCGCGACGATGGGATAGGAAAGGCCTAGGAATTGTAAGGAAGCGGCCGTGGCCTTAATTAAGGTACAGCCCCAGCATTTGACTGGTGAGAAAATGGGAAAGCACGGAAAACCATCTTCAGGGCTGCCGACAGACTCCAAATTACACTTCCCTCATTCATATATTATGACGGTAACATACAATCTCCAGATAATGTACTGCTGATTACTCGTTGAAAACAGTTACTGAATGAAGGGAAAAATATGAATTTTGTTTGTAATCTCTATGCGAGATCTTCTAGTAATACGAGCTTATAACAGCTTACTTGTTGTTAGCATGTTCAGGTTATCTGCGATGGAAGGGAGAGCTGGGAGATGATGGCGAGTTTGAGCGGCACATGCAGTCCTCATTAAAAGCAGTGGAAAGTCTTTGTGCAAATAGTCTACTGGTAAAGCAGCTTAAAAGATCTTCCATTGAGCTCGTACTCTTCAGGTCTGCGCTGCATAGACCACGGGAATACACTGTTTAATGAGCAACGCCGGAAACTTGTTCAAACGCCATCGTCGTAGAGAAGAAAACTGTGTTTCCAGAGTGAGATAGACAGCACCAAAGTAACTGTAAGTAAATGTGAAGTCAAGGCACTGTATTTAGAGTGCAACGGAAAAATGTATGTCCGGTAGGTTATGGTTTAGTATTGAAAACTCTTGATTGGATTTGAAATTAATAATAATAATAATAATAGTAATAATAATAATAATAATAATAATAATAATAATAATAATAATAATAATATATGCATCTGAAACACTGATCATTTGGGGCCGATCATTGAGAAAAGGAAGAATGAAAAATATTCAGGAACATTTTTGGACCATTCTGTACAGGGACAATGTGGATGATAAGGAAATCTCATGGCCTGAAGCAACACTCAGAGAAAATCTCAGAAACATTTAGGTAGAGACGTTTGAAATTTAACGAACATATTTTCAGAATGAGTAATCAGAAATTGACCGAAATAATTTTGAACCTTGCCCTATCAATGAAAGTAGAAACAATTGGCTGCTCGAAGTTGGAAAACATCTTCGGGAAATAGTAATGTGCGCGTGTGTGCGTGTAGGTGTATAATCCAGGCTGATATAAATATTCTAGATTTTGTAATTCCCGACTGGGTCATGGATTTTCTTGTTTATTGTGTAATTCTGATGATAAGCAAAATCCTGCGGGACTTAATTCCAGCACAAGATTATTTTTCGTAATGGGGTATACATGTTGAGTATTCAGTACGAAGGACGGTTCGATTGTCCAAATAGTTATTTCTCCCTAGGCCCCTGCCCCCATCTTTTCCTGAGTTCAGCGTCCAACGTTACGGCCCCTATCAATAAAGCAAATTTATTAAGGCTTACACCATATCGTTAGCCCTATGTGTAGCCGCCATTTTTTCCGAGTTCAGCTTCCAGCGTTACGACCCCAGTAAGTATAGCACATGTGTTAAGCTTTACGCCATCTCCCTAGTCCCATATGTAGCCGCCATTTTGTTCCAAGTTCAGCTCCAATTCCGCGGAGGTTAAGTTAGGTTAAAGCGTGGCCAGCGGAAGATAAAGCCTGCACTTTTAGCCAGGGTGTTGAAAAGAGCAACCGGCTATGTTTACACCTGGTCAGCGTAAGGCTAAGCCTGCACTTTTATGTGGTTAACCTGGGAGGTAAAGTTTAGCTTCGAGCCCCAAACATGCTTCCCAAATTTTACACCCTCTATGAATAAAGTACACGCATTAAGCCTTAAAACGTCTCCCTAGTCCCATGCGCAGCCGTTATCTTGCTCCTGGTTCAGTTCTGAGCCCCCGAAGTCACCTTCCGATATTACGCCCCTATGAATAAATCATACGTATTGCGCCTTATAGCCGCCATCTTTTTCTAAGTTAATCTTAAAGCTCCCTTAGGTCGGTTTCTAATGTTACGACCCTATGAATAAAGCATACGCTATCTTGTCCCGAATTCAGTCCAAATCCGGGGAGGTTAAGTTAGGTTAACCCGTGGTCAGCGGAAGATTAAGTCTGCACTTTTAGTCAGGGTGTAGGGAAGGGCAACCGGTTAGTGTAATTCCTGGTCAGCGCAAGGTTAAGCCTACACTTTTGCCAGGGTGTGAATTAGGTTAGGTTAAGCATGGTCAGCGTAACGTTTGACCTGCAATTCTAGCAAGGGTGTAGGGAAGGGCAACGGATTAGTTTAACGCCTGTTCAGCGTGAGGCTAAGCCTCCACTGTTAGCGACTAACATCATGTATGATTAAGCCTACACTGTGATGCGGTTAGCCTTGGAATCGAACTTAGGTTTGTAAAGTTAACGACTTAGGCCTGGGGTAGAACCCGTGATCAGCGAGGTTAAGTCTAAACACGGCATGCCTGTAAGGTTAAGCTTGCCCTCTTAGCAATAATCACATTGGCTGTTAGGTTAAACTTTACTATTTGTAACTAAACTTGTGTCTTTAAGGTTAACGGCCTTAAGCCTATGGTCGAACCCAAGGTCTATAAGGTTTAGCCTGGACCAGTAGCCAGCATAATGTCATGTGAGGTTAAGAGCACGCTCTTAGCCAAATAACGTTAAGGGCACACTTTTAGCTAGCAGCCCTCACCACGCTGTAACGGCACTCAACGGATCAGGCTTCTCCCAGGAGCCGGAGGTGGATGCGGTGGCCGAACTCTCCAAAATACCCTACTTACGTTCAGATCCATGGTTAAATTATTAGCATGCTGGCCTTTGGTCCAAGGAGTCCCGAGTTCAATCCCTGGCTAGCTCTGAGATTTTGACCTTAATTGGTTAAATCGTCTGGCTGAGGGTCTAGGAGTTCGTGATGTCTTCGACGTTAGAATTCATGATAGGTAAGAACCCATGGTCACATATGCTGGTCGCTAATAGGCTGGCCACTCGTAAAAGACTTGCACCAGGCCTCTCTGGGGATACGCCATTACAATTACCTAAAACTACATAGTATACTTGCAATTACATTCCATTGGAGTTCGCGCATGTGTTTCAAAGTAAAACAGGAGATCATGTAGATAGATGTAATAATTATATAAATAAATTTCCAGAATTAGATGAAATTTGTGAAAAACTAAAAAATTAGTTTCCTGTAGCAATAACAAATATAAGCAAATTTGAAAAGGAATAAAATATATCAATCAATGTACATACTTATGATGAAAATGATAATTATGTTATATATCCACTTTATCATACAAAAAATAAACAAGAAATCATGTTAATTAGCTTTTGATTAAAAATGAAAACTACTGACATTATTGCTGGATCCAAGATGTATCTATATTAGTTTCAAATCAAACAAATACGCATGGACATTGGGTGTTTATTTGCGATAGATGTTTAAGATTTCAAAATTCTCAAGAAAAATTAGATAAACATGAAAACAATTGCAATTACGAAAGAGAATTAAAATATATATGCCTAAAATAGGAGAACATACAAAACTTAAAAATCGTAATCACTCATTAAGAGTTCCGTTACTAGTTAGTGCTGTTTTTGAGCGTTTATTAAGAAATATTAGTTCTAGTCAACCAAATCCTAAAAAAGAATATACTAATAAGTATCAAAAACATAAGCCCATATCTTTTAGTTATTATATAAAATATGCTAATGGTGATTATAAATTTCCAGTTGAATATGTTGTTGAAGATGCTCCTAAACATTTCTAGAAATGCTTACAAAAGAATCACAAGTATTTTATGAAAAATGTAAAGAAAATAAACCGTTAATAATGACAAAAAAGATGAAATAAATTTTAAAATTTCGAAAACATATTTTATCTGTGAAGATACATTAAGTGAGGAATACCGAGTACGAGACGAGATCATGATCATTTAACAGGAAAATTTACGGGAGCGTCCCACGAAAGCTGTAATATTAATTATAAAAATCCATCCTTTCTAGTTTAGCCACTTCTGCTGTTCATTTATTCATTAAGAATTGATAAAAATGATATTGATGCAATACAAAATAATGAAGACAAATATGTATCATTTCGTAAATTGTGGAAAATGGATTAACATTACGATTCTTAGATACATTTAAATTAATGGCTTCTAGTCTAGATAAATTACGCTAACTCCTGGTCAGTGTAAGACTATGCCGCACTTTTAGCCATTAACATCACATAAGTTTAAACCTACACTGTTATGCTGTTAGCCTCGGCATCGAACTTAGATCTGTAATGTTAACGCTCTGAGGGCTGTGGTCGAACGTGGGATCTGTGAGGTTAAGTCTAGACACGTGCTTCGAACTTGGGTCTGTACGGTTAACGATCTTAGCCCTGGGGTCTAACCCAGGGGTCTTTAAGGTTAAGCCTAGAAATGTAGCGAGTGTAAGGTCTTGTGAGATTAAGGGCGTCCTCTTAGCTATCAGCCCCGCACTGCGCTGTGACGTAACTCACCGGATCAGACCTCGTCCAGGGGCCACCGGATTCCCGATGCCGCCGAACCATCCAAAAGTATCTACTGACGTAATTTTAGGTGACTGTTGATATTGCAGTCATAGCCACTGGACCACCAATTTTGAGTGGAATCTGAATCATAGGGACGCGATATTTCATATCAGTAATTCCATGTGCATTTTTTAGAAGCCATTGGCAATGCCACTCGCCTATCGTGCCACTCACGATCTAGGTTTTTAAAAATATCTTCCGCTGAGTTCATATTCTTCAGGTCTGCACCGCCCAGACCACGGAAATTTGTCGCGGTTACTTAAAGTGAAGTAAAGGTGAAATTGTACCCAGCGGTTCATAAGTCCAAATATATGTCTGACATGATGTGTGCAATGGTGTGATATTTAATATCTAGTAGGGTTAACATTGTTAGAAGTGGCCGTGGCCCATGGGTCGGGCACCATCTCTTGCATTTGTTACGGGTTTATGTGAAGAAGTAATGTGAGACCAACTGAAGACCTCCCCGTAATAAGGATGTAACCACATTTTTGGTGAGATTTGAGTGTAAATAGGGTGTATAATCACGCCCTATGCTGTGGTGTCATCTTATGTTTTACTTTTGAACTTCAAGTCGATTTACTGCCAGCAGAACTTTGTCCTCCTTCGTCTAAGGATGAAACATCAGTCAATATGGTGGACTGTGCTAGAGTTGGTTCATCACCAGGTGTAATAACTAACTCAAATAAAGACCATACACGAAATCACAACTATATTTTGAGATATTTTCTTGACATGATCATTGTTATTGTTATTTTTATTATTATGTTAATATTATTTGTTATCATTTGTGTTCCAAATGCATTTAGAGGTTTTCTCTTCTGTTGTATAAAAACGTAAGATATAGTTGCAGATTATTTTCCATTGGATCACTTCCAATTCATACATCATTTTTGAAACTTTAAGTTATAAAAATAATATATTGTTTTTTTTTAATACCGTGCGAGTAGGGTTAGTGGACCGCAGCTGTGAGCTTGCGTCCGGGAGATAGTGGGTTCAAACCCCACTATCGGCAACGCTGAAGATGGTTTCCCGTGCTTTCCCAATTTCATGCCAGGCATTAATTAAGGCCACGGCCGCTTCCTTCCCACACCTAGGCCTTTCGTATCCCATCGTCGCTTGTGACGGAGCGGCGTAAAGCAAATTGTTTGAAAAAGTTTTAATAGTTGAAACCATTTATACAGGTGCATATGAAATTGGTTCCAGTAGTATATGCAATTAAATAAACCCCTAAAATAATTTTCCTCTCCCCTGAACAATTACTAATTTGTTGGTTACATTGTTATTCTGGGGAAGTCTTCAATTTATGAAGATAAAGAGCGCTGGTTTAGCGAACTACCCTCATCAGATGTTATTCAAGGCAAGTATGAAAGCCATATCACACTGGGAGGGAAGCTAATATGCTAACTCCAAGAATTCTTCTCACAGCAACTTGACATACACATATGAGTAGGAGTTCGTTACCATTTATAACATTCGGAACACAGTCATTATGATGTGGACTCTTTCCTTTTGGACAGTAATGCCCTTTGATGCACGCCCTTTTGTGCATCCCTTAAACAGAAAGGACAGTTCGTCGTCAGCGAGCTATGGATAGTAATTATGGAGTTTTACTTACCATCATCACCAACACTCTCAATGTTACAGGGCAAAGGGTACTTCAGTTATATAATAGTACGGTAATAATATTAATACTACTACTACTACTACTACTACTACTACTACTAATAATAATAATAATAATAATAATAATAATAATAATAATAATAATAATAATAATTTCGTGTGGCTATTTCTAGCCTGGTGCAGCCCTTGTAAGGCAGACCCTCCGATGGGGGTGGGCGGCATCTGCCATGTGTAGGAAACTGCATGCTATTGTGGTGGAGTATAGTGTTATGCGTGGTGTGTGAGTTGCAGGGATGTTGGAGACAGCAAAAAAATCCCAGTCCCGGAGCCAAGAGAATCAACCACTTAAGGTTGAAATCTCCGTCCCGGCCGGGAATCGAACCCGGGGCCCTCTGAAAGGAAGAGCACTGCGCTGACCATTCAGCCAAGGAGCCGGGGTGATGATGGTAATAATAATAATAATAATAATAATAATAATAATAATAATAATAATAATAATAATAATAATAATAATAATAATAATAATAATAATAACGATACCGTACTATGTCAATATAAACCAAAATTATATATTCCATGACTCCCCAATTCGGAGACAATACTTCCACATTATTCTCTCTCTCTCCCGTGAAGTGACCTATAAATGAGTGGGAACAGTGAGTAACTTCATCAATAGCAGTTCAATATTATGATGGTACGCAATATGTGCAGTATGGCTATACATTTGACAACCAGTCAAAAAAGGAGATATATTTGTAAGATCATTTCCTTCACATCTGCTACCCATTATTTCTGGTCATTCTCAAACATTCTATTACCAAACATTGGTGACTTTTTCCATTGTCGTAACGGTCAAGTTGGCAGTGCGGCACATGTAACGTAGTTGTGAACATGTATTCGGGGAAGGTGGGTTCGAACACCACTGTCGAGAGACCTGGGGATGCTTTTTCATGATTTCCTACTTTTATACTCAGAAAAATAAGAGTATATAAAATCGACCACGGCTGCTTCCTTCACAATCCTAAGTCCTACCCTAAAGTGACCAAAACCATTCGACAATGCGAGAGGAAGAATTTCTTGTGCTGTTTAGTGAACCAATTAATAACATGAATAGTCTAAATTCTTATGCTACCTGGAACAGATTTTGTCCCAGAAGCTAAAGTCTTTTGGCACTTTTGTGCATTTGCTTCATGTAAAGGCGATCCCTAATTATCATTATTAAATTAATTATTTTTCTGATAGGGATACAACGTCGCATATACATGGTTATTTAGAATTGTGTGTGTGCATATGTGTGTGTGCGTTCATTGGGTCATCCTGAAATAAATTAGAATACTAAAATAGAGGCCGTTTTACTCGTAACAGTATGTATGTATGTATGTATGTATGTATGTATGTATGTATGTATGTATGTATGTATGGAGACTGCAATGATATTGCTAGTTGTGATGTCGTTGAGAAGCCAAAGTTGGACGAGTGCCGTAATAAATTATAAAAAATTATTATTTTAAATTTAGAGAATCTATTCACAAATGATATCAAACGATGTAATGTACAAAACAATGTACAATATGCCAATGAGAGAACAAAATTATTGCATTATGTACAGTTCATTCATATTCTGAATATTGTCTTTGGTATCTTGCAGCTTCATTCACTGCTGCTGACGTCCCTGGCTTCCTTCTCACCATAGCACTGATGACATATGGTTATTGTATGCTCTCCACAAATTGAAGCCTGACAAGAAATGCACAGAACCATGGAGAAACGATTCTTTCTTTTCAGGCAAAAGCCACATCTCACCCTCTCTTTGTTTTTAGCAGGTTGAGGAGTACACTTTGTTTCTGGATATTGGAGGTATTTCCTTATTCGAATCTTCAGGTCGTTCTGAACTCCTTCCTTTGAAAGTCTTGCCACCATATTATGATTTCTTGTGAGACCCGATGCCAGAGTTTTCAAAAATTTTCTTCGTTCCATTTTACTGTTAGTGTTGAAAAAGAGGATTACTTGAGCATTGATGGCACCAACATCTAAAGGTGTAAAAGAAAAAAGAAATTCTAAGTGGCAAACGGCAACATACTCTGGCAACAGTGTACTGTGATTTCATCTTATCGACGACATCTACACTTCCTTTTATGAGGTTGCACAATGTCACCATTCCTGGCTTCTCTTTGTCGCCAGTAGTTGGATCAATTTCATCTGAGTCATGCATACTTGAAACCGGAACAACGTTTCGGCTCTTTTTGGGAACATACGAAATAACTGTACAATCTTCTCGGAAGGCAAAGAGATTGCTATTTGTAGGCCGTTGCTTTGTATTTACAAGTTCCGGTGGCAGTTCCACCTTATTCTTTTTTAGAGTCTCAATTATTGTCAAGTTATATTGGTGTAGAAGTTCATGTGTAAGCGGAATAGACGAAAACCAATTGTCCATTGTAACATTTCTTCCAGATCCTTTGATTGGTTCAACAAGTCTCTTGACAATGGCACTGGGTCTAGTATAGAACATGTAAGGCCCGGAAGGCTGCCCGGTCACATAAATCTCCGTATTCGACGTATAAAACATCCTTGAATCTACCAGAGAAAATATCTTTTTGCAATATTTGGCCGGCTTCCCTGGCATGAACTGTCTAAATGCACATCTACCACGAAATGATTCAAGCATTTCGTCAATTGTAGCGTATACAGAAATGCTGTAGCTGTTCACACATCTTGTTACGAAACCTTCAAGCACATTTCTGATCGGGGCTAGTCTATCAACCTTGTCAACCTTGTCCGTGCATCATCAAAACGGAGACCTCGCAACAGTAACAGAAATCTTCGGTAACTCATTGTAAGTCGAAAATATTCTGGAGCAGTCACATCCTTATCTCATAAATCCTCCACAATTTGGTGTGACGATTTTTGCATGCCTGCTAAATACAAGAGACCTAGAACTGCCCTCATTTCATCAGGATTTGTATCTATAACATCACTTTTCCTGCTGTAGTTACTTAGAATTCCATGAAGGCAAAGGTTTGTGTACGCTGTAATTTCTTCAATCACTTCGTCAAGGAAAAATATTTTCCATGCATCAGTAACAGTGCTAGCATTTTTTTACAATTTCTCCTTTGACTGCCGGGGGATAAATAACTATATTTCTGCGCTTCCTACGTACTTGCTGGCGTGCTGCATGAGCATACCAAACGGTCAGTTGGTCCTTACCGATATACTCCACTCGAGGTTCTGGTATTTCCTGCTCATCACCGGCAGATTGTTCACTTCCACTATCATGGTCACTGTTATTGGACTGTTCTGCGTCTGAAGCAACTGAATCATCTAACTCTTGAGATGAGCCTATTTCAGTGTCATCAGATTCTTCCAACAGCCACTGGATTACCTGAGCATCTGAACGATCCATAGTTCCTGATGAATACTATATGATTGTAACCTCACGTGCACTGAAATAGCAAACAATGAACTCAAGACATCTACTCGGAGTTTCTAATGCAATAATCACGACACAACATTACTTAGAATTCAATCGAACCCCATCGGTCGAGGTGTTAGCGCAGCGCTTAACAAATAAGCAGTCTAGGTCACTCTGGTGACAACTTGGCAGCCGTTAACAGAACTATTCGGTTGTTGCCATATCACCGGTCAGTTAGATGGCAGCACACGTCAGCAGAACAAAAGAAAAACAAGCAGCGGCCGGACAAAATCTTTTGTTAGCGCTGAGCTCCCCCTTCGACGGATCTTGGGTTAAGAAAAGGCTATGAAAAAGCAGATAGGAAATCTGCCAACTGGGCGACTGCCCTAAATGCAGATCAATGTTGTTTGATTGATTGATTGATTGATTGATTGATTGATTGATTGATTGATTGATTGATTGATTGATTGAAGAAGCTGTTCATTATCTTACAGAATTTCTAAATTCTTTACATCCTGCCGGCTTGCCACAACAAAGTTTCTTTTGAAAGTTGGGGTGCTTATTACAATGTTACGTAATCTTCACCCACAAACGTTATGTAACGGGACGTGACTGGTAGTAAAAACTTTGCAAAACTGTAGCTTCAGCTGCTATTTTAACTGGCTGTGGCGTAGGAGAAACGGTCTTGATACCGAGAATCCCTAGGATTCCTTCAGATTTGCCTTTACATTTCAAACGTGCCCAATTCCTGGTTAAGAGTTTCTTTGGTATAACAATAAACACAGCACAGGGTCAGACGCTTTACGTGGCTGGAGTTATCTCAGTGGAGAACATTTTCCTCATGGAAAGCTTTACGTAGGACATTCGCGTGTTTCATCGAAACGAAACCTTTTCGTGTTCAATACTGGAGGAAAAACGACTGAAGTTGTATACAAGGAAACCTCACAATCTTCTGTTAAGAGAAGCTTCTAGCCTTACAATCATAACTGCTGCGGTGTGAAGCCGGGTCAGGTAGCTAGTTCAGAATAAATCAAACATATATTATCATTCTCTTAAGTTAAGCGTTCAGTTTTCCTTCTCAGGCTGTTACATCTTACGTCACCAAAGTCGTAGATGGTAATTATTGAACTTTGTACGAGGATCTTTCTCGTATGTAATGAAATGAGACTTCGTTATCTCTCTTGAAAAGAAAATTAGTTAACAAATTTTCTTCGTATGCTCTGTCCGGAACAAATGCTTATAAAAAGCGAGGACAAGATATTTTACAATTTCCTTTTATGCTGTTGGTCCTTTCGTAGAAGAGGATCGGCTATATATTCATAGTTTTCTGTTTGGAACTATTAATTTTGTTCTTATTGAAAATGCTTGTGATTTGAATGGGTTGATTACTTTATCCCACCAGTAATAATTTTCAGGTCTTCATTAGCTTATTAAATCTGGTAGGTTGTCTCTCAGATATAATTAGCTGCACTTCACCTGCATGGAAATTGTATTTATAAGATTGTAAGTGCTCTGGTAAATCGTTTGGAGACAATGAGGAGGAAAGTGGAGCAAGAAAGTCACCATGAGCTATACTGCCTTCGGTGTTGTTAACAGACGTACTGCATGGTGAGCTGCCAGTGCAGCCACGTCAATGTGCTTGGGGAAATACTGAGTGTTTTTAGCTTAGCTAGTAGTATTATCCTTCTGACACAGTCAAATGTTTCACTTAAGATGGTCACCTGACCCATGTATATTTCTTTCTGAATTTGTGGTGGTGGTGTGGCCAGGCCTAAATCGTTATTCATTTTCGTCGAGTAGTCTGCTTCTGTTAAGGTATTATCTCATTTGAATGTGTAAGCCTTATTCTAATTTTCACCAAGGGAGATACGCTAATAAGGAGGAATTCCCTACTCGTCACCACCGATTTCGCTCAAATTTATAGAACATGCAGGGCTTGGCTAGACATGAAAGTATCCAAGTGGGAAATCCAGATGGCCAAGCGTATAGAAAATTTAAAAAATTAAAAAAATGTTGACGCGGCTCTCGCACCGTATTAACCACTTACTTTAGCGCGCACGCCGAGCAGTTGTTGGCGTAGCGGTAAGAGCTTGGACTGATCATTCGATGGTCGTGGGTACAATTACCCGTGTGGAGACTGGTTTTTTTCAACTTTTATATTTTTCATTTTCCAATTATGCAAAGGGGTGAATAATTCATTTTACCCTCCAGGTTCGGTTTTTCCCTCGGACTCAGAGAGAGATACCACCTCTACAGCCTCAAGGGCAGTGTCCTGGAGCTTCAGATACTTGGTCGGGGGATACAACTGGGGAGAATGACCAGTACCTCGCCCAGGCGGCCTCACCTGCTATGCTGAACAGGGGCCTTGCGGGGGATGGGGAAGATTGGAAGGGATAGACAAGAAAGAGGAAAGGAAGCGGCCGTGGCCTTAATTAAGAAACATCCCAAGCATTTGCCTGGTGTGAAAATAGGTAACCACGGAAAACCATCTTCAGGGCTGCCGACAGTGGAGCTCGAACCCACTATCTCCCAAATACTGGATACTGGCCGCACGTAAGCGACTACAGCTATCGAGCTCGGTCTATTAAGGTATTCTGTGATCTGAATGTGCAAGCTTTATTCAAATCTTTCATCAAGACAGGCAGGTGCACTAATTGGTGCGAAGTTCTCAGGAATTTTTTATTTATTCCCACGGATCGAATTATGATTTTTCTTCATTTCTTAAGGAAGGTTTGTCACTTGGGTGAAGTATTTATTATTTGTGCAATTGTCGGGAGAGAAATATAAGGGTATTCTAATTTATGTTAAATTGATTCTATAGCATTCGACAGCCTGTGATCTTATTTCTCGTATTGCATGCCTAATCCCACTAAGTGTCATATGCGAAAAATTAAACTTTCCGTGCTGGTACTGAAGTACTTCCACAAGCTCTTCAAAAATTCTCGTCCTTCGTGTACGATACACAACTACAAGTAGACAATTTATACTATGAGCCTGCAGACTGACATAATCTCTGTCCTATTGTGAGATTCCCTCAGGGTTTTAAATATTTCTTTGAAGATCATATCGATTGCCAGTTATATAATTACACTCAACTATCTTGACCTATTCTGTCATTTATTGGAGTGTACCCGTTTCCCGATTTGCACTAATATTACGACTGATCTTTTCCAAAATATAACATTCACCTCGTCAGGATCAGAATTGAAGTTCTGCGGTGAGATATGATTCTTTACATATTGAATTTAGTCTAATAATCTTAGCCATGACTTTGACAATATGTAAGTGACCAACGTATGGGCGATACTAGCAACACCATTCCTTACGCAGCCTCTCCCCGGTGTGAATGATATGAAAATATCTCTCATGGAGTCGGTTGGTGCATGCATTTCAGTGGGTTTAGCAGACTGATGTATAACAGCAACTCCTGGCTCGGTGAGGAAAGCAACGAGAAACTGTCTCACTCCTTATTTCCCTAATAAGCTTCTTCAGTGACACCTAGGCTATCTATGACACCCGCTGGCGGAGCTGTGGAGGATCAAACCAGCCTTCGGTCTGAATACCAGACATACATATCATTCATAACACAATCCATTTCAATTAATAATCCATAGGAATTTATCTATATTTTCATTATCTGTCTTCAGACTGCGTACTAAGATATTTCTGCCCTAGGAAACAGTAACCAAATTCATGAATTATTTTGAAATACCGTATTTGAATTTTTAGGGTTAAATGTTTCGTGTACGTAGTCCGACAGCAGCAAAGGTGATATTTTTCATTCCATTCATAAAGCATTTGTGGGACTTGATCAAGCTTGTAATAATAATATGACCCAATTCAGTTTTTAATTTCTAAATTTAAGGCGATTTCCACTCAGTGAAATGGTAATCAAATTATAAGAGTGGTTTTGTAACATTGGTGATTATATTAAATTGAAATGGATTTACGCTGATATTATTACCATTCAGTCACAAACACTTGGACATGTGGCTCAAACTGACGTTCGTTCTAATTACCGCCTGTTTCAATTATAACACTTTAAATGTTGCAGATTGAAACTAATGGAAGCAAAGCAACAGTTGTGGTTACTGGTTCTATTTGCTTCTCAATGTATTGAGTGAGTCCTTTCAATAAATGAACGATATCTAAATTCCTCAAAGCGTGCACTTCATGGGAATTTAAAACTAAAATCGGACGTCCTGTTTGAATTTCAAAATCTGAAACATCTGATACAGTGCGAATGAAGTACCGGTAGTAGGAAAATAGTAAGTACATAACCTAAGGTGCATGTTCTGAAGAAAAACATGTTACGTTTCTGATTAATATTTTGTTATACGTTAATGTTATCGATAGAAGAACAGAACGAAATTTAAAATTAATTGGAAATTTTTTAAGAATGAAGATATTCTTTTTCATTGTCGACTGAGTTAATATAAATTATGAGTTTTTCAGTTTGTCGAACATGGATGTAACACTTAGAATACTACAAAATAGCTGTAAAAATGAAAAAATTATAATAGTGTTTCAAGTGTTAAACACGTGTTCCAAAGACTGAAAAGCTTATAAGTTTTATTGAAAATTTGAAAGGGAGAAATAATCAGAACTACCTCATTTTCTAACTGAATTTAGAAAATAACTGAATTTAGAAAATACGGTAGTTCTTATTATTTCTCCCTTTCAAATTTGCAATACAATTTACAAGCTTTTCAGTCTTTGGAACACGTGTTTAACTGAAATATAAATTACTGTTCATACAGCAATTCGCCTTTTTAGTCATGCCTGGTGTTCTCCATGTTCATTTGAGGCTTCCTTCACAATCGTTTACTGGGATCAGAAATATATTTACGTATTTTCACTTTGAAATGTCTTAATATTGAGTGCCCCTGAGGAAAAATATGCTATGGTCAAACGGTCACTAAAGTTTACCAGAATTCACTTTTTTGCGCCTTGAGGAGAATTCATGAGGTAAATACTATCATTTTCCCCGAAATCCATTGCAGTTAATGATCTATAGGTCTTCATGTGTTTTCAAACTGAATATTCATACATCTCTGCCCTAGGAAACAGTAATCTAACTCATGAATTGATAACTTTCATTCGTGCCTAACGAAAGCATCAACAATACTGTTGACAGTGAGCTAATACATAATATCTCATCGATTTACCAGGCCCATTTTCTCCAACTCTTTGTTATATATAGTTTTATAGTTTGTAAATAAATAAATCTTCGAATGGTAAATTAAGAATTTGAAGAATTAGTGAACAATTTCTCTGTCTCTTACATATACAGTATATAATGACACTCTCCAAGCACTTCCTCTTTGTATCAACCATCATTCTTCTAAGTGTTCACCCGATATACTTGTCCCTTGGACAAAAATACCCTCCTGCTATTTAGCTTTTCTTTGTCCATAGTTAACGTAAGTATGCCTAAAACGTTCAAATTCTTTCTCTCTGCACTGTTTAAATATTTTTCTGATACTTAGCTTTTACACCGGACAGGACAAATAATAGTCTACGCCCGGTTCAGCTTAATTCTTAACTGTCAGTTCGACATTAATCTGTTTGTATGTTGTATTGGATTGTGTTGGATTGGTGGATCTTCATGGAGCATTGTATTTAAGTTTAGGATAAGGGCGAGTAGGGGCTTGCAGTTAGATATAATTCATTAAAAATTAAACAGAGGAGGGTTTCAGAGGGGAGCATACACATAAAACTCGGTATATCTCATCTATGATTGATTTCACAGGAAAATTGCTCATGAGAAGATGTATTTATAATATTATCATATATTAAGCGGCGACTCGCCAACAAATGAAAGAAGTATTTGGATTTTGACTAGCGAGTCAAACGGGTTGCTCGTAGATACCAAGAATAAGG
This sequence comes from Anabrus simplex, assembly GCF_040414725.1. Classification (NCBI taxonomy): domain Eukaryota; kingdom Metazoa; phylum Arthropoda; class Insecta; order Orthoptera; family Tettigoniidae; genus Anabrus; species Anabrus simplex. The sequence goes on along the minus strand of NC_090266.1, from coordinate 351,866,339 downwards.
GGATAAAAGCAAGATCACAGAGTATTTAAGAACCTTCAGTCACAACCTTGCTTGTGCATTTTGAAGATTGTTTGGTAAATTATATACACATTTTCTTCTTTTTCGGATTATGTCAAAAATAAGGGAAATATCAGTGCAGGTTGTGTGAAAGTCTAAGTCAAAGAGTCCATATCTAACTCCATGGGGAGTTGCAGTCGCATAAAGCTTTCCTACATCTGGCTGTAGTCTTTTTGAACATCAACCTTAACATTTACATTAACATATCAAAATTATTAGTTCTCCTTATTGGAAGTATGGAGTTGCGAGGATCTGTCTTTAGGGCAGTTTAAGTACAGAAAATTTCCAGGTATTGTGAAAGAACCCCATCGTCGACCATCAGAGTACAAATATTTCTGGTTAATTTATTTTTAGACAGTGGACTTTGAATCATGATAATGGTATTTATAGTAAGTTCGCATTTGTGTCTCTTTATTTAAGTTGAAACAGAGAAAGACAGAGTACCAGGGAAGTGTTTTTGTCACAAGGGACAAGAATTTCGGGTGGATGAGTCACTTAGAGGAAAGATAGATGTTGTATAGAGGAAGTGCTTGGAGAATCTCATCATCGCTCGCTACATTAAAAGCGAAGTGGCCTTTTAATAGCACTAAGTGTGAAGTGGCATGGCGAGTGGCGATCTCATTGTTATTAATGGCTTAAAATGACATGGGTTTTTCTCGTACTGACGATGTGTCGCTCCAAAGCATGAGCGTCCAGCAACTTATAAAACACATTCTTGGCTAACCGCCAGTCTTCAGAATATTAATTTTCAGACAAACACGGGGTTTTACTATCTTTAACTTGGGATACATTCAACAACTGATATTGCTAAAGAAACATTCAAAATATTGTACCAGGAAGGCCTAGGTCCTGGTCCATGTTAATTGAAAGAAATGTTATTTCCAGCATTAAAGATCCGACCGACGTACGAACATTCATGTAAAGAATGTTCCAGTATGTGCCAGACCCTACGAGTGCGCTAGGCGGAGTCAAGTGACGTCACCTGTCGCTTGAAGCTCACCTCCCCTAGAGATATTTCTCGAAAGAAATTTTCTTTTAACAGCTTTTTAACGCCTTAACCAATTTCAACGGGACAAACGCTGAATTATAGCAAACATCATAAAAGTTAATCCCTGTAAATTTCAAATTAATTCATCAAACGGTTGTCGAGTTATAATAATTTAAAGTCTCAACGAAATTACGTAATCATGGTCACAAGGCCGAGAGAGCCGCCACCCCTCCCTGCGCTGGTATCTATATATGTCAAGGCCAGACAGCCCGCAAACTAGTACAAGGACAAGCAAACAGCTGTGTGAGTGAGATAGCGAAGAGACCGGCCCGCGTACAGTATGTTCGCGCAGTCACGGTAGAAGTACTTTCCGTCGTATCTCCGGAACGCGAAATTCTATCACCGATAGAATTATTAAAGGACGTCGCACTGCAGTTAGTATACCGCGTTGCGATTACAATATAATCCTAAAGACATTTAAGACTGTAACGCGAGTGAACTTATTGGAGTACAAATATTAACTATTTCATTACGTGTGGACTTAGGTAACTTCAAGTAACATTGAACTTTTACTGAGCCTAATACTTAGAATTACCAGAACTCATATTCACGTCACACCAACATAAGACTCACAGTAGTAATTTGAGTGAAAAAGTGAGAACTTTTCTGTGTTAATATAACATTATAGTAACAGGATTAGCAGAAAATAATCCCTAGCAACTTCAGACTGTGTTCAAAGACTGTGCTTATCGACTTACTTTCTTTCTTTTTTTTTATGTGAACTGTGTGATTATGAACGTTTCAATAACGACTGTAAATAGCATTTCGTACAGAAAGGACTGTGATTCTTCATACGCCATTTTCGTGTGCGAAAATCACCCGAACAAGCTACAACTCAACGTGATCCAGTTCCAGCCGTCATCACCTCATTGGGAACGTCAACATCGCCAATCCTGATTCTACATGGAACATTCCAGACGTCCATCTTTCGACATTTGGTAGCAACAGTTCTTGTCATAAGTGAGTAACAAACTGACTAAACCTTTTCATTTATTTTGAACAGTGAAACTTCAGTGTCGCGTGTGAACAATTTTCATAATTTCTCAAAAGTGATAAATTTAATTTCAGTAGAAAGACTGTAGGCTTTCAAGTGTGCTATATATCGAGATTGACGAACTGAGAACTGAACACTTTGAGAATTTCTCATTATAAAAGTGTGCTTAGGTTTAAAAAGACTTTAGGTGGAAATTCCCACATATGAAAGACTTTGAAACCAATGATATTTATGCCATTTTTTTAAGGAGATTATTTTCGACATTTAATTTCTATGCAAAATTTGAGTCAATAATCATACCGCAGGGTGAAAAATTAATAAATCGTTTTAAGAAAAAAAAATTATTTACCATCTATTATTCGCTCTGCGAGACTATCCTTCTCTGTATCGGCTCCAAAACCCAGTTCCACTCCCTGAGGTCCTACTCATGCCCTTTGCCCACAACTTTTCCTGGTACAGAGAGGATAGTAAAATAATAGATGGCGCCGCAACTTCAAGGGTTCAACTTGGAGCCGTGCTATAATAACAGATGATGCGCCCGTAATAATCGCAATATTCAGGGTTCGATTCAAGTCATTGTATTTTGTGCACAGGATCCGACTGCAATCATTACGAACACGAAGAATTTGTTGTATTTGACTTATCGAATATTCCGGAAACATGGATAACTTACTTGCAGCAATCGAAGCTCTCAGGCTTAGCATTAACGATCAGAATGCCAAGATTGATAGGTATAATAACCAGATAACACAACTACAATCACAAATGGTAGAGTCTAATAACCAATTGCAGGCTCAAATGATCGAGTCTAATTCCCAACTACAGGCTCAAAATACTCAACTTCAACAACAAATGCAGGCACAAAATACTCAACTTCAAGCGCAGTTAACTGAGTCAAATAGTAAGGTTGAAGACTTAACTTCTAAAATTGACAGGACCTTGGACACTAAGTTTGCTGAAGCGGATAAAGTCATTAATAAAAGACTCACTGAATCTAGTGCCCTTATCGAGCAACGATTCCGTGAAGCTGGAACTCGCCTCGAAAAGAAACTTACTGATTCTAGTGCACAAGTCGAAGCTACATTGAAAAACATGCGGGATCAATTTGTTGAAAATTTAGAGTCTATTAAGGAAGAAATAAAGACAGAGGTCGTCAAGTCTTTAGACAAAGATCTTAGAAATGTTCTTCCTTCCGTTCAAGCATTTTCCACTGAACTTAAAGATTTACGGACTGAATTTCAAGAATCCCATGGTAACATCTCACAAACTCAAGCAAAGTTAGCTCAGGTGCAGGAAACCTTGCGAGATGCATTAAAGAGTGACGTAGGTAAATTACGAAGCGAGATAGGATTAATTAAGAGCACGCAAGGAGAACTCGACAAGCGTATTACAGGACAGCTAGATAGCACGCATACCCAGATAGCTGCTTTCTGTAAAGACGTACAAGTCATTAAAACTGACTTGAGAAATGCAATAAAAAGTTTAGACACCTCAATTAATTCTAAAATTAAAAATTTGTCCGAAGAAATGAATCAAATTAAACTTAAAGAACATACAACTGACGTCACAATTCCTGGTTCGTCGAGGGAAATACACAATACAACTACCCTTATTAAAGTACCAGATGACAAACCAGTCAAATTTTCAGGACGTGATGAGTACACTGCTCGAGAATTTTTGTTAAATGTCGACGATTACCTGGAAGAGAATAGGGTAGAGGACGATAGGAAACTTAGAGTAGTATCCAAACTTCTAGAAGGACGAGCCTTATCATGGTTCATAGCTTTTAAGAGCAATTTTAAAAACTATGATGACTTTAAACAGGCACTTCTTAAACGCTTTTGGGATTCAGAGAGACAGCACCTTGTCAAGATGCAACTCTACTCTAGCAAATACAATACTTCAGTCAATACTTCCCGATATTCAGATTACTGTCTAATGCAATTAAAGAAACTCCAGTTTTTAGATCCACCTTTGCCAGATATTGAACTTATTCAGATCCTGACACTTCAATATCCGCCTCATGTTCAAGAGATACTAGTCGCTGCCAACATTAAAACATTGGAGCATTTTGACGCTACTTTGCGTAGGTTAGATACGGCTAATACCCAATCTAGTCCGAAAACTAACAGGAGTCGAGAAATAAATACGAATTCTGCGGAAATAAAACCTCCGGAGAGAGAGGAACCCAGGATACGTGAAGAAGGCAGATTAAGCCCTACTAACCCAACCAGATTCCGGAATTTTAGACGTCAGAGGAATCAGGATAGACATCCTTACCAACCTAGGAATTCATGGAGACAGCGCGAAAGCACTCCTGAAGGAAATCGTGAGGCCAGACGGCGAGAACTCGAAAGTAGATGGAAGAACACGCGGGAATACATCAGGGAGAGAAACCGTAATCCTGATGAACCTGGAGCGACATCCCTGGAATATCAACGTCAATTCGGACCAAGAGAACAAAGATCACCTGATCCTGACCCAACAGGCGCTATAAAAAAAACGCCGATCTCGCAATAGGGAGATTGACTACCGAACACGATGAGGTCGAAACGTCAAATTATTGTACTGCTGTTATCAATTACTGGCTTATTGACGATTCCGAATTACTATTCGAAGACGCACAAACACTAAGGCCAATTATTACACGTTCATTACCTGTCATAACAGTACGCACAGGCAACCTACAGGTGATTACGCTCATCGATTCTGGAGCGCAAGCTTCTTTAATTTCTGATAAGCTTGTAGACTCGCTGAAAGATCAGAACAATGTTTTGTTATTACCTGCAGCTCAGATTAAAGTAAGAGGGATAGTTCCTGATAAGATTGTTAAATGCAAATCCCAGGCATTTTTAGAGTTTGAAATTAACAGTCAGATGTTCGAACACATATTTTTGGTAGTATCACGTCTTAACTTCAACTTAATACTTGGATCAGATTTTATGATCAAATACAAAGGAACCATTGACTATGATGCCAACCTCGTAAGATTACAGAATAATTCCGTAGAACTACAGCTGGTAGGACGAAGTGACCTGGAAGTTCAAGAGAAGGGAGCCCGTTTTGAAGAAGCCGGTGGTGACATTATTAAGCCCGCTGTAAGCCCGGTTGCGCCAGCCGTAGCAGAAAGTAGAAAGGGTGACCAAAGTGAGGACGACGCAGAGTCCCTATTCAATGAGAACTCCATTATAGGTCCGGATTATATAATGTCAATAGCCAGTGTGGTTGAAGACCCGGAAATTAAATTAAAATTGGAGGAGGCTAAAAATGATGTTCTACAGAAATTTGCATGTGTATTCGATGACAAGCCTGGAGAAATAGCTGACTACGAATATCATCTTGATGTAAATGACTTGTCTCCTTATCAGAAGAAACCATATCCCGTACCCGAGAAATATCGAGAAGAAGTTCGTAACTTAATTCATAAAATGACAGATGATGGGATAATTTCGCCTTGCGTAACTAAGTACTTGAATCCATTGGCCATAGTACGTAAGCCTAACGGCAGTATCAGAATTTGCCTCGACGCAAGGGTCCTAAATGACCGACTGACCTTAGAATATGACCGTCCTCCATTACTTAAGGATATTATCAGAAGATTCCACGGCATGAATTTCTTTAGTTGCCTTGACGGAACTTCTTCATACTATCATCATGGGTCAAAACCAGAGCGACCTTGGGACAGAATTTTACCAGCTCTACCAAATGCTATTGTGCCGCAGCAAGTTAAGATTAACGACGCGCTGACCAGGTTAAGACATGCAGCCGCCCTCAGAGAACGACGCCAGCGTAATAGGAAGTTCAGAAGACCATTGAATCCTGGAGACCTTATTTTAATACGGAGACCAGCTACTTCCAACCCTGAGAGAAGGATTTACGCTAAGTTCTGTCCACTATTCGTAGGTCCTTACCGTGTCCGCACTGTATTGAGAAACGGGGCTTATGAAATTGCAAAACTGGACGGCACTTTCGAGGGTATTTATAACTCAGCCAATTTAAAACAATATGTACCACAGGAAGAGTAAAGCCTGGAAAAGAAAATCCTGCGTATTTTCTTTTCGTCCAACCAAGGGGAAGATGTACCAGGAAGGCCTAGGTCCTGGTCCATGTTAATTGAAAGAAATGTTATTTCCAGCATTAAAGATCCGACCGACGTACGAACATTCATGTAAAGAATGTTCCAGTATGTGCCAGACCCTACGAGTGCGCTAGGCGGAGTCAAGTGACGTCACCTGTCGCTTGAAGCTCACCTCCCCTAGAGATATTTCTCGAAAGAAATTTTCTTTTAACAGCTTTTTAACGCCTTAACCAATTTCAACGGGACAAACGCTGAATTATAGCAAACATCATAAAAGTTAATCCGTGTAAATTTCAAATTAATTCATCAATCGGTTGTTGAGTTATAATAATTTAAAGTCTCAACGAAATTACGTAATCATGGTCACAAGGCCGAGAGAGCCGCCACCCTTCCCTGCGCTGGTATCTATATGTGTCAAGGCCAGACAGCCCGCAAACTAGTACAAGGACAAGCAAACAGCTGTGTGAGTGAGATAGCGAAGAGACCGGCCCGCGTACAGTATGTTCGCGCAGTCACGGTAGAAGTACTTTCCGTCGTATCTCCGGAACGCGAAATTCTATCACCGATAGAATTATTAAAGGACGTCGCACTGCAGTTAGTATACCGCGTTGCGATTACAATATAATCCTAAAGACATTTAAGACTGTAACGCGAGTGAACTTATTGGAGTACAAATATTAACTATTTCATTACGTGTGGACTTAGGTAACTTCAAGTAACATTGAACTTTTACTGAGCCTAATACTTAGAATTACCAGAACTCATATTCACGCCACACCAACATAAGACTCACAGTAGTAATTTGAGTGAAAAAGTGAGAACTTTTCTGTGTTAATATAACATTATAGTAACAGGATTAGCAGAAAATAATCCCTAG